>NW_010972687.1:8268456-8342030 GCF_000737465.1 Haliaeetus leucocephalus | reverse complement strand
GGGGGGGGGCAGGTGTATTATTGCTGTTATTTCCTAACATCACAGATTCTGTGGCACAGTGAGACATGGGCAGTGGGCCAAGGACAGCTGCCTGCTCTGCCAGTGTGTCCATGGGGTCCTTCACTGTTTTCCTCGTGGTCTGAGAGACGGCTGTGGTAAGAGACACAGAACACCCTGTATGATGGGACTCCTTAAACCAGCACCCAGCTGTCCATTCCTGTTATTCATGCCACTGAGTATCACTGAATCAATTCACCTGCCTAAAACAATGGCAAACTGTTTGTGGAGATCCCTTTCAGCTGCATCAAAGTGTTAAATGCACTTAGGCATCTAGTGATACTTCCCCCGACCATAACCAGGTCCTCATGACCCTGACCACCAATGTGATGGAAAGTTGTAACTGCTAAAAAAGTGGCACTTACCTCTCCCCACAGAAAAGAGGGTGGATGTGGCTTAGGGCAAATTGGAGGGGGACAAATGGGGTTTGGGATTGTTGGGTCTGGGTGGCAGAAAGCTTCTCTGGGGTGTGAGGACAGGCTCTGCTAGCCACCATCAGTGCCATTAGACACCAGCCTGTCACTAGTTACCTTAGGTTTTACCAGTTGCCAAATCTTTTCTACATTAGGAACAACGACAATTGATCCATCACAGTAGTGGAGAGAGTGTTGAAAAACAAGTGTAGTCTCTTCTGCCCTACAATGACTGCTTAGGATACAAATTTAAGGCACATCCAGGGCACTGCTTATATAGTCACTATTTATGGTATTAGCTTCAGAAAGAAGTAGAGGGTTGGGGGTTTGTTAGTGGGTTGTTTTGGGGATTTTTCACATTAAATTCAATGTGAAGCTTTAAAGTTTGGATAAATAATATCTGGAGTTTGTAGGTTTCTCTAAAGTGTGAAATTTACCCTTGTGGGGAAAGTAAATGGAGAACACTTTTCTTACTTTCAGTGGTGAGTGGCTCTAATTTATCCACCTACCAGAAACTTAAGAAAAGATCTGATGAGCACCTGTGTGTGTGCATGCATACACATATACACATTAAAAAAAAAGTACACATGCAGAGATATGAATACACATTTATATTTATATTTATCTATGTACATAGTGTATATATACACACAATATAATAAAATACAAAACCACCAGCTTTCTATATCCAAACTAGGTGATGTTGATCAAATTTGATTCATGAGGAACTATGATGAACTTCTTTCAGAGTCTCTTCAATTTAAACAAAAGTCTTCTAAATGCATGAACTTATCTATGTTGTGTGTGACAAAAAAAAGAGGGCTCTTCTTTGTTAAACATTTACCATGTTAAGCTATTAATGCTAGAATTAAGCAAACAAAAAGGACAACACTCTGATTACCAAATTTGCTAATTTAGTTAATGATTTTACCAGGTTAATTGGATTTTGTTAATCTCTTTAGAATTTTTCTATCCGTGTTCCCTGGAGGACTTTCTTTGCAAAGGAAGAAAAAGCCTGAGAGCTTTAGTACTCTGACATTTTTGTTTCACATTAAAACAAATTTCTGAGTCTCTAGAGGGAACATTACCTCCAGCTACTTACTACATATGCACTTGCAAAGAAAAATATGGCAGTACTTAAAAAGCAACATTCTGGTGAATATCTGAGATTTACATATGAATACTGAGATATTTTCTCTCCTAAGCACCATAAAATCTCATCAGTCATTTCTTAAACGTTCTGAGTGCTGCTGTTTGCTGCTCTTTCAAAACTGTGAACGCTGTCTTTAAGGACCCTCCATCACTGCCTGTTCAGCTGAAGTAGCTTCTGAGAAGGCTGAAAGGAAGTAGTTTAGAGCAATAAAGAACCTGAAACAACCCAGGCAAATCATTCTTGTTTCTGCTTAATTTAAACCTATTCAAATGTAAGGTTTTTGTTTGTTCAGGTCTCACAAAAGAAAATCCGCCTGACTGGATGCAGGTTGGACCCAGGTCTGAAGCACTGAGCCTCCAGCATAAAGCCTACCTCCTTAGTGCACCAACGCTGCTCCCACTGCTTTGGCAGCTTCTCTAAGGAGTGACAGAAAGAAAAAAAAACAGTGGTAGCCTGACTGACAAAACAGTTCGTACATGGAGGTTCAGGTGGCTGGCAGCTTCAGACCTGACTGTGATTATCTGCCTGTGGTGGGAGGATTGCAGGGCACTTGCATGTCACCTTCCCCACACCTGCACGAACGAAAGGGCTACAGCACTAGAGGGATGGAAACTGGAAGAAAGATGCAAAGAACCCCACTTGTCTGCATCTTGAAATGGCCTTATTACATCCAACAATTTGCATATTGTTTAGTATTGAAAGATCAATTACTCCAGTGGGAGGAAAAAAACCTTCATATACTTTGTTATCTATTTTTATAATTTATTGTTAATTGTTTGCCTATTTCAGCTACTGAAAAGATAAAACTTTTCATAATGATACTTGTAAAGTTGCTGGGGGAGGGTGTTGTTGGTTTTGTGGAGTTTTTTTGATTCGGGGGTTTTTTCAAGAGAAACTTTTCTCTTGAATCATGGGTTTAGAAGTTTGCTTGCTGGGTTTTTAGGTGTGTATTTCACCTTTCTGGTTACTATTGCCATGTGCAAATAAATTTTTGTTTCAAAACTAATTCAAACATTGAGCATGTTCCATTTCTTACAAATGATAAGCGTACAGTACTAATGCTTGTCAGAATTTTGAGACTGCATTTCCAACATATAAATTATGTAGAAAACATGTTGTTTAACCAGGTAATACGGAGTAGAGAAATTCTGAGATATCAAATCTTCATTTCAGAAACAAAAATAACGTTATTGATTTTCTTTCCTTTAACATTTTTATCTTGGATTCTCTTCTCAGTTATACTTTTTTATTTCAGCAGAGCTGGAAAATTCACATGAGAAGTATTAACACCTTAAAATAAAGATGTCTTTATTTCGGTGTGCACACTCGGAACCTTTTCAGTTCTGCTAAGTAACTGACCGATCAAGTTGTTTACTTTCTACTTTAAAGAGTTTCATTTGAAACTAAAAATGGGGCAGGAAGAATCACAAAATTCAATCTCATTTCCACTTTTCCTGTTTTTTTCCTCTAGGGAAGAGTCTGGGACTATTGCAGAGCAGATTTATACCTATGCCCATCAAACAGAGCTAGCGCATCTTTAAAGCCAAATGCTAAAATATATGTTCAATAATGGTTTATTGTCATTTATTTATTAAGCCTGCTTTAATACTAGCACCAATTGGATGAAAAACTCATCTTTCTATCAACCTTAGGAAGCTGCTTATGATACATATATCACTGCAGTAGGATTCATCATATTAATATTTATCTAGAGCACACATAAAATCCTTGGATCCTGGTTATTTCATTAATTCTCTATGTAGTCAGTGATTGATTTCTTTACTCCCGAGAGCAAAATTTTTTAATTTTTTTTTTTCCCAGGGGAGAATCAAAGGAATAATAAGAGGTCTTTGCCTATTCTAACATAGGAAGTTCAAGGCAACCTTATATGGTACCATATGTCGCAGCACACTTCTACACACAAAAGAGCTCCATGTTTGACGGCCTGTATACAGTCATTGAGATAGGTGTATGAAAAACAATGTATGTTCATACCCAAGTGGGATATGTTGCTCAGGCAATAGTTTCTTTTTCATAACTCTTTCCTATGTTGGGAATTTTAGTCACATAACTGCTCTTTTAACAGACCACCAGTAACTTAGAAATTGCCTACAGCAGGGAAAAGGGATTCAGGTACAGATCTATCTAGCACAACAGTAGACATTTTACTCCTAACGTGGACTACAGAAATCATGCTTAAAAACATGTTAGCTGATCATGATGTAGCTGATGTAATGGAATGAGGTCAAAAATGTCTTAACTAGCATTTTCTTCAAAGATTGTCTGTTTCACTATAGGGCCTAAGAGTTTTTGACTTGTCCTCCATTAGGGCAAATTATTATAATACTTTCATTCTTTCAAGAAAAGACAAAGAAGTCATCAAGAGTTCAGAAATGGATTTTTTCCCATGGAGCCTAATCTGGAACAAATATGTTCTACGTATACGTGGGACAAGTTCTGTTTTCAGCCAACTTTTCAGAACCAATGTATACAGATGCACTCAATTAAGCCTGCCAACAATATCTGTCTCTATGCTTCCCATCCCCACCTACACAAACATGCAGCAATATCCCAATCCAATTGACCTAATAACTGATTGGCATTGCTCGAGGCTAAAAAAAACCACCTCATAAGGCATCCCATAAAACCCTAGCTGGCCATCCAGGTCTTACCATGTTGTAAGACAGTAAACACTGACATGTAGTTAAGATAATAGCAGAAAGTAGTGTTAATCCTTTTTAAGCCGCAATTATTTTTTTTCTAGTAAGGTTTAAGCACTTAAGGGGATACATTTTATGTACATTTTTTCTTACCCATGTACAAATAAACCAAAATGAGAAAGCAGCTAGAGTACTAATTCTCCATGCATGTTCGTTAGATGTAAATGTGGGAAGAGCAGTTCAGTTGAGTCCAGTTTAATTCTGATACCTCTCTCCTCACAAAAGGAGAATCAGAGCTACCAGAGAGAAAAAAATGCTACTTACCTTAATCACAATTAAATTAGATCACACACATTACCTCACTGTACACATTATCCCATTGTAGAAATGATCATTAGTTTTTATTAGGCAACAGAAAGGGATGGGACAGGAATGCACAAGATGGGGAAGTATCAGTCAAAAGACAGCAAATATTTGTACTTCTGCTTTTCTGATGAAATCCGTTCATTACAACTGGTACTCATTAACAATTCAATTACCCAGGTGACTTTTCTTATTCTTTCAAAACACAGCTTTTTTCTATTCATTACCTTACTTTAAGTATTAGTTATATTGAAATACAGAGGAGTTTTTAATTTCTCTTATCCTTATTTTTTTCTCTCTGCACTTCTTTATGGAACTGTGAGAAAAGGCAAATTTCACTACAACAGTCATAATTAAAGGCTTGTCTCCTCAGCTGGAAACAAATGGCCACAGTCTTTTTCTCTCTCAAGCAAGTACTGAGTCCATTTTCCCTGTGCAGCTTGTCGTGCTCCTATACAGGGCTAGACAAACAACAGGCTTAGATCTGGATTTGGACCATAAATACATCTGCGTGTGCCTTGTGAACGACCCAGATATGTGCCAGCTCCTGCGTTCTCCAGAGGAGCTGTTGCAGCATGTTACCACAATTTTCGGCCACAAAGGTATCCCAAAGCACCTGGTTTGTTCAGTGAGGCTGGAACAGACACACCACTAAACTGATCTTGGTAAAATTACAGTTTCTGGGAGACACTAAATAGCCCTGCTCGGAGTCTTACCTGCTGAGACAGCATCAGAGACACAGTCTCTGGTGAGGACAGCAGTATTGGCAGCTATACACAAGGTCTGTGTGCTGTTAGTGTATGTAGAGTTTCTCTCTCCTGAAGGGACATAGGAACAGCTGCCAGGAAACCCAAGGAAGCCACAAATGACCTGAATAGGAACCAAGTCTTTCTGGCCGGCTCTGGCCCTTCTCATGATGTTATAAAAATATGTTTCTGTATGAGAACATACGTTAGAGCGGTCACCAAAAAAGCTATGAAGATAATGTTTCTCTTACCTGACATGCCAGAAAATAGCAGAAATTTTAACAAAAAAATAGTGTCACAACAGGATAAAATCTGTGGCACTTTGTTCTGTGAAAGGGCGTTGTGAACTAAAAGGTCTTTGGTTTCCTGATGTCCTTTATGAACTTAACATGAAAAGCAACCTGTGAAAGTTACAGGCTGAGACGCCACACTTAGAAGTGAGTTCTCCTATCAGATTTTTATTGTGCACCAGTTAACAGCTGCCAAGTGTTGCAGCCCATCACGTTTCAAACCCCCGTGTTCTGCAAAGTCCAGCTATGACGAGGACAGCTAATTCCCTGTGCCGGGATATACTAACTCTTTGTGTTCCCCTTTGTGTAGCTACATGTCTGATTTCAGGCTGTACTTCCACATTGTTGCAGTGAAGGTCAAGCAGGATACTTATTTTTACGATCAGTCTAAAATCACAGCCCAGCCTCACAAAATTTCCATGTTCAAAACTCTATGTCCTTCAACAGGACTTTTGCAAAACACACAGTTGCAGGTTTAGACCGCAGTAAATGGTACTGTCGTTATTATTTATACCATATCTGCACTGTTGGACACTGTGATAGCCAAAATGAACAGATGCTCAGGAAATTGTTCAGTGGCATATGGTTGACCTTGCCATCTCATAGAAGGGTTTGAAACATTGCTTATATTTCTTTTTTATATAATTACAGAAAACGATTTCATGTTTGCTTACACTTGCTGAGAATAAGGAGGGCAATAAATTACAGAGGAACCTGAGTACAGCTCACAGCAACAGTACAGTTTAAATGGAATGTCTTATCATTTGACTTGAAATTACAATATTGTAACATTTCAGAGGCTTGAGTGAGCAATTATAGAAGTAATATTTCTGTAGCACTACAGAAACACAAGTTCTTTCAGAAAAGTAAAACAAAAACAAAACAGAAGATTGTTCCTGAAAATCTTCCCCTGAAATTATTGCATGTGTTTTCAAACACCTCATAAAATCTGCTATTTCTTATGCCCAAATTGAGCCCAAGGATCATCTTACATAATACAGCAAGTTTGACCAGATGAGAAAACAAATACAGCTTTAAACATGGACATCAATAGTGAATAAAAATTACAAAATGTAGTACAAAAATCTGTTCAGAGAAATGGTATTAACCTATGCCAGTGGTATGTAGTTTTTTGACACCCATCTTATGTCTTCATGGATGTATGACGATGGATTACTTCTCAATCATAGAAATGCCACTATTTGTATACCAATTATCTTTGACTGATGGTCATTATCGTTAGCCATTCATCATTTTTTCTGCTCTCCTGTCATGCTTTGGTCACTCAGTTAAACAGTAGATAGAGGGTTGTAGGACTTAGATCCCTAGTCATCCAAGAATAATTAACAAATTGAAACTAATAAGAGTAATATTTCATATGTAATGGGCTAAAATTTATTCACATAAACTCTGTGGATCTCTTCTTAAAAACTAGCAGCAGAGTTGGCCACTTTTTCTTAGTCTTATTATTTCTGTCTGAAAACTAGTACATCCTGAGATGGTGATGAGTGAATATGAAATGTAAAGGTTGCCAACTGTAGTGAGATCAAAGACCTTTTTCCCTGCCTGTAAATTGCCACCAGAAATTTACTGTCACACACAACAATGCTGCAAGACATGTGTTGGCATTTCTCTGGTCAAGAAATTATATAACCTCATATTGGTTTTCAACACCTGCACTATTTACAAGCATTTGAGTCCTCGCCCTCTCAGTCCCTGAGGACTGCGATGTAGTCTTATGACCTGTTAACCATGAAGATTCATTTCTGTTGTCATGGTTTACTATAATTAAACTGCCTGTTCAGTCATTTATAGTAAGTCTGAAAACCCAGCTCAAAACCGAGGACCAGGGAACGTAGACTTTCCAAGCCATGCATAGGCTACTCAGGGTACACAAATAAAGCACTCACTTCACTTTTTCCACTTTCATAGTTTTGTTTTCCCCCATCTCCTTGTTCCCATTCTCTTCCATCCCCACCACTCAGATAACTTCCAGCATGTACAGCTTTCTACCTTTGCTCCCAAATCCTAGAAACATCTCTTCTGAAGAAAAGGAGGATGAGTATCTCCTGCCTATGGTGGGAGGTGATACAGGATTTGGACTGGTCCAGGAAATCCACAAGAGATGTTTTCCCATTTTTAAAACAAACATTCAGACCAAATTCATTGACATGTTCAGATAGTACCATGCCATTGAATTTGGACTGAACCAGGAATTTCAATCATAATAAAATATGATGTTGGGTCCAGCTAGTCCTACAGATTTAGGGCTCCGTCTTGAAGAAATCCTTGCTTGCTTAGGAGAGGCCTGGTGGAGATATATTTACAAAGAAATCTAAGAAAAACAAAAAAAATATGTAGACAAGATGAGCTGTAGACTTGTTGACATCAGACAGATAAATAAACTGTTACAAAACAAATGCAAAATGTGCAGATTTTGTCTGGAATTAAGTCAGGTCTCATCAGGAATTTTTAACAGATTAAGTGAATGTCTTTCACTGGGTTATTTGGATTAAGGTCTTGAACACTCTCTGGAAATAAAGGACAGCAAGAAAAAGGACAGAGTATGAATGTGAGAACACGCTAAGAAAAAAATACAGAGCAAGCCAGTAACTTGTCATGGTATGTCTGTAGGAGATATAGACTGGTAATAATATGTCAGTTCTTTTATGCCCTGACTTCCCATGATAGAGCAGAAATAAGGTGGCTTTCATAACACACATGGGCGTTCTCTAAAATACACATTAAAAGCTGTGAAGACTGTCAAATACTATGTTGAGAGTATTTTTTTCCCCTCTCCCTTTAAAATAGGTTATCAAAGTCTGATTATGGCAATTCAGAAAATAGTAGGCTGAATGAGATTAAAAGATAGAAGAAACAGAGAGAAAAGTTCTTACTCACTGGTGACACAGCCACATTAGCCTTATTTACAGAGCTACAGAGCTTCTGTGGCAAAAGCAGAATATGAAAGATTTCTGACACTTCCTGATTTTTCCTGCATTAAAAACATCACAACAACAGATTTTATCACAGCATTTGTTCATGCCCAAGAGCGGCCAAAGAAAGCACATTAAGATGAAAAAGGAGATGTGGAGGAAGTGAATAACACAGCAAAAGTTTCTGTCTGAATCTTCAGTGTAAGTATGGGATAGGGCAGGTTCGCTGCAGTTTTTTAATAAATGGATTCCTTGATCTGCTATAGTTGCTTTGAACAAATCACTTTACTCCACAAAGTCTCATTCTTCCTATCCATAAAATGAAAACATTAACACTTAAATTCCAAATAAAATGCTGCAATGTCTGTAAGTAAAAAGCTCTGTACATAAGCAGGGCATTCCTCATGCTTCCACTACTGATAGCTGTGCCACCCTTGCTTTCTCCAAATTTCTGAAAAAAAAGTCACATCTCTGATATCACCTCTGCAGTGTTAGCTTATCACTCTTCCTAGGTTTATTGCTTGAGATTCGAATGTAAGGGGCAAGTTTTGATTTGATGTATAGTACTGTGCTTTCCAGGTCAGCTGGTTATATGTGTTCAACATTTTACTTTCAACACTGAGAATTTGACAGGAGGATTTTGGTGAATTTGTTCATGTACAGCATGCAAATTATTAAGCAGTCTGGTAACCATGCTCCTAACAATGGAATAAAATGACAATAAGCACTACATCAATGCCAAGTTTTCTCCACTAAAACTCATAATTATTATTTTTCAGTAAAATAAGTGTGTGCCATACATACCATTTGATAAAAAAACACAAGTCCAGTGCTTTTCCAATGGGAGCAGAAGGTGATTTTACTTCTTTTTTCTGCTCAAGAAGTCCTTATTTATAGCCTTCAGAAACTGACATCCAAGTCCTGACAGGAAACATTTCAAGACACAGCTTGACTAGAAGAAACACAACAGCTGAGAAATTGCATGATGCTCTATATGATTTTACTACTGAAGAAACAAAAGAGAAAAAAGGAGTGTCTTTTGCTGTCAAAAGAAACCTAGTGTAATTTTTTTTTTTAATCCAAGTAAAGAAATTATATCTTTCCTATATAATGCTTGAAGAAAACCTTCATTTGTGTCTGCTTAGATATGAGAGGAGATGTCTCTCTGTCTTATACCGGGGTAACTCTTCACTGACTCAGCACAGTTATCTCTGATTTATGCTGGTTTCACCAAGATTAAAATTTGACCCCTTTTCTTGTATTTGTTTATATAAGACATGAAAAATGACATGTTCTTCAAGCAATTAGTAACCAAGAGACCAAACTAACAATAAGAAGCTTGTAAATTAAAATGTCAAGCAGGCTAATGCAACTTTTGATAAATGACTATGTTGTTTCTGAGGATTACATTTTAATGTCATTCTAATAGCTTGATTATAAAGGACAATTACTGCATTTAAAGTAGGCTGGACAGAACATAACTAGGTTCAGATCTAATTTTAAACTAACCTGGATGTAACATCTCAACAGAAATATATTTCTTAACCAAACAAAAGTGCACTAAATTATTAGAATGGGGGGTTGTCCTCTTTTTTCCCCAATATATCTATTAATTTAATTTCCTTTGATATTTTTTCTTTTTTCTATCTGTGCTTTCCAAAATACTTGGAACCTTTCCCTTCTGGGACAGTTTACAAATTGCTTGACCACCTCTAAGGAAATTAGTTTTAAAACCTGACATTCATTGCCACCTGAGGAGCTCTTACACTGTGGAACAGGAGACCCTAAAGTCCACATCCCTGCCCACAATCTTGCACTCATAGCATACTCCAAAGGCATAGAAAAGGATTAAAAGTGACATGAAGGTAGAAAAGGACAAAATTTAGAATGCCTTGTTTGTGGGAAATGTTTTTTCTAAAAAATCTCTTCTAAAAAAGATGTCTCCTCTTTTGCTGCAATTTTATTCCCACAATGGAAGTTTAAGAAAATAGATTCTTTAAAATGGCCATAGGGTATCCAAAACAAAACATTGGTTTTAGGACCCAGGAGCAAATGAATAAGACTGGCAAAGTTGAAGTAATTTTCACTCACTGGCTGGCAGACTGAAGGAAGCTCATCAGGCTGACTGTCCAGGGCCCAGGACCCTGGAGTTTCCAAAGTCTAAGGCCAGCATTGATTTTTATTTCTATAGTTGCCAAAATATTTTTATTTCTCATCTATCCTATAGTCATGAAGACATAACTTCTTAGTAGCAATCTGTGCCTTGAAGGAGAATCAGTGGATGGTAACACTTAAATGTGTTGTTAGACATCATCTGTACCTTTTGGGAAGCATGTCCAACTGTGATAGAACTGATTTCATCTTTATTCTCAGCCTGTAGGCTATCACTTAATTTATATTAAAGATGCTTTGGCAACAGGGTGCTCACTGCCTTATCCATATTTGCACAAAACCCAGTGTAGCAAATGCTCTCAGCTATAGCCTTTTCCCCACCTAGAAACATCCATCACTATGATGGACATTTGTTCTTTTTGAGTACTTGTGACTGTTTTATTTCTGCTGCCTTCAGTCAATGTTTTGCTTATATAAAAATACCTGTTACTTTTACCATTTCTTCCTAGATTCCTGGAGTTAAGTATTGTTCTAAAGTTAATTTTAACAGGGACAAAACCCAAACAACATTTGAATAGAGAAACCTGGCATGTAGTTCATCAGTGTGACCAGAGAGAGCAAATAAGAGCATTAGGAAAACACAGACTTATGTTGTCCTTCATGTCTGAGATAATGCAGGCTAGTACAAGTGGTTTTTAGCTGCAGTGAACTGGCCCTGTGACAGTCCTCAGCATTCCTCTCCTCAACCCGCCAGCTGAGCTTCTCATGAGATCTCACCCCAAACCAATTCCATCAAAATATTAGTGTGAGCAGGGACCTGCTCTTAAGACTCTCTAAACCTCCGGGCTGCACAGGGGCTCCTTTCAGCCTTGCAGCTGGCAGAGCAGGAGTGGAGGTAGCTGCTAGCATGGGGGAGGTGATGAGCAGCTGAGGCAGGATGGTGGTGGCCATTGCCTCAGCCTGTGCAGTTGCATCCATGGTGTGGAACTGTTGAACGTGCATAACGGGGTGTCAGTAGCACATCTGACATTGATAGATAATGTTAAATAAAATCACAAAGGAGGAACAATACAATAAAAATGAAGCCTAAGAACTCTTGAATATGTTCAGAGGAAGCTCCAGAATGAAACATTTTAAGATTTTAAGGTGAGCCAAAACAAAGGCATGGCACAAAAGTCAACAAATCATCTGCTGGCAGCAAACTGCTTTTCAGCTCAAGACATCTACTGTTTATTTAGAGAGGGATAGAAGCTTTTGGTATGTTGTGATGCTTGCATGGTAGCCGAAACTAAGAGTTCCCACTGTGATATGCCTATAGAGGAGGAAGGGATTCTTGTCACTTATAGCTGGCCAGAAAATGAGCTTTGTTGCCACCTGATTCAATATTGCCAGTGTCTGTGTTTAAAATATTTAGTACCCAGGTACCTAGACAATGTCAGCTAAGATGGGTCTCCTTTTCAAGAAAAAGTATTAGCTGGGTCTCATAAAGAAACTATGCAAATTATGGGAACTGGCACAGTAACTGTAAAGCTGTACAATACCATTATAGAAAGTATAGGAGGTTTGCCTAGGAGGGCTGCTTTTTGATAGTGGCACATTTTCCCCAGACTCAGGCATTTCAGAGTCTTCGTTTGTTTATGATTGGTCTTACTGCTGCCAGACTCATCATTTCAGGTCAGAGCTTTCCTTCATCAAATCTCATACCAAGCTTCAAGAACAAAAAAAAAACCCCAAAACCCAAACGTATTACACCTGTCCAATTGTGAAATGCTGAACAAGGTAAAAAAAACCCAAACTCCTGACCCTTCCATTATTGAGTTTTGTGCCTCATTGTCCTGGTTTTGGCTGGGGTAGAGTTAATTTTCTTTCTCGTAGTTGGTATAGTGGTATATTTTGGATTTAGTATGGGAATAATGTTGATAACCCACTGATGTGGGTTTTAGCTGTTGCTAAGTATATACTAAGTCAATGATTTTCAGTTTCTCATGCCCAGCCAGCAAGAAGGCTGGAGGAGCACAAGAAGTTGGGAGGGGACACAGCCAGGGCAGCTGACCCAAACTGGCCAAAGGGGTATTCCATACCATGGGACGTCATGTCTAGTATATAAATTGGGGGGAGTTGGCTGGGAGGGGTGGATTGCTGCTTAGGCATCCATCAGTGGGTGGTGAGCAATTGCACTGTGCATCACTTGTTTTGTATATTCCAATTCTTTTATTATTAGTGCACCCAACGTGGGGCTCAAACACACCAAACTGAGAATGAATTTTGCCTCCCTAACTTTAGCCTATCGGTCACCAAAAAAAAAAAAAGTAAAAGCAAGCAAATATATAGGGATAAAGAACCATAAAAATCATAAATGGAAAAGACCTATAAGGTCATTTAATCCACTTCCCTGCCATTTTACTCTGACTCCTCAGTGCACTTGGCAGTGCTTTGCCCAGTCTAACTTAAAATGTCTGAGATAATGAGGTTTTGGTCCTAGGTTTCCCTTGCAAAAAGAAATATGAACTGTAAGTCAGAAGACTATATTCTTGCATAATTCATGTTTCCATGAATTCCGTGAATAATTTCATATTTCCATGTGAATTAGCTCAGTTTAGTATTTAAAAAAAAAAAAATATGGAAATAAAGGACCTCAACAGCTTGGATAGATAAACATATTGCTAGAGGAAGTAAGTTACTATACATCATCTGATTCACGTTAATTCTGTGGATCCCCTTTCTTAGCCTGTAACAAACAGTAATTCAAATATACTTCGGTTGTTTATACTTTTGTACTGGTGCTTGAAACCAAAGGGCACTTTTGAAGTGAATTCCCCAGCTGCCCTCACTTCCCAGGCTTTGGTTCACTTCTCAGTGAAACAAAAAAACAGTGAAACAAAAAAAAAATCTTTCAGGTAAGACTAAACCAAAATATATGCCCCAAGAGCCCACCCAGTACACATCAACCAACTGCTAACAGAATTTCAGACCAGAGTAGAGCTAGTCTGTAAAAGAGATGTGAGCCTGCACAGTCTGTGGACTTCAGGGTCTCGCCACTAATTGTTTTACCCTAATGATGCTTTTTGTTATGCACTACTTGCTATTGTAGAGATTGACTTAGACTGTCCTTTGCACATTAAGCAACCTCAAGGCTCTTCACGTTTTCTGCCACCTAAAATAACATACAGAAAAAGGTACCAGAGATCATGGGTGATCTGCCTCTGTATTCAAGCCCTCAGGTATTTCTAGACAACAGTCAAAGATTTAAAAGCAGATTAATATTTAAGTACTATTAAAAATAAATAAAACTTATTAACAGAAATATTGTTTATTTGTATTACAATAGAATATCAAGGACCAAGCAGCCCATTAGGACTACGGACTAATTATGCTAAATTCTGTGATGTAAAAGATGGTTTGCATCCTGAACATGTTGCTGCGCCGATGAGATAGGATATGATAAATCTTTAAAGGAACAATTAAAGGAATGGCTCAATACAATAAGTAAGACAGAACTGGGAATAGCTCACTCATTTATTAGAAAGTATTTAAAATGTAAATGTTCATGTCCATAAAGGGATTTCCTGAAATGTTATGAGAACATGAAAAGATTGCAAATACCACGAAGCAGTTGGCTTAAAATTCAACGGAGTACTAACAGAAACTCTTTTTTGTAGATGAACTAATTAATTAAAAAACCAAAGAAACCACCGCACTACTTCCTTAGCAAGTTAAAGTGTAATTAGTAGATCTGAACATGTTAATATGAATAAAAAATCAGCTTGGGAAATAGCAGTGCTTATACAATTCCTTTCTCACTGTCAGCTGAACTATAAGTTCATCTACACTGGCTATTTTTCCAGATTTTACAGGTATAATAATCTGTCCACTGCTTCTCTACATTGGAGAGCTATTAAGTTATTAAGAATGTATTTTGACAAACTGGGTACATTGATACAGCCTCTTAGGCAAGCATTTCTAAGCCACTTCTCCTTGCAATAGCGAAGCCAGCTTTTCAGTTCCAGTAATACAATTTCACAGTGCAAAGCACTGACCAACTATAAACTCAGATTGCAAAATCAGATTCATTCAAAATATTTTGACAGGTTAATTTTGCACTGGTAGATTTTGTGTTGGTCCCCTGATGTCTGTTTGTGCCAAATTTCCATTGGACTTTTCACAAATATTTCTTTTTTGGTATTACATGCTTTCTGTTCCTCTCTGGACCCAACAACATCCTTCGCATAGGGCCCCTGTGCTGTCTGCCATTCTGCACATTTTCTGTACTTAACTTTTGCTTCACATTGGTGAGTCCTTCAAATCTTCCTTTAAGCTGTAGATCAAGGAAGCATTACCACATGTGCTAGTTCTCAAGATATCAGGCTTCTCCAATTGTTTTTCTTGTCCAATAATTTTACATTTCTTCAGCTAGCTTATGCAGGACCAGTGACATGATACAGCTGACTTTGTTGGAGAAATATGCTTGCCAACCTGGAGCAATACAGATGGAATAATGTCACATCGTCCAGCGCAATGTCCATCTACATGGGCTCAGACATATCATTCACAGGGCCAATACACTGCACTGTTTTCACCTTGTCCCCTACTTTTGCACTCTCTCTGGCATGTTTCTCCCAGGAACTGTCCATGCTATGTCTGCCTTTCTCGTGCACACAGAGAGCATCCAAGTAGACCCTACCACTAGCAGCATTGTCCTCTGACACAGAAGGGAAGATGGTAATAAAAACCCTTAAATCCTGTGGGCTATTTATCTGTCTAGTTGCAGAGAAAACATTCATCACCCTGGTTTTCAAGCTTAAGGAAGCTTGACCCTGCTGGCCAAAGCCACACAACTGAAGAAACATCCATACAGCATAGGTGAAAGCTTGGGCATAAAGAAAAGGACATAAAGAAAAGTAAGACAAGATTCAGCAAATGAACACTACAGATATGTCCTGAATAAGTAGTTGGTGGCTGCGTTTGCTGAGTAGCAAAGCAAGAAGAACAATGCTGAGACAATAAGAACTCTTTCCCAGGCCATGGAAAGACTGCAGTCCCATCTACAACTCATCAGCACCTCCCACATTGTCCTGTTTCATGCATCTTGCATCCATAACATAGCCCCTTTATGAGGGAGCTTACAGCATGTACTGCAGGCCCTGCAAGCTGGGAGGAGTTTTGTGTTAGTAAAAAACAGAAATCAGCTGCTGTAGTGCAATTTAGTCTTCATCCTTCGGTCCTCTTCCTGCTTCCCCTCATGTATGAAAATAATGTGCAATACACAAAAGACAAACATAGTCCTGATAAGGAAATGGAATTCAAACAGAAATCTGCGACTGGGCACTCTCCTCTTCAAGTAGTCAAGTGCATATGACCAAGCATGACTGGGGAAAGACATAGGCATTTTGTAGCCTGCTGCACTACCCAGAGGCCACTGCAGTTAAGTGTCCACTAAAATCTTCAATGGCCTGTAACAAATGAATTCTCTTCTTTTCAATGAAGGATAAGGCTTGGTTACCTAATACAAATAAGCATCTTATTTACAGCATCACCATAGCTAGAGAAGCCTATCTGTGTAAAGTTCACTATAAATCACTTGTGTAATTACAAATAACTTAGAAATAACTTGAGGCAGAGAAACTTATGATTACTCAAGTACTCCCTGGATCACCCCAGCAATTATTGTTTTCCAATCACAGTTTGAATGGCAACAGATTGAGAAGAGTCACTGTTGTCAGACTACAGTAGGAAGGGTAACTGTCATCTCCATGCTCTGTGGCATCATGTGTTTCTTATTTGCATCAAATTAGCAATGGAGCTAATCTCCACAGATGCTACCTTCCCCAGCCTCAAGTTCTCCCCTCTCTGACAATCTTCGCACATTTGCAACATAATCCACGTGTTCTTGTCATGAACTCAGACACTGAAAGGAAATTTGCTTGGCTTTAGGAATCTACTTTTAGGTACCTAGTTTAGATAAAGGTATCTACACAACTGACCACATGCAATATCAGAATCCACTAAATGCTGGGGGAGTATTTTGTGTCCAGCTGTCCTCCACCTTCTTAATGTACTTGACAATAATAAGGTATTCCTTCAGTCATTCAGATGAAACAAAACTGTTCTGAGCCACTTATCTAAGGGCATCTCAAACACCAATGACAGCCATGGGAGACGGTTCATGGTTTCTCAGTGTGGGAGATAATTTAGTGACCGTCTGCAGGTATTAGTAGCACAGACTCCACAACAACAAGTAGAATGTAGTACTGCCAACACTAGTATTTTTGAGCATTTCTTACAAAATTGCGCAGAGATTAGTGAGACCCCAACTGTAGGCAAGGCAGTCTTTTCTTACACACTCTTTCCTGGTTTTAATGATGGTATTCCACCATCTTTGATGCACTTATATTGCTATCACCCATGAAGTTGCATCCATGGTAATGGTCAGATAGAAAAAAAAGCATGGCTGCCCCATGACAGGGGAATGAAGCAGGAGCCAAGTGTGACCCTAGCACAGGCAATGCCTTCGCCAAGAAGAAGTCATCCTCCTGTGGGATCTCAGAATGGCAGGCCAAGCAGGTTCCTACATCAGGTGATGGTAACAGCATCCATCAGGAGCCTCAAGAATGGTGAGGGGATGAAACAGGTCTAGGGTACATCCACCATACAGGTCCAGAGACAAGATACCTATGACTCTGCTCTATGATGTAGGTCTGAGGTCTGTCCGGGGACAGGGTGAAAGACAGGGCTGGAGATGGGAATTTGTCTAGCAAAGCTCAGGCAGGAACCAGATTCCTGAGCCTGAGCTGAGATGGGGTGCCTGGGCAGGGGTGTGGGTCCCAGGTGAGACTGGGCAGGTCTGTGAAGGCCTGTTGAGGTCCTCCAGACCCTGACAGTAATACAGTAAAGAAACACCCTAAAATACACTGTTACAAACACCACAGTTCACAGCCATATTCTGCAATTGTTCACATAAAGCAAAAAAAGCCCCATATAAATGGGGATTTCTGTACCAACTAGCAAAAAAATACAAGGTGATGATAGGGTAACAAAGTGAATTACTAGAATACAACATCCAAAACATGACCATTTATAGCAAAGCTTATGTCAGTGCAAGACAACACCACATGAGACCTATTAACAGCTTTAAATCATTTCAAATGAGCAAAAGCAACTGTCAGAGCCATACCAGGAGAGGTACACTGTAGACTTGTCAACTTCTTAGGTGAAACTGTCAGGTCAGGCTATAAACCTCCAAATGTGTAGTGGTATCTATGTGCTTTTTAAAGTTGAAATAATTTACTCAAAATATTGATTTGTCTGGCAAGTCTATAGAGTAAATCTGTGCAACTTCTAAAGTCACATAATATTCATGCAATTGACTCTGTACTACCAGAAGGCTGGAGTAGACTATATTGTTGATCTCTATGTAGTATCAGACTGAGTCTTGCATGTCAAGTCTCATCCACTTTAATTACAAAGATCAAAGAGCTCTGATTATTCCTCTGTATGGCTTGCAGTGGCCTAGTCCTCTGCCTAGAGTTTCTTATGCTTTCTTGCCACTAGGCACCACTGAAATTACACAGCAGAACTGTGGGTGAGTTCTCAGACTTTTTGAACTTGGGCAGTTTCAAACACAAGGGCAGGATTTTGAGATCTGTTTTATGTCAGGGCTGCAGTGAAATCAAGATTTTTTCAAAATAAATTCCAAGTAACTCCCTTGCCATGAAAAAACATGCCTTAGAATAACTGGTAGCCAAAATGTAACGCAATCTATCCAATATGTGGGAAAGTGCAAAACACCCCTCTGAGTCATACAGGAGATTAAACAAGCATGCCGTTGACTCTGTCTTTCAAGCCCAGAGTATTGCATTATTTATATAAAGTGGAGCAGCTCCAAGAAGAGAAACTGTAAGAGTCTGACACCATCATCAGTGACTTGGGCATTTGCCTAGAGTCCAGGATCAGCCATCAGACAGAGCAGTCTGTCCTGGAGCAGTGAATTACCAACCTTATGTTACATTTCATGGCTGCCTTCCACTAACAGTAGTGGTGCTGAGTGTCTTATTGAATGATTATTGGAAAAATTAATTTTGCTGTTAATCTGAAGTAACCATGAACTCAGTAGGGATACTTAATGACACATTACAATCTTCCTCTCTCTTCCTTTCTCCCCATCTGCTAACCACATCCAGCAAGTGACAGATAACCTGTTTCTCTTTATGGTAAGAGATAAGGTGAACTTATATTACCTCTCCTCTTCTATTTCTTACAGAGGAACCAACTTTTCTCCCTGATGGTCTCACTGAGGTTTATCTATTTAAGCTTAGAACAATTGTTCCTAACTGATATTTAGCCTTGAAGTTTGCTGCTTCTATTTCAGACCTTGTGCATTTTTCCCTGTTTATACTAGCTGATCTAAGAAAAGATATTACCTCCACATATGAATCTCATCCAAACTTCAGGCATTGACAGAGAACTGGAATACAACCTACTGTGTTATAGGTGGAGCCATATGCTGTCACTTTTCAAATAGAGATATTGGTCTGACTTTACACCATTTAAGGCTTTCAGACAAACTTCAGAGGATTTAATAATTGAAGACCTGAAGGAAAATGAAATAAATACAAAGTGGGTTTGCCAAAGGTCAGCCATGGCACATTACTTCAGTACTTCTCTTCGACCAAGATAAATGTGGGCAGATGCATGTGGACCAGCTAAACTGTGAAGCTCTGTAAAATATTTAACATAGTGCCACAGGAAAAACATTCAATAAGCTGTAAAAAAAAAAAAAACCCTCATACAAGACATTTAAGTGGATAAGGAGTGGCTAAAGTCATATAACATCTTTTAGTGAAAGCTCCCTACCTGAATGAAGGTTAAAAAAGGAATTCCTCCAGAGCTGTCTTAGAAGCAGTCTTACTACTGTTTTGAGTGGTGACATTTGGCACAAAATGAAGCAGTGAGTTAAAGAAATTTTCCAGAGGACACAAAGGTTGTGATCAGCACAGGGGACTGAATTTCAGAGACAAAAGAAACAGATGACCTGAAGGACTGAAATAGAGAAAGTGGCACAAAAGGCAGGTCATGAACTTAGGATCTAATTAAAATTTCTATTGTAAGCTGGAGCTTATCAGTTGGAAAAAATAACAGGAGAACTAGGTGGGTGCATTAATCGATTAGAGAGTGTTTATGAGCATGGTACATTTCTGGAAAATATAAATGTGATTCTAGATTCAGATGGTTATATCCAAACAAAATAAGGAAACATATAAGGTATTAGTACTCATCTGGAATATGACATACAGTTCTCATTGCCTGCATTCAGTGAGACTGCAGACAAAGGCCATAAGACTTATCTAGAGAATGAGTATGAGAAGAGTCCAAAGTCCTTGACTGATTTTCAAAACAAGGAAGGAGAGGGGAGGTGATTTCTGCCGTACATACCATAGAGCCAAGGGAAGGATAGCTTGTCTCTTGAATAAATTCAGGTTGCAAATTAGAAGAAAACTTACAGTACTTTGCACAGAAGAGTTCTGGAGCAACTTTTCACTGGAAATACCTGGAGTAAGAAACATAACTGATTTCAAGATGGAACTTGCCAAATTGTCAGAGGAGTTACGCAGTCAGGTTGCCAATAATAGATGAGAGCAGGAGGTCCCTCTCAGTCTTCTCTTTCTTTGTCAGAGTAAGTAGCACCTTACTTCCCTGTGTTTTTCTGTTTACCCAGTGGTACCAGTGCAGGGAGGAAGAATCTGTCCAAGAAGTGGAAGTGCTAAATTCTGTAACAAATTATATACGCTATGATTCCAGCTCGCAGCTGGCTGAGTTCAGATTCCTGCGCTATTCAGAGTATTAACAGCTTAGCTGGAATCCTGTCATGTAGCCTACCAGGTGCTCTTACAGACCAACACTTCAAAAGGGGTGAAAAAGAAATCTGTTTATCTGTCAGTCACTCAGTAGCACAGTCCTGAGACAAGCTGTGTTATTCAACATGTTCTGTTCAGATCTATCCATTTTCTTGGAGGGGAGGGTACTGAATTCCTGCAAGTGATATGGAAGTTATGTTCCAGTGATCTGCACTTGTCAAAGAATAACTGTTTCTCCAGAGCCAAGTTATGACATCAGTGGCACCTGCCATAAATTATAGCACAGATCAAATGTGGCATTCAGAGTTTGTGCCCTGTAACTGTCTGGTCATTCTGCTTGGTGCGTTGCAGACTTCACAAAATGAGACTGTGGGTTTGGGTTTTTTCCCCCCCTGCCATTAAACTAATTCATAACAGCAGATGTCATCACTCCCAAATAAAAATGAGTGACAGATGAAAAGATTTAATCAGTTATTCCTGGCAGTTGGAGTCCTCTTGAAAAGGGGAACCCAGAGGTAAAACTGACACAATTCAGTAATCACTCAAGAAATCCATACTTTGACAGAAGAGGAAGCTACTATACAATCAAAGTAAGCACTTATATTCTTGTGTTTTGGCCAAAATAAGATTTTCTTTTCCTATCTTGATTTTTAAACGCGCCTAGACATACATGCATATACATTTATTTTACTTTCTGTTAAATCATGTGAATTTGAATAATGCTTTCTTCTTCTTCCCTCCATGACCTTGAATTCTCTTATTATGCTATACTTTATTGGAAGATGATCTCATCCTGTCTGATTTATAATATATCAGAGATATCCTGCCTCTACTTTGTTTTACTCTAATCTTAACTTCAATTATTAACCTGTTATTTGTTCCTATGTCTGGCTTTGGTATTACTAGAACTTCTGTATTACACATACTTCATCTGAAAGGAAAACCACCACAAAATGAACACGTAAGGGGATATTCATCCTAATGATTCATTCTATGACCATAATTTAAAACTTTTTAGAACAAAAAGCTTTTTTTTTCTTTTTAAAAACACCATAAATAGGCTTTCAACTTGTATACTGTACTGTAATAATCCTATGATGCTAGAAAATGTTCTTTGCTTAGGCAGACAAAACCCAGTGAAGGGCAAAAGGAATAGGAGACTAATTAGTGGCCTGACAAAGATAAAATAGCTCATGGTCATGATATGACCCAAGGGACTGAGTCCAGTTGAAGTCAAAGATAATCTTTCCATTGTTTACAATGGTCTTCAAAAAACTTTGAAGTAACTGTGGAAATTCTTTCAGAAACATGTTCATGTTCAACATTAAAATTGGCTGAATCCTCAAATTCATTAAAAGTTTTAAAATTAGCCCTATCTCCACCTTTTAGAAAAGAAACATTTTTTTAAGATATAAAACTCAAATCATTCTTGTTGAAGATTTTGTTCTTTCAGCAAACATTTTTGAAATAAAATTTAGAAAAGTTCAAACATTATTTTATCTTTCTGGCTAAGATATTTTCCAATAAGAAAAAAAAAAAAAAAAGGTGGTTTCTTTTTATTAGACAAACCAACTGAATACGTTTGGTTAACAGCTTTACTGAATGCATTAAAATACTTCTCATTAAAAAGTAAAAGATTTTCAGAGAATCTCATTGTATGCACAAGTATTTTCTCTCTATATAAAATCTGGCATTTTGAAGACAATGGCTAGCTCAAGACATGTATTAAATAGAAAGACTGAAAAGGGGTAAAAAATGCCTCCCGAAGTTTCAGACAAGATGTTCTTCTTTTGCTTGTTTGTTTTAGATAAAGGTTACTAAAAATAGCACTTTTGTTCAAAACATCAAGAGCCGTTTCTGACTCCAAAATTTTTCTGGCAAGAGTCCAAAGTAGAAATACAATTACAAAGTGGGTAGAAGATAAATTCTTTGTGTTAGATATTTGTTCATACTCCTTTTTGTACCTCAGTGGAGGTTGTCTGAGATCACAGTAATTCAAAATGTGCAGACCAGGAAAGGGCTAAGACCAGGGCATTTGGAAACATACTAATTTAACACCTTTCCAAAGCACATTCAGCCTGCAGATCAGATCAAAAGATAGAAGGTTGTACCACTGGCTGTTTCTGTATTAATTTTGTATCGGTGAATAAAAGTTGTGCATATAATAACTTCCAGCTAGAAGCAAAATTTCTTCTCCCTTTCATGGGAGAGATCTGTTGAGGGAAAACTATTCATCATTCACACTTTGAACCCCCTTTAAACATGCTCTGGGATAGCAGCCTAAAGAGTTTAAACCAATGTATTGTATGTAGATGCTATCTGTGTTTCATGAGTGATTGGCTGTCTTACAGATTGCTGCATGGCCATGTGATTTATGGTTTTATTATAAATGCAGGAGATTTTTCCTTTACAGTGTCTTTAATTTTATTTACTATTGCTTCTTCTTATGGACATGCTTTATAAATTAATAATTTGTTAACACATAGATTAATTCCCATAAATGACAAATGCCATAAAAAACTCTTTCATAAACACATACACATAATTCTGACAGTTGAGTTTCAGAGCTACCAAATACATAAGCCACTTTAGCCAAGATCTGGTTTTACCTTTATATAAATTTTATTTTATCATCTTGGCTCCCCAAAAAAGCAGCCAACTATACTTCAAATGGGCAGATAGGACTGCACAACTGATACAAAAATAGTCCCTCCTTAACCATCCATTAGTTGAAGATTTAATAAAGGACTCTGCCTTTCACCAGTGTTATGCACATTTTAGTAGTCCGTCATAGGAAATGTACTACAGAAAGTTTCACAACATAGATTTTCAGTTCATAAACCATACTTACACTGATTCAAGTCTCCTGAATGAAACATTTTGAACCTATGGAAGTGTTGTTTCTTATTTTACTTTCATATCAGTGAGAAAACATGTTAAAACAACCTCCCGTTAGTAGCCAGAAAGACTCTTCCTTGACTTTCCTTTAATTTCTCTGGAATAATACCTGGCAATCCAAAATGAAAATAAAGATGATAAAGAACCTCTTTTCCTTGCTCACTTTCCACCCAGGCAGAACTGGTGGAGTCACTCTAAGAATGTGTGATTTTTTACTTACAGAGAAAATCTAACTCTCCTGCTAGTTTCCAAACCCTGGGGTATATGATTGAAGGAATCAAGAACAAGTTCGCCAGAATTAAGTCCAATTGTCAGTGTAACTCCAGTTTATGTTATTGGGACATCTAAGAAGAAAGCAGAAAATCACTCAACAACAACAAAAGATGTTTTCTAGCACAATAATAAAGAATTTGTTTGACATGAAGAAAACAAACCTAGATAATTACTCAGAAATCCAAACCAAGCTCCTGAGTAGAACCTTTCAATTAGAAAAAAAGAAGGTATTACACAGTATACATGAACTCTAATCTCTATACATGGATGTTGTAATGCCAGACTCAAAGAAAGGATGCTTTCACACATCATAGTATGAGACATGCTGCCTAATAATGCCAGACAGCACCATCTTCAAGTATCTTACATCAAGAATCTGTCTTAGCAAGGACCACATGTAATATTCACTGTCACTGACATTCCTAGGAACTATTATCAAGTCAAATGTTCTTGGCTTGCAAAAAGTCCCATAGACATACCAGACTAACATTTGCAGAAGTACCTCCATCTTTGGGGTACCTGTCTGGCCACAGCTTGTTCCTCTAAGTGGAGCAGCCAAGATTTAAGGCAACCAAAATCCTCATGCACCCCCAAAAAATCTAACCAATTTAGACCTCAGATAAAGACTGGAGGCCCTCTTTGTACCACTTGAAGAACATCTACTAAAAGTTTAATAATGACATCTACTAGAAGTTTAATAATCACAAAAACTTAATCTCTAATGAAAGGTTAATGTGTTATGGCAGACTCTTACATGAGGCACAGTATAATAGGGTTTCGAGGGCAAACCTACTCAGTTTGTCAGCAGCGTGCACTTGGCTTCTGAGGCAACAGGATAATTATCTGAAGAGTGTCAAGTGGGCAGCTGTGACTGATAGAAGAGCCTTTAAATGGTGCAAAGACCCAGGTGACCTGCTGGTCTAGGAATGATAAAATAATCATATTCCATCACTCACTGTAACAAGCTGTTACCAGAGCATTTATTCTAACACTGCTGAAAGCCTACAGAATTAAGGTACACATAGGGCATGTTCCAGTGTGTCTGTGACATGCATACCTTTTTGCAAGATGAAGCCTGAAATAATACTGTTATTTTATGACCTCAGAGTGAGACAAAAGATCATCAAAAGATTACCCGTATTCCCATTTAGACCACATCATTGATAAACAAAGCACATCTAGCAAAAGGTGGTAGTAGAACTGCTGTACCCACACTGATGTAACAACTCCTGCTGTATCCTGCTGTGTTACCACTACAGCATCCCTGATCCACAGCAGAGAAACAGCAGAAAACTGCTGTTTGCCTCAGAGGAAAATATCTGATTGTTTTGGTAATATTGCAGCTCCTGCTGACCTTGCTTTGAAGAGGACCAGTATCCTAACCACTCAAGCATGTCTGATACTCTGTCCTTTAAGTGATTATATTACATGGACTAACCAGTTCACACTTACTTGTCCAGTTGGACTGTGATGGTCTTTAAGCAACTGGACTTGTCTGTGAAAAAATACTGCATCTGGAAGTGGCAGAGATTTTTCTTTTTGTTAAGCATGTTTTTCAGTCCAATCAGACTTAGCACCAAGCTTGGCAAAATTATTTGTTATTACTGATCTTTCTAAAAACCAGGTTTGTGAATATGATGCCAAATCTAAAATATTTAATCTAGGAAGATGCCAAGATCTTACTTAGGTGCCCTTTTAAAGCTGCAGGAGTTTAAAATACAGTATTTGATAGGAAGACCTTACACAAGTCTGCCTTCACTGTGTTGCATCTGACTCTCCTTTTCTTTTTCTCTGATCTTCCGCTTACAGCAGTGCACAAATGAAAGGTTTCCTCAAATTGGCCTACATTAGCATAGTCTTCATAGTATTTATCAAAGATAGCTCATAAAGTATAACATTGTCTATGAAGCAGACTCACAAGTACATATCGGGGTCTATGAGGCATTAATTCATCAGCATTCCAGAGTAGTCAGTTGGCAAATGTTGGCAAAAGAATATAGATGAACACAAGGAAGCAAAGGGATTTCATAGGAACTGAAATTATGTGCTGATCTAGTCATAGAAAACTCAGGCATATGGGTTTGGTGGTTTTTTTCTTTCTTGCACCCTTCCACTTGCTGGAAGGGCTTAGTGGAGGAGACTGACGCAGGAAATCCTGCTTCAGAGTTGGCGCAGAAGTATAACAGGTTGTTGGTACCTTATTTAATGTCATAGCAAAGCAGTATTTGGCCAGCAACAAATATAGTACATGATGAAATTTTTCTGATTATTTCCTTTGGGAATAAACAACAGAACTTAATTTTTCAAAGTACCATTTAGATCTGATAACCAATGCATATCTGGTAATATCAGCAAGCGCCTCAGACATGCTGAGAATTTTAAAACCCCACTTGTTTGAATACTATACATTTAGCAATGAGATATTCACCTCATTTCTGTCCTTTTTCTCATTTATTGGAACTCATCTCTATATTTTAACAAGCCCTACTTTTAACAGTATTTAAGACTGAATTTTGATAAATTAAAGAACAAGGCCATAACAAGCTCCCCAGGGCTTTGCACTCTGTGTGCTTCAACTTTAGATTCATAATTTGCCTGCATATTTTGTGCTTGATATCATTTGGAGTAGTAAAAGGAATCATTTAAGAGCAATGTATTTCCCTTGGATAACCATCTATGATCCCTTTTACAACTACAGGGGAAGGGAACACAACACCTTCACAACACCTCATCTGAACTTCAGTGACAATGGCATTATATCTAAGAGTATTTTTCCCAAGTTCTTCCAAAACCACTTAAAATCTCACACATACTGAGGTGTCCACAATATTTCAGTGAACTGTGCCATGCATAGTCATTACTCAGCAACAAAAATATAGGTATACAATTTAACTATCACCCAAGGCCTGTTTCAATGCCTTATATTTTGCTTCAAGGCAGAGTAAGCATCAGTTACCTATTCTTCTCGGGTGACATACTTTAATAGCACTTCAAGAGAAAGAAATTACAAGAGGCTAAGCAACACAGTATCTGCCTCAGGTTAGCCCCTGACTGCTCTGACCTCCAAATTGCTTTTCAGAAAATGAGCAAGCATACCAACTTTAGACACTACAAGATGGGTGGTCATGACGCAGAAGGGCTGAAGAACTTCTGGGAAAAAGTCATCCAAGAGCAAACTAAGCAACGAGAAGGTGAAGAGTCTAGGTTAAGTAAAAGTGCCCTGAACAAGTAAGTGGTATTTTTTTCTTTTGCACAAGACAGCAAGGCATGTCATCACGTGCTTTAAAATAAGGTAACCCGTTATTGTACTGCTTTATTCATAGCACAGATTGTGTTCTGGATCTTTGGCACTTTTCCTCTCACAGCTGCTTGTCTCATATTTCCATGGCTCTTCTGCATGGAAACTCAGACACCCCTCTCTCCTGAACCTCATGAGCATTCTTCAAAGGCCTTGGAGTGTAGCCACATAAAAATAAAGCACTTTGGCACTATGGCTTGTGACAGACAGAAAATATCAGGATTTTTACATGGAACTGGTACAGCTACACAGAAAAATAAAATAGTATTACATTAAAGAGATAGACAAACTACTCATTTAATGTGTAGCATAAACAAAACCATAGCATCTTTATCATCTTCAACAGCCCTTTGCATCATATAAGCCAAAAGGTAGAAACAGTACAAGATTTTCCTGCCCCATGAAACACATTTCATAAGCATTCCTGATATACAACAGATAAAAAATAAGGCTATTCAAATTTTTTTTTTTTCCATAACAGTGTAAAACAACAGGCACCACCTAGAAAGAGTTGTGCCTGTGGTATAGATACTCTGCACAAGTGTGGTAGACTGCTTCAAATACTTGCTCACTCTGTTGCACCTCAGAAGTTTGAACCAGGGTCTCCCCCACACTGAAGTGAATCCCCTGACTAATAACAGATGGAGAAAGAGGATAGAAATACTTGTGCCTCTTGTGTTTTTCTGATGGGCTTTCCTCCTGAAGTTGACAAAGGTTTTCTTGCACACTTTCCTCAAAACTGGATCATTCACATAAATTAGTTTGACTCCAACAAGCTGCAATGTGCTGGTAAAGGGCTGTTTCTTTCAAAAAAGTTCCAGGTAATCTAACCCTCATGCCCAAGGAGGGTGTGCCCTTATTGTCATTTTAAAGATGAGGAAATCAAGACCTGGGCAGGCCTTGTGTCCCAGCAGAGTCAGATGTAGAATCCTGCTCCCAGTATCCTACTCCGGCTAGTCAGTACTATTCCCAAATCACCGAGTTGGTGGAGACAAAATGTGTAATAAAACCCAGGAAAGTGTTCAGCTGCACTGGAAACCTTTGTCACTCTAGCTTCACGAAAAACTACCACAAGAAGACATTGCAAACCAATTGCAATTAGGGGTGTAGATAAGGTTTGTAACTTCACAAAGTTAAAAATGCTAAAAGCTTTTATAAGTTCTTTGCTGAATAGAAAAAAATTGCGGCAAAAGAACTTTGAATATGTCTTAACTTACATATTCAGTATGTCTTAACTGACTGGTCACAACTGAAACAGACCCAAGCAAGTTCCTTTAGGGTCACTTGACCAAAGCCCAAGTTGTTCACAAAGTGTTCTCTAATTTGAAAAAAAATATACTTTCAGGAGGTAATAGACACTGTCATTACAAAATCTACAGGTCCACTACCTCATGTAAGTGGCACCTGGGAGAATTAAATGGCTCTAAGTATAGGCAAGTGCTCCCTCTGTGACACCCAGGACACTAGTTGACAAGGAACACCAGTGCTTTCAATGGCAAATTTTTACTAACTAATTGCACCAATTTTTTTGAGGCTTAACTATACACACAAGAGAATAGTGAAGCCAAGACAGGGCAGACCAGAGAGAATTTTAAAACACAATCTGAAATCAAACTCAGAAGCCAAACCAGCACAAGCACCCATGTGAAACAGCTACTGCTAAGTTATTCTCAGATTAAATCATTGGCTGCTTTTCTTTTTAACGCACCAAATGTAATATAAAAACCCATATATTCCATGATGCATTTGGCATTACCATATGATATCTAATCCTATAGCATTGCTGGGTCAGGTGTTTCATAACACCATTTTCTTTGGAAAATGACCCAGCCAAAAATATCTTGCAGTGGTCCCTAATGATCTTCTCTTCTGTCTGTACTATACTTGCATCTTGAAGCTATGTGGCTCCTCTCGTATGTGACATCAGTTCCTTTCATTAAACACATACAAGGTCTGCAGAGATTTAGGGTACAAAATGGTTACTTTATTTTTCTTTTTTTTCTTCAGAGTAAACCAAAATGGACATATTTAACGTTCTGCTTGCTCTTCTCCACAGCATTTTACAGTAAACTTGCGGGGTCAGGGGGTGTAATTCTATTTCTTAATCTACACATTGAATGACCTTACTGGTTAGACAGTACTTCTGTGTGGCTTTGAGAATACCCCAGAGGAAAAAACAGAGCTCTTCACACTGACAGTATTTCAGCAGTTGTTTGACTCATTAGGAATCCAGCAATGTCAACCACTGATAGCATCAGCACTATCCCTTTCTCCCCTGCCTTCCCAATCTAGCAAGCTACAGAGATGTGTAGATGGTAAATAAATATGGGACAAGTGCTATGGTGATGAAAGAGAGACTCCGCTGAAGAGCCCTGGATACATTTGAAGGATTTGGCTCAGTACTTGTTAAGCACTTGTCCTCTCTTTGCAGACTCCGCCACGAATGGACTCTGCGGCTGGAAGGCCGAGCAAGGCAGGTCCAGGCACACGCAAAAACGCAGAAAGAACAGATGACGCTGCTGTCCATCGAGACTCTTCCCTCGCCAGATAAAACTGTTGCTTAAAGTTACTGGGAAAACACAGAAATCTTTGGGCCTGACTCTGACCTTCTGCATGCATGTATAAACCAGCAGTTACACTGCTGAACAAGCAAAAGATCAGAATCTGGCCCTTTTACAGGTTACTTACTAGAGCTACTAATAAAGTCCTACTGAAATTTAGTGCAAGAATAAGGTCACAGTAGGTAATCTCAAAAAAAAATATATGCAAAGGGATAGTTGAGAAGCAGACACCTTTAATTCTCCATGATATATTATTACTGTGATGCAGCAGGACTTTCTTATGTAACTCTGCATTTCCCAGTGACAACAACATATTTCTAGGAAAGAGGATGGCTTGATTAATAGGACATTTGCACATTCAAACAGCTGCATGCAAAATTGCACATTTCCATTTACAGAGCTCCATTTACAGGGCTTAATGCAGATACAAGCTGTTCTGCCTGTCTTGATGAGCCACAGTGAAGGGAGTTAAGGATTAGTCTGATCAGCTGGACAGAAGGAGAAATATATTCTTCAATGGAATCAGGAAAAAAAAGAATGAGCTTTTCTGATCAACATATAAGAAAATGTACAGATCTTAATCATTAAATGAACAGAGGAAAGGATTTTGACTTTCATGGGGTAGGTAAGAGAAAGACTACTGAGGTTATTATGAACCAGTCTGAGAAATGTCAGAGCAAGTGAGTATGAAGGACAGTTTGAAATAGAAGGCAGCAAATCAGTTCATCATAACAGAACAGGAATGCTTTGCAAGGTATCACGTGCCATACCTGGTGTGCACTAATCCAACCACTTGTTGCATTTCATCTTCTTCTAGGTCAGGTGAAAGGAGGAATAACTAAACGCAGGGTATTAATAGTGTGTTCTGTTTACCTATATGTCTGTGTATCTAACTATGTTTTGGATGAAAACATTTACTTGTTATCTCTTCAATTAATTTCTCTGATACGCAAGAGAAAAGTCATAAGTCTAAACAACTATTTTTCTCTAACAATATTGAGCCAGATGGAATGTTACTTTGCATCTTCATTTACACTGAAGAAGTGGACAGGAATACATTTGATCAATTTCAAAATAAAACAAAAATTAAACCATTTTGACCTCAAAGAAATGCTTTTTTTTAATCCTTTTAAAACAGCATTTCATTAAAAAACCCACAGTTTTACAGAATGTTCACACTGTTACATAGTGACATTCTCCCACATTAAAAAACATGTTATCACAAAAGTGTTGCTATTCCACAAAGGATTAAAAAATTAAAAACTTATAAATTGTTCTTTGGTTATTCAAAACTGAAGGGAATGTCGAATGAGTCTCTTTTCATATAACCCAACCCAAAAAGCAATTGTTTCTTCCAGTGTTTTTTTTCTATTAGAGAAGCAATGCTAAAAAATAATAAAGTTGTAGTTGCTTTTGCCTTTGCAGAATGGTCTCTTTCTTCTGTGTTCGTTTATTTCCCACTATTATCTAAAAAGTTCTTTTACTGCCACCGAAATTAAACACTATCTCTGCTGAAGAAGATCAAACAGGACCTGAACCTTGCTGCTACTTACATAAAAAACAGAGTAGTTCACTGTTCTGTAGCATAGCTAAAGGACACAGACAGGGCCTACTGAAATGGAGAAATGCCAGATTCCCCACTTCTGAAAACAAGGTCTACTAGATTTGCTAGCTTAACTACTGCTTTATGGTGTTCTAATGTCACCGACATCAGTGCAGCTTACCCCTCCTCTATGCCAGTGTGACAAGAGAAGAAGATCCAAGAAAAGCTGGCCCAACAAGCATTTACTGTTCTTTTACATTTAATGTCAATGCTTTTAATTATTAGGAACACTTTTATGACAGTATATCTGTTAATGCAGTTATATAAGATATAGGAAAAAGACCACACAAGTAGATGTGATCCACACACAGCCATTTTCAGCACTCCCCAGAGAGTACCCAAAAACCAGCTTAGGTCCCCAAGCAGTAGCTTTTCCATCAGGAGCTGTGAGGAGGTCCAGGTATGTGTGAAATCACTTCCACTACAAGCAGGCGGCATCACATTGACTACATGCCAGAGGAGTATTGCAGGAATTGTTTATTTTCGGAAGTATGTGGAACCCGTTTCAGTCGTGAGTGGGTTTCTGATATATCCACTGCAGCACAGAGTGTGTATATCACAAGTGTGAAAGACTAAAATCCTACCACTCTCAGTCAAAACCAGCCCTTTGTGAGTTGCTCATGTGCAGATGCATTAGTCATGCTTACCTATTCTAACACATATTTTACAGACAGCAGTATCCTCATACCTCCATGTTATTGAATACCAGATGCTTTCTGTTCCCAAATGTGGATGTTCATCCACTTTTCACTGCTGCTGCATATACAACCAGACTGAGAAAGGAATCAAGTACTAGAAATAATAAAGTCTAGGAGCCAGATGTAGCCAGATATGCAGCTTGCAAACTGCAAAGCTGAAGGCGGACAGTAAGGTGACAAGATAGCATTTTGTCCTTTTGCTTTAGTTACTGGATTGGTGAAATTTAAGCCCGATTTTAGGCATTTCAGAGATGCCTGAAAATGTCAAACCTGGCTTTCATGAAAAAAAGCAAGCAAGCAAAAGTCACTTCAAGTTGAGTTGTTATATTAAAAAATATCTGCCTCATTCATATACACAGCCTCCATTGGTAAAACAGGATATCCAGTGAGCATAAGCTGGTGGGAGAGAAGGCCCCTTCAGCTGAACACAGTGTTTTTTTCATCCCTAGTCCCTAGTACCCCCCCCTTTCCAATGGAAAAAAAAAAGATTTAAACAAAAATTTAGATTACAATAGCTATATTGAGAAAGTTGGACTAGCTATTTGAGAAGAAAAATTAATTACCCAGGTACTTTTTTCCTTGGAGTTTATTAATTTGCCTAATAGAAAAAGAATTTGAATTGAGTATCAGTTAGTCTGCATAACCAGTACCACCCTGAGCCTGCACTAGCAAGATGTTACCATGTCTTACATCAGCATATAAGCCAGTTCAGCACTTGCCTAAGCCACAGAACAACTAAAATTGTACAGGATGGGTCAGAGACTAGTGTTTTTGGTCATGGGACTTTAACTGTATGATATACGATGTAATAGGTGTGGATCATATCTATGAGGTAATGCACTTAAACTGGCATACTGATATCAGCTGCAGAACGCCCACTTAGCATGGCCAAAATTTATGTGCATGGCAGATAATGTGAGCACATACTACACTCATTCACACAGTTACTCTTAAGCGCTGCCCCTGATCCAGGAACCAGTGACTAATGCTTCAGAGACAGCAAGAATTGCTTGCTTAAACTGTCACTGAGCTGTGGCCAGTTGTTGAAGTCTGGCTTACTCAAATCAAGGCAGTCAAAAGAGTGAATATAAACTACACTGAGTTGCAGTCTGACTTCATTCAGACACCATCCAGAAGCACTCACACAATCAGTTACAGATTGGACATGTTTAAGCAGCAACTCAACACCTGCCAGCTGCTACACTTGAATTAGCAGTTAAATTCAGCACAGGAGAGCCTTTTTTAAGTGAAACCCTTGATTGTCTGCACTTACCACACACTGGTTTGGATCACAGAGCAAATTTAAGGCATGCAAACCAGATTTCTTTCAAAGGAAACTAAACCAGACCAGAAGCCATGCTCCAAGTCACACCAAAGGACCCTAGCCTCTAAGGGTCTGAGACAAGCACTAGCTCTTCAGACAGTTTTGACACCTGCATGGTGAGGAGATTTGCTCCAACTAACCAAATTAGATTGAGTTTGATGTACACCCCTCAACCATGGTTAGTCTAATGTAGGGACCTCAGCAGAAGCCACTTTGATCTACTGAGCTGCTGGTAATGTGCTGAGTCACTTGCTAATGTAGACGAGTATAACTCAACCAGAACAATAGAGATGGGATCAAAGCACATTAATATGTTTCATGTAGGTCTAAAGGAGGACTTTAGCAGGTACAACAACTGAGCTCAGGAATGATAATTTAATTATACAGCCATGCAGATGTGCTAGCATGCATAACTATGCACAGCTTGGTCAAATGACCTGCTAGAGCTGCCTGTATTGGAACCGAGTCTACCCACACTGCAATAAAACTTAGCATAGATCTGGCTTCTGGAACCATGAAACGGCTATGTGTGGTTCAGTTCTACAGTTAAATGATAGGTATATGAGGATAATTACCAATTTCCTAGCCCAAATGTTCCTCCTAATTACAAACTGGCTGTGTCCTGAGGGATGCTGTTCTCTACCTTGTCTATTAAACAGCACTTGACTGGGGCTTCGCTGCCACAGTGTGAATAAGGAATAGTAAATCACATAAAAAATACTCGTGGATTGAAAAGGGCATCTGCAGATAAATGAAGATGAAACAAAGAGTAGCTCTAGAAAATCTTATACTTCCTGAGGATGCTTCCCTTCATGAATTAAGCATTACTGTACTACTCACTTCTTACAAAGAAAGGCAGGAGTTATCCATGGTGTTATGCATTTGAGACAAAACTGCACACAAAAAATTCAGTAGTCAGAACTGACAATACAAAAATATACTTATTTCTCCTATTCCCCATCTATTTCAGCTATGTGTGTTTATCTGTGTGTTATTTAGTGGCCAGAGCTTTAAACATGTTTCAAGCTAAGGTGAACACAAAGCAGGGAAAATTCCAGCCCCCCAAATGACAATCTGAAAAACTGGTTGAAAAGGGGTTATGTTACCAGGGAAGCCAAACTTAACAATAGGTTGCTATGTGCTACCTCCATAATTAATTGTACTGGTCTCAAATGCCATTCCTTAAATGAAGTAACAATTTCCTACTAGTGACTAATGAAATGTGAGAGACTACTGGCCTAATCTTTACCTGGTAGTCAGTGCCAGTTTTCAGCCTCAGTGGGTCTACTCACAGTAGTATGACTTTAGAGGTTCACAATCAGGGTCACTATTTTTTCCATAGCAAACAGCAGCAGCATCAGGGAGACTTATAATTTCAAACTGCAGTAATAAAATAATAAGCTGAAAAAATCAAAGGGGAAAAAATAGACAGTAGCAAACCTGAAAGATAATACTTAGTTTAGCTATGTTGGCCAATTCTTTAAAGAATAGCCCATTTGTGTTTGGTTTCTACTATGATTGCACTGCATATCCAACATGAACGTTCATGCTCTTTGATCAGAACTGCAACTTCCCAATATATTTTGACCGTTCAACCATAGGGATCAGTTCAAACAATAGACTTAATAGTGAAAATTTCTTGACTTTATTAGATTTAGTATCTAACACAGAGAAATCGTATTTGCAAAACACAGATACAAAAAGCTTAGTCTGTATTGTCTACTCACAAGTAAGTAACAGAAAATTATGCTTTCAAAGAGATTTTGCTATAGTTTAATGTTATTTTCCTCCCCCTAACGTGCTATTCTAGTCAACAATTGCATCACTATTGTTAGGCAAGAAAAAACACAGCATTACTGGAGTGGCCAACAGTGTTATTTCAGAAAAACCTTTTGAAAAAGTACCTGTGTTTTCCCTGATATCTTAATTTTAGTTTTTTCAGGGTGATGTTGATTGCACTGCAGCTTCTCTTACAGAAATTTATTCTGTAAGATTTGTATCAGTGCTTTTATATGTATTCTAATAAGTGAACAAACCCACACAACTGTTCATTTTTACATGTAAAAAGTTCCAAACAACAATGCTGTCTCATTAATTACTGGATATTGTTGCAGCAGAGTTCTTATCAGAGCTTAGTTAAAAAAGTGCTAACTAATGAATTGATACTTTGCAGCATTTGGACAGTACACAAGTTTACTGATTTTGTTGATACTGCCTCAATCATTAAATATGTATTTGTACTAACAAGACTAACAGTTACTGAAAATAAGCCCTACAAGCAGTAAGGGTAGTCTAATCTAAAATATCAGAAACAGCAGTTATTATCCACCATCTCAAATGAACACTTAATAACCTGGAACTAAATCCCTTCAGGCTCCATTTATGATATGTACACACTTCTGCTGCAGTGATGACAAATACTCCATTTTCCCAGAACTAATGACCCCTCTATAATATGTACTAGGGGGCTGACAATTGTGTGAAATGAGTCTGTCAACAAACTAACAGAGTGCAGCCATGTTTGAAAAGTTTTATGCCTAAACACCAGGCAAATTTCAGTACTTTCACCACATAATAAGCCCCTCTGGAGCCATATCAAAATTCTGTAGCATGTATTTGGTCAAGACAGTTTCTGCATATGCTTTGTTTATTTTCAGTTTGGTTACCTTTGGCCATTACAGATAATTAGGAGCAATACATAAAAGTAATTAATATGTAACACTTCACTGTGTTCTGACAAAATACCAGTGTCTCACGGGATGTTTTATTGCTTTAACTGGCGGATGCACTAAAGAATATCCTCTTTATCTCAAAACCAAAACAGTTATTTTATTCCAAGGCACCTCTGAATAAGATCTCAAAGTAGGTACAGGTGTATCTCACAGCTTTACTGCAGGGATTTTGACAGCACTGAGTTAATATATGACTACAAAGATTAAGGATGCAGAAAATAAGTATAACTTCAACTACATTAGCTGTTATATTTATAGTTTAGCTTGGACACCGCCATTACATACCCTAGAATCACGAGGGAAAACAGCCAGTCCTGATGAGAAGGCTACCATCTCTCCCAGCAAGCTAGTTTTGGAAAGTATAATACTGCCTAGCCCAAATACTGCTAGATTTGAACCATTGTTTTCAACAAAAGCCAGCAAATTTGAGCAGGTATGCTGCCTAGTTCCATCAGTGCTATCTTCTCTTTCAGGTACTCTCTTATCCCAAACTCTGGGACTCAGTTGTGAGGGGTCCCATCCAAGTGCAAATTCTCCCGGCTGCCAATCCTCAATGCAGTTTAAGATTAAGTCTGGTATTTCTGTTGGCAAGTAGGCCACAAGAATTCAGAGCTAGGCTGCAGGATTTTTGAACAGAGAAGCTTTGTTTATGTTGTCAGGAGACAAGAGCAAAATTTGAATTGGGAAAAATATGGCCTTCTAGCATGAATTCTAGTCAATGTAACAGGCTTCTTGAGCTTTTCTCTGATCTGGCATGTAATTACAACATATCGTTGATCTGCAAGCTGTGTCCCCTAAGCTACAGAGCAATTCCTGAGTTGCATACGTATATTTTCTAAGAAACTGGTACTTGGAAGACTTGTCTCAGAAGATTAATTTTTAATCATTGAAAATGAATAGAAATAAAAGCAATCAATTATGCATTCCAATGCTCCAAATTACTCCAGATTAACATGTCAATTAAAAAGTAACCCAGGCTAAACACATGTATGTGAATTTTACCTGCATGAAACATAGTTTTTCTAGCAGCAGCATTTAATCAGTTATAATCGAAACAATGAAAGCCTTCCACATGGAGGACTGGAATTACAGTTAAAAATAAGTTTTTCTGTTCCAAAGAAAAGTACATGCCAGCACACTATCCTAAATGCTTCAGCAATTCCAATCTCAAGTTTAGGAAAATGTCGGTTTGTAATGCCCCATCTCCAATCTAGAGGCAACACAGACACAGTCCTCTGTCTCCTGGTTTCTTAATATTTGGTGTTCTGCACAATTTCATCTGGGTGTTTGCCAGCCATTGGTAAGAATACATCAGAGAGGAAAACCATGCTAGGGAATGTAAAACACTGATCCAGCGCATCCCCCCAGCAGCCCCAGGCACACAGGTTCTAGGAAGCTCTAAACACAAAATAAAGCTGCTTCCAGAGCGAATGATTGTCCTTTAGTTTTAGTTTTCTGTTGTTTTCAGGGGGTTGGAGGGGGGACAGTGTCAGAGGGGCGAGGTCAAAGAAAGGGCGTTCAAGTCCCCATGACAGCATCCACAAGGTGAGCTTCTGCTCCCTCAGCCTGGAACCAAGTTTTGCCTTTTCCTGCAGGACGTGTTTTACACCCCTGTATCTGTGCCGCTGGGAGGGAGCTCCACCGTCTTCGCCAAGTGCCAAAGAGACACACAGATCTGTGCAAGAAGGCCGTGCAAGAGGGATACCACCCAGGGCAGCTGCCTCCACAGCTGCCACCCTGCTGGCAGGGCTAAGAGCCAAAGCTCCCTCCCGATCTTCTTTGACGCCGCTTTTCACAGCCTCCCCCACCTACTTAGAGCTGCCTTTCAGTTATCAGGGGTAGCAGCAACAGCCTGCTAGGTCTACGAGTAGCAATGGAAGGGGATCTGAGGGCAGGAGTCTAGACACAGCCTGACTTTCTCTTCCCTGCCACCCTGAAACTGCATGTGACAGAAGCTGCTTGAGAACTGCTGGCTGCTCTCCTGTCAGTCCCAAATGCAACCAGCTGCGGTAGCAGGGCAGTCACAGGACAAACCCCAGAGGCAGTGCACGCGAGGCAAAGCTTCTCTTTGGTGTTCCCATGCAGCTCTATGACAAAAGGAAGCATGTATAAGCAAGAAAGAAATGAAAGATGGAAACTGAAGTGAAGGCAACAGTGCCAGGGCACAGTACTAAGCAAACTAACAGGTGCTCTGGAGCCAAACAGAAGATCCAGAAAAGAAAGGTTTTGAACTGTTTTTATATATTTCTCTACGCAAATAAAAGACTGTTTAAATGAAAATTTTGAACATGTTCTTTGAAGTCTGCTTTCTCAGGTGCCCTTTTTCCCTACGTTAACATTTCTCAGAATTTATGGTAGAGTTCTCATTAAAGTCTTTTCCAACCTAAGTGATTGTATGATTATGTCCTGCCCCAGAAGCAAATCACTCTACAGGACTATTTTTATCAAAGAGAGGCTTGTGCTAGTTTCATCCTCTTGAGCTCACAAAGTCACACAAAACGATTGAGCCACTGTAACCATTCAGCTGCTACCAGAAAGGCCACGTTGCCCCTGGCCTGCCCGTGCCTCCGCTCTGCCTCTTCCGTCCCGTGGCTGCAGGGCTCCGCACGTCGCTGATTCAATCCTCTTGGGTTGCAGAAACCTAGCCAGAGGTTTTCCTGGGCAAGACTTCTGCTGGGTTAGGGAGACCTGGCTTGCCCAGGACAAGCCCCCTTGGGTGAGCACAAGGAAACCTCGTGTAAGTGAAATTGGGAGTGGAGCTGCAGCGGGGAAGAGGTATGCGGCATATCTTCACGTTCAGATTGCCTAATGCCACACCTCACTGCGGGGATTCAATACACTGCACCCACACCAAGCAATTTCATTGTGCGTGTAATGAATTCATGTGCAAAAAATGATTTGGATTCAATGGTCTTCAATATCTACCACTACATCCAGAAGGTTCACCTATCCCTTCACTGCCTTTAGTGTTCCCAGACACCCTGGGAGCTGCCCTGGGAGATGGAATGAATGCAGAGTATAGCTTCCCGCTTCCAGCTTTATGGTGGTAAGGGTGAACACACAGCCATGGCATGTTGCCCCCCTGCCTTTTTCATTCGGTGATTCATGTGACCAGAGGATGAGCAGTCACCTTTTGGCTAACCTTTTCTGGCTGTAATCTTGGCGAGGCTTTAAGGGTTGACTGGGAAGCCCTTGCTTTTGGGGGATTCAAAACTTGGAGACTAGTTCTGACTACATCTAGCAGCAAAGGAAATCCAGCAAATTCATAATGAATCTCAATCAATTAAGTGTGCCTCCTTCATCAAATTAGCGGGACTGGTGAGGAGTCCTGACTTTTAAAAATTCTCTCTTCATTGGCAGCTTCTCAGAGTGCAGCGTTAATGACCTTCAAGTCACACTACAAGACATAAATATCTTAGTCAGCTAGCAGAGCAAAGGTGCCACAGAAATGAGTAAAATAATAATTCACAGTCTATGGAGTTACTGAGAGTGCATGAAGAGAGAGACAAGGAGAAACAGTCATTCTCAGTAGCTTTATGTTTCCTCTAGATAAAATTCAAAAGATAGTTTGAGATCCAATTTACAAGGAATTGAGATTTCAAAAAAATTTGCATCAAGGGAATAAGTAAAAGCAGAAAGTTACTCAGACAGAGGTAAAAGAGAAACTGGGAAGGAAGGTACTGACAACATTTAACATTTCTTTGTCTCCAAAGAGAGGAAGCATCATTAAGAGATGCAGCTCAGCAATTCTCACAAGGGAAAAGGGTTTAACACAACATAGTTCAGTTCCCAAAACTCACAGGGCTTTTGCCTTGTTAGTGAGGGATAGGAAAAGAAGCTCAGGTAACCAAATTCATGCTTTAATTAGCATCTTTCCTCAACTGCCAGGTAATATACTGACATTATTTTACCCACTCCCTGAAGAAAGGTTTGTTATATCATAATACAGAACTCCAAGAGCATGTGCGGTATTGTTTTTTTGAGGAAGTCCTAAAAAATCCTAAAATTTCATGTCAACTTGTATTTGTGAGAACTGCATATTTTAAAAAATCTGTTAAAAAATCCCAACCCTTCTTTCTACAGCACATACATTCATATAGCTTCAAGCTTCAATACAACTAAATGCAAGATATGCTTTCTGTTAAAAATTAACTTTGTGCAGGCACAGACTGTCATAAAAAATAAAAATACATTTGAACAAAGTAAAATGCTAAGCAATCATTAACAAAAATATTATTTGTACATTCAATATATGAAACATAATGTACAAAATATCAATATTAAATACAGCATATGCACATGTAAAAATATTTTAGCAATTATGCATATAGATTTTCCCCACTTATGATTTCACAGATTTATTCATAGCCAAGCTAAAAGCTAAATTTACATGTTTTTTTCATGAGTTCAAAGCAAAAGGAGAGAGAGAAGAGTAAGAATTCCTGGATAGATCTGATTATTTTTTTAAGAAATGAAAAATGAATGGTAAATTCAGTTTTTCTTCTCTCCCGAACAGCTGCTGCTCTGTGGCTTGAAAACTGATCTATTGGTGCAACACAAGGCAGAATTTCCAATTTTTGGTGTTTTCTAGGGCTCCCACAGAGATGTTTTGTCAGATATAGTACTGCAGCATCTAATTTTTGGTTCCAGTTTTCTGTTTCCCAGGTTCCCAGGCTCCCAGCCCATCTAAACATACAGGTACAATTTGGTGAACTAGCGTAAGCCAAGAGTGAAGTTTTTACACTGAAATGTGAGTCCTTGACCTGGGACAACTGAAGTACAGACGCAATTTCCATTCTGTCATCCTGGCTAGGAAATGCAGTAACCTGCAGCTGGTAAGGAGAAACGGGCAGGTGGGGGTGGTAACATCCAAAGCTCCTGCAGCTAAATCCGCCATAGCTGATCTGTTGGAGTCCTAAACCCCCAGCTGAAGCTGTCACTGAGAGCTAGCCTATGCGAACCATTTTGCTCAGCACTCAGGAAAAGTCAGGGTTAGTCTATGCAGTCCAATCAACCACTCTTCTGATTTATTAAAACAAGTAAATTATAAAAGGAGCCAAATCTTAGCCCTCACAGGACAGCAAAAAGGATGAACGAATGAGGCAAAGGAGGAGCTAAAGCACTGAACCCTCCACCAGGAAGGCACAACAAGAAATTCACTCCTCTGCCTGACAAGTATGATTGTATTGTTTTTATATCTGAAACCAGGCAATGACCAAGAATGCAACATGATAAATGGCTGGAGTATTCAAACCTTTGTGAGTCTGAAAGATGCTTTTTTGTACATGGAAGTTATCTGCTTTATACTGCCTTTTAACATGCTTGTTTTCTCTCCAGATGAATCAAGGACAAGTAAACTGGAACAGAGGGAAGAGTGCCACAGCTTTTGAAATCCAATCTCTCTTACCTTATACTGCTAATTTGGGGATGGAGGAAATTATGTGGTTCAATTTACAATTAGGATTCCTCCATAATGATGCCTTTCCTCCATAGCTGTCACATAGGACACAAACGTTTTCCAGAAACCTAAAAATAAAGTATATTGCACAGTTCAGCTGTAGTGTTGTTTAACTTGGTGTGACAGATTGATCAACACAAATATAGACAACACAAAAAGACAGTGAAGTGCTCTGACCAAACATGATTTGAAGGGCAAAGGAGCAATTTGAGCAGCTGTCAAAAGGGTAGACTTTCTACAATGCGGTTAATGTTCCAAAAAGTTCCTTATTATGTGCTTATAAACAGCACTTCACAACAAGGCAATGCATGTTTACATATTGGTTTTGTGTATTGATGTTCACTTATCCCCTCAAAATTAAAGATAATGTATTTAATATAGGATAAAGCTCTCTGTGTTCCAGGTAAACATGCAGTGAAGGCAAGTCTTGTGTCCTTTACTGCAAACATGAAACTACATCTACATAATGCCAAAAATTCTTAATTAATATTACCTCTGGTTTTGGCCTGCCAGATTTCAGCAAGTTTAGCTAAAAAAAACAGTTTTACCCTTCAGGAATTTCTGTACCCCTTAGGAAATGGAGCTAGAAGTTTGTTACCACACTGTATGTTAACTCAAAGATGTCTTTTACTTTGAAATATTCTTTTTTGCAGGGAGAGGGAAGGATGAACTGTTACCCAGAATGACAGGCTGAACATCTGAAATAGCACCCATAAACTAAGAAATCACCAAGGCGTTATTTTTCACTTTACCAAAGTTTCACTGTGCAAGATTGACTATACTGAATAAAACTAAACATCCGTGCGAAACACATATAATACCAGCAGCATAACAAGGTCTCAGTCATAAAGCTGCTGCTTGGCAGATCAAGCTCTTCTGGAATGAAATGCCCCAGTCCTTTGAATTGTATGCCCTTCCTCTGCTTGGCACATAGAGTGACCGCACTGAGTCACCAAATTTGCTTCATGTAAAGCGAAGAACATGCACTTTTTTTCTTGGCTAAACTAGATGTAAAGAGCATTCAGAACAAGTTGTGGCTTTTCCCAATAGCTCTGCTATTCTCTGTATCACAAGTGAATAGCTATAGATGGATGGAGGGTAAGTGCCACAAGGTAAAACCTCAGCCTCTTTCAGCTTAATGGAGCTCCGCCATTGCATTCAGTGTTGCCAGGATTTCACCCCAGCTTCATTCATCAGCCATAGAATGGCAGGGAGTTGGAGTCAGCTCAGCTTAAGGAGTAAGCACATCGACCTACTCAGAATATCTTACCGTTATTGTGAATTTAGCTAAATCCAGCCTCATAGTTCCTTCTGGTGCCTTCCTGTAATCTGGTCTCTCTTTCAACTCTATTCTTTCCCTTTTTCTCTCACTGGCAGCAGCTCTTCTGAGGGCCAGAAGAATTACTCCTTTGTTGAAGCAAATGCCAGAGCACCCCAGGCAGGAGACCTGCCTCCACGCCAGGAGGCAAGGCCTGTAGTAGTCTCAGGAGGTGACTGGAGAATACTAAATCAAATTCCCGTAGCACATTTCACAACATTTTATAAACCAATAATTCCACAAATTTCTCTCTCCTCCTCCCCTGTTATTTCCCCAGTTTACAGCCTTGAACATATAATTCATAAACACATAAGACTTTGGTGTGATGTCTAAAATAAAAGAATTACAAATCAATTTTTCATTATTTGCAGACTCTTCTGCTTTTCCAAGAGTACAGACTCAAAGAGCATAGCATTTACAGAAATTGTTGGAGTGCCACCTATTGGAAATAGATGTACAAGTGAAAAAGACCTTAGTTAACCTGCATAAAATAATCATTTATTACCCAGGTGTTGGTTTAACTATATCAAGTTAAAAGGCTTTAAAATGCATACACTTCATGTTCCATTCATAATTATGTTAAAATTTAGATCAGCATGTAACTTAAAAAAAAATGAACCTCTCTAAGAGGTAAAACACTGGAAAGTGGCAAAGATTTATAGCTCTGGAGTATAAAATAGCAAAAATCAGAGCAGATCCACTAGAATAACCACCTGCTTAAAACCTGGGTCACATTACTAAGCTCTGTATCTACTGCTGGTGTAAACTTTATATCAGATACTGGTTTGCACTCTGCAGAGACATATGTAATCTTTAGGCTCACACAGTTTAGCTGTGTTTCAGACTCTGAAGGTAAATGATTAATTTTCCCTATGGAAAGCAGTTGCCTTGGGATAAAACTGCCCTGCCGTCCCATGGAAAACTTACAAATCAGCCTTGAACTTGATCCTTGTGCTGTCTGCCCTCTCTCCTTCCTGACCACCCAGCAAGCAGCAAGCTGGGAGTGTCACTGCCTGAAGAGCATCACTACTGGAATCATCACACATTTGCTTCATCTCCTCATCTTTACTATTGCAACTTCCTCCTCTGCAGCTTTATGAGCTCTCATACTAGGAGCAACTGTGTTGCCTAGCTCTTTTCTGCCCAAACATCCCAAGCTTGATCTCAGAATCACACTATTCCTCTTCTGAGTACTTCTGTTAATTAGCACTGACCCCTGCCCAGCTCGTGACAGCTTTTTTGACAGCTCTTTTCATCGTTGTCCTTAAGGGAGCTACACAAACACATAGAGTGGGAGCCTTTGTAGACGGCTCTAGGAAAAAACAAACAAACAAACAAACAGAAAACCAAAACAAAAAAAAACAAACTGCAGTTAATTATACCTGATGGCATAGAGTAGAAAAAGAAACAGAAGACTGACACAGCACAGAAACAAAGTGAAGCAAAATATGCTGAGTGGGGATAATACACATACTGTATTTCATATAGTCACCCCTCAAAATTATTCCAGTTGCCAGCCATTCCAATCCACTCAGTCATCCTCAGTGGTCTAAAATTCCTAACTCCAATTCTTTGTTGAATAGTATTTTATACTATGTTTACAAAAATTACATATGAAATTGAATTACTAAAATACAGGCTATTTTCTCATATTTGCAATAAAGGCTAAAAACACCTTTTCCATTTGTGTTGCTTATGAGCTGATTTAGATAGTTAGTGACAGGATTAATTTCTAAATTGGTGGCTAGTCTGTCACACCTTTATTTCCAACAGGTGCCTGATCTATATTTTCATTCTTCACAACCACTTCTTTGTTCTCCTGGTAGCTTACACCGTTCTATCAGTGCACACTTTTTTATTCCTTGGTTTTATCTCTTCCTCCAGATCCCACAGAGTATGCTCCAGGCTTCTCTGTGGTTTATAAAAGACCTTTTCTCCTATGGCTTTCTCCTGAAACTTCAATCATTCTCTGCCTCCTCTTGAGGCATGCTCTCATATATAATTTCCCTTCCTTAACAAGCATATTTTCTTCTTCTGGGGACATATTTACAACAAAAGTTCAGGGACATCAGAAGTAACATTTCTTTGGTGCAACAGTTGTAGAGCCATGTCTGAGAATAATGATGTGCCTCCTATGCCCACTGTAGTATCTGCACTTATATTGCATACTAAGAAGAAGGAAATGTGAGGAGAATAAAACCACTTCCAACAAAATTCTCAGTGAAAGCAACAGGTCTGCTTTAGGTTTCGTGCCATATTTCCAACTTGAAATGACTATGCCATAAGCATTTTAGGTGAGAACTAGCAGGGGTAAGCATAGCAGTAATTCTCTGGTGTTGACAAAAGTCTTGGAAGACTTATTTGTGACCAGATTTTTCGAGTCCAGATCCTAGTCTTCTTTTTCCTTCCAACTGAAAATTTTGGGCAACTCTAGTAGCAGCGGAAAATGAACCTGGGCTGTTCCCCTACTCTGTCTTTCAGACTGGCAGTCAAGTGTCTTTCAGACTTAGTCAAGACCTAGCTATGAGGTCACTTTGCTATTCTAAATATTTATGTACTTAAAGCTCAGTTTTAGTAGATTTCTTAAAAATTTGGTGGGGGAAGGAAACATAGTCTGCTGATTCTTTTTCTGCTGGACTGCATGAAATGTAAGTTAGGTCAAGCTAATCCCTGTGTTGTTGTTTAGATACCAGGACTCACTCAAATGGGAAAAGAAAATTCAGTATTTTAAATTTTATCCATAGCCTGGAAGAAATTACAATTTCAACATGCTCTTCAATTGTAGATAGCTTATTCTAACCATCTCCTACAATTTTCTCAAAAGCTTTTCTGAACATACTTTGGAGTAGTATAGAAACAGGAGTTCAGCTTCGCCTATCACCTAAAAGGAGCAATGGCAGATTTAGGAGTCCTGTTGGCCAGCCTATACAAGAACTCTGGACAGGTGACATGGCAACTGTGGATGGAAATTAAATTAATAGACATATTTTTTGTAAAAAATTAACATAGCTAGATGAAAATGGAACAAATAAGTATGCAACCATCTTTACTCTCACTCTCCCCCTGTCCCCAAAAATCCCACCAAAACAAAAAAAACACAAAACAAAACAAAAAAACCAACTGTAAGGCCTGAAGCCTTCTTCAGTCTTTTTAGGATATGACTGATCATTCAGTTTAACATGAATATGCATAGTAAATGAATGAGGGGATTTATAATTTCCACACTGTGGAATTCCTGTGATATAAATATCTGTAAAAGGCTCCCATGAGGTATGGCAAAAGACGCCTTTAACCTTTGCATACATAATATCAGATCAGCTTAGCATCATTTTTCTCAGAATGAAACCATATGTCACCTAATGGCTCAGGGGAGATACTGGCATATGGAGCCTCTCATGCTTTAACTGCCAGTTTGAATTCAGCCCAGGTCAGTAACAACCAACACTGCTATATCTGAAGGCTGTTGGGTAATCTATGTGAAATGAGTTGGCCATCTCAGATCAGATCCTACAGCAAAGTTGTCCACCAGAATGCAACCACTGCAGATGGCTCAGACTCACCCTTCTGTCAGCAGTATCAGCAAGTCAGCCAAAGATTAAATGAGCATTGTACATACATGAGATTTCACTTTGCAGAAGTCCCTCTCCCAAGCCAGGGATAAGAGACCACATGCAGGGCAATCGTTGTGAGACACTACCCTGGAGGAGGACCTGAGGCACTCACTCCTCAGCCAGTCACCTCTAGCTATTTTGCATTAGCATTACAACACCTCCTCCCAGCTCTTCCTTCATACAGGTTTAACCCATTAGACATCTACATTTAATGCCTGCATTAATGCTCCACACAGGATAGTAGTTCTTCCAGTAACAACAACTCTGCTGTCTAAATTGTGGTCTCAGACCTGGGAGAAGTCTTTTTAAAAAGAAGGAGAATGCAGAATTAAACAGTGTCATGATGAGGGGAGGTTAAAACATGCAATCTTTTTATGTTAAGTTGAAGAAAATACTGTATGATAACAAACAGTTAACTTTCTTTGAAATAGTATCCAAGAGTAGAAAAGAATTAAATAATAATATTAATACATGCATTGCAGTAGAGAACACTGAAGGCCTGAGAAAAAAGAAATTTTAAAGCCTCTTAGGAAAAAATTACCAGGGAGCCTGTTCCTAATTTTCAACAGGAGGGATTTATATCAGTATGAAATGCGAGTTTTCTCTTTGCAGTAGTGAAAACATTGTATGTCTGTATTATCGGTTCTCAGTTAGGCTTCAAAAAGTACCATTCTGGTTTTATTTCCTGCTGGAAAATTTACAAAGACAGCTATTTTAATGCATAGCATGACACTGATGTACAGCTGGGAAAGGAAGCCAGGCAAATTAATTGATAATGCAGTTCTTTATGCACTCTGTGGGAGCTATGTCACAAAGGAGGCTAACAGCAGGTGTTTACAAATAAAACAGAAACTGGGAGGTGATTTTAAAAACAGGACGATTCTTACTGATCAGGTTCTGTTCCACATATTGCCAGGTAACCAAAGAACTTAAATGACAGTGTTAGTGAGTCATTAGTTCATTGATGTAACAGCTCATGTACACCTATTTACACAGTTTTTTTTCTGTTACCAGGCCTGATATTTTGCAGTTTTTTCCCATTGTAGCTTTGTGAAATAAATATGCATATACCAGAAAGCAGCATACACGGTTTACACGTTTGTCTTTTTTTTTTTTCCTATTGTAAATTATATTGTTATTTTAGAAAAGATACGCATTATCTCAAGTGCTGAAAAGGATACTGTCACATTCAATATATACTCCCCTTCATCACTATAGTAACTAGACTGTTAATCTATATCTCGGCTCTTCCTCTTGTGTCAGACTTGACTCAGTTCACTTAGAAGGCCCCACACTCACAGTCCCCCAGAGTATCTTTCTGCACCTCTCCCATGTTGTTAAGCCTCAGAAGCAGAGCTGTAGCAAAGATGCCAAGAGGGGGTACCACCCCTAGTGTAACTGTGTGTGAAAAGATTTCAAATGAGGGTATATATGCCCCTGTAATCCACTGACTGCTGCCACCCAAGTGATGAGCTGAGCAAGCAGTACTGCAGAAGATGACTGGGGAGAGCTTTGTGCTGTGCAGGGGGCTTGCATATCCAATTCCACGGCTGTGAGAAGTGGGAAAGTGAAGCGCTGTGGAGGGATGATATCCTAAAGCCACAGTACATTGCCCTTTCTGAAAAACATTCTGCTGAACCCCACTGCTTATTTCTTGAGGTGCCGTCATGTCCCACCTGTGGGGAGGGGGAGTGACTAAGATTCACAAATCCCCTTGGTGTGGATTAAGGTGAGATAACACTCAAGGTCCGTACATAAACATCAACTTTAATGGAAGATTTCTATAGAACAAACATTCTGTAAACGTCAGCCCTCTCACAGTTATATCTACCTAAGCTATGCGCCTTTATGGGAAATCAAGGTAGGCCTTGTGTCACTTAACAACTTTAAAAGAAAGGGGGTGGGGGAGAGATCACCAGTCCTAGATCCGGCACCGGACCTGCCAAGAGGGCTATTCGGGGAGGGGAGAGATCCTTTTTACTTGTACGTGCCCCTGTTTATCGGCCCCAGTTCTTGGACTTCTGGAACATTCTCTCGCCCCAGTTCCAGGAGTAGTTGAGACACCAGTCAGTCAAGAGAAGTGACACCAGGCCCCTCCCCGTGACTTCCATTTTGGGACTTCTGGATCCTTCTCTCGGGGGATTGTCTGGGCTCACAGTACAGTCACCTGGGGCTCGTCCCTTGCAGGTGCCCAATGATACATCACCAGACATTATCCTGACTTCTCTCTTAAATGCTAACCAACTATGTCAGCATTTATACCCAGCTACCCAACCCAGAGGCTGATCTGATAAACATTAGCCTTTTTTATAAACTCAAACTGTGTCTTCTTCTAAAGCATTTTCTTTTATATAATATATAATATATAATATATTCATGCAATATGTATTACATTTACTTTTTCCTTCTCAGATGTTAACTTTTGCCTTATATTTCTATTAGGCATGGAGTTCAGATTTGCAAAGGTTTTTGCAAATGGAGTACAGACTATGGTTTCTTCCACTTCTATTTTCTTTATCCTGATAACAAGGTGTTCTCCTCTGGGTTGCAGAAAATGTAGAGGACAGTTTAAAGTGTATGGGTATGGATTAACCTAAGATTTACTAGAAGAAGCTTAATAATAATATGTCAATAATTGATTTACAGAATTTAAAAAATAGTACTTTTTAACCCCAAGTTGAGTTCAGCACAAAAAGAATATACATTTTTTTCCATAGATACAGTAACAGTGATGAATCATGAAAAACAGACATTTGTCTCAGTAGGCTGGATAGCCTACATGAACATTAGAAACAGTGCCCAGGTAAAAACACAATATGCATAATACTCTTAACACAGTTAAACTGTTGACAGTTTCTATAAGTTAGAGAAAAAACACTATTCTGAGATAACGGTTTAATGGTATTCTGTTCAGAAGTACCATTGGTCTGGCTGAGGAAGAGGTATGATGTAATTGATTTTGGCATGAAGGACTGGGATATTTCAGCCAGATAAGGTAAAATGGAATCAACACACAGGCTGACACTTGGACTGGAGAGCTGGTTTTACCTCTTTTGTACCCTCCGTTATACCTCTTTTCTGTTTGACTACCTTCTTCTGTACTTAAAAATTAAAAAAAAAAATAAATATCACAGCAGTTAGGTAGATGGTAGATAAAATGCGCATATCTGTCATTAATTAAATAATTCACTGAACAGAAAAAGAACAGCCTGTCATCCCTTCCTCAGAGATGGGATGGTTAAGTGTTCAGGCTGACTCCTCGTTAATGGCCAGGCTCAAGTACAATTTGGGCTTAGGGTATCTTTTCTCTGAGAGGAAGGTTACTACATCATGACATGACAGGTTTATCCCTTTTTCTAAACCTTTAGCAGGAGCACTGTATTTTTCCTTCCCTTGGACTAGAAAAATTTAACCCTTTAACTCATGTTTTAGATTTTTCTCACAAGATCCACATGCAGGCAGTAAAGAGTGGTGGAGGGGAGCCTGGGAAGATATCTTGAGTAAGAAGAGTCAGCAGATCAGACAGACATATGAGCCCGGTGACAGATCTAACTACCTGCCTGGTGATGCCTCACTGCCTTGCTAGGAAGGTTCCCATGGGACAGCAAGCTCAGCCTGAGTGAGCAGTGTGCCCTGGCAGCAATGAGGCCAACAGAGTCCTGGGCTGCATCAGCCAGAGGTAACCCAACAGTTTGAGGGCTGTCATTATTCCTCTTTGTGCTTATCAGGCCACACCTGGAATAATTCATCCTGTTTTGCAGCTCAAGAAGGACACTGAAGAACTGGAGAGGGTCCAACACAGAGCTGCCAAGGTCATTAGAGGATTGATGAAACTGATATACAAAGAAACATTGAAGAAATGGGGTTTGTTCAGCCTAAAGAGGGGAGGGCTCAGGGGAGACCTAATGACAGTCTTCCAATAGCTAAAGGGCAGATGCAGAGGAGGTGGAGGTACCCTCTGCACAGGGATGCATGGTGACAGAAGATGCAACAGACACAAGTTGCTTCAGGGGAAATTCCATCTGGATATAGAAAAAAATTCTTCACCATGAGGACACAGTCCTGGGCAACCCATTTCAGCAGGAGGGTTGGACCAGATGACCTCCAGAGGTCCCTTCCCACCTCACGCATTCCTTGAGTCTGGGACAACTAAATGCTGGAAGTGGCGGAATCTCCTTTGCTGGAGATACTGAAGACTCAGTTTGACAGGGCTGTGGATAACTTAATCCAGGGCCTCGTTTTCAACAGAAAGTTGGATGAGGTGATCTCCATGGGTCCCTTTCAATGTAGACTTTTCTATAATTTCTATCCTACTGGAAATGAATGGGGTTTTTTAATTTGCTTGCAACCAGATTGGACCAAAAGACAAATTATTATCAAGAATAATTATTACTCTGAAGCAGAAATTTCAGGGGGAAAAGCACAACAAAACAACTGGTTTGGAGCTGTTCAAATGCATTATTCCTGCTCAGTTCAGTGCAGACCTATGTCTACTCAGCTGCTACCCTGCCTCGCTATAGCCCAGAGGCCTCACGTCTCCTCTTCCTGCTATGGGTCAGACATCAAAACAGATAGCAGACTGCTGCCATCACAGAAATCGTGGCCAAAGTCTAGACGGAAAAGAAATAAGAATATCAGTTATGTTCAAACTATACCTTTGCATTGAAAAACTTAGTCATATCACTACATTTCAAAACCATTTTAAGTGCCACCAAAAGTACAAAAAATAGTATCTACCTATTCAGACATTTGTCCTAGTTTCAGCTGGGATAGACTTAACTGTCTTCCTAGTAGCTGGTACAGTGCCGTGTTTTGATTTCAGTATGTGAATAATGTTGATAATGCTGATGTTTTCAGTTGTTGCTAAGTAGTGTTTAGACAAGTCAAGGATTTTTCAGCTTCTCATGCCCAGCCAGCAAGAAGGCTGGAGGGACACAAGAAGTTGGCACAGGACACAGCCAGAGAAGCTGACCCAAACTGGCCAACAGTGTATTCCATACCATGGGACGTCACATTTAGTATAGGAACTGGGGGGAGTGGGGCTGGGGGGATCACCGCTCAGGGACTGACTGGGTGTCGGTCGGCAGGTGGTGAGCAATTGCACTGCGCATCATTTGTACATTCCAATCCTTTCATTATTGCTGTTGTCATTTTATTAGTGTTATCACTATCATTATTAGTTTCTTCTTTTCTGTTCTATTAAACCATTCTTATCTCAACCCACGGGTTTTGCTTCTTTTCCCAATTTTCTCCCCCATCCCACTGGATGGGGGGGAGTGAGTGATCGGCTGCATGGTGCTTAGTTGCTGGCTGGGGGTAAAGAGCTGCAAAGACTACATCCTTCTCCAAAAAGGCACACATTTCTTTTGTGAAAAACTTTGTTTATACTGATTGCTACGGAGAGCAATAACTATTCTGGGAGTGCTGCTGAGCAAAGAGTAAGCGTACTCATTGCTTTCTGGGAGTTTTCAAAGGATGATGGTAGGACAGGACTACAAGCCTATTGTTTTGTTTAGAACGCAATATAATTACCTTTGGGCAAAAACAATCACAAACAGAATTGGCTACATTTTTTTAAACAATTACAGACTTTACCTTTTCAAAAAGCTTTTATCAGTGCACAACATTTCTCTCCTTCACCTCAAGGCTTTTTACATTTGGAAACACCCTTTTCTGCTACAAAGTTACCCAATTTCCAGTACTTCCATCACCTCAGATATTAGTGAGGTACTTGCTTCTTCTCTTTGACTGACCCTGAACTTGGTATTTCACCCCCTTTTTTTATGTATGGTTACATGCTTTCCTTCCTGTGATGACTAGTACCACTAGTACATGCTATTCCTCTCAGATTGCCAGATTCCAGTCTGAGGAATACTCATAAGAAATCACAGTTCTGACACAATTTAGCATAAGGAGCTCAAAAATAGTTATGGTGCACCCCAGCCACTTATTTTCTCTCTTCCCTCTGCTATTACATCCAGATATCCACCCTCACTTATTTGTTGCTTCCATAATTTTGCTGTTTATCACACTTCCTGCTAAGTCTTCCAGACTAAAGATAAACCCATATGAAACATTATTTGCTAAGAATACTAACAGCTTGAAATACACCACTGATGTACACAGCTTGTTCCATCATTCTAAGTATGCCATAGATCAAGCTATCTACCTGCGATGGTGAGCATATTAAATCACTTGAAGTTGCATTTGCATGATCATCTTTCCAAACACTCTTGCTGTGTTGCTGACTCAAGCACTTTGAAAGACTCACTCGAAATTACTGTTTAAAAAAAATGCGGACATTGTCTCACTGAGTATGCAGGAAATGAAATGTGTTAGCACTTATCCATTTCAAATTAGATTCAGCACATAACTGTCTAACATGAGTGCACCTAGCTATAGTTTACATTTGTCTCTCCAGTAGGCTTTTTAATCAAAAGTAATTTAGTGTTAAGCATATAGAAAAGCCTTTCATTAGCCATCGATGGGACTTGATTTATTCATGTGCTGTGCAACATATGTTGCTGATGCTGTTGTCTACCACATCTCCAATTTTTAAGTGTTTCAGTTTTGGGTTGATATTTTTGCAAAGAGCTCACTCACAGTTTTGCATCATGCAACACAAGAACATTCAGTGTGCTCAAGGTGTCTGGTTTGCCCTGGTGACTAAATTGGAGAACTAGTCATAGGACATCAGGTGGCAGATTGCAGGGGATTTTTCTGTCTTGTTGGGTCATGCTGGGTTTTGGTTTTCCCAAACTAGTTTCAGGGCATGATTTTTGTTTGCATACTGTTTTTGTAGCAGTTGCAGTTACCTCCCTGCAGAACTGAGATGCAGTTCAGAACTTTTCAAGTACGTAACAAACAAGGTCACAAGGCCTTATTTTGAATGAGGCACCTATCCTGAATAAGATATTTCATTGCACAATCCCGCTGCATGGGAAAGCAAAGCTCAGTGGTCACGTCAAGCAAGGCTGTGGAAAGTGGTTCAATGCCTACAACCACCAATATATCATCAAGAAATTCACACAGGACTAGAGTTATCAGAGGTGTATAGGAAGTACAGGGCAACTTCCAAGAATCCTGTTTAGTTTGGCATACACAGGCATTTCTGAGAGCTCCCAGGTAGCTCTCCATAACAGCTATGTGCTTTTTCAAAAGTCCCACCTAGCTTCCTTGTATCTCAGTTACCCATCTCCAGACTGAAAAAATCCAAAAGCTTTCTCTCATGCCTCCTTTTGTCTAGTTAGTTTTAAGTCCTTCAGAACAAGTTTCTCATATGGTACGGCTGAAATCCTGGCCACAATTGAGGTAGGTGAGAATTTTGGTGTAACTTCACTGAAGTCAAAATTTCACTTCTCTTTATACAGCAAGAATCAAGAAGGGTCACTTTAGGTTTGCATCAGCTAGGTAGTGTCAGAAAGTGAGAATCACGTTGCCAGTCCCATATCAATATGGAAATCAGTTATACGACCAGTCAGGCAGAAGCATGAATAAACAGGCTTTTTTCCACCAGTGGCTCAGAACTCAACCAGCCCACATGTTACCTTTCATATTTATGTTATCAGAAGACATATTTTTGAAACACATATTGTGAAAATGCTCAATGCTTTTAACAAATTGAAAATTGAGGTGTTCCAATATATTGCAAAATTCCTAGATATTCCCTAAAGACAGACTACAATTAGGCAGGTTAACAACATTGTGCAAATAGTTTCTTTCCTAACTAAAGTAACCAAAACAAACTGAACATGCCAGAACAAAATCTCTAAAGATGCATGCTTACAGCTTACAGATTTAGTTACACAGAAGCAAGCCTTTTGAATTCCCTTGGTAACGTGCACTTCCACAGAGCTGCCTTTTTAATAGGACAGTTGGTGACCGTGTCTGGTAAGAACTGTCCAGATGCTCTACTGATGAAAATTACTAGGCTCTTGTCAAAAGGAGAGCCCACCAGCATATAAAATAAAGTCCATTTCCATTCATCCTGAGGAATCCACTTCAGGTGAATATCCATCACTCAAAATATTTACATCTTTGTTAAAATAAATGTCATCTCATGTGTGGCAGGAGATACAGTTCAGCCTCATTTCCACAGTACTGACCTTGGGTCTCCTCAAAAGTTTAAGTTGAGGAACAGAAATTGAATTTTTTTTTACACTGTTCTTCCCACCACCACCATGAGGGATGAAAACTTGCTCTTACGTACTCTTGCTGTGTGTCCATACGTCAGCCTGTTTCTGCCAGACTTTTTCCCTTTGACAATATTTGAACTTTATGTTCAATTTCAGCCAAATAAGACAAAGGGGTCTCATAGGAAGTTGCTTGGAAATAGGCAGGCAACGAAAGCAGAGAGACAGCATTAGTGCCCCAAAGATGGAGAGGCTAAAGCATGCATTCTGACATTATTAGTCACCTGAGATACCCCCTGAAAGAGAAACTTGGTGTTTCTCAGCAGTGTCTGAATATTCCAATTGCCAGCAAAGATTAGACTGGAGCTCATACCTATTAGACCCCATAAGGCACAGACATCCACTGGGAACAAGGTTTTAACAGTCCTGTAGTTCCTGGAGGAACTGTTCTTCCCTCTCTCCCACAGCCCTGCTCCCTCTTCCTTCATTGTCTCACAAAAGAGCTTCATTTTTTGTATGTATGTGATGAACTGTTAAAAACCTGCTAAAACAGCCTCCCTCAGTATCACGCTGATTCCACTTTGCTTCTGTAGTGAAATGCAGCCTCTTGTGCACCGAGTCCTTCTGCTCCCCATGTATTACTGCACCCAGCCCCTGGGACCAACTGCCTCTAGTTATCAATTACTTCATGTAAACGAAGAAGGCACCAGAGCCCAACAGTAATAAAGGAGCAAGGAGTATCTTCTACGCAGGCTGAAAAGGGAGTTACTTATTCCTGCCCTTCATCACTCGGAAAGAATTTCCTGCCTATCTCTTTTGAAAAGAGAACTGCCCCCCTGCTCATCTCTCTGCCCCACAAAGACCTCCCTAATCTTTAGGGGACTGACCCGTGGTTTACAATTTATGTGTATGAGTCAGGATGCTCTCAAAAGCAATCTTCAACTAAGCTAGAGCCAAGCAGAGAAAGCGATACAAAGACAGGCGCAATTAACTTGCAGTGTTTCCCTCACTAAAAAAGGGTACTATTTGAATTATCAATGGACATAATTACTTGTATTTGCTATACAGAGACATCTGTCTCAATAAAATAACACTGTGTGAACAAAGATGTATTTTATGATATGGAATGGGGCAGGGAAAGAAAACATTTTACAAAACAATCCTTTTTTTGCACATTAATCTGGCAATATTTAAACAGCACACGAAGATTTTAATTTAAACAAAATAATCAAGATTATTTGGTTAAATAACGTTTTTGTCATAAGGAACTTCTTGGTATTTTATTCCACCAGCAAAATCTGCTGATGCACTTGGAAGATCTCCCGCCAAGGCAGACGGAGGCAGAATCTGGATAGACATTGCCATCTAGTGGAACTCTCCCCGACAGAGCATGCTGCAGGGACCTCAAGGCTTGCTTTACTCGGGAACAACTAACTCCCTTCGGAGCTGGTCTTGATATTTAACAGAAAAAAAAAAGTTTCCTAAGATACATAAGCAGCACAGAGTCTTAAACGCAGGTTGCACAGCCAGATATAGTATTACAGTTTAGGTCAGCTGAATCGCTGTTGGGATGTCTTAGTTGAGAAATAAGACAAAAAAACCTCTCACCCTTACAGCGCTGCTGCAAATCAGAAGTAAAACAAATAAATACACTTGTCGGTTCCATTTTATGAGAAGTACATGACTGCTAAACTGCTCTATTTCACATTTAAGACCACACTAAACAAGCAAGGCGACTGAACATTTATCGTGCTCAGAGAAGTGTATCCTTTAGGGCATGTTTGAAGAAGAACAGCAGGGCCAGTGGGGGAAAAATCTGAAGCTCTCATACGTAAGACCTAGCAATTTGTAGACAAAGATGTTGTACAATTTTGTCAGCTTGGTGACTTTCCCAAACATGAAATTTCTTTCAAAAATTGAGATGTTTTGCTCCAAGCTCAGATGAGTCAGGGAGTTATTTGTGGAGTGACTAATGAATACCAAATAAAGAAAGCCACAGAGGGATGAGTCATATCACCGTAACACCAAAGAAATAAAAGATACAGCCCTTCTGGTTCTTACTCTTTTTGTGACTTTTTGTTTGCTTGGCCTCTGTTTATTCACATCATTGAGAGTAATTTCCAGCTATTACACTTCAATTTTCATTTCTTTAATTATTTTTTTCTACGGACCTGACTCACAGATGAAGGAAGTATTCATCTTTGTGATACACTATTAAACAGCCTCCAAACCGCAATCTCCCAATCTTTTTTCTCCTGAGTCAACTAGCCCTAAAGACTTTTCACTATGAAGTGACAAAGTCCAGTCCCCCCTCTAGCATTATCACTCCTTAAATTTATCAGCTGGGACAGCTGGTAAGCTACAGCAACAGTACAAGAGGTTGCACATTCTTCAGCACTTTTTTTGACAAAGAAAATGCTATCCTCACACAGGTTTCATAATACTTCACCTAAATCAGCACTTTGCTGAAGAGCTGATGAAATCTGAACCCCAACAAGAATGAAGTTGATGGGCAGTCACTGTGTGGTCAAGACAACTAATGTGAGAGGGAGGATGAAAATCATCACCACATGGAAATGAGGCAAATGGGTTTCTAGGCAGAAAGCATGGTCATCTGGCTGAGCAAGTGAATGCGGCTGCAGTGTGAGAAAAAAGGAGCAAAGATAAATCCATTGCAATACGAAAGACGGCTTCAAGGTCACTCAATGACATCTTCAAGGTTAGGTAAAGATAAAGACACCCACTTCAAATCAGCGCAACACAGAGTGTATGCACCGCTCTGCCTAAAGTACTAATCAGATTAATTTGTGGTTGTGGTCTTTTTTGTAGACTACCACTAGTGAAAAGGATAAAAGCAGTCATTCTTTGCTGCAAGGTGATGTCGTCAGAGGTGTCAGGAAGAGATGTTGCAGGTGTGTATGGCAGTATGCTGGTAAAAACAACACGAGTATCACAGTTCAGTAAGCAGAAGCAGGACCACAGATTTGAGCTGACATGAAGTATCTGAGCAATGGCTGTGAAGAAGAGCTTGTAGGTCACATTTAGTACCACAGTCAGTCACTAAGCACTTACTGAGTGTTTATTCAGTTGCCTTCATGTAAGTAAGAAGAATTGGAACCACAAACGGAAGTGCCAGGAGCACATGCTAGTAGTGACATGTACTTGTGGAAAATGTATCAAATGTATCTGAATTTCATCAAACACCTAGCCTAAAACATACCCAATTGCAATACAATTATTGCAATTCTGTACAGATCAATGACATCTTGCATCGTATACTTTTATCAATTTAAAGTTTTCTATTCAAATTTTTTATTACAGTGTTTCTTCCTTAACCTATGCTCCAAGGAGGGAGTCATACAAACTTTTTTCTTATATACCTTCATCAAGATTATCATTGGTACCAAGCAGGATGGGGCCAACAAAGTTAGGAAGAAATGCTCAAAATTCAGATCCCAGGTTGGGCTGGCAGCTAGAAAAAAAAACCCTACATTTGAGCTGAGCATATTTGTTACCAGCATCATTGAAAGAAAAAACATACTGTCACATAATGTCAGTGATTCAGAATGAAGTGTTATAAATGTCAATTCTTATAAACTGTGGTGGCAGAGGTTAGAAAAATATCTTAGATTATTTTTGCAGGCACTGTATAAAGGTGATTCAATATATTCCCGTAACTCCAAAAGTTGTACCTAAAAATAATACATCTTTTCACAAAGCACCTCTTATAACCATCAAACATTATACTTACACAGTGAACTAGTTATTGATGATAGCTGGCATAAAAGTTTTCTCCATATTTACAGTCAGTTCAGAAATGTTCTGTTTCTAAATATGAAGGACCATGAAGTAAAGATTCTTCGCTCATACATGCTTTATTAGCATCATTTCTACTGACAATAGACATACAGGAACAAACAAAAATCACTTATCCCTGTAATATTCTTGTGCATCTCAGTTTCCTTCGAATACAGCTCAATATAGAGTTAACCCTGAAACTTCTGTAGCTACAGGAAGAATCGTATCAACGCTGTGTAACATAAACTAAGCAAATTAGAAAAGAGCAACCAGAACCACATAACTCAGGACAAAGAAAAAACAAAATCAATTTATCAGACTACCTGACATGTATCTATATGTAGTGGTATGTTCTGCCATGTGAGACCTGGTCTTGGTTCAAGCACTCAGCAAGGAAGTACAGCAGAATATACACAGCAAGAGATGATCTTGCAGTTTCTAAGATGAAGCACTTTAAATACATTAATACACTACCATGCAAAACTTTTTACCTAGAAACCCAGCATTACAGCCGAGAAAACCCAAGAGGATCTAAGGCTTTGACCCTGGGGACAAGAGAAGCTCTTGGGGAGGAGATGCACATAGAAGAACATGGAAGATTAGGGACCAGCAGGCTCTACCAAAAGATCCTTTTCGAAATCAGAGGAAGCTGACATTCATTCCTTTTTCTTTTTTATTTCTTCCTAAGAAGAGTCTCTGTGCAGTGGGTTTATTTAAAATCAGAAAATTGAATTGAGACTGTTGCATAGACACCCCTATAGGCCTGTAATATCATTAAGCACAGACCATCAGCTGATCACAGCAGCCAGAAACAAATAGTGGGCCTGATCGGCCTTCCGCTACAGTGGTGTAAATAGGGTATCTGTGTTTTTAAAAGAATGGAATTTATCCAGATTTTTAACAGTGCAACTGAGGGCAGATTTGGCCCAGCTTGTTCAGTGGCCACCAGGGCCCCCAATACACATGCAACGATGCACAGAGGTGCAGTGAAGTTTGAAAAACATGTTCTGTCTTTTTTCAAAGTGTGTACAATGAATATTAAACAACCCCCTGAAGTTCACGTTGCCACTCGCCTAGAATCAGCACTGCAATCCCTATTATACGCTGCACTATGTGGAATGCTAATGACTATTTAAACTAATTCAGAGCGGATGTGTAAAGAGTCAGGGCAGTGACAGGGATATGGCATATAATAAGTGCAAGATTATTCTGTAGCTTTACATACTCCTTTTCTTTCTTTTTTATTTCAAGGCGACAAGACATTTGTTTCCAAATTGGACTATTTTTGATAGCCTTGGAGGACAGAAAATGAGATTTCCACATCCAAATGGTTAAGATACCCACAGGCCAATTTTGATTTAGGAAAAAGGAAAAGCTGCCAAGTACCAAAATACCATGTCAAAGGCTGGGGTGATCAATTGAATCGTAAAGGAAATGGATAGGAAGCTTCATTAAAAGTGTGGTATATGGAAATTCCCTGTAAGCCGCAATGCTTTGTAACCTCATACTTGCCTTCTAAATGTATTTGCATTGGATTTCAAAGAACTACAGCACTAAAGTATCAGGAAGCTTTAGCTAGGAGATAGCAAGCAGGTGATGTGACAGCCAATTATTTACATAACTATAAAGACTGTATACACAACAACATACAATCCTCATTAGCATATCTCACTTTTTCCTTCCAGTTTCTGAAAAATACCACAGCTGATGCATCAGTCAGCAGTAGGGTCAGAGGACTCCACTTTCTAGAGCTCATTACAGCTTCCACTTATTAACTCAAAAGTGGTCTAGTGTCTTTTTTAATTGTTTTTCTGACAGGGTTGCTTGTGGCTTGAAAGAACCAGTATTCAGACAGTATTCATCTTAGGCTATTGTAAACTACAGTTAATAGGATCTGCTCTCTTCTGGGTTTGTGCCTCTGTGCTCTCAGAGGGTGTCTTCCTCAAACCCATCATTTTGGTAAATCCCAATCTAAATTTAACTCATTATTGGACAAATATATCTTCTGAGGAATGCTTCCTTGAAAAGGCAGTTCCAACCCAAATTTCACTTCTGTTGCAGAGGAAACTTGCACAAAACTGTGGATTCTGTGACAAATACAGTGGCACAAAAACATGAGTACATGAGCTACAATTAACCAAGCAAGTAGACAACAAGTGAGTATCCAGATGAACCTACTTAGTTTCAGAGTAAGTTCTGCTCTGTCTGAAGGAGAAGCCAGTACCTATGCGAATCTGTAATACTTTCAAACATGAACTCAAGCTAAACTTGGGGACAGACCTAGATTTTCAATACTCTAAAATACCTTGACATCATGGTTATAGATAGGACTCTGTTTTAATTTGAGATACATGAAACATAGCACGCTGTATATCTCCAGAGGCAGTTCTTGGCTAGAAACGTGTATACTACTCCACATTTCTATATTGCATTCTCCACTTGGCTTATCAGACCTGCTCCTTACTTTCCTCTTCCCCCTTCCAAGCTCAAAGCAGCACAGTGGCAGGGAAACTGGCTGCAACGTGAACTGTGCTTTTCCCAGAACAGAGATAGCAAAACTGTTGCTGCTATGGCTTTGCAAAATGTTCGTAAGGTGGGAGGGATGGAGACAGACTGTTCAGTGTCTTGCCAAATGCTTGCGCAAAGGTTAGAAAGAATATACTACAGAAAAAAAACAAAACAAAACAAAAAAAAACACAACCAAACCTCATTAAGCTCATTTAAAACCTTGAAAGGAACATCAGGTTGCCATCTAGCTGTCCTTGATGTTCTTTGCTCATTTTATAGCATTCTCTTCCCTAATTAAAACAGTGGGGAGTTTTGTTAATTTTTGAGTAGATGCATAACCTACTTCTTTACTCCCCTGTATAAATAATTTTAAGGCCAGAATGCTTCTCTTAAAAGTTCGTTCTTTCAAGCTGCAATTCTGGGGACAAATTCTGAGCACAGAAAATATCCCAGGAAAGGCTTGTGTTTCTAGCACTGCTGCCAAACACATTCCAGCAGGATTTGATTTTACCATCATTTTAGGAAACCAAAATATGAAGCTAAAGAGCAAGACAAAGATGAGGAAAGAAAAAAGAAAATTAATCCTGAAAACCTAAAGATTGGAAGAGTGAAAAGAAAATTAATAATAAAGAAACAGGAGAGGCAGCCTTTTGCTGAAGCCACGTTTTAAAAAATAAGCCTACACAACGTTAGCCTCAATAAGCCTGATTGACATCACAACATCTGAGCAACTCTGGGCTATGCTTTCATGACACCAAGTGGTTAATCTGTAAAGCTGCATTCTGCTGATCTCTTGAACATGCTCCTCCGCATTCAGAAGACTGTTAAAAGAAAGCTGTACTCAAACTTGCTTATAAAGACAATCCTCCTCAACCCACCCTTGGTTGGGTTGGGTTACAGATCCTAAGGTTCTTTCATAAGAATGCCACATAATGTCAACTAAACTTTTAATTTCACTCCAGCCCCTTTACCTTTCAAATGAATTTTCATTTATTCATATTCAAAATAGCCTTCAGAAGTCAGATTAAGTATTTTAAAAGATCCCATCTAAGACAAAGCTTATGCACATTCTGTGGAGACTACTTAACACCTACACAACATATTTTAAAAGGAACAATAAAAGCGCCCCAACAGGAGTTAAAACTAAGCCTGGCATGGAACATTGTCCCCTTCCCCTACTGCCTTTTTTTGTCAGAAAACAAAACATATGAGCCAAGAAGAATATAAAAACAAATGCACCAGCATGATTGTCATTTTGTTGAGACCAGTTGTTTCTCAGAGTTAATGATTATTGGGACCCAGATGTCTTCAGACTCTCTCAGCAGTAAAAAATCTGCTCCTATTGACTAAATGTTATCAGCATTCAAGAAAAAAAAATCCCATTTTCCTTTTAAATTTCGAAGTCTAATTAACAATTAAAATGAGTACAGTTATGTTTACTTCTGCTTCCTGTAAGACCGTCATCACCACAATTCCTACACATTTTCAAGTCTTTAGGATGTTCAACAAATGCTTCACTGTGGACTCTGCTCTCTGTGTGTCCCTGGTGGACATTTAAACCTAGTGTGTCCAAATTCTCATTTGCTTGCTGATTTCTGACCTTTCTATTAATATAATCCTGTCTGCAGTAACACAGGAAAGATTTTCCTAGCAGGTAAGTATTGCAAATTGCAGTTTAAATTCATTTTTATTTCATTCGTTAGCTCCCTCTGCAGTCAAGTGACCTCCTCCAAGAACCTTCCTCATTTGTCCAGAGGTCTCTAACTACATGGTTCCTGAGAGCATAGCTTTTGCATCAAGCTACAAATGAAGAAAAATAGATTAAGGGCTCTTGAATGGATACGAGAAGGAAGATAAGAGACTGTGGAGGATCCTGGGAACTATAGCAACTTGCTAGTAGTGTATTTTTTATACAAAGAAAATTAACAGCAGCATTTACACCACGTAAAGCTGGTGCCTACCACAAACTTCAGATAGAAGTCATTACAGCAGTTTTTGCTGAGGTGATGATCACAGGGATGGATTGTTGTCAGTACTTTCTTATGATAAAGAATAACAATTTTTGCCTAGCAAGCTAGACATGAAAGAAAACATCTCCTCAGTCTTCATACAAACTCAGAGCTTTGCAAGACTCATCTTTGGTAATTGAAGGCAGATACCTTCAAAGAAAGTCAGTGTTGTGCCAAATCGTTAACACATCTAATTTCTGAATAGCCTCACTTTTGATTCCATTTGCTTTAATTTTTGCTCCTCTGTTTTCAACTGTTATATCCAGTGGACACTCTGACATTCTTGAGGAGGAGCCATTTTCAAAAGAGACTTTGCTAACAACAAACAAGTGCAATTGATTTCTATTTCAGTTTTAAGTATATCATAGACATCAGTAACACAACCATAGGATAAACAAACCAAAATGCAGGAAAACAGAGTTTGCTATTTAGGTAGACCCTGAACTACCTTGGGATGTTTTGGGAGCCCACTAAGAGTTTGTCCTGCAGGGCACAGCATGCTATGCCAAGAGCCTGCACCCAGCTGTTACTGGGCACCAGCGTCAGGTCTTCTGTAGCCAGGGGCTGCAAGGGCGCCCTGCAGGGAGGAATCCGTTAGCTGCCCCGGGCAGTCACAGCTGCTTCCAGCTGGCTCTGAAATCAGCGTGCACCCCACACCCCACACCAAAACTTCAGCCAACCACATGGTGCCTCTGTTCAGATGTGTTTAAGAAAGAGTGGCAGCCGCTGGGAGAGGAGAAACAGAGGAGACACATGGATGGGGACATTGCTGAGGGCACAGATGGAGATGTGCTCTGCAGAGATGCTCCATGCCGGAAGAGGTGCACCTCTGAAGGGATGGCAGCCCACAGTGGAGATGCCCTGAAGGGACTATGGCCCACGAGTGACACACACTAGGGTAGGGACAACCCTGAGGGACTACAGTCTATGGACGATCGCCACCAGGGCAGGGACATTCCCAAAGGGACTGTGGCTCATGGAGAATATATGCCAGGGCAGGAACTCCCCCAAAGGGACTGTGACCCATGCATAAACCACACTGGAGCAGAAGAAAACAAGTAAGAAGGAAAGATTGGCAGAAAGAAAACATTATGTGTACAATCCCAACCCCAGTTCCCCAAATCGTGGCTGTTTTGCTTGTGACAGCACCTCAGCTGGTTCCCAGTGGAATCCCACAGGCTCAGGGTGCTCTTACAAGGTTGAGTGAAGGAAGAGGCTCATGGAGCCTGCAACTGAGACATATTCACATGAGGGGTACAGGAGAGGTGAATCCCCCACCAGCTCTTCCTGAACACCCAGAGATAATGGATTTGTCTCAGTCCTGGCATTAGAGTTTCACAAGTTCTTGTCTGCTCTAAGTGCTGCTGTATATGCTAATCTTCTGAAAGTCTATTAAATCTGAAAGATTGTTAAGTATAAGTTATCTAAAATGTATGATGTATGGTTTCTTCTTTTTAAGGTCACAAGTAATTGCCAAATAGCACTTGTTTCCAGGTAGATAGCAGGCATTAACACTAGTGACCCATAGGTAGTATCCTTACCCCTGAGGTGGTATTAAATAATATGCCAGCACGGTGTCAGGCTGAATTGTTGGAAGCACTGTCTTTAAGATGCAGTACTAAACCTGTATCTGAAGTATTTACAGTCCTCGGAGATCTCCACTGCACTGTGAACAAGGTTATTCCTGGAGTTCTGACTAAATCACATTTTCACAATTGCATTCTGTCAACCTAACTTTCCACTGCACTTTTGTTTAGATATTGTGCACTCGCCTCTTGTCTTAAACTGCTGTGCAGTATTTGTGCATACTTTTAGAAGCCCACATGTCGATAAGCGCTTGGAAAGGAAAAAACGACATCATGCCACAGGTTCAATGGCAAAAGTTATTTCATGGGAATGGGAAATTTTATTTCACTCAGACTTAAGAAAAGTGGTACAACCACATTCCCCCCTTCAAGTACAGGCCATGCGCTGTTAATTTGAAGGGGGACAGGCTAAATATTGCAGCATTTATAGGACGCTTTAGAAAGAAGCAGCCAGTGGTAATTTCAGTATTGCCAGCTTCAAATAAAGGTAGCTCTTGACCCAGAATCTTTTCAAGGATGGCACATTTGGGGATCTTTTTAAGCTGAATTTGAATTTTTAGGTACATGAGTACTATTTTCAAGCTTCCATTTACAGAAGCAGAAATAGTAACTTTTTAGTGAAAGCTTGGGATTTCAGGTTGACGTTTGTCATTCAAATAGTCAGGAGAACTAAAACCAGAGACTTCTGCACTCCTGACATACTACTTTCCTATTCCCTCCACCTTTTACAAGCCTTTCAGTGCAAGTGCTAGTATATCCTGCAAAAACGTAGGACCAAATTTTGTGGCACGCTACACTTAGAAGTAAACCACTGTCTAGACCCCACGAATGCCTCAACAATGCAGAGGAGATGGTGCACCCAGGTAAATGGAATTTTTAAAGCCACAACAGGCATTTTTTCCCCTTTACATGGGAAAACTCTTTGTATGATACTTTAGAATTTGAGGAAGGTATGACCTCTTTTTTTTGGATTATAATACTTAAATTTGCGTGGAAAACTGCAGACAGTATCACCCTCTTTGGGCGAAGATTTGTCTATCCAGTATTTGGCACAGCAAGCCAGCTGTTGACTGCCTGTTCTTCACAGTTTTTTTCTGGAACTGGAATCCAGTAAATAACTTACTCTAGAAGATTACCGTCACTTATTTTCAAAGAAAGTAGTCCTCTTAGTTCAATTTCAAATGAAATAAAAAAGTTTTCCTATCTAAGCAACATCAGAGATAACAACAAAGAGTCTTCAGAAATTTTTACCACCTGAAATTCCCACAGAAAACTAAAACAGAACCACACTAAAAGACTTCTCACAGCTTGGCCACAATATGAGGTATAGATATTCTGAACAACTTCATGTTTTTACATGTCTTTTCCTGCAGAATTATCCCTTATTCTGATTTAGTTGCACTATTTGAAAGTTATTTCAGGTAAGCAGAGTTCAAATAAGCACATCCACAAGTGGAGTTACTCAGCAATAGCTACAGAAATTAAATTTACATCTACTTTAATCAGAATTAACTTTCAAGTGTGAACAAGCTCCTTATTATGTTGTTGGAAACGGAGGCTGAATTGCAATCATCTAGTCAGAATACAGCTGCACAGATATACAAGGAAAAATAATTAAAAGTATGATTTTTAAAAGTATCTTATTAAAGCTTTTATTCAGAAGTCACTGCCATAAGGACATAGAGGCACAGGCCACAGAAGAAACATTCCAAAGTAGCTACACACACGCCCCACCCATGTGAAAAATGTATTATGGAGAAAAAGAATAATTACACACGCATCTCCCAAGTGGACCGTACTTCCTGAAGAAGATATTTTTAGCGTAGAATAAATATGCCCACAGACTAAGCTGATCAAAAGCCATTTTATACATTTGTTTAAATAAATAAATCCATACATGCATACATACATAATCCCTGCTTAGACTCATCAGCTTTAGCTGTTAGCAGCCTGCTAAACTGTAGGAGGGAAGCAGGATGGGGTGCACAAAGATCACCCAAACAATTCTGATTTTTTTTTTTCTGTCTTATGGTCTTTCCATTTAAGAGAAGCAACAGTGGCTATAACCACTCAGAAAGGGACACACAAATTAGATTAGCAAGAAGTGATTCCTGCTGGCACAGCAATTCCAGACACAGTGCTGATCCCACTTGGACTGTCAGCCAGATCTCTTCACTCTTCTGATATTTTCAAACAACTATTGCTTCTTTGACAAATTTCCCTTTGTAGAATTATCGGTAGCAGCAGCATAGAAACAAATATGTTTTACAGATTTACTGTTATGATACCTAGCTAATTTATTTGTATGATCAAACCCATATTGAAGTCACTAGACTTCTATGTCAGGACCTCGGAAACCATGGCAGGGCCACAGCCTGAATGTTGAAGTGCCTAATGAGAATTTTTAACATTGATCACTCTTTCTGAAGAGAGCACAAGAGCAAGTCAATTCAGTCTGAAAAAAATAATCTGACTCATGTACTATGCAGAAATGGCAGAAGCTGCTTTTAACGAATCATTGATGAATGAAAATCAGCATCAAGGCAACTAAGATAAAATTGTTGCAAACATTTTATAGAGGAACAATGAAGAAAATGCAAACAAAAATATTTAATAGAGTTTTGAGGGGAATGTAATCAGCCATTTTTCATTCCTTTACTATTCTTTTCTTTTTTTATTTTTTTTGTGTGTGTACTTTATGCTTCAGCTTTTATATGCGAAATCTCTGGTTGCAGACAGAAGAATATTGCACATGCCAACTTATAACATGAAAGATGATGGTGTAATGGAACACTAGTACATAAATCGGAACTAATTTAAATGACCTTTCACCAATTTGCAAAGAAAGATAACAGGTTTTTTACATTTACAGATGTTTCGGTTTGAGAAGCTGTGTTTTAGCTGATATGTTAATACATTTTTATTTATAGTTGCCTGTAACTAACGTATATTTAACGTATTTGTATTCCCCCCCTTTTATTCCATTCTTCAATTCTACTGCTAGCTTTGTGCATAAACAAATGACTGCATTAGAAATGTATGTATAAAGAGCATTGAAAATAGCAACTGAAAAATAAGGAAAGAATAAATAGCTTCATTAAGAAGTAAAAATCTTGTGAAGCACATTGACATCTTTGTTGAAGCAAATAACGTAATTATGGTGCAAACAGCAGGAAGAAAAACAGCTTTCTTGTTTAAACACCGGAAGATATGGCAGGGGCCAGATTCTTGAGCCTTAAGCCAAGGACCAGCTCTCAAAGCACCAAGGCAGGATTCACGCCAACATCCACACAACTCCAGGCCCAAAAGGCTTTCAGGGCTGGGCCCTCCGCCTCAGGTCTGGCATGAATTTTACTGTCTGTGGTAGAAGTTTTCATTGTTAACAAACCAAACGCATTATTTCCACTGGAGAGGATTTTAAAGGCTCTCTTAGGAGAGCCAGCTGGAAAGCTGTGATCTCTAAAGTTTCTGACAGAGGATTCACATGACGGCCATTAGACACCTTACCTTTGGACTCCTTTTTCTTATTTAAATAATTTCTTCAGGAAGGCCTCACTAAATGAAATCTGTGGCTTGCTTCATCTCAGTTTGGCACATACACCATTTCAGTCAGACACACAGTAATAAGAGATAATTAGGCAACACATTTTAGCCATTTTGAAAGGGAGGAGGGTGGACACGGGCCATGGATTTGTAGTCCTCAGGATATGAGCAGTCAGTCAAGCTTAAGTGCTTGCAAAAAAAATCAAATCTACCTCTATAGGGGAATTAGCCTGGGTTTCTAATTGATCCCTCTAGCAAAGAGGCACAAAAGAGGTGTCCAATGTTAAAGTGATGCTACTCAATTATATACCAGGAAATAAATGAGATCCGTTTCAAGTGTGTGCTAAAATTAGCTCCAGTTATTAGCCTCCAGCAATAATATAGTACCATCCACTGGCCTCAAGAAGGGAATTCCTAACTGTAGGTAAATGTCAACGTTGCTGTATGTAAAAGAGCCATTTAAACTTAATCCACTGCTAAGTACACACCCAGCTCTCTATCAACACAGAAAATAGAAATAGCAGCTGGGAACTACAACATTCTTAAATCTTAAATTATGCTTTTCCTGCATAGGCAAAAAAACAGTAGAATATGGGGCGGGGGGGGAGAGAAAAAGTTTTAGATTGCTCTGATGGAAGTAAAAAAGGGAACAGTATCTAAAGCTCTCAAGAAATTTTTGGGTTACCTTCTAAGACACCAGTGCAAGAGTCTTAACTAACAAGGCTTAATTTGGCATGAACACCCCATGAGATCACCTCCGCTTTTCTTCACGTTCTTCATCTCTTAATCCTTTGATCTAGTTTACACTATAATTTAAACACTAAAGATAATTAGCTTACTTTCTAAGAGCCTTACTGCTAACAAGATACAAGACACATCTGTTTGGCCAGTTTGGACTGCAGCGAATCTTTTATTTGCTTTTTGACTGTGTCTGATCTATTTAAGTAGTGATTTCTCCAGGTGAGACACTTGTTTCCTCTTAGTTCTTTAAAGAAAGATTCAAACCAGTGGCACTTAAGAGCATCTAAACCGCATCTTCACATAATTTACTATTCTTGACATATAGATGGTCATGTCTGTTTCTCATTTGCAGCAGAGTGGGGAGCTGCAAAACAGAAATAGACCAAATACAGAAAGCTCTTACTAAATGCATTAAAGGCTTTCTTTATGCTTTGAGGCTATATTAACCAAAGTGTGGGCATTTCACTTAATATTGTTACATTTTGTTGTGTAGTAAAGTTTGTAGTTACTGCTCTCTCTGTAGGGTTTGTATTACAAAACTAAATATGCCAAACATAACAGGATAATTTTTTTTCTCTCCATATGTCAGTATAATCACTAAACTATTCGATTTTTAATTATATTTACCTTATTTGTGTTGTTAAACAACAGTTAATCAGTATGCAACACATACTGACACTGCAACCAGACTTACAAAGCCCTTAGTTTTGTAAATAATCTTGAAAAATTTTTAGGAGTGAAAAAGCAAAGTGTAAAACTTGCCAAAGTTTTGAAACTGTAATATTGCCGGAGTGAAAAAGCAAAGTGCAAAACTTCCCAAAGTTTTGAAACTGTAATATTGCCTCCCTCAGCAAAAAAAATAGAAAGTAAAACTAAAGAGCAACACTTCAGGAGATAAGAGCACACACCAGGTAGAAAAAATGGAGATGAAGCCAGCGTTTGCAACATGATTTTCAAGGCTGCAAATTATTCCCCTTGCTGATCAGAACAATCAGTCCCATGACCCTATGCCAAGGACTCTATTGTACCCCTGGTATATCATGACACTAAGGAAACAATGAAAGGCAGCCATAAAAGAAAAAGCCTCTTACCTACAGGACAGTGCACACAGTTTAAAAAATCCTCATTCTTAGCTAGCACTTAGCATCATGTTTTTACTCTGGAATTGTAAACACTGATTAATGTAACAACTATGTTATCTCTAGCTAAATAATATTTAGATAAACAAGAAGAAATACACTTGTGCTAAATAAACAATACATCTTGCAGTAAATGGATAATAACATGTTGCTTTACAAATATACACCACATAATCTAGACAGTGTTTATGCTATTGATATAGGCCACACCTCTCTTGTCAGATATTTTGTTCAGCTGTTGTAAATAACGGAATTCAGGTTGCATAATTACAGCTGGTATTTTGTTTCACTAGTCATTTCAGAACAAATATATTATTCCACATCTGTGTGTAATTATTTTTCTTCCTCTTGAAATGGTAGGAATCTGAATTTCCTATCCACAGCACAAAGTAACCCAACCCTTGGCTAATTAAATATTAGCTAAGTCTCTCTTTACAACTGTAAATTGCACTGCAGCAAAGAAAGTGACTTGCATCTTGAATGTTACATCATGATTAATAATGCCAATGTACTAATTTAGTCTCCTTAAGACATTGGAAAAGACATCACTCTGACAACTGTGTTTTTTTAAGTTATCAACATTTCTTATATTTAAGAGCTAAAAAGAAAAGAGACCAGGGGAAAAAAGGGGAAGTTTCCATAATCACAGCTCACATTGAAGAATTGTACGGTTTTAGTAGACTGCACTCTTAGACAGTACTGTCCATAATGTCAGCAGATATGGTGTCTTTCTTCCCATCTAAGTCAGTGGAACTTAAATCTGTATTTTTATTAAGCATATATAAATGAAAGGCTTTAAGCTTCAGCTTTCAAAAGTGACTGCTAATTTTGAGTGTTTCCTCTTTCAGAGGACATGTCAGTGTTCAACTGTCTTCACCTCCGTTCTTTCTCTGTAAAATGGGGGGTGACAGCAATTTATGTTTGTATTCTAGCAACACTTAAGAATCTCCATCAAAAATTAGAACCACACTGTTTGAAGCGCTTTAGAGATTGCTTTGGCAAATATCCTTGGAAGAAAGTTGCTATTCCTCAACTGTATACTGCTGAAACCAGGTGTTAAGTATATGCTTCTTCAGCTAGTTTAAGGAGGCCAAATAGCATAAAAGGGTGAGGTCTGTGGGCAGTCTTGATTGGCCTAGTAGGAATGTTTACCAGCTCTCCCAGACAGGCTGGGCTCCTCAAAGGTTTAATTTCAAATCAAGTGAGAATGAGCTCTCTGGACTCTAGGCATAAGGTCAGCTATGCACAGACTGAGCCAGGACAGTGTCCTTTGAGTTTGTGACACCACTCTGCCCAACTCTTTTCATCCGTAGGCTCATCCCTATCTGTGCTCCTGCTCAGAGGCTGTGGCAGCAGATCCCCTGTAGCGGTACGACTGCCTCTTCTGCAGGCTCTGATTTCCAGCTGCAGTGGCAAGGGCCTTGCTCCAAGCTGTACTGATGACCAAGTGCTGAGCCGTGCCCCTGGGCCCGGCCCAACGCTGCCCTCAGGTTTTACTGCAGCCGTAACACAGCAAGGTTATGTGCCCAGCCTGCCCACTTCAGCCTCAAAACGAAGAGCAAAGCATGTCAAAAGTGGTCAGTTCTCCCTGCTTTGCTACAGCCTGCGGTAGTCAAGGGTAGGCGGGCCATTCCCGTCAGTACTGCTGAAGAGCCGCAGAGCAGTGCTGCACAGCCCACATTTGGTTCAGCAGCTGCCAGTTGAAGAAATCTGTCTGAGAGCATAATACATAGGTAACTGGTAAGTGAACAAAGAAGCCTGATGACAACAACAATGGGGAATTAATACTGCCCAAATTCTTACTGAATCACAGAATAATTTAGGTGGGAAAAGACCTTTAAGATCATGCAGTCCAACCGTTATCTAGCAAAATGTAAGTTTCACAATTTTCAGAAATTCTTTAGCGATTTGAGCTCATTGCCTTTTAAATCAAACTCATTGTGAGGGCACACTGGACTGCAAGATTAGTCCTTGAAGTACACAGCCATAGGCAAATACACAAGTGCTTTGCTAACATTCAAACACTGACATGCTAGATCAGCAAAGTATTATTATCATGATCACAGTTAACATGGCAAAGCCCCAAGCTGGATCCATATCATGACATAAACTTTCACTACTGAAACAACAGGGCTATACTAGTGGCTGGATAGTTTCACCTGTGTGTATATGCTGGAAACTTGTACAGAGCTATCCGTCAGGCATCACTTTCCCTTATGTTACTTATAGTGCAGAGCTGACTTGTCTCTGCTGTCAACGTGGCACAAAGCAACTTACGTGCCCTGAAGGTCTTTTTGGCAAGAGTTTTAAAACAGAGTTGGGAGGTATCCCAACTAGAGGGCCAACTATGTTGTACCATCCTGTGTAAATGTCTTACACAGAGCTAATTTGACTTTTCAGACATTGTGACGTTAGAGAGAATTTCTTTCACTGAGTGTTGTAAAAGAAATGGTGGTAATGCCCTCCCTTCTAGGGAAGGTCTGGAGCAGAACAGCTGGGTGTGACAGGGGCTCTCAGGCTGAAAAGGAGTCAATAAAAATGTGCTGTTGCAAAAAGCACAACCACAATCCTAGGATGTGTAAGTGGACGTACAGATCCAAGACATGAAGAAAACCTAATGCTTAGCTAAAATACTGTGTCTAATTTTAGGCACTGAACTTCAGGAATGGCAGAAACCATCTAGAAAGTCCAGAGGAAACTACAAAACCTGTATTCTAGAAATTCTAGAAAACATGACCTATGAGAAGACAGAATCATAAAAAGGGGGGGGGGGGCATTTTTTAGTCTAGGAAACGGGAGTTCGAGGGCAACATAGCAATAGCCTGTGTATAGTTGAAAAGTCGATGCAGTAAGGGGATTAACCGGCTCTATGTGCTCACTCCCAGTAATATAAAAGCAATAGGCTTAACCCAAAGTACAGGGGATGTAAGTTTGAATAACATTCACATTATAGACACTGGGACAGCTTGCCAAGAGACACTTTGGAACTAACATTATCACAGCTTCATAAAGGAGACTAACTTCTGGAGTTCCCCCAGTCCTATTCCCTCTGATACTTGTTTTTTTCTGTCCACTAAAGAAAGCGCTCTCCTCCTCATGAGCTTTCAGCTAACACAACAACCCAAGAGACTACAACACTCTTCAGCTGTCTAGTGTCCTTAAAGATCTGTTCACTCATTTCTATGTGCACTTGATACACCCACTCACATAAGCATTTGCACTGCTCAGCATCCTCTGCTATTCACCTGCCAAGGTCCCATGAAGTTCTGCTTTTACTTCAATAAGGAAACGGGGTCTGTTTTTTTCTCACGCAGCAGCTCGACAGTTCCTCGAAAACACAGTGCTCCAGCTCACTCACAGTCCCCCGAAACGCTGCGGCCCCCTGCAAAGCGAACCCTGCCCTTGAGGACTGTACAGCAGCGTCACTGCTTCCGTTTGCCCCACCGCTTCTGGGAGGCTCGGCTTGATTTTGTTCCGTTTTCCTGGCACGAACTGCATTCTGGCTGCCACCGAGGCGCAGCGGTTTCGGCAGCGGACTTCCCTCTCCTCGTACCCGCAGGCCCTCAACAAACCGGCTCCCCCTCAAGCGAGCGGCGAGCCCGCCGACCCCGCGTCCCTGCCAGGAACGGGAAGGAGCCGATGCCCTCCCGCCCAGCCCCGGCACTTCCTCGCAGCCACACAGCCCCCGAGCTTTCCTCCCCGGCTCCGCCTTTCTTTTCCTCCTCCTTCCCCGGCCGGGCAGGGTAGGCCGGGCCGGGCCGGG
>NW_010972687.1:8268104-8268354 GCF_000737465.1 Haliaeetus leucocephalus | reverse complement strand
GCCGGGGCCGGAGCCGGGCCATGGCCGGGCCCCCGGTGCCCCCCGTCACGCAGCAGGTCGGCCGGGCGCGGGACTGCGGGCAGCGGCCGGAGCTGGGGGAGCTGCGGGAGGCCGCCCGCTGCCTGGTGGTGGACGCGGACGGGAGGAGCATCCCCTTCAAGGCCCTGTACGGGGAGCGAAAAGCCATCGTGGTGTTCGTGCGGGTGAGGAGGGGGCGGCTGCCGGGGAGGGGGCTGCCCCCCCGGCGGGG
>NW_010972687.1:8265678-8268094 GCF_000737465.1 Haliaeetus leucocephalus | reverse complement strand
TCGGCTGCGAGCGGGGCTGGGGAGGCGGCGCGGGGGGTTGACTCGAGCTAGGCTGGAGCCCTAGAGAGAAAGGAGAGCACGGAGCAGGTCGGGTCTGCTTCGAAGAACGCCCGTTCCTGGGTGGAATGATGCAGTCGTCACCTGGAAGGAAACAATTCTCCAACCGTGAGTTTAGGGAAACAAGTATGGTGTGTCCCCCGATTCCCTAGCTGGCAGGCCAGACCCACGTTCCTAAAATATCCAGAGATAAAAATACTAGCAAGGCCCCAAGCCCGGTGTCCTTGTTCAGGCTTGGATTAAACTGGAATCCTAATCCAAATTTGGTGACTTCAGAGAACTGCCATCTTCCCTCTCCCCAGTTCCCGATCACCTCCAAAATGGTTTTGGCCACAGGTCAGAGTCTGATGCTTCATTGCTAAGCAATTATGTCTGTGTCTGACACGTCCAACTGGCTATGTTGCAGAATTTTTTATGTTACACCTGTAAGGAGTATGTAGAAGACCTGGCAAAAGTCCCCGAGGCGTTTTTACAAGTGAGTACTCTGCCCTCAATACCTACATGGGCTTGCTGTAGTCGAGCAGATTTGTTACATCCCGCTGCAGGCTCGCGTGAGGCTTAAACCTTCTAGGAATCAAAAAAAGGCTCAGAAGAAAGTTAGCGCTTTCATTGTTTGCTACAATAGCCTTAATGGCCTTTCCTGCCTAGGAGATGCAGGAAAGGATTTATTACACTACATGCTCTGTTGCAGCAGCATTATTTCTCCCTGCCCCATTAGCTGGGTGCTGTTTTTTCTGTTGTGTTCTGAACAGTTAGACAACACCTGACAGGCATTTCTTTTGGTATTAGTAGTAGCCTGGGCAGCTGTCTTCTCCCGACCACTAACTAACAAAAGGGCAGTAGCTCTTTCTTCCATTATGCCTGTATGGCCGACTGATGGTTGTGCATGGAACAAGTTCAGGAAATTGATCTGGATTAAAAATAGTATCTTCTTCTACAGTTATTTGTAAGCTGCATCAGTTGTGTGACCTGTTCTCCAGGCAGCTGCACAAACAGGAGTGACATAGTGACAGAAAGGAGAAATGGAGTGGGCAGAGGTTGCTATGGATGGGTATTTGTTGGGTGGTAGGAGATACCACAGAAAGACAATGATCCCCTGCTAAATGTGGAAGGTCAATCTGTCTGTTCAAGGCTGCTGATTGAAATTCTGTCGTATTTTATTCCCAACAGCAGCATAGCTGATGACAAAGACTCAGCTCCTTGCTGACAGCAAGCCTTAGATAGACTAGGAACTTGGGCAATTTCTTTGTCAGCTCCCCTTCTCAGGACAGATTTTTTCCGAGCAGCTTGATCAGTGTTACTCAGAATAACATTTTCTTAATTTGGCTGCTCAAATAAATCTATACAGAGAATCAAAACCATTCATGCTTTTCTTAGTGTGAGTATTCTGGTTTTAGGAGGGTTTCTTTTCATAACAAGCAAAATGATTCTATGTGGGAAAGGCAAGTATTTTACCTTAATATTAAAACAACCTTAAATTTTATTAAGCATTTTACTGGCATCTAAAGGAACTTAACGTTTTGGTCTCTATTTTAGACTCAGGCCTAATGTTGCACCTGCAAAAGACAGCAGTACATGCAGATGCAAGTTAGATCTATTAATGAGCATCCATATATGTAAATCACAGATGTACTTGTATGTGCACCAATATTTGCATGCTGCTTCTTTAGATGCAGGTGCAACTGAGTGGAAATTTTGAATTTCCAAAACCATAGCAGGTTGCAATCAATTGAAAAGATTATGCTACAGAAAACTTAAAAGTTTACACATCTGTAACTTTAAAAGTATCTTTAAAAATCATTTTTTCATTTAATAAATTAATGTAGCTGCTAACTGTAGGTGATAGACAAAGGTGCAGGCTCCAAATATGTAAGCGATGTTAATTTCAAATAATTTTAACTCAGGACAACAGACTCTGATAATGTTTTGCAGCCATGCAGAAACACCAAGCTCCTCTTTACAGTTTCAATACCCATGTTCTGTTCTAGGAAGCAAATGTGAGGCTTATAGTTATTGGACAGTCATCTTATCATCACATCAAGGTAAATAAAGTAGTTATTAAATGCATTGTATCCTCTGTTGTGTCTTAATGGTCTGCATTGAGGGATTTTGCTCTGAGTGAAAAGATGGTCATTTGCAACCACAAAGAGGACAGTATTCTTTTTCATGAAGCAATTCTAATAGTCGTACATGAATAAAGCAAATAACTAAAACTTTCAGTTTAAAAACCACTGGGGCTTGCTAAGGAAACATCTTTTCTTGATTTCACTGGTAGCTTTGTTTTAGTAAAAGCTTTGGGGTGAAAAATTTTTGGTCTTTAATTTAACATGACAAATCCACAGGTTTCCAAATCGGGGGG
>NW_010972687.1:8261444-8265668 GCF_000737465.1 Haliaeetus leucocephalus | reverse complement strand
GGTGGAGTGTCAGTATTTTTTCCACTGTCAGTAGATCCTAATTACTGTCTTAACCTTAAAAATATTACTTTTTTTGTATACATATGTTTTACAGCCCTTTTGCAGTTTAACTGGGTATACACACGAAATGTATGTAGATCCACAAAGGGAAATTTATAAAACGCTTGGCATGAAAAGAGGTGAAGGTAATAATGTATCAGGTAAGAATAATTTTCTTGTCTTGTTTGGACTTAACACAGAACAAAGCAAGAACGCTCTGGTAAAATAGTGTGATCACAATGTAAATAGGAAGGGAGGTGCCCATCAGACCATCTCTCGTAGGCTGTATTTTTTCAGAACACCGGCAATCAGGAAACTCTAATCTATTCATAGCAGCTGTTCGATTTTGTTGTTCTCCTTATATACTTTTGTATTTCTAGATAACAAGTATTTTGCCGTTTTGTTTAGTGCGGAGCCCTCATGTGAAATCGAACATGCTCCTGGGAAGTATTAGGAGTATGTGGAGAGCAATGACTGGCCCAGCTTTTGATTTTCAAGGAGACCCCGCTCAGCAGGGAGGAGCTCTGATTTTAGGCCCAGGTGAGCTTCTTTGTTTTGTGTGAAAGTTACAGTCTTCTCCTTCAGCTGTTTGCTTTAAAGCTACCCTCTCGGCTGCTGTCCCTGTGGATCCCAGTGAGAGAGTCTTGTGTTGAAATGTGTGATTTTGCCAGCTGAAGGAAACTGTGGAAGTGTCATTGTGTAGTCTCACCTCCCACAGAGGTGGCACAAAGCTGATCGTAGTCCTGCAGAAATTGATAGGAGTGCTGATGGAACAACAGCCACCAAGTTTGGAGGGGGTTTTTTTTGACATTGTGGTGTTCACCTACACTCCGCTTTCACATTTGACTCTTGGCATTTATTGCGGTTTTAGTACAGGAATAATGCATGAGGAGAGGACTTACCAGTTAGATGTTCCTTGCTTCTATAACTTAACTAAAAAAAAAATCTTTGTTATTGTTTAAAATACAGCATATTATGCATTCTGTAGAACTAGTATACATTTGTACAAGAACTAGTAGGAAATCAGAATGCTTCTTTGATTCATTTATGTCTTTGAATAAATAAATATTATATTCAACTATTTTTACATGTTATTCTCATTCCATTCCAGGCAATGAAGTTCATTTTTTGCACCTTGATAAAAACAGGCTGGATCATGTTCCCATTAACACAGTTTTGCAGCTGGCAGGAGTTAAAACAGTAAATTTCACAAACAAACCCCAGATTATTGACATATGACACTGGCACAATATATGATTTTTTTTATTTGTGCTCTGCAAGAACAATTCTCCAGTGAATTGCCACCAGCATCAGTACTGTTGTGTCTTTATGGACATCTGAAACCTTATTGAGAAAATCAGAGCACAGAATAAACTACCTGGCAATGAAGATGGACACGAAAGTGCTATTTCCGTTGCGTATAACAAAAACTAAAACAACTGAGGCTTATAGCAAAAAATCCTCTAGCTTGTTATTTCCTCATCAACCAATCTTGCTAATATATTTTTAAAATCTTTGTTCAAGATGCACTAAACTAAAAAATCTGGTTTTGCTCAGGAGGAACTTGGGATTTTTGCCTTCAGCAGATCACATTGTCTTTCAATCCAATACTTCTCAGTGATATCTTAAAGCTTCCAGCACCATGTGACAATCTTGTATTAAAATATACCTTGAAAAATCACAGTTTTGAACACTGGGACTCAGTCTCATGCCCCCTTTTGCGTCTGCTACTGGCAGATATTATGAAATACATTTTATAGTTTTAAATAAATATTTTAAATACATCATCCATTGTCTGCAATTCTTTTGTGTCATGCAAAAACTTGGGTCTGTAAGAGGAGAGGTGTGTCTTAAACGTATTTCTGATCAGATTGTCAGTTTTGGAGTAGGCCACGGTCAATTACTTGTTTTCCTATGAAGATTTGCAGCAGAATATTCTCCCTTGTGTGTATGTACTTCCTCTCAGAGCAAGAGGTCCCTGAAAAAATGTCCATAGTTATTTCTGTCCTAGACAACTGAGCTAAGGACAACAGCATTTTGGTTTGCAGTTCTGTCAGACTTCATATTACCCATTTTTCTAGCAGTGTTTTTGTTCAGTATCTGTTGTTTTCATTAAAGTAGATGTGCCCTCTTTCATCCATGAGCCTCTTCTTTTCAGTAATTTTAAAATAAGATTTTCTGAGATTTATGGAGGAGCATATCCTCCTCTGCAGTTTCTGATCTTTGGCCTTCACTGTAAAATGCTACTATTCATATATATCTCACCTGCAAATTCTCTCCCCTTTCAAGCTTTTGCACTAGTGCAACTGTAGAACAGTATTCTGTGAAGAGGTTTGTCCCTGCATCCATTAAGGTCACTGGCAGGCCCAGAGCAAGCTCCAGAGAGCTCTACACCACTAAGAGTATGTGAAATTAAATGCGGTGTTCCCTGACAAAAAAGAAAAGGCTTGCTTAAGAAACGTAATGATACTGAGCAATGTAATTCCATTAAAGCTACTATGCCTTAGCACCTTATTAATTACATACACATTTTGATACGGTGTGTTTAGAAGAAGGATATTATAAATGTAAAAACACCATGTTAAATTCCCTGCTTTGACTAAACAGCAGTTGGGACAGGGCTAAAAGTGGTCATGTGCAGACTGAACCCGCGTGATTTCAGGGCTGGCCAGAGGCTTCCTCAGAACTTGGCATAACAGACAGGGACCAGCGGCTGAGGCTCACAGGGGAGTAAAGTCTGCTTTTCATCAACCACTGCCCCTACATTCGTAAACAGGGAGCTGCCCCCTCCCTTCAGGGCTTCTCCAGCTCACCAGTATTTTTGAGTATGTCAGCCTCTATGTTACCTAAACCACAGCAGAAAGCAAGCTAGAAAACTGGTCTGCTGTTTGTAAAACAAAGATAAGATATGGAGAAAACTTAAATTATTTTCAAAGAGAAAGAATGATACCAGTTTATTTGTAGTGCTTCCACTCTGCTTCATTCACCTGATGGACACTGACCCTAGTTCCATTTTTGTTTTGCAATCACTTCACTTTCATATTCTTGGTGCTTTTTATTTTAAAGGAAGTGTTTGGCTAGCTGTTTTTCTGCTTGTTTAGCTTTCAGTAGAATTAAAATAATACACAGTGGGACTAGTTCTACTGCTGCTAATACATTAACTAAAACTAACTGTAGCTAAAAGAACCGTGGACTCTTAAAAGGGATTGGAATGAATGAAGTTGTAGCGTGACAGCTCTGTAGGTTGAAGTCATCCACCCCCACCATTTCAATACTGACAGGAACCATACCATGGCCTGTGTGTTATCCCAGCAACATCACTTCTTCAGAAAGATTCACAACGAGCAGACAGAAAGAGGGAAGAAGGCAGAGGGGAGGATTCAGTAGAAGAGCAATCTTAATTAGGGCATCAGCCCTGCATTTTGCACGTGGCCACAGCTTCACCGAGTTCCCTGCCACCGTGCAAGACGATGATTCCCACCTGCGTAACGAATTGCAACAACGATGGCCACATTCGTCCACGGTAGGAATGGGTTTCAAAGCGCCAGCAGAATTTTAGGTCTCTGGTGTTACTTAGAAAAAGTCTTTTAAAAAAGTTCTGCAGGCAAAGGCGGAAACCAGTGGGAGATAAAACACTGGCCTCACACTCAGCAGATGGCAGAATACTTCAGCGAGGGTTTTTGCCGCGGCCAATTAGACAGAGGTCGAGAGGGAGCAGTTTCCAGAAGCTGTTTTAACTCCTAGCTTGATTTACTTCAACACCTACTTAAAATAATGGTGTGTTTTAAAGTATCGCTGTGTCTGAGAAGCAGACTCAAACCCAGCTATTTTCACTTTCCAGATAAATCCACTTAATGTTCAGACCAGAAGCCGACCGCGCGCCCCGGGCCGGTTTCAGCTGGCCTTACGCAACGCCGCGTCGCCCTGGGACCCTCGTTCGGTACGCGTCGACGGCGAGAGGCACCTGGAAGACCGCGACGCCTCCAGAAACCCAACCGAAATCACTCGCTTCCAAAGGCGGCGGCGGCGGCTTCGTGCCAGCGCAAGCGTCGCCGGCCCGTCCGTGGGCGCGGACGCACCCCGCAGCCGGGGCCCTCGCGCGCCCTCGAGCCGCGTTTCGGTCACGCCGCCGCGCCCCCCGCCGCCCCGGCGGCACTCCGCCAGCCGAGGCAGGGGCGAGGTGCC
>NW_010972687.1:8180199-8260671 GCF_000737465.1 Haliaeetus leucocephalus | reverse complement strand
GCCGGCCCGCGGGTGGGAGGTGCGGCCGCGGGGCGGGAAAACTTCCCCTCAGCGCGGGGTCCCGCCGGGACCCCGGGGCGCTCGGGCGGCGGCGGCCGCCGCCTCTGCCCTCTGCCCGTGCCGGGGGTCAGCCCTTGCCTCGCCGGCGTCTCGCAGAGCGAAGTACTCTTTAAAAATGCATCGCTAGTCCAGCCGTGCTTCCAGAAGAGCGAATACCGTGGGGGTTTTTTTAATGACTGTGGCTGCACCGGGCGATTGCCTTCTGCTTGCAAGAGGGAAAATGCATTTGAGCCAGTAAAACGGGTTTCGGGGGGCGGGAAGTAGCGGGAATTTCTCTCTGTACTGGGGATATATGTATCTTCCCCCTCACGTCGTGCTTGCTGGCCAGTGGGTAAAATAATGGACGCGCGTCCCACCTCTTGGCACTCGAGCGCCGACGGCTTCTGCGGGCAGGTTTGCTCAGTGTCCTCCGTCCTCTCGGCGGCCCTCTGGTTTGAGCCGTGCTTTGTTTTGGCACGGGAACCTGCCTCTGTGGAGAAGCGTGTTGGAACACAGCCGAAATAATTCTGGATGTGGGTTGGAGGTCCCCAGATAAACGACGTGCTTGAGTTTAGTTTGCCTGAAAGCAAAAAAAAAAAACAAAACCCAAAAAAAATTCCTTTTTACGTCCTGTGTCAGAATCTGAGAATGGTCATATTTACAACTTCTCTTATAAACCAAGAAATAAACCTCACTTACCGCTTCTCTGTGAAGGGCATGGGAAATCATCTGTAGACAGAGCAAACAAAAATACCAGGAACAAACGTGGATGAAAGGCACCAGTCTTACCTGTGCCAAGAAGCAGGGTTCCTTAAATTAACTAGTGTGTCTCCTAGGTAACAATATGTTTAGAAAACTACAAGATTTTGTTTTGAAAATTGGGTGTAGTGATGTAGGAAGAATGTAAACTCCCAAAGCATACCAGATTCCTCCTTTTAAAAAGCTCTGATACTGTCGGAATAAAATCCTGAATACTCCAGCCTAAAATGCAGCATTTTAGGGCTCATCTACACAGAGAAACATAATAGCGTACTTATGTGCAGAACTCTAATGCTACAATAACTCCATATGTGTATTTTTCTGTAACTGCAACCATTTATATCGGAAATGATGATGGTACAGTTTTAAGGTTAAATGTAGAAACCTCTCATTTGGCAGGTGATGGCTTTTTGATATCAAAGTAATTTCACTACCTAGAATACCGTGCAGCCCTGCCCGGCTCAGATCTCTAGCAAACAGGTCTGTGTAACCATTCTCACGCAGCAGTTGCTTGGATCTGATAATGCACATCTGGCATCAGCAGGCCCCTTAAATTACTGTATTTGCTCCTCCAAAGAAATGTTCGCCCATTTAAATAATACAGTAGAGCAGTTAGGCTTTGACTGTGGTTTTTTCAGTGGGATTTCACCATATGCAGCAGTACACAGTATAACAAACGATTAAAATGCAGTAGGTTATTTAATAATATTGCATTTTGTCTTCATCCTCTTTTCTCACTGTGCGCCGTGGCTGCTGGTTACAAGCTTCTAATAATGGAACAATAGTCTAATATTTATTACGCTGATATGTTATACGTATTTTTAAAAGAGAAACCTTAATAGAATAAGTCCACAGGCTTGCCTTTTTATTCAGCTGTTTTAGGAGTTACTTCAAGTTTTGAACTGTCAGTTCTGCCTTCTCATAATGCAGCTCTGAGAAATGAATTAATAGTTCTGGACTGCAGATAGGTTAAAGCGTAAGGCCTTATTCTTGCAAATGGACATACTGGTAAATATTTTAGCCTCTGTAAAGGCTGAGAGATCTGTGTTAGCTTATCTGCTTACAGAAACGGTGCCAAACTCATTAAGAACATTGCAGGCTACCCTCATTTTCATCTTTGCCAAAAGACAGAGGCAGAAAACAAACCTAAATAGCTGTGAAGATTTATGGATCTTTTCTTGTGTGATGTTACATTCATAAACAGCAAAGTTTGTGATCCATTGTTTGCATGGATTTTATGCTCAAAATACTTACAGTAATTACAGCATTTCTTTATTTCTTAATGTATGCATCAGCCATATGTCAGAATAATTTTTAATCAGAATAATTAAATATTTTTGTTTACTATTAAGACTACTTCAGAAAAGCTATTCTTGTAAAAAATTGTTTGTTTTGCTCTGTTAAGCTGCATGGTAAGACTTACCATTTTCACTTTGTCAGCTAATGCGTGAGTCTTGCTGGTATGAATTCAATTTGCTGGAGCTGAATGCATTTCTTCTGTCTATTAGAAGCATATTCCCATATCCTTCTGATCTCTGAAAGAAGTAATTTATATGATCTAAAGAAAATGTAACAATTCTGTGTAAAATGCTTGAAAGCTGTTGACTTCCTTTCCTTGGCTGCTTTTCTTTGTCATTGCTCTGATTTTATAAATAACATTTTAAAGAAGATGTGGAATTATAATGCATAAACCTCAGGCAAAAGGTGCGTGTTTCTCTCTCACTTCTTTTTGGTACTTAATTCTAAAATGAAGTAACTCAGTAACTATACATGGAATTAAATTTTAAGTGATAGAACACTGTGGGGCATTTCTTGACATTTGTTTGTCCTCCTGCTAAGTGTATATCCAGTTTGTTTACAGTGAGGAACTAACATCTTAAAGGATGCTCTAAGCTGTACTATATATGCCTTTTTTTTCTTTATTGAGAATCATTTTAACTTACACTGTCACTTGGAGCTTTTATCAAATAGCATTCGGTTTCGTATGTTCATTGATAGGTGGGTTGTTTCTTTAGTTTTGTGTTGGTTTTTTTTTCAAACCATTGAGCTGTCTTTTGTTTTTCCAGTATTGCTGGCTTGTCATTATAAACTTTGTGCATTATGTAGAAAACTATTTTTTTGAATGCTAAAGACACTTCTATGGAGTATCATTAAGCTTTCCAACATTTTGACTATCAACACTTCCAATTAGTACAAAAGCTGTATTTACTCTTTCATCAATATGATCTCACTTACTTGTAAGTCTTTCCTAAAGTTAAGATTTTAAATACGAGTTTAAGGCTTTTAGTATTTAATCCAGCACTTGAAAGTGCATGACCATATGTGAAGTAGTCTTGTGTATCAGACAAGAGCAGCAGAGTGCAAGGACTGTATTTGAGTAAAGTAACACAGTGTTGTTGATCAGTCGAGACATGGCCCTGAAAATACTTTTTTTCACGGTTTTCTGTTAAATAAAAACTTCCTTTAGCTTTTTAGTGTGCTTTCATTTTCTTTTTCAGAGGCCGGGCTGTTGTTCAAATTGCCAACTCTATCGTCACTTAAATTTGAAATACCGTAGTGATGAGTGAATGAATCTTTTTCCAGGACAGAATGACTAAAAAGGAGATCTTGTGCAATTTTGCTCTTCGTCTTGACATTGCAACAGAATTTGTCTGTTACATTTTCTCATATGTCTTTGTGATATTTTGGATTCTTTTAAATCAAACACAATGAAATACCATGTACCAACTCTGAATTTAGAAATACACTCCTCTTACAGTAGTAAATAACTCTCTGGTTACATTCCTGGTAGTTCAAAATAGCTAATGTTGGTTTTTGTTGTACTGTCAGTCTCCTCTGAATTTCTCATCTAAGGCATCTTTTTAACAATAGAACTGTAGAGTTTCTCTTTTTTATGAAATAATCTTTGCTGATCGTATGCAGACTTGTCCTGCAGCGAGTGCCTGTTTTGTATTTAGTTGTCTCTTGAATTACTGAAATTTCTTTCTTCAAGGCCTGTGCAGCAGATCCTGAGAAGCATCAGGCTTATTGAGAGTAAAGGGAAGGAGATTATTTTGTCATCTCTATATTCACATTAACATGATTTTGAAGTGGTAGCTCTCATATCTATTTCCACAGAACACTGTGGATCTGAAAAAGAAGGAAAATGCTTTTCCTGCTGTACGCACACTGCAGTCAGATGTGTGATTATTATAGCTTGTGTAGACATGCTTGTGTTAGCTTTAATCTCCCTAGTTCATGTACCAGCAGTAGCAAAGCTGTGGTAACACAGTCCTCGATTAGGGGTATGCAGGCTCATTTTGTTGTACATTGGATGCTTACTCAAATTAATTGCCTACAGTGACGTCCATGTTTCTGTATTTTAACTGTTTTGTTACATGAGGCTAACAAAATCAAGTGTAATTTAAGTATATCCAACATACTGCGGTCGTATCTCCTAATTGCAGTGCAGATGCAGCCTGTAAGGCAGTGAGCCCTACCCCCTCATTCTTCTGAGAGACGATTAGAAAGGTCTGCTCTAGTTTGATAGTTTTAGGATGGCCCTTGATCAGAAATTTGCAGGAATCTGGAAATGCTCAAGCACACTATATGTAAATGAAATACTAAAAAGCTAAAATTCACAAAGGAAGCATAAAAAGAAGCCTTGCTCCTGCAGTCCAAGCCTTTGTGGAATCCTAGTGAAATCAATTCCTTAGTGCTCTGGTGTATTTTATGTGTAAGCCCTCATCCTGCAATCAGATCTTAATGAAGGAATTCTCCTTTCTCAGCATGTGTTAACTCCTATTAAAAAATCAACACAGTAATCCTTGGCTAAACAGAAGTGGGAAAGTGTTTGCAAAAAAAGAGGTAAAACCAGACGTGGTCAGAATCACAGCATTTGTCTGATTATCAGACTGGTAAGCCAGCAGAAAGATAAATACACTTATGGGAAAGGACTTCTCCGTGTAGCTCATTTCTAAAACCTCCCTGTAAGAAACATGTTTAAAAGGTGGAGCCTGCTGTTAGGAGCAATTGTTAGTGGTGCGCAGGAACGGACAGCTTGTCAGGATATTGGCATTTGGCACATACTGCTCATATTGTGAGGTACTTCTGTAAATTCATTAAACTAGAGTTTCTTCCAGGTATTTTAAGAATAGCAATTCAAAAGGCCTTTTACACACTTTTCACTCAGGATAGGAGTTCTTATTTTTGTTGGACATTTTTGCAAAAGCTGCAGAAGATCTTTAGTAAAAGTAGGAGCATTGAGGAAGCAAGTGATTCTGTTACTCCAAATCCTGTTTAGCAGCAAGATGCTAAATTATTTTAGTTCTTTGACCTGTGCAAATATATTTCTTTTCATTTTGATCCTCCCTTTGTATTTGAGGATTTTGGATTACTCTTTGTGTAGTGCTTTTATACTTTCAAAAGTGATGTAAATTTATGTGAAGAAGCTGGTGTGCAAGAAGGTAGCGTGTCAGTTTGAGTACTGCAGCCATTCTGCCCAGACTGTGATGCGGATGTTGTTTGTGTACACTGAGAGCTCAGTGTAAGTCAATAATTAGACCGGATCTAAGGGACAGATGCCATCGAGGGAAAAATTCTGGCTGTGTATTCCGACTGTTAACCCCCAGTGGACTGGTTCAGTGAGCTAACTCAGAAGAAAACTTTTCCTTCTAAGCAACCTGGTGGCAGCTAGCCATTAAATCAGTTTACAAGTAGTGTGAAATTATAGCTTGGAGCTGTAGTGTGACATGTTTAATCTAGCAATGCCAGTTTCAACACATTCCCTAGATATCGTATCCTCTCAGTTCTCTGTTCTGCTTCCTCCTTTGAGCTCAGTCCTCCCCCCACAGACATTAGCACTCATTCTCAGGGCAGAGGGAAGTAAACCACCAAAGCAGCTTTTTTTTTTTCTTTTTTTTCTTTTTTAAAATTTATTTAGTGTGTGTGCTAGGATACCTGTTAGAGTTTATGATTCACACAAATCCACCTAGACACAGCACAGGGAGTAACACAGTGGTGAGGACAGATGCAGGGGAGTTGTGGCAAGCTGGGGCTCCCTCCACTCCCAAAGTGTTGGCCTGAACACTTTCCCAGGACTGCCTTTCTGTGAAGCAGTTTTCCCCATAGTGTATTTTGCATCCAGTTGAGGTGGCGTTGCACTTGCTTCTCCACACTATTTCTCTTTGTGGGCCAGTTTAGTCACTTCTTAAAAACGCACAGCATTACTCTGAATTTTATCCTTTGGCTTGTTTTCAGGAGATCCTTTGGTAAATGCTGGGAGGTACAGAATTTTCTAAGCAGGTAATGCACTTCCCAGCTAGTACTGCAGCTACTGTGCCTGCAAGATGGGACTGTTAGAAATTAAATAAGCAAGTTTGGTGCCTTGCTGCTGCTGCGAGAGTAAGGAAGTAGGTGCCTGACTTGCTCAGGAGTTACTCCGCATGTCTCTGGTGGCACCTGACCTGTAAATGTTTAAGCCAAACCATTCACATCAGGCAGCTGTTTTACTGAAATGTGTATTTAGCAAATGTACACTTTTTGGTGTTGTCTGCCTCCATCCCCTGATATATTGCTGTACATAGGTGAGCACTGAGAATGTGAGTGTTGAATAGATAGACGTGGGGACTCCTTTCATGGCATACTTTACCATGTATTTTCAAGATGCAAGTAATGATTTCTAAGTGCTAGTCATGGGGGATTTTTTTTTTAAGCATAAAGTGATTTTTTTTTTCTCCCCCTTGCTCTCTGGAAAAGGAGATACAATTTTTCTTTATCAGAAATTATGCCTTGAAATTACAGGTTTATATGCAGGTGATCTGTTTTGGTATTTAAGTAATATATCTGTTCCAGGCAACTAGTTTGCAAAAAATAAAATCTTTCCTTTTAGGTTTGAATTTTAATCCTTGTATTTTACAAGGATATTTTTTCAGCAGGAGGAAGAAAAGTATTGCTGTGGTGCTGCAAGGCCTCAATTTTTATTGACCAGTTACCGCAAGCACAGCAATTTACAGCAGCCGCACAGTTGGTGTTTAAAGTTCACTGGGGCTACAGCTCCCCCGGCCATAAAAATAATTTATATCTATGTGAATACTGTTGGCATTTTTTTCCCTTCAGCTTAACGAAGAAAGCCAGGGCAAACATAAGGTGCCTCCTGCCTGCATGCATGCAGGTTTGGAGGGGGCAGCCGGGGTGGGGATGGACATGCGAACAGGGATGTCAAGGTGGCGGCTGCGCTGGTGCTCCTGCGGACAGCAGTGGGCTGCCACCTCGCCTCCTCACATCCCTCCAGCGTCTGTTGCCTGCAGGCTTTAATTGCACGCCACTGCTGTGGAAATCATCGTTTTACGGAAAGATGGGAAGTGCCTGTGTTTCAGCATGAGCATGCTTTGCTGTTTGATTTAACGTAGGTGCTATGAGGTGCTGAGGGATTTATGGTTGGGGGGGGGGGGGGTATTCGGAGTGCCACAGGTGGGGTCTGTTGCCAAAAGGAGGTGGGTCTTTTCTCTGTGCGTGGGTGCAAGTCAGGCTCCTGCTATATTGCAAAGTCATCAAACAGGTAGCTTTCCTGTGAACACTTAGTTTGAGAAAGAACAGTAAAGAGCTGCAGATTATGGGAACACTGCTGAGCAAAAAGCCTCAATCTTTGTATGTCTTGTTGCTTAACACCAGAGAAATAATAATATCTAGTTCAGTAATACTTAAAAGAAGATTTGGTTCACTTTAAACCATTTAAAGTTGTTCTGTTGACAGGTAATATTTCCAACGTTCAGCAGAAAAGTGTATGTTTATAAAAGCTTTAAATTTTCTTGCATTTCAGATCGCCTTTATTTTGCAATTCTCTGCCAAAAACCAAAGAGTGGAGCTGCAAATACCCATTATTTCTGCATAGATGATGAACTTGTATATGAGAAGTAAGTACAGACTTATTTTTTCCTGTTTTTTACAGAAATAAATTAGTCAGAACAACAGCAATGAGGAACCAGTCTAATTGACATTCTGTTTTCAAATGTAGCTGAGGGAAACATACTATTCCCATTATAGAACTAATTACATGAGTTTGGTCCTCTCAGATTTATCTGCCATGATGATTTATATGTCTTAGAATGGTTTCCTGGCTTCCCATCAGGATTTCTTAAAAATCTTTTCAAAGCAGAAGCTTTCACTGTACCCATTCTTGTTAGAAGACAGTAGCATGATGCAAAAATATATATTCAGAAGTGCGCACTGGACTGCTGAGCTGAAGGGGATGTCTTTGGTTCCTCACGTATTAAGTGGAATCTTAAGTCTAAACTTCTGAGAATAAGAGAAGAAACTGGCAAAATCAATTCAAGCCTTTATGAGCTGACAATGGATATATTATTTCCGCTATAGTGAACAGTGTATGCCTTTGTATGTGATCTGGAATGCTACTAATTCTTTAAATATTTTTGACCAAGGGTGTGCTTACTGTTTTTGAAGGTACTAATCAATCTTTATTCTCTGTGTTCACTTTTCTCTGCAATATTAATTGCCTTCTTTTAAAGTAAAGCTTTTGGGTTTCTCTTAAAATAGAGTTTCTAAACTGATGTCACAGAGTGATAAGGTAGTGAGAATTTTTTGAAACCTTGAGTATTCCAGTTTGGTTTTGAATGGTGATGTGTGTGGAAAACAAAGCAGAAAGGTTGAGTCCCTGTTTAAACATGACAATACTGCTTCCTCCAACAAATTATGTATGTAAGAAGGCATTCTCGTTTTTAAAATGATGCACATATATCACATATGTATTATTACTCCTTGCTTTGTGCATCTGATTAAAAAAAAAAAGCAGTTACAGAGGTCATGTACAATTTTTCCCCTTTTTCCTACCAGCTTCTATGCAGACTTTGGACCACTCAATCTGGCAATGGTCTACAGATACTGCTGCAAGCTAAATAAGAAATTAAAGGTAACACTTGGGGTTTTTATTCAATATTCTTGACTTTTTAAAGAACAAAAACAAATGGGCTTTTTTTGTTCAGTTGCTTTCCTGGGTTCCTAATCGAGCTAAGTTTTGAATATAAATGCTAAATTTTATCAAGGCAAATTTAGGGAGGAGGAGGATCAGGAGAGAAAAAACACTTACTTTTAAGATCCAGAAGATGCACCCCTGTGGCAGTAACTAATGTTAAGCTCCTAAAAGATAAGTTGGTAAATGGGTACAGACTTCTTTAAATGAAAAGCTCCCGTCCTGGAATTCAGTTTTCTTGGCAATCTGCGAGCATTGAGTGAGCTTGAGGGAGCAATGCAACACATTTTTATTTGAGATGTTTTTTGTTTGATTTGGGTTTATCTTCTGGTCCTGACATACCTGGTAAGAAGCAACATTTGATCTTTGATAGTGTTCATGGCATTGTCCTGAAGGAGACTGCCATGCCTCTACTGCCAATTAGCTTCTCTGAGGGGTGCTTAGTAATTTTGGGGATTGGGATCTCGATAGAGCATAGTGTCTTTAAAACAGAGAGTTCTGATATTAGTTAACATGAATGACTTCAAATTAGTTGACCTCTAACAGATGTTGGAATGTAAAACCTGTTAGGCAGATAAAAAAGCTTATTAGCATTAATGTGAATCACAGTTTGCCTCTTCAAAACTGCTTAGATCTTGAAACTGCCACTGAACTGTGAAAATTGGGAAGTATGCAGAACATTATAGTTTAACAGAGATTGGGGTTTTTTTTTCATTCCTTGATGTCTGTCACTGGTATTAGTTTGCATAATTCAGACTTCCTTTGTCCCTGTGGCACTACAAACAGGTTTGCTGGAGACAAGATTCTCTGATTTTTGTTTACAGGGTGCTCTGAAGCAACACAAGTCTATATTACAATCCCTTTGAATATCTTGGGTTTGATATTGGAGAGGTGCTTTAGGATTGCTGAGAACATACTACTGCTAGTGATCTGGGGTTTATTTGTCTTGAGTGCATTGAATAGTATCTGAGCAAGTAACATTGCTATTTAAATAGTGACATTTTATGATAGCTTAGCAGTTGATCAAAGTATACAGTTTCAAGCGCATCAAAATTTGTTTCAGGGGCCAGTTAGGAGATAGTGTTTGCTGCCACCACAGATGTAAGTGTCCTTTCTCTTGGCAATGCCATTCCACCCCCTTTCTAAGGTAACTGGAGAAACTATATGCCAAGCCGAGATGAAATTTTAAAGTTATTTATGATAAAGTTTAGAAATACTTTAAAAATATTTTAATCTAAGCATGTATTTTCCAGTGGTTCTGATCCTTAGAAACAACTACTAGTTGATTTATCTAGAGTCAGGTTTTCTTTAAGAATAAAAAAAGTCTAAATTCTGTTTTCAAAACTATTGTGACTTTAACATGCCTGTGATGTTTTTGAGAATGCCACTTTATATTTACTTCTCAAAAATGCCTATTGTTACATAGGGCTTGAAGTTAGAAATACTAAATGCATTTAAGGAGAAAAAGAAATACTACTGTAATTTGTATCAAAAATTATTTAGGCTGGACACTGGGAAAAATACTGGAACAATCTAGGTAGGAATGCAATAGAGTATTCCAAAGCTTTTGAGGGACTAGTCTACAGTATACTTGGTCCTCTGAATACAGGTGGCTGAAAGTAGGTGAACAGACCCTTGCATTCCTCTAATTTTATAAAAGAAAGCATGAAAAGTCTAAAATGCAAAATCATAATCTTGTTCATTTCTTGATACAGTCATTTTCATTGATAAGGAAGAAAATAATTCATTATACTGGCTTTGATCAGAAAAAACAAGCAAATGCTGCATTCCTCATAGGCTCCTACGCAGTAAGTATTTAAATTTTTACATTGCATCAGCTTGCTAAATGTGTTCATTTTTTCATACTCAATTTTTAAGACAGCAAGATAAAAACAATTCTTTTCTCTTGAATAATCTTTCTACTAATGTATTTTATAGTAAGGTACCACATACTAAGACAGTTTTTAAAATATAGTAGGTATGTGAATGGAGTTGAATGGTTTTGGTTTTTTTCCTCTCTACTGCAATCTATGCTCCTAAGAAGTAAGAGCACCACTGAAAAAAAAAATCCTTATGAGTATTTTAATTTAGAAAAAAGACTGCTTCTTGATGTTTTTCCTTTCCCCCACCCACACATACTCTCTTTTTTTCTTTCTTAAAATAGAGAAATATTATCTTGCACTAAGTACAGTATATCATTTGCCATTGCATGCACATTTAAATATACCTTTTCTTCCCCAGCTGCTTCCTTTCTAATGTAAGGTGGTCTCTTCAGTTAACCTAGGAGAAGGAGTGAGATCATGTGGTAGGCTTAGAGCTAGTATAAAGCCTGGGAATATACCAGGTGGCTGGAAGTGTACTGAGCCAGGTGCCTGACTGCAGAGGGGAAGATGACATCACAGCTGCATGTGTTTGGTACACAAAAGTGTAGTCAAGGAATAAAATGCTGAATGCTTCAGAATGGAAGATGTGATGTACCATATTCAGGTTCTGCTTTGACTTGTAACACACTTTGATTGTAACCATCTCTCTTGTTTACTGAGTAATAAAATGAAGTGAGAACTTATGCATTTTTTGATGTTAGAGATTTGAGGGGTCAAAGTTCATACAGCCTTAAGTCATTCCTATTTATTAGCTGCAAGCCTATACAGTACTTGCTGTGATGCTGGTAGTCTCCTTGCTACCTCTCTACATCATGCAGGAGGTCCATTTCCTGCTCCCCAGGTTTTCTCAGTTGTCTATTTTCTACAGTACTTACTACAAATTAGAACTAGATTTCAAAATACATCACCCTTGATATTTGAAACACAGGCGCTTAGGAATGTTGCTGTAGACCTTTGCGTTCTTAAACCACTTGGAAACTGGCAACATGACTTACTAAACCTGTTTGCAGTTAAGTCATTATGTTAACAAAACAGCTGCAGCTTTTAGGAAAACTTCTTCCTAGTGACTTGATCATAATGGAGGCCCAGAAAGCGAGAGGGGACTGGTTTCAGTTATCAGCCGTTATTTGGAAGGAACTGGGTTTTGTTTTTCCCTAAACTTTTGTTCTGAATATATGTAGTAGTGTTGCGCAGTGCTGCAGCTGACATTTTGAGCAGAATCCACATTACGGAAAATTAACTAAGGGCAAAACAATCTAATATGAAAATACTGTGGTTGACTATGTAAAAGTATACAAAAAACCTAACACAAATCTTATTTCTGATCATTCAGTAGCCCTGCCATGTTGCAATAACAACATGCAATTGAAGAGGAATGCTTGGACAGACTTGAATAAAGCTCTAAGATTAATATGGATGGATCATGACAGTCCAAAGCCTGATAATTAAAAATGGAGGCTGTTGGACAGAGGAGTAGGCAGTTTTTGCTTCAAAGAACTGCAGTGAAGGAGGTAGGAATTACAGAGTACAGAAAGAATGGTAACACAGATCCAGCTGAAGTATGACACGAGATCATGACTGACTAGCCATGCATGTGGGAGGGCTAGTTGCAGACAGCTGGTGTATGGCAAGAAAAGGCTAGTCCAAACCACTGCTAATTTTCAGAGTTCAGAGACTTGTGCTTAGGTTATTGCATTGTATAGGTTGACTAGTTCAGCAGTTTCCCTTAAAGACCCATGGCAAAGTGAAGGACTATGTGAATATCATCCCCTCCTTGAATGGGAGCATGTCTGTTTTGCCGAATCATAAGTCGTAGGTGGTGAGGTAGCTCTAGCAAGATGCTGATTTTTTTTGCAGTGCAACAGACTTCTGCTTTGGTACTGCTTTTTCTATAAAGTAGGGTATGGTTTCTTCCCAGATTGATGTGGGAGGGATTCCAGTGAAGGAAGATCACAGAAGAAAGACTGTGCCCCTGAGGCTTACTTTTTTTCCTTGGCGCCCTTTGATGATCTTTCATGAAGAGGCAGGCTTAATTACAGCACTCACTCCTGAAGTGTTCAAAAATATACATCCCACATTTCCGCTTTCTGCAGGGAGAATTGAATTGTTCTCTGTGGGGTGAGCCATAGTATAAGATCTGTACAGAATGCATGATAAATATACGTCTGTAAGCATATTTCCTGATTGGAAGGAAATATATCGAGGCCTTTTTTATTTAAAACTTAAATAAAGTGGGCTTAAGCATCTACCTACTTCTTCAGTTCGGAGTGCTTTGCTTTTTGATGAAGAAGGATCCATCCAGCTCTTCGTCAAAACTTTAAGAAGCTCTTCTGTAATTTAAGTTAATCAGACCATGTCTGGTTGGTAATGCTCTTTGTTGCTTGAACTGAGTATCATCATTTAATTTCTGATCCCATACAGTCTAAGTGGTAGATTGCCACTGTATTTTGTTTTCTGTGGGTTGAATGTGTTTTCTTGTTTGATTTTGGTTTTTTAGCTTCATGGTGGGTTCCCATTTCAACGGTTTACCTTAGGTTGAAGATGGCAGTGCGTCAGGTTGGAGGAGTTCAGGTGGGAAGAGCAAGGAAGGAGAAAGGGAAAGTAGCCTTCACAGAGTTAGTCATGAAAATAGTGCTTGTCTGCATGTGTTGTAAGGCCTCTGATAACTTAAGCATAGTTTTGGGTGCAAGGTGCTCTGTAGATGCAGGTGTTTTAAGTTACTTCTTAGAAATAAGTCTGCCACATTTTCAGGAATAGCACAGACACAGTTAAGTGTGTGCTTTCTGCTTTTGTTCTTTTTTTTTTAAATGCAGTCACGTTTTAACTATAAAACTATAATGAACTGTATATAACTAGTTCTTCTCTGGAACTTGTGTGTCCTCATAAACATTCAATATTTTTATGCTAGCAACTTCCAAGCCTTTCATTTTAAGGGCTTGTTGACCTTAAATTTGTATTCTTCAACAGAGTATTACTTAACTTCTGCTTAAAGCAATTGGGATGTATTAGCATGGTTTATCATTCATCACCTTTTGTTTATATATATGTGTGTGTGTATATATCATGTGGGGATATGCTCATTTTGACTACTAAGGGAATCAGGAAAGCCTTCAAGTGTAAGGGCAGCTGTTAGTGTTCTGGTTTACAAGCAAAGTCTGCTCCCAGTCTTTTCTTCACAGTTGGTGTGTTTCAGTATTTTCCCCTCTCACCTGCATCTAACTTCTCTTTCTTTCCTCTTCAGTGGAGATAGTTTCTGAACTCTCCAGGCTACACACTTCTTTCTCCCCTCTCCTGCATCTGCTGCTTCCTTCCAGGTGTACTTTGATGTGACAGCACAGCCTAATTCAAGCTACAGGGCTCTTCAGTATAAGATGGTCTTAACAGTGAAGAACAAAGTTTTCAAATACATTTATATATATGTAGCTTTAGAATAAAATATGATTTTTTTTTTAGAGTAAATCTTAACAATTTAGATCTTAATACCTTTATTGTTCATCTTTCATCTATTTTAATTCTGTATTTTGTTTCATTTTTACAGATGATATACTGTATAATGAGAATAATACTCTTCTGTGTAGATTAGCATAGATTTGGCAAGTTCAGCCACACAAAGGGTAGCCAGAATTCCATGTGTTGGGGTTGAATGTTTATACTTAATTTGGGCGGAGGGGGTGAGGGGAAAGAAGGGGGGGCGGGAGGGAAACCCCACCTTTGTTCTTCACTTTTTAAAGAAAAATTGCTTTTCCTTGGAAGCTATCTTCACTGTTCAGGCCTTACCACTCTACCAAAGCAGCAGTGATCTGAGTTGATCTCTACAGTGGCTTCTCTTGATTTTCACCAGGACTTGGCTGTGGGTGAGGAAAGTCTGCTTCTTCCATCATTGCTCCTTCTATGTTAAGAAAGAAAATGTACCCTCTGTGCCCTACCAACCCAATTCCCAAGCTCCCCCCTCTCCCCTTGGCTGCATTAACTTAGTAACAGTGTTTTTTTTCTCAGGCCTGGCACTAATTATGTACTTGGAGGGTGACCCTCCGAGGGTACCACCCCATGAACTGCTGTAATTCAGGTCACCTTCTCCAGGACTCATCTCTGTACTTTGTCTATTTTCTCATCTTCTTTCTTCAGGGTAAGCAGCGTTTCCTTCATCTGTTCTGATCTGTAGTACTGTTTTTTTTGCCTTTTCAATTTGTTAGTGTCCTTCCTACCTGTGGGCCTAATACTGGGTAGAAGCTGGAGGTTGCAGAAGCAATTAGCACCAGTCTGTGTGATGTTAACTGCTCTGTTCTTACCGTGGCATTTGCAGAATTATCTCTGGCTAAGCCGTGGAAAAGCAGGCGAACCTGTTTGTTTAGTGGTCCAGGCTGAGTGGTGGTAAATGGGTAACTGCTGCAGTGCTCAAATTACGGGTGGGTAAACCGTCTTTGCCCTCAGCTATGTTTTGGTGAGAGGTGCTTGTGCTTGACAAGCGAGTGGCAGAGGCGAGATGGTCAAAGTACTGGCCCTTCATTTAAGCAAAAGTTGCCTGGAGTCTTTTTGGCTTTCTCTGTGTTTGTGTCCTCTAAAAAGCTACCTTCTCTGAACTGTATTTGGGAAATCATGATTAGTCTTCATGATGGCAGCTTTTCCAGCTGTTTGTTACTAGGTTCTTCCTCACGATGTTCTTACCAGACTGCTTGTCTCCCTAGGAGAAAAGTTGCTCTTTGGGGGTCCCTCACTATAGTACTAGCTTGCTTTCTTAGCTTTCGTGAAGTACTGATGTGCCCAGTCCAGACAGTTCCCAGCTAATAGGGTTTTCTATATCTCTCCTCCGCTGTTTAAAAGCTAATTGGAGGTTTCTTGCTTTTGTTTATGATGAACAGAGTTACCAGAGACAGGCAGTTATTTCCTCTCTGCCACTTTTATCCACGTAATGACTGTGTTTCTGCTAATGAAGGGACTGTTGGCCACATGTGCATTTCTTCAGTACACCACAAATCCATACAGGAAGCTTTTCATTCTAATATATTTCTATTTTAATTTTGCTGTATTTAACCTTTTCTTCTAAGGAATATTGCTACAAAATTTAATGTATTAACTGACTAGTATATCCAATGTAGGTTTTAATGAAATGAAGTATTTAATGCTTTTAAGCTCTAGTAAAATTAGGCATCTGTGTGAGCTCGTGTTTGAGTCTGGTCACACACAGTAGTTATTTGTATTTGTTCAGAATGGGTGGGTTGTGATTATTTGCAATTTACAGCAGTTCAGGCTATTTTAGGTGAGTGACATTTTTGGAACACAGTTGTATCACATGAAGTTTGCTTGTAAGCAGTTTAAAATGAATCATGTCATTATTTTCTTGCTTTTAAGTCAGCATGGTGGGTGAAAAGTGTGATTTAGGTAGCAACCTTAAGTAGATTTTGCAGTTAAGGGTGAGCAGGTGGATAAACTTGATCACACTAAGTACATCATAGATGTGAATTTAAAGTGCTATTTACAAACTTGAGTTGACAGAGTTTCTAACAGTACAGCTTATTTAAATTCCCTATTTAATTTTCCTGAAAATGCAACAAGTTATGTCAAAGATTATTATTATCAAACATGTTTTGCCTTGCAGCATTACTATTTCACTTGGCAATCCCATATATTGAAGATTAAGATGCCTTTTTAAACCAGAGCCTCCTTTCCTTTTCTACCAGGAATACTTTTAATCCTGTTGTGAATACCGTTTTCATGATCATAACACTAATCTAGGAAACCTTTGTTAAAAAAATAGGGCTGCTTTGAAAACACTAATATGAATTGACAATAACATAGCTTGCTAAAAGAACTCTCATTCTATGGTTGATTTTAAGTGCTCATAAATAAACACTGGGTCACCTAGTCCTGCAAGCCCTTCTGTTTTATTCAGTGAAAGTTGTAGCAGCTGTTTGACTACACAGGGATGTTGGCAGGAGCGGTGCTTGAGTGCACCTTTCCCAGTACTCAACGCTTGGATGGTTCTTGACCATTCATGGAGCTGCCTACAGTCCCTTAATTAGAAACAGATGTCCTAAATGAAAAGGATGATTAGAGCAGTGTTAATGGTTCAACTGCTAATTGCATATTTCTGGCTGTATTTTGAAATTCAGTAGGATATTTTTTTCTATGCATAAAGAAAGCAAATTTCTAAACTGTGGGTATATGAGTGATTACATAGTATAATAAAATGGTATGTTATTTTGGCTTGAAAGATGTCAGTTCCGTATAGTAACAATTTTCCTGGAAGTACTGAAGTAACAGATTTGTAAAGGATTTTAAGAGTTTTTCCGTGTGTATTTTTGTATGTGTGTGTATGTAGATGTGTATGTACACCCTCCTCCGCTTCTGTATGATTGTAGGAAAATTCTAAAACCAATGCAACTGTACTTGTGGATTATTTATTTCAGGTCTGCTGTAGTTTCTAAGTTTTTTTTAAAAGCTGCTTTTTTTTTTTTTTTTTTTTAAATATTTGCCTGACCTGCAGGAAAGGAGACCCTTGGGAGATCAATGTAAAATTCTAATAGACTTCTCTCCATTTACATATACAAGAATGGACAAAAACTATGCCAGAAAATGCCTGCTTCTGCTTAATAACAGTTAATATAATTGCTTGCAATTTATTTTGATATTTTTCAACTTTTTAATTGTACTTCTTGTTGGTTGCTTTATTGACATTAACTTAAGAAAACAACTTTATTTGTGAAAGTTTCTGTCATCTTAGAAAGCACAGCAGAAACATAACTTAGAATTAGCATCTGGACAAACTGGTTTCAGCTGTTGTATATTTTGATTTCTGGATGTTATGTGTTTTCCTATTTTCCCTCCTTCCCCCAGTACATACCTCATGAATTTACAAATACATCTTTGTTTTGCTATTCATCAGATCAACATTTCCATTCTCTTTTTTTCTGAAACATCAGTTCTGCTTACTGCCTCAGAAAGTCCTTCTGTCTTTCAACACTTCTGTCTGCTACAGGTCTCTCTGATCACTTTTCCTTTCTCGTTTACTGGCATTCTTTTGCGGTTTGTTCACCCACATCATTCCAAAGAAATTGTTCATCTTTAAGGCTTTAGTGGCCTCCTTCTGGTCAGAAACAGTATTATATACAGTTATATATGTAGTTTTATATATATAGTTGTAACAGTTTCAGTTTGTGTCAGGAGTATGTTTTTGAAGTGAATCTTTCCTTAAACCCGGCTCACTGCTTTTTGGTTCACTTCACAGGGCAGCCTAGGAGCAGTCCCAGCAGGTAACGGGTGTTCAGTCCACAGGACCAGATTAGGACTAGCTGTTAAGGTTAAGAGGTGCTGAAAGTGTATAGTGCAGGATGCATTTCTGCTGGTGCACACTACTTCCTCATGCGTATATGGCCTCTGCCGCCTTGATGTCTGTTGCTCCCCTGGGCTTTGTTGCTCCTTCCCTCACTCCTTCAGTCTTACCTGTTTCCATATCTGGAATTTGGTTCACCCATAACCTGAACCCAGGCTAACCCATGTTCAGCCTCCATCCAGCCTTGTTTGCATCCAAGATTTCCAGCTCTCTCATGGTCTTAAGCTGTGACAGAAACTGACCCTGTCTCTACTTTGACTGTCACAGCTTCTTGTGTTATGTTACTGCCAGTATACTTTCCTTGTGAAGTAAGTATCTGTTTATGGTCTTTCCCATTCTGTGCAGAGACTGAATGCCATTCTTCCCTTTTGAAGTACTCCACACCATTGCACCTGTCCAGATATCCTCATATTAACCTAATTTTTTTTGTAAGGCACTTTTAACTGAGAACACCATCTGACCATTTCATCAACTGCTGTCTCTGCAACTGTTCACATGCCTTATCTTGTGTGCGTAGTAGTGTCACAACTGAAGTGTACCAGGATCTCTCTTTGTTTCAGAAAATTCTGAGAAATCCAACTTGAAGAGCTTCCTTCTTCAGTCAGTATACTGTATATTGCTTCAGTTGTACAGGAAGTACTGCATATTTTTGCTTAGCAGCTTGTGCGTATTGAAAAATGCCATCTTCTTGCAGTGTGCTTTTTGTATATAGTAAACAATGGTAGACATTGGATTTTTGTGTCAAAATCAGGTTGGCTTTTTTTAAGTGTCCTTGTATGTAGCAAGTGTTCATATAACTAAGGAAAGTCCATATGCACATGCATGTATGTTAAAATGGTGTTTCTAGTAACTTCACTGGTAATGTAATTTCAGAAGTTTGTGCTTAAGAACTAACATGTTTCAGTATACTGTAACATTATGTAGACTTACTTTAGTACAACACTTAAGGTTATAGAAAAAACTTGCATCTTGCAGCTGTTACACTTGCAAACAAATGCTTCTGCCTTAAGAAGCTGGTAAAAGCTCAGCTGAGATATGGGAGAAATCCTTGGCCTTTCTGAGCTACATGCACTTAGAGGATTAGCTAGTATTAGCTGCATTTCTACTTGCCTGTTATAGAAGTAGTACTCTCTGTATATTACCCAGCCTTACAGCACTGAATCCCAAGTTTTTTCGGGTGATTAATTTCTACAAATTTCTGATTAGTTTCTACAAACTCTGTTTCTGCTGTTTAATTACCTTCTATTTGCTAATGCCATTTCATATCTGTGGTTTATAAGTTTTTCTGGGGCAGGGCTCTTTTTCTGATAAGCAGTGCTAGATTTATAAGGTTGCTAGCAATATGTGTTCACTGTGCTGCAAGATGCAAAGTGTGACTATATCAAAGCACACAACTTGAAATTTCTTGGCATATAACCTTTATATCCAATTCAGGCAATGAATATGCCTGCAGAATAGAAAGTGAACTCTGGCATCTGAGGAGCAGCTATTCAGTGATATTTTGGGGGCTTTTTAAGTCTCTCTTCTATTCCAGGTGTATGCTTGCAAATATTAATGCAAAAGTCACTGACCCCTCCCCAGTGAAAGCAAACACACACACAAAACATGCAGTTTTCATTACTTAACTAAGCTACTTAAAACAAGACAGACAGTTTTTTCTTTGGTTTTGCTAATTGCACAGGAAGAACGCTCAGAAAATACTTAACACAGTAATCGAATCAGAGGAAAAATGAAAGGGGTCACCTGTTACCATGTATGTTTTAGCTGTCTGTTCAGGATATGTTTCAGGCTGGGTTTGGTTGTTTGTGGTTTTTTTTTTTTTTTTTAGCAAGGTCTGTTCCATCTCTGATTCTCTACCTCACAAGAATGTGTGTATGTGTAGAGAGGATGTTGAAGGTATGTTAAGCCATTTGTTCAGACTGGCTTTGCAGCAGCATCAAAGAAATTTGAAAGGCAATGCCACCTTTTAAAAGAAAAAAATGTCAAAAGCAGCAGAAAGCAAAAATGCCACACTTAGATTTTTGGTGGATGTTTAATTAATACTCATTAGGATTCTTACAAAAAACCTCTAAGGAAAAAGGTCATTAATGTAAGAGATGTGAATAATTTTACTGAATGTTAATGACAAAAAATAACTTTCTGTAGTGTGTTAAAGCTTAGTTAATGCATTTTTAAAGAAAAAATATTCACTTGAAATTACCTGTTAATGTAATGGCAGCTTGTTATTAACAGTTGTTACCTCCTGGCCATGCTGGGGATGGTGTTTGATTGGAAAACCTGATTTGCATAAAAGAGGAGTTTTAACAGTATTCTTTAAGGAGACCTTAGTGTTAGAGGCTATCCAAGAGGGATCAGGCATGTTGTGATGGTAGACCATATGGATATTTGTTGTGAGTTGGTCCTTTGTGAATTCTTTTCTGAGTGTTTTTGACAGTAGAAAGTTTGATACAGTGCTTCAAGTATGGTACTTCATTCTGTTCTCAGGTTTTTGCTTCTGAAGCTACAGATTTCTTTTTTTTTTTCTCTTTATGGCATCTGGATTTAGTTATTGGATACTGGTTCACAAGTACAAAGGAGGAAGTACAGGATTTGGAATAAAGCAAATGTACTGCTGTAGGAAAATCAAAACATACACAAATTACTGTTTTAATCTTGTTTGCTGAGGGTACACACTGTTTTGTAGACCAGATGATTCATAGCTTTGTTGATATCTCTGTGAGGTTTTGTGTTTTGATTTACATCTTGAAAGCTTAATTAAAAAAAAAAAATCTACAAACTGGTCCAGCAGAGTTGCAGTAGAAACATGGAAGAACCCATACAGGCAGAAGCTTTTTCACTTTAGCCTATAGTTGAACAACTCCTGCATGAATTTATAAATTTTGTTTAAAAATATATATTCTTCTAGGTTGACCAGTATTTTATATCGCTTATGTTAGTTTTATTGTTTCACACTCGCATACATTTGTTCTTGATGCCACTCTTTCCCATCACATTTGAGCTCTGTGATAATTAATTATGCCTTCTGTAGTAAACAAGTGACTTGAAGTTATTAATATCAATCTTAAAATAATTTTTTTATTTTGTTTTCTGTCTTTTTCCACAAAAATAGATAATATACCTGAGAGAATCCCCAGAAGATGTGTACAGGCTTATATTGGCTGGAAGTGTTTCATATCTTCCTTTCAGGTAAATAACAAGTTGTTAGAACTTTTTGTACCTTGATATTTTTAAGAAGAATGTAGCATTTATCAGTACTGATTTGGGGTGGTGGGGGTGGTGCTGGTTTTAACACATGACACATTCACTGCCTGAGCTTTAAGTGCAGACTGCTAAACAGGGGTGTTAGCAGCTGGTACTAAAGTGCACTGACAGAAGGTGAAGGGGCCATGCTGCTTTGTATGCACTCTTGTTGAGCTTTTTGATCTCTGTTGCTTCTCACTTGGCAGTCTGGTTTTGTGCCAGTAGTTGATAGTTAAACGTATCAAAATATCTGTCATTCATCCCAAATGGCTCATAATGTAATACTTTTAGCACTCCATTTTGCCCATTTGTTGAATGTATGCAGCAACCCGCGATGACTGTTTTGTGCATAAAGAATGCTAGCTAACCTCATATGACTTAGCATAACTTTAAAGTATTTCTTTTTACCAATGAGGAAGTGTGTAAAACCATTGGTTCATGGTTGCTTGACCCTGAGGGAATGTAATCCTAGCTGTTTGAGATCACAGACTTCTCTTTGTGGTATATGCTCTGCTGCTTAAGGTAGCAAATAAAGTTGATCTGTCATGCAGAGGAAAAACTTCTTAGTTTCTTCCAAACAAGTTTCTAAAAGTTGGACTAAACTAGTGTTCCATTGGCTGCCACAGTATGCAGAAAAGAATGGCCAAAAAACTTTTTAGGAGGCAAGTTTACTGTCCACATATATTGTTATGGGGTGATTAATTCAGTCCTTGCTTGTTTGTGTTTTCTAGCTCTCTTGCCAAGAGATGGGCTTTTGATGATTTGAATTTCTATTACTTCCCCCCTGCCATTACCACAGTATAATGGTGTAGTAGCACCTCTCTTTGTGTATTTCCATCATCCCATTTCTCACTTTTAAATTCCATTTTTATATTCCCAGGAGAACAAAAGTCCTTATTAGGAAGACTGTAAGGTTTGTTTCTAAATATCATAAAAGGTGTATGTGGGTGATGGAGATAGCAGCTTTTTACTCAGGTCATATACCCTGCCCAAATTCCCAGATCATCACTTCAACAGCACTACTGAAAGAAATGCAAAGATGTGTTACATAATAAGACTTACTGAGAGCTGACTTCTGAAGACATGTCCAGCCTTTGGGATAAAGAATACAGTCTGCTGAAGTGTCTGCAAACTTTACCATTTTCTCGAGTTTACTAGTGTAACTAAACCTGGTGCAAATAGAGGAATTCAGATTACATTAATGATCAACAGAGATGTTGGTCTGGGCTCTGCTCCTTTAAGATCATCTTCATCTCTGCAAAAACCAGTACCTTCCCGTAGAATAATAAAAAGTCAGTCAGGTAGTTGCTACTTAGGGTCATTATCAACATGAAAACTTCTGTTAGCAGGATGCAAAGAATTTCTTTTTTCACTTATGGAATCACAGTGAGGTTGGAAGGGACCTCTGGAGGTCATCTAGTCCAACTTCCGTGCCCAGGACCATGTCCAGATGGGTTCTGAATGTCTCCAAGGATGGAGACTCCACAGCTTCTCAGGGCAACCTGTTCCAGTGCTCAGTGACACTCAGAGAGAAAAAATGGTTCCTGATGTTCAGAGCAAACCTCCTGTGTTTCAGTTTGTACCCATTGTCTCTGGTCCTGTCACTGAGCAACACTGAAAAGAGCCTAGCTCTATCTTCTTTGCACCTTCACTTCAGGTATTTATATACATTGATAAAGTCCCTTCCGAGCCTTCTTTTCTCCAGGCTGAATAGTCACAGCTTCCTCAGCCTTTGCTTCTATATGAGATGCCTCAGTCCCTTAATCATACTTGCGTCCCTGTGCTGGACTCTCTGCAGTATGTCCATACCTCTCTTGTACTAAGGAGGCCAGAACTGAGCACAGTGCTCCCAAGTGTGGCCTCACTAGTGCTGAGGAGAGGGAAGGATCACTGCCCTCGACCTGCTGGCGATACTTTGTCTAATGTGGTCTACGATATTGTAGACCTTTGTCACAGGGCAGGCACGTTGCTGACTCCTGTTCAACTTGGTGTCCCAAGGTCCCAAGGACCCCCAGGTCCTTTTCTGCAAAGCTGTTTTCCAGCTGTGCAGCCCCCAGCCTGTACTGGTGCCTGGGATTTTTCCTTCCCACGTGCAGGACTTTACACTTCTCCTCCTTGAACTTCACGAGGCTTCTGTCAGCCCAGTTCTCCAGCCTGTCAGGGTTCCTCTGGGTGGCAGCGCGACCCTCTGGCATGTCAGCCACTCCTCCCAGTTTTGTGTCATCAGCGTGAGAGTTGCCTTGCAATGACATCAGCCAGCTCCCTCAGCACTCGGGTGCATCCCATCAGGGCCCATGGACTTAAGTATGTCCCATTTGCAGAAGTGTTTCCTGACCTGATCCTTTTCCACCAAGAGTACATCTCCCTCACTCCAGCCTTTCCCCCTGGTCTCTGGGACCTGGGATACCTGAAGACTGATCTTGCTAGTAAAGACTGAGGCAAAGAAAGCATTCAGTACCTTGGCCTTTTCCATGTCCTGTGTAACCAGGTCCCCTGTCTCATTGAGCAACGGGCCCACATTTTCCCTAGTCTTCCTTTTGTCGCCTATGTGCTTATAGAAGCCCTTCACGTTTTCTTTGACATCCCTGGCCAGATTCAATTCCACTTGGGCTTTATCGTGCCTAATTTCATCCCTGGATGCTCAGACAATGTCTCTATTTCTCCCAGGTTACCTGTCCTTGCTTCCACTCTCTGTAGGCTGCCTTTTTGTGTTTGACTTCAGCCAGGAGTTCCTTGTTCATCCATGCAGGTCTCCTGGCATTTTTGCCTGCTTCATATTCATTGGGATGAACTGCCCTTAAGCTTGAAGGCAGTGATCCTTGAATATTAACCAGCTTTCTTGGGCCCATCATCCCTCCAGGGCCTTATCCCATGAGACTCTTCCAAGCAGATCTTTGAAGAGGCCAAAGTCTGCTCTCCTGAAGTTCAGGGCTGTCACCTTGCTTTTTACCATCCTCCCTGCCCTCAGGATCCTGAACTTTACCATCTCATAGTCACTGCATCCGAGGCTGCCTTTGACTTTCACATCCCCAACGAGCACCTCTGTGGTGAGTATGAGGTCCAGCAGAGCATTGTTCCTCATTGGCTTCCATATCACCTGGAGGAGGAAGCTGTCACCAGTTCATTGCAGGAACCTCCTAGATTGTTTATGTCCTGCTGTGTTGCCCCCCCAACAGATCTGAGAGGGGTTGAAGTTCCCTGTGAGGACCATGGCCTGTGAATGTGAGGCTGCTCCCATCTCTCTGTAGAGGGACTGATCCACTTGTTCTTCCTGGTCAGGTGGCCTAAGAGACAATGTCACTTTCACCTGCCCTTTCTTTCACTTGAATGGGGTTCTGTTATTTCCTTTTCCTGCTTTTTTTTCCCCCAGCTTTCACACCGATTCATTAGAGAGGAAAAGGATACAAAAAAGTTGTAGAGTCAGCCATCCAGGTTCTTCAGAAGTTCTTCCTCCTCTCAGTTGAAATTTGAACATGATATATTTTTTTACTTTTTTGAAACATCAATGATTCTTTGCTGCTGAGGGCTGCATGGTCTCAAAAGAAGGTGTTCTGCCAAGACATGATATTCTTTGATGTAGATTCAATTTAAATTTATTTTTTTAATTGACTATAGTATTGCTGTAGAATGCCTACTCTGCAGTGCTTATGGAATCTTATAATGGTCACATACTAAGCACGTGCCATTCTTGGATCAACAGAATTTAAAAAATTGTAGCTGAAAGAAAAGGTTTCAATGAAAACCAGTTTCTCCTTGTGTTTAAGCATAAACTATTTTGTGCATCTTAAGGGAAGTCTTTTAATATATCTACATAAATGTGTATCTTGACAGTTTTAGTAAGAAGATGCTGTTCACATATACATAGAATGCATGTGTGCAGCATCTTTTCTTTTAAATGGAATTTGAAGAAAAAACTTGCAGTATATTAAAATTTGACTTCTTTGAAAGTGTACTTCAGAAGAAAATGTTCTAAGATTGTATGTTAGAATATGATACTGATTTAGGCATTAGCTTCTGCCACAAGGAGTTTGTGTTGTCCTTTGTTGACATGAACACTGAAATATGCCACTTTCAATGTTCATGTCAGAAATTGAACAGTTCAGCTTTACCAAAACTACCTGGAGTAATCTTACTCTTGGATCATCTGTTAAGATAACTTATGTTCTGTTATTATTATAAGATGGAAGGTGGGGGACATGAAGTAATCACTTGGCATAATTATTTCACTGTACTACTAATTATCTTGAAGCAATTTTTTAAAGGTGTTTTAGAGAAGTATCTTCAGTTGCTTTCACTTGGATTAAAATGGGATAATTTTACCGGTTTGGTCATCATATCTTATAGGGATGCTTCCTTTGGTACTTGCAGTTTTCATCTGACATTGCTGGACTGTTTTCATGCAATAAACAAGGTCAGTAAAACAATATTTTTTGTATTGCAAAAGGTCAACTAAATATTGCCTAGCAGAAAAAGAAGGCTTAGGAAGCTAGGATCCAATTAGAGCTGTGCAGTAGCAGATTTTCTGATTGTTGCCTAGCTTATTACGTATTATGCGTTGTAACAAAACTTCTAGATACAGCATCCATAGAAGTCAACCAATACCTTATATAATCAACTAGTGAAGATTTTTAAAGAGGGAGTTCTGAGTTTTATTCTGAGTAATCTTTCAGGACAGTAATTCACACATCTAATCCCTAAGATTTGTGTGATATGTTTATTATATGCCCCCTGGTGTTATATTTTAGGCTGAATATGGCCTTTGAAAGTGGCTTTAAATTGGTTAGTGATACTTTTTAGGCATTTGCAGCATGCGCTAATGACTTCAAGTTTTGCTTTAGTAATAGAAATAGAAAAAATGTTATGAGACAGGTGCTTTTTGTTTTTAAACTACAAATTATCATAATCTAGTGTTTTATAGCAATACAGAGGTGAAGTAATATGGCACTGAAGGACAGGGGAATTTATATGCATTCTTTTTAGTCTGTGTGAGTAGTGAAATGGGGAATTCTGCAGCTCTCTACCCTGCTACTGTCTTTTGTATTATGGGTATCTCTGCCAAATACTGGTATTTTTACTCATTAAGTCAGCTTCTTGCAGATTTGTGATTTTCAGCTTTTTTGGATGTCTTGATATTGGCTGCTTGTATGCCAAGAATGTTGAATTACTATTCTTCTTAGTACTGGTGAACAGCAAGGAAAACTACAGAAGATTATGCAGTGAAAGAGGAGATTAGAATGTAGTATTTTAAATACCTGGAGATATGAGATTATCTGTGTTTGTGTTTCCTGACTTAACAAGTGGGTAAACTGCCAGTTACCCAAATGTTTACATTTTTTATACCATATTAATGTAATGGTTGTGGATAATTACGGGACATCAGGGACCACATTAGTATCTGCTTAGGACTGTGTCTGCAAACAATTTAGTCAGTGAAGATATTAGCATCGTAAAGAGACCGAATAGCATTCATGCACAAAAATATTTGCAATCCTTGAATGCAGACTTCAGAATGTACTCATAATTTCAGTAGATATTTTTTGCCAGTTATTTTTCTCCTTTTTATTTTGTACACTTAGCAGTAATAAAAAGACTGAATGCTTCTATAGTCTGGAATTTTGTACTGATTCGATGAAAATATAAAAGAGTCGATTTGCTTGTCTAACTTCATTTATATTAAAAATTACAAATTGTTTTTGAACCAAGACTGAGTTATCTATATTTTTCAAATATATGAAGACATCTCTCTGAAAGAGTAGAACAGGTATTAAGGCACTTTCAGTAACCTAAAAGAGTGATAAACTGTCTCCATGGAAAAGGTGTTGTCTTTGTTAAAAGCTGTATTCTGAATTTTAGGCTTTGCAATATGGTTTCCTGGATTTCAATAAGTTTGATGTAAATGAATATGAGCATTATGAAGTAAGTGTTCAGTATCAATCTTCTGATTTGTTTGCTGTTACTAATGCCAAGCTGATTGTTTATAATATGTGCTTTTTTTTGTAGTAGTAGTATTAGGTTCCACTTCTGTTTTGTCTCTTTAAACTTTGGTTGTTAAATAAAGGTGTGTGATCAGAGAGAGAATATTAAAATTCAGATTTAAGCATAGTGAGCCTCAAACATGTGGGGGAAAGCAGAAACCAAAATGGAAATAAATACTTTTTTCCATTATTATTAAAACCCTGGAAGATGATTGGGCAGTGGGAATTTGGCCACCTTTTAGAGGTCATGCATATTCTTGAGCAGTCTTGATGAGAAACTCAAGGGCGTACAAGTCCAAGTCTAACTGAATTCTGGAGAGCAATTAAAGTATGTATCTGTGAACACATGGCAAAGTATAATAACACTCTTTGAGGTAAAGAAGGAGACAGGGCTGGAAAGCTCCAAGCCTATAAAATTAACTCTGGGGCATGGGAAACAAATGAGACAATGAAGGACTGCAACTCTTGACTATATGCAGTCTCAGAAATGCAAAGCTGCCAGTTATCTGTAAAGAGAAAATTAAGTGTTCTTAGAATCTAAAAAGTCACAATTTAAAGTGTCAACAGAGATAAGGCCAAGGTCATAATTTAGAAACCTATAAAAAATTTAAAATTGGAAGTTTCCCTTCATCTGAAGGGCATCATTTGTGTTGTTCTAAAACTCTTAATTTAGAAAGAGGAGAACACAGGCAAGAGAAGTGAGGTTGAGAGCACCTGGCATCCTCCCAATGGAACGGAAAGCAGGCAACTAACATAACTTCCTTTGGCAAATATTGTACATCACTTCTATCTAGCATGTATTTTGAAACAATAAGGAAAAGCCTGAAAATACAGGGATAATGATAAACCAAGCATTTTCTCTTGACAGAGAGCAGAAAATGGAGATTTTAACTGGATAATACCAAACAAATTCATTGCCTTCAGTGGACCTCATTCAAGAAGTAAAATTGAAAATGGTATGCTTAAAAAAGGAGGTGGGGGACACAAGCCCACTGCTTTCTTAGTTGATTGTTATCAGTAAAAACAAGCTTTAAGAATTGTTCCTCAAACAGTGTGTTTTTTCCTTGGCTCTTTTTCTTTTATAAGAACCCTGGCGGTAAAATTTTAATGCTTGGTTTAATTGTATCTGACCTAGGTGATTATGTTAAAATTCCATTTTCAGTTAGTCTATTTCTTTATGTTGAACATGAGTCCTATTTTGAAAGTGTTTTCATCTCTTGTTTTTGAGTCTTTGTTTATTTCTGCAGTTGAGCCTTACTCTCTTCTTTTTTTTTTTTTTTTGCTTCTTTTTTCAAATAGGCTATCCCCACCATGCTCCAGAGGCTTATTTCCCATACTTCAGGAAACATAAGGTCACCACTATAATACGCCTCAACAAAAAACTGTATGATGCCAAACGATTTACAGATGCTGGATTTGAGCATTTTGACCTCTTCTTTGCTGATGGAAGCACACCTACTGATACTATAGTTAAAACATTTCTAAATATTTGTGAAAATGCTGAAGGTGTTATAGCCGTTCATTGCAAAGGTATAGTGTAAAAACAATTTATATTACACGTGATGCTTATAGTTACAGTTCCTGAGGTATTTTGCGCTATAATTCCTTTATATCTAGTTATTAACATCTCTGCCAAACTGCAACCTTTCTGTAGAAGTTCTTTCTGTGCTTCTGTTCTGCACTTCATCTTCTAATTTTTTTAAGTTCCAGAAAAATTTTCCCAGCTGTTTCCAAGAATGAGGCTGGGGAAACTGAATTTGCCAATATTAAGAGCTCTTTCTGCTAGAAAGTATTAGCACTTTCAAAGGATGCTTTTGAGCAGGAATTTGAAGTCCTGACAGGGTTTATAGATCTTTCTGTAAATATACAGTTACATATACCAAGTTATAAACTTTTGAAAATATCATTGCCACTTTTGGAGGGGATTCTTCATAAAGTATGAGTGTTCTTCCAGAAGCACGGAAATCTTTATCCCTCAGAAACCCCTTATACTAGCTACACTGGGCATGCTCTGAGACTGCCAAGGAAAAGATATTCAGAGCATGCCCAATGCAGCTAGTATAAAGATACAGTTTTCTGTGGTTCTAGAGGAACTACGTTTCCCTTCCCACACCATCTTCAGTAGTCTGTCAGACATTAGTTCTCCACAAACTTTGCCTCACTAGTGTACCTGATAATGCTGTGATTGAAGGAGAAAGGCCTTTTAAGCCATTTGCCTGGGACCTGCAAAGACTGCATTTTTGTTCCCGGATCTGCCACCCATTTGCTGTATAACAGGATTATACCATGAAGTGGAAGAATTTGTAAAAACAGCATCTTGACTGTTGGGAAGCAAGTGCATACTCTTGCTCTGCACTGAGGTGATAAATTCGGGGCGTATTGTTTAATTGATTACAACTGAATATTGAGTATCAGTGGTACAAGTGCTTTGTTTTCATTCAAATTAAGATCTTTGATATTTATCATACTAATGGTGTCTAGACTACCTTGTTCCTCAGCCTGCTCTTACTATTGAGAAAGAGTAGAATGCTGTAGCCTATTCTTAAAGCTGGGTGAGGCATGGAAAATGCTGTGTGATTGTCTTGGCTATTGGGTTATACTGAAGATCTTACATTGGGGTTGATCAGTCGATTGTTAAATGAGAGAAGGTGATGTGTGATTTGACATTTACAGCAAATGATTGAGGAGAGGAACCACTTAGCTGGAGCTATCCTCCTTTCCTTCTTATTTTTCCCAAGGTAAATAGAACTGTTTTGAGGGCCATTGCAAAGAAGATTCCTCATTCTGGAGTACTTTTTGCCTGTGTCGGTTAGTACCCCGACTTGCTGATTGCAAAATTTGCCTTTTCCTTGGGAACTAAAGTAGGAAATAAGTAAGAGGAGGGATTGGAAGAGCAACTGGTTTCAGTGTAGTGTATGATCAATTTGCAAGAAGGTGCTTTGAGACCTTTGGAAGAAAGCCAGCTGTTTGGTTTTATGCATGGGATAATTCTCATACCTACAAACATATTCATAGATAGGTAAATAAAGATAGATAGACTTAGAGATATTTGTAAAGCCACTGGCTTTGGAAGGTTACCTCACTCAAAAAAACTGTGAAAAATGTGTTAATAACCTTGTACATGGAAACAAAAATTCAAAAGGTAAATTGCACTTAACAAGTTGATCAGTAGCAGGTTTGTTTAATAAACTAGGCAAGTAACTATTTGTCCAAATAGCAATGTCTGTAGCTACTGCAGATTCCAGATGAAGATGGGTATATAAAAGAAGCCATTCTTTTATCTTACACAGCTGGTCTTGGACGAACTGGCACACTTATTGCCTGTTACATTATGAAGCATTATCGGATGACAGCTGCTGAAACTATTGCCTGGATTAGAATAAATAGACCTGGTTCGGTGATTGGACCGCAGCAACACTTCCTGATGGAGTAAGTAGATTGACTATAAATGATTTAAAAAATAGAGCTAGATGTCTTATTCTTTTATTGTACACTTAATAATCGTTGGTGTTAATTTGTTGTGTTTGGGGCTTTTTTTTTTCCATGTTATGATAGCAAACAGGCAGAACTTTGGACAGAAGGGGATATTTTCCGTGCAAAATTGAAAGGAAACCATAAAATTGCTGTAACAAGAATTTTGTCAGGAGTAGTTGATATTTCAATTAATGACACAAGAAGCAGGAGAACCATCCAAAAGGACACTGAACTGGTAACCATCCGAATATTGTGCTCTTGTAAAAGTTGTAACTGCTTTTGAGAATCTCTCAGGTTCTGAACAAACCTGTGTGTACACTAAAACTGTGTTAATCAGAATCTTTTTCTGTTTGCCCTTTTTGTATCAAGGGATATGGGGGGAAAAAAGGTATGGAGAGCAAGTATGAAAAATGAAGTGCAGTACACAGTTGAATTAGGAGCACCCTTATCATACTTTAGTCTTTAGGTAAATATTAGAACAAAAAAAGTACAATTTGCAATCAAACCCACTGTGATTTTGTTTTGGATTTTCTGTTACTTCATTGTGTGTGTTTAAAGGGAAGGGATGAAAGGTTTTTTGCTCCTTTTAGTTTCTAAGTAACTGCAACTTCTCTAATACCATTTGATGATGCCTTTTAAAAAAATAGTACTGCTGTTTTAAAAAGGCAAGTGAAGGAGAGAAATACTGTACTTGAGTGAAGATCGCACTGTATCTAAGCAAAGATTCGATAACACATGTCCACTGTTCTAAAGGTAGACAACATTCTGATGAATGTAATTCATGACACCACTTAATGGTTCACAGCTTTAAGAGCAGCAAACAGGAAACTGGAAAGAACAGAATTGTATTTATGCAAGTGAATTTTCTTTGATTTTATGCTGGCAAACTTTCCTATTGGGATAATTCTAACTTTAAGATTTAAGATAAGGTTAATTCTTAAATGTCTAAGTGTCTATATTTTAATCTTGGTTTATCCCTTCCCCCTCTCCACTTATCCAGTACAGTGATGAAGACGAAACAAATTGTGTAACACAAGGTGATAAGCTTCGTGCTCTGAAAAGTAGAAGGCAGGCAAAAGCTCCAACTGCATCTCCTCTAACGTAAGTCAGTTTCTGAATGTATAAATGCCAGAAATACTTTTATCCTCTTCTTTATACATACTTCCCTTTGGCCCCAAAAGTTTGTTGCCAAGGCTGCTTTTACTCATTTAAAACAAACATGAGATTCATGATGTTCATTTCTCAGAAGACTTGGTGAGCACTAAGGTGGCAGAAGAACTTGGTTAAAGAACTGCATTACTCAGTTTCTAGTTTTCTGCATTGTTTTTGATTCCGGTAGTCTGCGCTTTACAAGCTCCCGTAGTGTTCCTGAATGCTTTATTTCTAGTTTATTCACAAACATTATCTTGTCTTTACTGTGGTAGTATAAAAATGGAAGAATATGACTCGGTGTGGTGGTGTTTGGCTGAAGTAACGTGCACATTGCTTTTTGATGTAAAGTCAGCTACCTAAGAGGAAGAGTTGAAAGAATAATCTTTAGCTTCCTTTCATTTCTTCTTCCTTGGAGGGGAACTTTCCCTAAATCCTGTGGTCTTTAGGATAATGGTTGGTAGATCTGGAAGGCAGAGATTAGCAATATTTCAGTAAATAAATTCAAAAGGAGTGCCTTTTCTGTCAGGGAACCTGGTATACGAGTCTCTTGATTTTAGACAAGTACTGAAACACCACCTGTAAAAGAAAGTTTGTAGTCACCTTTGCATCTGTTGTAGCTTGTAGCAACTGTAGGTAGAAAAACTTTCTGTCTGCCCTTAAATAAACTACAAGAGAATGCAAGACTTGCAGGACATATCTGGATGCTAGGAAAGGAATGGTGACCCCTGGCTGTCAGATTTTTGCAAATAACACAGCACCAGTCAGAGACCAAAGGCAACTTGGTTTCGTTGTGCTGTCTTTCTGTAGGGGATGATGCTGCTAGCTGCTGGCCTTTTTTCTTTTTCTTTTTTGTTTTTTTAAGACCAAACAGCGTCATCAGACTTTTAGAGAAAGTGAGAGGTACGTAGTAAGAATGTGCAGAATGTAAAGGAATGTGTCCTTGGAAACCATCACACATTGCTATGTATGAATTCTACTTTTGTTTTAAAAGATTCTCTTTTGTTCATGCTCATCATTTACACAGGCAATCAGATAAGAAACAACAGATTCAGAACAAAGCCTGTACCCAACTGATATTAAAAAACCCCCAAAACACATCACGTCAGTTACCTCAAATAGCACAGTAAAAAAGAAAATACCTTGCATATTAGTTTCTAAGGCACATAGTGCCTTAGTTTCCACTTCATAATATTTTTCCGTAAAAAGTACTTTAAGTCATATAATAAAGGTTGTGAAAGATCTCATTTATTGTATGTTCCATAGAGTAAATGTAGACTGTATGGTAATCTATTCAGAGCCATTGTCTTAATATGCAGAAAGCCTATCAACTATTAAAATATTACTGCATTCATGAAACATTCTGCAACATGACTGCTCTAATTAACACTAGTTAGCATGTACTTCTGTAGAATTAAAATAATTGATCTAGAGCTTGATCTAGTTGTCTTCTATAGTGTGCATTGTGGCATGAGGAGTTAGAATTTCCCTCCTCCTGTTCCCCCAAGTTATTTGTATGGTTTGCAGCTTGCAGTGAAATAATTTGGTGAAAAATGGATGTATAACTTCTTACATTCTTTGTGTTATTATTGTTAACCCAAAATATCACTAGGAATATTTAGCTGCCCTATATGAGTCAGAAGTCTTCCCTACTAGAAGAGGTATCAGTCTTTTTCTGTTTTAGCTCAGACTGTTAGAAATTTTTAACCTTGCAGTGAAATTGACTAATTTTATCTAAGCAAACAAAAAGAAGCTTCTAAATCCTCTATGTAGTTTTATTTCACAGAAAAGAAAAAAAAAACGCAAAATAAGAGCACCAGAAGGTGTGACAATTACAGTCTTTGAGAACTAGAGGCATTGCTTATGTTTAAGTCGCAAAGGATTTGTGTATAACGTTTGTTAATGCTTATTGAAGTTGGTTGTGTAAACTCTGTATGTCTTGATGAATGGATATTTTGTGTATGTTCTAACAAGCAATATTCTGCACCTTTGGCAAAGGATTATGAATTAGGTTTTGCTGCTTTGAACACAGGAAGGTAGTATACCCCATCATCTGGGTGTTTACATAAATTGTTTATTCCGACAAGCTGATCTGGCTCTGATCTAATGTTTTAGTATTAAAATATATGATTGTGAAGTAGGATGTATGAGTACAGGCTGATCAAACTGCATAAGAGGTGGCGGCAAGTGTTAAAGAGATGTACTACTGCTCCAGCATGCACTTATTTTCAAAAGAGCGATACGGGCTTTCTTTGGAATAGACAACTTTAGCGAGGATTTCAGAAAATTTGCTTTGATTCCAGCAACATGTGGATACTACGTTTGGCAATTTATGGTTGCATGGATTGTTACAGTCATAGAAAGTAAGAAAATGCTTGGCAAAGGTTATAGAGCAACATGCTTTTGAAGAACTTGAAACAAGCTAAAATGCACCAATAGCTTTTGCTTTTGAATTTTTGTTCATCTTTTCCTCCCCCTCCAACCCCTTTTTTAGATGGCTCCTAGCTATGCTGGTATCTACACTGTGTAGCATTGTCATCTGGTGGATTGTATGTGGCTCCCTTCTGCCCAGCCTGCTATTCTGTCTAGATGGTTTAAGAACATAGTAACCATCAGGACCCCCTGAGAGAGAGCCACTGTGTAAGTGTCCCATTCCATTTCTCTACAATAGCTCACACTTTCTGTCTAGTATGTCTCATAAATGCATGTTTTCATATCATGTTTCTTACTGGCTTTGTTGCAAGAGTAAATTTCACTGCTCTGGCTTTGTTGTATATATTTTTGTATATATTATTTGGAATAACTGAGTGATTTTTATGGCTGGCTTGCAATACAAAAAGGTGCAGAGCTTTTTTAATTAGGATAATTTATAATTTTGAAGCCTTTCATCTCTGCATGCTCCTGCAAAAAAGCAAAACTATATAAGCAAAACTGTATTTGTAAAAAGGAAAAAGTACTGCTTTAAAATATGATCCTATCCTTTGCATATTGCAAATGAAGATGTTAGCTCCAGTTTTACTTCAAAATTCATGAACTTGCAAAGGAGCTTAGTCTCCCAAAGCATGGTTTTACTCACATGAAATGCTAGGAATTAGAATTTGTTAGAAATGTCCGTAGGTCTTTGTTTTTACTAAGAGATCATAGTGTTACATGCCATAAGAGACAGTAATTTTTTCCTTTTTAACATAACAGAAGATGAGGCAGGTTGCAGTATTAGGTCAAGGCTCATTTGTTTACCCAGCCAATCATGTTTAATCTTCTTTTGTTCTCAATTATATTTTTATAGAGCTTTATGAGACTAGTTAAATCCCTCCTTTCCGTTACTTGGATTCAGGAGGCTGAGTGAAGCATTAAAAACATACTGGTTTCTTGAGCACAGTTTTCACTCTTTCTCCACTCTGCTTTTGTCAGAGTGGCTGCAGTGATTGCTGTGCCTCACTTCCACTTAAAAGGTGCAATGTTTTTATCAAATGACAACTTCCACCTTTTGGCCAAACAAAACTTCAGAAGCATGCAGAACTTCCAGGAAACCCAAACAGGAATTCTTTGTTTGCTACCCTGTCTCCCTGGAGCTGCTCCACCACCACCACCCTCAAAGCGAAATGGTTACTTTGGATGAATGTTTGAAACTCTGATGCTCTCAGAGGAAAAATAGGTCAGGAAAAGTGTTTTACACCAGAGTACTAAGTAAGAAAAGGCATTCTCTCCTGGCAGAACATTAAGGTTAAGAGTTTCTGTCCTTACCTTTGGCCTTGCACCTTTTTTTCTGCACTTTTAAAAAGCATGGGACTCTTTCTGCTGAAGTAAATGACCTAATAACTAAAGAATGAGAACTGAGGGACTTGTGGACAACTTAGTTATCCTATTAGCCTTAGCTGAGGTTATCTTAATCAGTTCTTTTGGAGGAAAAAAAAAAAATGAACTAAAGATCACTTTAGCTATTTTTTTTTCCCCCCATTGGTACCTAACTTTGTCAAAGAACATTGAGGCTTGTTTTCAAAGTTTTACATCAAAAGTAGCAGTATTTCTTGTCTCAGTGTTTTCCAGAAGTCAGACCTCAGATTTCTAAACACAGACTAAAAAGCTAAACTTAAAACACGGGTTAAAAAAGTGAAACAATCTGTCCTTTATTTTCCTGTACTGTAAGATCAATTTCACTCAACTATCATCCTTTCTTTCTCTTATGGTTTCTGTGTTCTGTCTAAAAACTCCCTTGCTAGAGGGAAAGAGAAAAGACTGTTTGATGTTGGTAAATGTGTCAAAATGCAAGCAATAGGGTTACTGGTGCTGCTGCCTCATATCCAGGATTGACAATCATACAATGTTGGTTTATGTCTGGGAAGAGAAAACACTCCAGCTGTTCTTAAAAGCTAGACTAACATTCTCTCCATTATGCAGCTAGTGTCCCTTGTGTTTTAAGAGATCGAATTATCAATCAGGATTGCGAATCTCTCTGGGCTAACCTGGCAGTCCTGTTGGCTTGAGCCCTGTAGACTGAAGAGTATCAGTCACTTGCTGCCTATCAATGACTTGGAACAGTGGTAGAGGTCTCAGGCCTAGTTTCCTAAAAATCATGAGGTGATGAAGGAGAAAGCAATATTGCATTTGACAGACCTCGTAAAACAGGTAACCTTGGCAAGAATAAAATGCCCATTGCAAGTCAGAGAAGACATGCTCCTCTGTAACCTCTGTTCCCTTCATGCCTTCCTAGGATACTGTAATCATTTTTCTTTTAAGAAAGCTTGTTGTGTGGATTAATTTCTCTCCAAGATGTATTACCTTGCTGGCATTTCAAGTTTTGTGAATTTTGTCTTGGGTTGTGGGGTTTGGGCTTTTGTGTCCTGGTGGTGCACCTGTCGCCCCACCCCACTCTGAGTTAAATGGTGATAAAAAGTTGTGAACTATTTAAAAGATGGTGCTACTGACCCAAAAACTTTCCATTTAAGCAGGTTTTGATTTGTTTAAAGCCAATTGTGGTGGGTTGACCCTGGCTGAATGCCAGGTGCCCACCAAAGCCATTCTCTCACTCCCCCCTCCTCAGCTGGACAGGGGAGAGAAAAATATAACAAAGGGCTTGTAGGTCAAGATAAGGACAGGAGAGATCATTCACCAAGTACCATCACGGGCAAAACAGACTCAACTTGGGGAAAATTAACTCAATTTATTACCAATCAACCAGAGTAGGGTAATGAGAAATAAAACCAAATCTCAAAACACCCCTCCCTTCTTCACCGGGCACAACTTTACTCCCAGATTCTCTATCTACCCCCACCAGCGGCACAGGGGGACAGGGAATGGGGTTTACGGTCAGTTCATCACACGTTATTTCTGCTGCTTCATCCTCCTCAGGGGCAGGATTCCTCACACTCTTCCCCTGCTCCAGCGTGGGGTCCCTCCCATGGGAGACAGTCCTCCATGAACTTCTGCAATGTGGGCCCTTCCCATGGGCTGCAGTTCTTCACGAACTGCTCCAGCGTGGGTCCTTTCCACGGTGTGCAGTCCTTCAGGAGCACACTGCTCCAGCATGGGTCCCGTCACAAGTCCTGCCAGAAAACCTGCTCCATGGACTTCTCTCTCCACAGGTCCACAGGTCCTGCCAGGAGCCTGCTCCAGCGCGGGCTTCCCACGGGGTCACAGCCTCCTTCAGGCATCCACCTGCTCTGGCGTGGGGTCCTCCACGGGCTGCAGGTGGATATCTGCTCCTCCGTGGACCTCCATGGGCTGCAGGGGGACAGCCTGCCTCACCGTGGCCTTCACCACGGGCTGCAGGGGAATCTTCGCTCCAGCGCCTGGAGCATCTCCTCCCCCTCCTTCTGCACTGACCTTGGTGTCTGCAGGGCTGTTTCTCTTACATGTTCTCACTCCTCTCTCCGGCTTCCATTTCTGTCTGTCCCAGCAACTTTTTTTTCCATCTTAAATATGTTATCACAGAAGCACTACCACTATCACTGATGGGCTCAGCCTTGGCCGGTGGCGGGTCTGTCTTAGAGCTGGTTGGTATTGGCTCTGTCGGACACAGGGGAAGCTTCCAGCAGCTTCTCACAGAAACCACCCCTGTAGCCCCCACCCCCCGCTACCAAAACCTTGCCACACAAAGCCAATACACCAATATATTAGCGTGAATAAGAAAGTAGTGTATAAACTAGTCTGATGTTTGGGGAGTATATTAGGTCCAGAACTACCAAGTGATGCTTCGATTATAGATGAACTGGAGATGAAAAATTCTTGATGATACATGGATTACCTATTTTAGTAGTGTGGCTATTACTGCATCCTGTAGCCTATGTTCAGGAAATGTTTTGCTTTTTCTTTAAAAAAAAAAACTAAATCATATTTCAATGATTTAGAAAACTTCTGTGTACATCAGATGCGCTTTCTGCTGGTGTTTCTGGAAGTTTGTCCTTGTCATGTACAGCATGACATGCTATTTTACAATAACAGTTACAAAGCAGTAAGGTAGTGTCCTGAGGACCTTACCCTTCTCTAATATAGCTTGGGAATTTTTTTTGTGCTGAGATTTTGGGAGGATTTCGTCTACTGTGGCCTCACCTCATGTCCATTATAAAAACTATCTAATGAACCTTCTGTGAAGTGAGGCTGCTAGTCGAATAGTGTTAAATCAAAATTCCATACATTAAAGATAGTTTCTTCTCTTACCTTAAACATGTACGCAGTAACATTCTAACAAAAACTCTGTTAGCACTGTTACTGCTCCTAAGCTGATAGTTAAGGGCCCGAAGACAGCTCGGGGTGTTTAGTTGTAACACCATGTCAGATGATGGTGTAAATGGGACCTCATCTGTTTTCTCTGAGGTGCTATCAGCCTTGGAAGTCTAGTATTTTAGCCTGATTTAAACATGTCTGTTCGATCATTGAGCGAATGTTTTGTTCACAGGGATTTCAGTTAATCTTTACTTTTGGGTAGCTGTATGAATTTGTGTGAATTTGCTGAGATGTAAAAATGGTATATCAACTAAAGAGCAGATGATGTTAAAGGTTCTACCATGCTCACAGCTGGCTCTGATCTGATCCCATAAGGCAGCTCCTTCTCTCCCTACCCTTTGGTAAATACAGCAATCTTAAGAGGATGATGTTGTGGTTGGTTTGGTTTTAAGGTGTAATTATATATGGTGACTATTGTTGTAAGTCACGTTCCCATTTAGAACCTCTTTTCTTTTCTTTTCTTTCTTTTGAACAGATAATATAAAAATCTGTGGGAAGTAAGGACTTACCTATGATATGTTGAAAAGATGAATATTTTAGTGTTTATGCAAGGTGGTATCTTAACACTTCATAGTATTTCAGTTCATATTAGATAAGTATATGGGTTTAAGCCACTGTATACTGACCTGTTTTCTGAACTTCTGGTGTCTGGAAAGAATGGATACCTGTAAGAGAAAGATTATAACCATTAGATCATGTTCCAGTAACTTTGCTCTTTTATATATGTACATTACATGCATTTTATGCAGAGACACACTTTAGGTATGTATTTAAGGAGAAAACATGATTTTTCCATATTTCTGTCTGCATGAGCGCTACTAAACCAGCATGTGCCATGATCTGGTCATGCTTATATTTCAGTGACTAAATGTTATGGTGTTAAGCCAGCTTTGTACCTTTCCGTTCAGTCCTGGAAGTCGCTAGTGGCACAGATAAAAGGTACAGTGCAAGTCTTTTTTTTCACCACTGGTGTAATTTTTAAAGCATAGTTGAAAGTGCAGTAGCTCAAATTTGTTCATGTTGTATGACAACTGTGGCACTGAGAAGAGAATTTTAAGTTTTAATATTAGAACTTGTTAGGACTGGTTTACAAGCACAATAGAAATTATAAAGTGACCTTCCAGGTTTTGAACTTTTTCACCTTGGGCATGCAAGGAAAACAGATTTTTGTTAGAAGAATTTGTGTTCTTGTCTACAGAAGCATGGTATGATGTTGAAGCTGTATGGTTTTCGTTTTCAGCCTCTGAACTGATTCCTCTGACTTTGAATGTGTTGTGTTTACAGTAGAATTTGCTTTGTGTTCTGATAGTCCTTGCCATTACAATCTTGTATCTTATTTTGGAGGAATAGAAGCCTGTTTGGTTTGGACTTTTGCAAATGAAGTAACAAGATTTTGCAAGTCTGAAATATTAAGAGAGACTTGTTCAAGTAGAAATTTAAAATACTTGAACTTTGTGGTCATCTGTTTGCTAAATAGTCTAAAAGTATGTGGTAAATAAGGTCACTGATCAGTTTTACTGCTGTAAAGAGTTTATTTTAGATGAAATTGTGTTATCTCCAATGCATATTCTAATTCTGGTATCAAACCCATATAAAACAATAATAGCATAGGGGTTTTTTTCCATTTCTGTTTTGGTGAATATGTTACATGAGTATGAAAATACTCATATTTTCCTCCACGTATGCCTGTCCATTTTTGCTGCAAAAGTTACATTTTATGTTCGTATCTTGAAAAGTTTCTTAGGAGTATTAAACAACCAGACTGCTGTTTATATAACTTAATGAAGGTTTTGATAGCCAATCTAATATAATCTGCTGGCAAAGATGGACTCAGTGAAGCCACTGAAAATTAGAGTCTAATAACAGCAGGGGAAAAAACAGTAACAGTTATGTTACTTGTAGCTCTAAACCTCTAAAATGATGCATAGTTTTATAGTTGGAATCTTGCACAGACAAATTACTGGGGAATACGCGTATGAAATGATGCACTAAATAGATATCTGTGGACTCCGTTGACCAGTTGTCACTTTTTGTCTCCATAGTATCATAATTTCACTGCAAGTATTTAGGAATACAGAAGACATGGTTTCCATATGAACCAGTTGGCTGGTGGCTAAAAATAGTTGTTTGCATTTCACAATCTGGAATTACTTTCTTATTGATGTAAGCAACACTAGGATTTATCTGCCTGTTTAAGAAGTAGTCAGTATGTTGCTCTAGAGTCTTCCAGAGAACCAGCTGAGCACAACCAGCATGTAAAGCTCAGTTTTGACTATAGTGTAGTAATTCCCTGTAAGAGCAAAATGCCAGCATGTGCAATGATTTTCCTAGGCTACTGTATTTGAAGGGAATATCTCGTGGTTAATTGCAGGAGATTTAGACTTTGATCTTCACAAATTGAATTACTTGGGTGTTTTTCTGAATTCCTTTGTGTGTTAGTCTAGAAAATAATGTTTAGTTTGGTTGCATACTTCAGATTTTATCTTTTTTGTTTTGTTTTGTTCCAGTAATTTAAAATACAGTTTCTTAGCTTTTTGTCTTCCAAAAACCTAACAGGAAATTCAAAACCATTAATTTAATCCATTCCTTGAAAGCAAAAAAAAAAAATCAACCAACAAAACAAACTGCTGTGCTCCTAATAAAACAACTTGCATTACCGTAATTGTAACAAGGATGTTACAAACAGAAGGATGTGTTTCAGGCAGAACAGTTTGCTTTTCAGAATGATTTGTGAAAAGCCAGCTGATACTTATTAGCTCTGCTGCAACTGTAATACCCTCTTTTCAGTGTTTTCCTAGAAACTTTCAGGTTATATAATCTTTCTTTTTTCCTACTCTTTCCAGAGTAATTCTGCAGTCCAGTGTTCAGAAAAATAAAACCTCTGAACCTAGCATTTCTGACAGTACAGACATTACTAAAAGAACTACCAGGTCTGCTGCAAGAAAAAACAGTTAAAAAAGGTGAGAGTTACCCTCTTTACAGATCCAGTAACTGTTCTCTAGGCAAATACTTTGAGCTGGCGTACCCATCGCTGACAGGAGCTTTTGCCACAATTTAACTCCTTCTCCTAGCAATAGGAAATGAGAAACAATTTTATGGTTTATGTCATGTACTGAGAATATCTGGAACCTTAAATCTTACGTAATTTGTTTACATTGCTCAGTCTTTCAGCTTTGAGAATTTTATATTGTTATTCCTAATGTGAGTCAGAATTACTGAAGGTGAGGGATTTTGGTAACAAAAAAGCGCCTTTCTCTGCCACACCTCTGCCTGGATTAAGAGGTAGAAGAGTTGTTCACAGCATTAAGTCAATTATTAGTCAGTACACAAAGTCAAAACTGAGGAGTTTGATGGACAACTGAAATGCAGTAGTAGTGGAGAGGATGAAGTGTGTAAAATGCATGTGTATACCACTGTGAGATTTTGTACTGAGAGTATGGCTGATAATCTGAACTTAACCTGTTCAGTAAAGCTTAGTGAAATTTTAAATTTGGATGGATTTATGCAAGACTGAAAGTGACTTTTGGCCCAGAAGCGTGTGGCCACACTACTGCTATGTTTCTTTGTGTGTGCATGTGTTCATGCCCCTCTATGGCAGCTCTCCAGGTCATTATCAAAGATGAGCCTGAAAGTGTAGCTTAAAACAATTTCCAAGCAACTTCCAGTGGTTACAATTGGCCAGAATTTGTCTTGTGCTTATAGTGAAAAACTTTTGAATGGGTCTGTCAGGTGTTGAAGAGACTTCCTTTTGTTGGGAAAAGTAAAAGGTGGCTAATAACGTAAGAAATAGTTAAGTAGCTTGGTTTATAAATACTGCTGAAAATTGCAAGTTCTTCTGCAGCTTTTTCCCCACAGAGCTCTTCTTTCCCCTTCCTCATCCTGTTACCTTGAAGGTAACAGAAGTTACGAAAAATTCACTCTATCAAGCAACAGAAATAGTCATTAATAGTAGACTGCAGTAAATACTAGTCAGAGAATTTTTAGCAGTGGCTATACGAATTACATTTTGATTTGTATAATAATATGTTAAAAAAAAAATCTCTTTTTCCTGAAATGCATGTTTTACTAAAAATCTGAAGTATTTCTCAGGGTTTTCCTGTTTGGTTGGTTAGTTTTTATCTCCATTTTGCAACATTTTCACCATGTCTGTTTCGGTCCAAACAGAATTGATGGGATTCTGCCTGCTATTTTTATTCTTCATGCCTGTCCCAGTTTTAAGCTCTTTGCAACACTTGGTAGCTGTATACATGCACATATGTAATTGAACAGCGATTTTCAGTTCCTGGAGAACACATCTCCAAGTTGACCTTTGTGTTGTCTGAGATGAGAATACCTATACTTAGGAGGAAACAACTTCCCTAAAATAGAGTTCATAGAAGATTTCAGTTATTTTGAAATAAATCCTTTAGGTGTATTGCCAGATTTATGACTCTGAGGAACAAGGATCAGGTTGATCTTAAACTTCATAAACTACTTCATATTTTAATGGATTTTCTAAAACTTCTGCCCCAAATATTTCATTCCATATACTGTTTCTTTTCTTCTAACTTTTGAGGTCAAAGATTTTCAGTCACTTTATGCTTGGATCCAATGATCAAATTTGTCCTAAATAGTTATATCACAGTTCTGGAGTTCTTAATTATCTTGTCATCTGAGAGGGCTAATTGGGTGCTGGTCCCTCTAAAGAGTATTTTGGTATGACTGTACAATTTCATGGACTTAGAATGCAGGACCTTGTTAATCTTGTAGGTATCCTTTTATTTTTCCTGTAGCATTTGGCAAAACGTCACTTTTTTTTTTTTTTTTTTTTTAAGCATCCCTTTGTTTTTTCATCTAAGTTTATTTTCATTTGTTGAAGTCTGTGTAGGTTGCATTACCTCACAGGGCTCAAATTGATTGACCTATTCCAGATCAAGTGGATTCCAGGGTAGGGGAGAGTAATTATTATTACAAAATTGAGATCATGCCCTAACCAACTTCTGTCTTTGCCAAGACCTTGTTGGCTTCTCTGAACTTCCAACATTACTGTGTACCCTTACTCTTTCATTTTCTTGTCTGATATGTTCCATGGAAACATCTTGCAGTATTTTTACATTAATCTTACTTTTTGATGCATTAGGTCATTTTAGTCAATTCTTACTGTAGATGAATCACATTTGTGACCCATCCTAACACAGCATAATCCACAGAGCTGGGTAATTCATTTGCCATTTCATCCTTCAGACTGTTGGAGACACTATCATAGAATGCCTCCAGAATGATTTTTCAGGCAAAACAGCCATTTACAGCTAAAACACTGTTCTGGCTTTGCAAAGAGAATTTAGGGAATTTCAATCCTATTCATAACATTCACTGCATTTCCTTTGCAGAACATCTCTAGATGTCAGCTGCCATCTATGAAAGACCAGTACTGGCAGACATAACACATTGTATCTTGTGATTGAAATAACACTGTTGTTGAACTGCAAGAAATCCACATTACTAGAGCATTATCCATAGTCTTTTCAGTGGATGCCCTTGTTTCTCCAGTTAAGATGTCTTCCATGTAGATTTGCCAATTACTGAGAAGTTCGTGTTTGTATTTTAACAAGGTGCATCTACCAGATCCAAACCAACTGAATCATAGTAAGACACAAATGAAACAGTCTTTTCCATGTTACTACGCACAACAGGATTAGGATTATGTATATAGTAAGCAGTTGATTAGAAATGAAATCTTGACTGGTGAAGGAATTTTGGTAGGTAGAGGTGCTTAAGGGAATGCAGGTCAAGTTACTGCAAAAAAAAAAAATTGGGAGTGTAGGGGAAGATGTATGAAAACTGTATTGTATAGATTCCTTTACTTCTTTTAACCAGAGAACTATAGCATAAAAACTAACAGAGGAATATGCTTTAAAAATCTCATGCTTTTGCTTTGCTGGGAATTGTAAAGCAGCCTTCTGCACCCTTGTTCAAACACTGAAAACTACCTGCAGCATTTCAGAGCTTGTCTATATGTAATCTAAATCGAGCTTTAAAAAAATTAATGTTTCTTTACTATTCTTTCTACTTTTCCTACAGTCTGATACCTCAGAGGGAGAGAAAGAAAAGGAATGCTTTACAGCAAATGCGCTTAATGAAATTATGGTACTTTGAATCCTCTGTTGCTTTTCTGTATGGAACGGAACCTTTCTTCATGTTGTCTGTGATCAGACCAGTCCATGCCTTCTTTACAACCAGTATTGCTGTGTTCTTAAATGCAGTGACTTTTATCTTCTGTTTCTTTCTTTGAAGTATCGTTTGCTCATTTTACCTTGCCAGAAATGTTAGCTTGAAATACCTATTGAGTACATATTTAACTTTTTTCCTCAAATATGTTTTATTTCAGCAGCCAATCCGTCCCAAGGACTAAAACAGTATTGCGTTAAGTTTCAAATAAGCAACCAGTGTTGAAGAGGATATTCAGGAATGAGGGGATGTGACTAGAGGGGACTTGATGCAATTCAAGGAAGATTACTTTGGCTCCATTTTTCAGCAAAAGTGAAACTGAAGAATCTCTTCCGTACTTGTAGAATAAAATGAACCGTCAACATGCTTGGCAGACACTTTCTTAATGTGCTAACATTTCCTCAAAGAAAACCAAGGAAATCTGTGTACATTCAGACTCAGGTGTAAATACTTAAGCCCTCTATTATAAAGAGGGCTTGCTAGTATGTATGATGCATGTGTATAAATTGTGATGGCAATCACTTAGCTGCTGACCACCAGAAATTAAAAGATGGTGGGAGCTTTTAAATATATAAATCTATGTTGTCCTTTCAGACTGGGCTCAAGTCTCCACTTGAGACTGAAAATCAACCACAAAAGCTTTTTTGTTCTAGTACTGGTACTCTCCTGTGTTAATTGGCTATTCTTTCTTATTTTGTATGAAGTTTTTTATGAAGCCACAGTACTGAGTACACAAAGTAACTATTGTCCACCAAAGAGTGCTTTATTTTCAAAGGTTGTGTGGTTTATTTTGAAAAAACTAACTATAAGCGATATAACTTGTTTTTAATAGTAATAGATTTTTAGTTGTTCACAACCAATGGCTCTTTTAACTAGTAATTGCTTCAAATCTGGTATGATTTTAAGGGGGAGCAAAAACAGCTTACCATTTAAAGCAGTGCTGTCATATTGAAATGTCATTACTGTTTATTTTCCTATCTTCAAGTCTTTTAGGTGAAACTTTAGATTACCATATCTAAAAGGTAAGAATTTTTCCCAGGTTTTATTGGTACACTTGGTAACATGTGGATGTCACTGGTTTTTAGCTTTGAGACACTTAATGAGTACAGCACACAAAAAAGGGAAAATAAGCTTGCTCTGTAACTGAGATTGGTAGTGGAACTCAGGGGCAGGTATAGTTTTTAACATCTAATTAACACTTTTAAAACTACAGCTTACCTCTGTTAAAAAGCAGTGTTAAGTTTTAGAGGGATCCGAGACTGAAATTTTCATCCACTACAAGATTGTCTTCAAACAGTGGCAGTGTTTTTTCCCTACCACTTTTCACATTATGAAATCTCAAAGCTGGCTTTGCAGTGATGTACCCTTGCCTGCCAACTGAAGTTTATAGCTGCATATCCCTCAGATGAGGACTGTTACCACATAGCCTTAAATATGATAGTTATCTGTTGATTTAGTGACTCTTACAGTAGAAAGTAAAAGAAATGAAGAGATCTGAAGTGTTAGCAATGGAATAACTGACATTTTTAAAGATACAGATTACCTCTGCAAGGAGGAGAATTTTCTTTTTGTGAATATAAATGGGCAGGTTCAGTGACTAGTTTCAGTCTACATCCTTCTCAATTAAAATTAAGCTTTCTGTTAGGCTGGTGATTTTTGAATGCCATTACGAATAGCCCCACATTGGCTTGAAAACATTTTGTGGCAAGAGCATTACAAGTTGAAGGGGAAGCAGGAAGCTTACAGGTAGCATCCTTGAGTTTGGATAGTCAAAATTTGCAAATACAGAAAGAAAGCCAAAGAGGCTTGTATGGTGCAAAATAAAGGACCATTGAGGCTCAGACCCCAAATACTTTTTTGTTTTCCTCTTAATCTTCACCCTCACCACCATTTTCTTGTCGGTGAAAAGCACCTAAAAGCGAGGGACTGAATTCATCCTGATACAGCAATTAAAATTTCTTGACTTTTTTTGTTTGTTTCCTTTAACTAAGCCACTTGCCCAAAAGCTGAAGTACAGGTAACCACAATAGTAGGTATATTGTTCAAATATGAATTTGTGTTTATTTTTGAAGAAAATTCTTATCCTGGAAGGCAGAAGGGATGAAGCTAGTGAGGTGAGAGTCAAGACAAGAGAGATTTAGTAATAGTTATTGTGTTTGACTTTGCCCTTCTCTCAGCTGAGCTTCCTCTTTTAGCATCCTTGTTTTTATCTGAAAATAATCAGCCTATTTCACATCCCTTCCAAATTCCAAAGTAGGAATTTGGCTTTTTTAAAGTAACCAGCAGAGCCGTTAGCACTTTCAGGTTCATCAGAAGTAAATTTGCATAAAACAAGTGCACACACACACAATAGCAACTTTAGCTAAACCAAAATCGCATGTTTGGCATGAATGTGTTTCAGGATACCCCTTCCACCACCCAGTATCTTAGTGAGAAACACATAAATGTCAAAGGGATTTTACATTTGAACTGTCCAAACAGCCTTATATGGAAAATTAACTCATTACCTCATTGTGTCCCATCTAATTTTATTGCTTAGTTTGTTCTTCTGAATTTTTAGTATTTTGTCTAGCATTTTTATTATACCATACCAAAGCTGTCTTAAGTACAAGAATGAAGAGTGGGCATGGGTGAGGAAGTCCTTGGTTTCTAAATCTTTTTTGAATTGTGAAGTATTATGTGCCAAAATGGAATGTGTGGCAGCAGCTGCATCACCATTGTACTACAGAGCAGCCAAAGGAAGTTATTTCTGCTGTCATCAATTAGCAGTTTTTCCTTAGAAATTCTTTCCTCTCTTTCAAATACATGACAGATGGATTCTCCCTTGGTCTCTTACTCAAAAGTATGCAACATACTCAAAATCTGTAAATATCTTGGCTTAAATTGCTAGTTTCCATTACAGCATCAATAACTTAACTCAGATTTTAACCCAGACCTTGTCTTTTTGCCCCAGTATGACAATATAGAAAATGCTGCTGATTTAAAACAAAAAAATAAGATCTGTAGAGACTCATGCATTCAAATGGAAAAAGAAGAAAAATGTGATGTTCACCAGTTTGTTGCACTGCAGTTTTTATATTAATGGTTTGCAGACTGTTTGTCTTGAGTAAACTCATGTACAGACTATCAAGATCTAAATTTTCTTGACTAATCAGTACTGTTCATCCTGATTATTTTTAAATTGTATATTTCTAATCATATTTTTTTAACTTGGATTGACAGAATGGGAGTTTATTTTGCTGAAGGTATTTTTAAGATAAAGCTTCATATTATCTTGTAATAAGTAGTTCAATATGCATTTGTGTCTCATTTGAAAATACTGCATATTGTATTTGATTTTATACAAAATATTGAATAGTGAGAATTGTAAACATGAACTGTGTAAAATTAAAAATAATAATCAGAAGTTTGTTTTCTCACTTTTATTTCCAGCATTCTAAAAAAATTCAGCACAATCCCATCATATCTGTACCACACTCACTCTTACATGCTCTGAAAAATAATGGAAGCATCTCAGTGGCCTGAAACCCTTTTAATAAAAGCACAAATCCTTAAAAAACATACTTTTCTAATTTCAAAAATAGAGAACTTCTGGCTCTACATTTCAGGGAACTCAATCTGGAAAACAATAGTAATTGTATCTGAATTGCGGGGATGCTGTTATCCAGTAAAAAACACGACTAAGGACAATGGGGTTCTAGTTAATTTGTTTCCTTCCTCTATGATCATATAGTACTAATTTTTGGAAACAGGCATCCTATTAAATACTATATATGTTGATACTTACCATGAAAGCGAAGGTTTCTCAGAAGTAAAAACTAAATTGTCAGGAACACTTCTTTTTGCTTATGAGTTCATGGTGGTCTAGTTTAGTCTTGGAAGAAAAAAAAATAAAATCCAAACACCACCAAAAATACTGACCAACTCAAATACTTCTCATCACCCTTATCTTACCTACATTAGAAAATGCAGAATATGTGCACCCCAAGGACAGCCTGTTTGACAAGCAAGTAAACTTTCACTTGCTCCCAAGATACATTTTTATGGTTGGAAAATCTGTGTTCATCTGTTATGATTCTTTCTAAACTTACATGAATGTTTAAACCACATTTTTCCTAACAAACTAGTTGCCTGCTGAAGAGTGAATGATGGGTTTTGCCTGGGAAAAGAGTTTATTCATGTGCTTTCCAGAGTAAAGCACAGTTAAGCCCTATCATATCATTAGTGATTTAAGGAGTATTGGCACTGGGCAGGGGAAGGCAGAGGACTAAAAAAATCCTACAGAGATTAATTGAACAGTGGCCCGGGTCAAATCCATTGACAAGTAAGTGCACTACAACTTTACAGTTTTTCTGTTTACGGTATTTCTGAGTAACTTCGATTTGGCTCTGTTTAGCCTCCTTTGCATTACAGTTTCTATTTAACACGTGTAGGAGTAGGGAAAAATATGCTGTAGCAAAATGGATGTGCTGTTTAGAAATATTCAAGGCTAGTGTTGAAGAGAAACTGCATGCTTTAAGCCTAACTCGCTAAGAATTTATTGAGAGCTGTTTGCTTTTTCTTGCATTTGTGGTTTTGGGGTTGGTTTCACAGGGGTGTGACTGATCAGTAAGCCCCTAAAATGGAACAAGGCTAAGAGGAGATGGGCAAGGGTGACATGCTTGTGAATCTGAGGGAATGATGCAGGGCATGATGGACCACAGCTGTTGCAAAGAAGATGACTTTATCTCAACACAAAGGGGACCAGAGGGTGGCCTTTGTTTGAGATAAACGGCTATCAATAGTTGAGTGGATCAACTGATGGTGTAAATGTTTTTCCATGAGTTCTTTAGAGAGAGTGAGGGTCTCTGGCCAGACCAGCATGGGGAAAATACATACGTACAGTATAAGCTCTAGACAACTGCCAAAAGAATTTCAAAGAAAGAGAGCAACAGGCTTGAGCTGGCATCAACCCTCCTATTCATTCCTGGCAACTGGGGACACCCTGCATGGTGACAACTAGGTTATCATAGGGACCAGTAAGGGGAATCACACTGGTACTGTGTGATTGAACTGTGTATTGCAACTGCTGTATTTTGCAAAGTGTTAACTTACTTACCTTCGTGTTGTGTTTTCAGTATACTTTATATCACCCTAAGTCAGAAATGCCCTGTGACATCAACCATCTTCAAGTAAGTAAATTCAGTATTAAGCATGACATACTGCATCCATGAAATACCTCCAGGAACCTGGTCCAAGTGTTGGACTGTGACAAGGGTGACTGGGGGAGGCCATCTAGAAAGTCTGTCCTTTAAACAGCTCCTCCTGGTCCATGTCCTCCCTATCAAACTCAGTCCACAAGGCTGCTGAAGAATCCATGGCAAAACCAGACAGCCCAAGCAGCAGCTGCTGTTCATCCCTCAACCTGGCATGCAGTGGCCCTGCTGCGTAGCACCAGACAGAAAGCACTTGGGTGTCACTAGCACCTCCAACTCCCAGCTCTTCCAACTACACCAGTTGCTGCAGACCTGTTATGCAACAAACAGGGTAAAGTGGTAAATCCCAAACTCCTTGTGCCCTGACAGGACAGAGGGACCAGACAGTAGATTACCCTTGGCAGCAGCTATTATTAATGCAGGAAAATCCAAAGTGATTGCTGCCAGGAGCAGGGAGATAGACACTATGCAAATGCTGAAGCAGACCAATTCTCACCATTGTGAGCTTGCTTTTACCCCCATCAGTGCTTTCATGCCTCAACGCCATCCTCTGAAGATGGCAGGGCACTTCCTTGGTTTTCTACTCAGTGGAAGGGGTCAGCTTCCTCATTACCCCCCTTCAAACACAGCTCCTCTGTAGACCCAATTGTGTTTCTTCCCAAGTTTGAGTTCTGCCATTACCAGACTCATCTTTAACTGTTCCTCCCAAATTGTCATGCTCCTAGGACTGAATCTCTACTCAGTACTCACAACAGGTGACAATTGTCCTGGCATCATGCTTCTAGGTGCTTTTTGTCCATCTCTCCCACACCAACATAATCTCTATTTTTAAGTGAACTATTATTTAATGTTGGTTTGTTGGGGTTCCTTCCTTTCCTCCCACTGATCAGACCTTTACCAGCCCATGATCTTCTTTCACTAAAGTGGAAGCTTCACTGAAGAGGTTCCTAGGTGTTTACTTTTCCCACAACAGCTTCCAAGGTCCAGAGCCTTTGCTAGAGCCCAGAAAACCTCTGAAAACAGCATTCAATCCATAAGTAACAGAAATATAACCAAACCACTAACAAGCACAGAATTCCTGGCTTATAGTATGTCAACTTATTTTTTCTCTTGCCAGAAGAGAATAATTCCATACCTTATTGCTGCTATTTTTACCTTTTTGCAAAGTTATCCTGCTAATTCAATTACATTATACAAAACTCAGTATCCTTCATTCAAATAGTAACTACTGTACAAATCTAGACAGAGGAACCTCCATTGCTAAAAGCAGACAGCAGCTTAATGAGTCCTGTTAACTAGCTGTAAAACATTGTAGAGACAAGAGAACGCAGAATATGGATATTCAAACACTAGCTACCCCAAACAGGGAGAGCAAAAACTTTATTCAATTCATTAAGTGCTAGTTTGTCTCAAAGATAATGCTGCCATTAATTATGATACAGTATCTAAAGCTGCTCTGAAGATGCAGCTATCTGCAACATTTGTTGCATCACATCTTCAAAAAGGCATTTGTTTGCAGATAAATAAAACCCAGCTGAAGATTTAATGTATTTCAAATTAAATTCAGAGTAATAGAGCCAAAGTGTTAACAGTTGTTACTTCTTCCAAAGACTGAAGGTTTTCCCCCTCCAAGCACAAACTCTTCAATACTTGCCCAGCATGTTACTGAAAGAGAAAAGCTCTAGTTCCAGGCTTGTTATTCAGTGACTGAAATGTACTTCTGCAAAGACAATCATGTTTCACATTCAATTGTTGATCCAGTGACAATGAGTCTGTGTTATATTACTTTCAACACTGAATATATACGTGTGTATACATCTATTTTTATGTGGATGTATGTGCAGATGTGCCTGTGACAGCTCTGAAGGGGAAAAAAAAATGGCTTGAACATTGTGTAAGAATAATCTTAATGACATAGGTGTACTAGGGCTACAGATTTTGGTTTCGGCTCCAAAGGCTGCGCATACCCCGAGCCCTGTTTTCACATGAAAAAGTCTAACCAGAGCTGAAAGCTCACCTCCCATGGGCTCAATTGCTTAATTTTCCTATTTAGCAACTGAAGTTTTTTACCAGGGCTTTTTACTTTTGAGTCTTTTTAGTTATTCTTTAGTATTCTTATATTAAGCACAGACTTTCCTCTCCTCTTTCCCTTGAAGGCACTTTCATAGTAATATACTCTTGCCAATCCTATACCATGGTAATACATGTGATTCAAGTGGACCACACAGTATCAACATTATCATATGTAAATGACAGTTGTGGAGAGGTGAATTCCTTTCTTTGCAAACTTACTGTGATTTACATTAATGTTAAACTCAAAGTTGAAATGCAGTAGTTTTTCCTAGGCCACTCACTACAGTAATATTAACAGCAAAGTACTCTGTGGTAGTGCATTAAAGAGTAACATGACTAAGATCTGCAACACAACTGAATCTCTTCTTAAGATGCATGCCATGTTTTACTAATGTCTGTGTATATATTTACACCTGCTACCACTTGCTTTACACAAAGGAGTAAAGCTAAACCAGGAATGACTCTTAGCAGCAGACATGTGCTTAACAGATACAGCTATTTTGGTACCTTAAATGAGACAAATGACTGAGAAAGTTCTCTTTTCACAGCTAGGCAAAGGAATTGCATTACTGTCACCACTTACAATTAATAATTTCTTCTCTGTACTTAGATACTATTGTCTAGAGAAACTCTTAAGCCATATTCAAGTCTGACAGACTGAAAAAGAGAATTGTCACACCTAGCTGCTCTAAGACGCTTTTGGTTTAATGAGCAGTAACCAGCTACACTAAATCTCATTCTGACAAAGTTTTGCATTGGATGGTTTGTGGGTTTGGGGGTTTTTTTGTTGTTTGTTTGGGTTTTTTTTAATTAAACAGTCTTAAAACCAGCCCACTTTTTTTAAACAATCTGCTGACCAAATGCTGATTATACAGATACACTTTGACCAGTCCTTTAAAGCATTCCCCAAAGAACATACTTGTCATTCTGTTTTGAAAAACAGATCAAAGTTAGGAGTGAACAGTAACTTTGCAGCAGCAGGAACCAGACTGAAAAATAAAACAATCCTTTCAGCCTTCCCAGAGAACAGTCAGAACTGAACCAACTCAACTGCATTACACCAGATTCAGCCCAGTAGCATAACAAGGTTTCAAATTTTTTAGTAGAAAAAGGAAGGGTTGCTTTTAAGTATTTCACTGCTTCCCTTAGCAAAAACAGGTGTTAGTAAAAGAAGAGGCTACACCTTCAAATCATGAGAGAAAACAGAGGTGAACCTTGCAAAGAAGCTCTCCACACCTATATATACATTTACCCCTGCAAGCAAAAACATAAATAAAAATTCAGACACATTCTTCCCTGTCCAATGAGATAAGGAGAAAATGATGGGATAAGGCAGGCAGAAAGGGAAGAACAATACCCCCATAGACAAAATCGCTTCTCTTCCACAGTCATGAAATTGCTGTTCTTGGCAGAAACACCCAAACACCTATTAAAAGAGCAGCAGCAGTTAAACTGCAGTGATTTCAAGTAGTAGCTTGTTCCTAAAAGGTGAAAGAGTCATTTACACAATTTCATCCAGTTCAATTACTCAAAAAGCAGCAGCATGGGTTCCTTTAACAGCAGCACTTCACTTGCTTTTGCACATTCTTTCTACTACAGGTTGTCACAGCATCTCTATGCCACTAAAATGAGCTTGTGGAATCCAAAATCTCATGTTACAGCAAATCATCATCCAAGTAATTTAACAATGTAAGAAAAGGCCTTTGGGCAGCACTGCTTTGCAGACCATCTGTTTGGAGCACATAGAAAAAGAGTCAGTAGTTTTTCTAGAATTATTATATCCTACTTGTATAAAGCCTTACCACTGAGATAAGAGTTAATTTAAGTTTCTGAATACTCTTAGACCTTACTCCAAAGGAAAACAGTTTTTTTCTTCAAGTCTCATCCACTATTTGCTCTTAAAGGAGACTGCTTAGAAGTGATACAAAACAAACTGAGGCAGACAGGAAGGAAAAAAATAAAAACCCAAAACAGTTTACATTAATCTGCTTTCCCAGTAAATTGAAAGAATGAGTTCAAGTTGAGCAGGCATCTGAAGATTCCTTTCAGGCTGACAACTACTTCCAAAATTTCCAGTGTGGTTGTGCTCTCATTTCTTTCCCTCATCACTTCTAGCACCATTTCATTGTTTCTCTCAGATGCCCAAGAACGGCTTTGAGTGTCCCCTTTGACAGGGAACAAGTTCAGGTATCTGACTCAAGTAAGGAAGTACGTTAAAGCTGCAAGAAAAGGACATCCCACCTCATCCCCAGTGCTACACAAACTTCTTGGTAAGGCATGAAATATTTTAGTTTGTAGCTATTCCTGCTAAAATTAAAAGCTTCCTTAACAGTTTAGTTCTGTCTTTAGCTCAAAATTCTTACTTTACTTCACTTTCAACATCTTCAAAGTAGATGCATGTTATATCTTGTTACTGAAGTAAGACTTATGGTTAGCTATCAATTAAAAGCATCTGTGCTGCCTTAATTTTATAGATCACTTTTGTTTAGAGAGATGTTCACTGTTTTGGGTGAGTAAGGTCAGCTGTTTAGGGTTTGAGGTTTTTTTTCTGACACATCCAAACAGCAAAAGCTTCAATCTGTTACTCTGACTTGTGAAAATAATACCTCAAACCCAAACCAATAAGCACTTTCTTTTATTTGCCAAACTCTGAAGAACTGCAGCTTGTGACTGTGTGAAATACACACTTCACTCAAAGAAACAGGGAAAGCGGCTTTCAAATGTACAGTGAAATAGAGTCCCAACTGCAGACCATATTGTACAGTTTACATTTCACCATGGTGTCATGGAGAACTTGATATAATCTCTATATACACATTTTTAAACACTGTACTCGTGAACTTCATTTGAAGAATTGTAGTGAAGTACTGCACGCCTTCACACAGTTTTCACAAATGGAGGCAGACACTGGAACCTGTGACAAGGATCTCAGTCCACTGGTATCTCCAGAACCCAACTCCATTAGCAGAGGGCTGCAATCATGCCACACCAAACACCCAAACAGCTTTTCAAGTAGAAACCAACTTTCTTTATCCACACCAGCATAAAACTGGTCTCTTCACAGTTGCACCAAAGCTACTTTGAGATACCACCATTCATGATGGTTCTTCAAGCTAACGCTGGAAAATCCTCAGGATCATCAGGATTTGGAGCAACAAGCTGCACCTATCAAGTAAGAAAGGAAGCTTTATAAAAATGAATGCATTTCAAAAGCACCTGACAGCTATGTTTATGTATTTTACTCTGAAAAGTGTTCATTCTATTCAAGTTAAATGCTTTGTATCCATCACTATCACAGAAATGCTAAGCATTTATCTCAGAAGTTATGACTAGTATAATTTCTTCAGTGTCAATGTATTTATAAAGCTGATCTACTGCCTAGGGAGGACCAGAAGATCACAAGTTCTGCAGTACTGAAGTAAAGAAAAAAAGTAAAGCAATCTCACCCAAAATACTGTTTTTAGAAGCAGCATTATTATCTTTGTACATTCTAAGGCTACTGCACTTATTGGATTGTAGTTTTAAACTCTATGCTCTGTTATTATAAAGAGCCTTTTTCATTCAGATGAAACATGCATCAAATCACTTCCGTATCACTCTACATTTCCAGCCTTAAAGTATTTTACTCATACTAGACAGAAGTAAACTGAGACCTTCAGTTAGTATATAGAATAAAGATGTCATTTTTCAGTGAGCAAATGCTTTTTAATGGTTATATTGAACAGTTGTATCATTCTGTAGGATTCTGTCTTCATATATGGGATCCCAGATTTACTGATCTCACTCTCAGTAATCAAAGTACTATTACTGTACTACACTGAAATGTTTTGTAAGGGATACAAGCTTTTAGTCATTTAAATTACTTCCCAATTTATATAAAAACTCATTGCAGGAACAAATCTTCATTGCACCCTTTCCTCTAGTTACCATTACAGCAACTAGTAATCAGACCTTTTGAAATTTGCGTGTTAAGAGTTGTGAGCCTGAACCAGTATTTATTTTAAGGAACATGATATGGGTCATGAACTCAAAATAACCAGGCCAACATACTATGAGGCAGGAATTAGAAATAAGACTGTCACTACAGAAATCAGTAATTGTATGCAAAAGGGGGTGGGACACACCCACACCCCCCCCAACAACCAAAAAAAACCCCCAAAAAACCCCAAGCAAACAACAACAAAAACCATAAAAACCATTTACCACTACTTCTGGTCGAGGTCCTGCCCCCTCAGCTTGTCTGCCACGACCACGACCACCTCGTGCTCCTCTTGATCCACGGCCAGGGCGAGGAAGACTCCCAAAATTAATATCCAGCTGAGATGTTATGTCATTCACTGGTCTTCGAAAGACATGAAAATCATCTTCAAAGTCTTCTTTTTGCAACTAAAAAGAAGATCTGGTTAAAGCCTATAGCTTCCATGTACAGCCTTCTCCCCCCCGATGCATATACACATGTACACTTGTATTACAGACTAAGCAGCAGATAAATCAAGATGACATCCAGAATAGAAGACAGGCCTTAACCTGGACAGGGATTTAACAGAGGCGAGGCAATTGCAGTATACCAGATGCCTGGGATAGTTCTTTGCTGGCTCAGAGAGTCCTGGCAACAAAATCTTCTGTACCAGCTCCGTAACACTGAAGAGGTTTTTCAGAAATATCATCTACGAGGTTTTCTAAGTGACTTGAGAATCAGGCTTAAGCTACTTACTCCTACAATTCAAGTAATGGTTAAAAGGCCGCAGTAAATCACAGTATTTAGCTACTAACCAATCTATTATCTATTTGTCTGCAGCTATGAGATTACTGTTGTTTTAACTCTGTGCATTCCTAGTAGCTAGTGGATGTAAGACTATTTCCCATCACAATTTTAATGTGCACTGTAGTAATGATAACATATATGTAAACTCATCCCATACAGTGATAAATCACTTACTTTATTCAATGTCTAACACAGGGATTTGACTTGTCCATGTTATGCAGTTCCTGTACCTCCTATTCTATGTTCATTTTGACAAAGTCCCTTGATACTGCCAGCCAAGAAACTTTACGGGCAAAAAGAATAGAAACTTGCATGCACTCTTCACACATTTGCATACTCTCTTCAGAGCTTGTGAAAGATGTTCTCCTCACCCCTACCACCATCTCCCTCAGAAAAGGAAGAGGAGATAATAGCAACTGTGACCACCAAAAGTCATACTAAAAAGGACGCAGGCCACTTCAGTATTACTGTCTGTCCCTGGAAGCGCTCAATGACCTAAAGTGATTAAGGCTTAAAAAGCTGCAAGTTTTGATGTTAATATTACAACTACACAAAGGATAATATGTGTATTCATACGTGCATGCAGACTTTAAGGATCAAAATTCCATCATGCTAGACTACGATGATATGCACATACTTCTGTGACCCCCACAATGTGAAATGTAAATAAGCAAGAATCTGTGAAAGAAGCTTCACCTCTCTCCCCGTCATATCAATAAACTAGAAGTTTTCCCTGAAGTGTCAATCCCAGTAATATCGTGGAATAAAAGTTAGGGAAAAGGGGGACGGGGAAGCACATTACTACAGAACAAGGTCTCCAGAGTTAATTCTAAGAAGCAGGACCCTAAAACTAAAAAAAAAAAAAAAACCAAACCAAAAAAACCCCCAAAAAACAACTAAAAAAAATAAATATTTTTTCATATATTCCAAGTGCACAATGAAAGCTGGTATCCAGCACAGATGAGAAATAGGACACTTAGCATCCAGACTAACAGATGCCAAAACCCGAGTTTAATATATACATGCAAGTATATACTGGCAAGTCAGCTAAACAGGATTCAAACCTAGGATAAGAAGTGTTTAGTAAACCAAGTTTCTCTAGCAGCATTACCAGAGATCTACATAGGCAGCAGCAGCTAGGACACGGTTTTATATTGCTAAGACTGAGCCATAAGGTAGAACAACCTGATATATTATGTATTTGCATACAAAATAGGGGTGATGATCTGAGAGAAGAAAATGAACAGATGATAAGTTTAAAGCAAGTTTTGGGGCACGTATGTCATTACAGTAACAAAGCTTAGATACTGATTTCTAGTCTGTTCAGATTATACTAGAACTAGTAGAAAAAGAATAGAGACAGTTTCCTAACCCTGGCATAAAGCAGAGTTTACAGAATTCCTGAGGCAATGCTTACATCATCGCTATATTTTGACTTGTGAATCACCACTGCTTTGGAAGGAACAGTGGATTCTGGCTTCCGGATGTTGAATTCAGGCTTTGGTCGATTCTGTTGCTGAAGATTTTTCCACTCATCTAACGTCATTTCTTGAACTACTTCTTCCATTGGCTCTCCTTCAGCAACTCTAAAGGTTTATAGTTGTAAAGTAAAAACCATTAGCTTGCAACATGCCAGGATGAACACGAACACTAATCTCTAAAGTAAGGATACTAAACAAAACATTTGGAATCTTTCTCACCAAATTACTACCCTCAATTTCACTTACTCCACAGTAACTTGATGTGCAAGTTTTACATTAATGTAAGTTGGAAAATATACTTATGGCCTGTTTGAAATTAGTCGTATGAACAAATGCTCTCTCCAGCCTCCTCTAGTAAGTTCTGGTATTTATCCAGTCTCATTGTAAGTTCAAGCACTTCAGATTCTAGACAAAACCAGTCTGTCTTTTGATCTGGCATATATTCTCAACCCTACTCCCAATAGTGGATCTACTCCTAGCAAATACAGCCATAGTAAAAAAAGCATACCAAGCAGTTTTAAAACACCCCAATTGCATGGTTTTATTGACTCATACTGCAGGATGACAATATGAGATGGATTCATGTTTCAGTGCAGCTTTCCGTCATCAAAAAGACATGACGATCACATCATGAGATCTTCTAGGCAATTAACATTTCCTTTGTTAATTTCACAAGATGCTTCTTTGATTTCTTTTGTCAGATGTAGTAGCACGCAAGGAGACAATATTTGTCACCTGGCAAAACCAGATTAAACCTAGTCCAGTTTTAATTTGTCACAAAGTGCAATAATTATGGTATGTTCAAGGAAAACATATGGAGTACATCGAAGTCTGCCTTGCATATTTTTGAACTGTAAAGACAGAAGTCTAAGGCTTTACGTCTGTATTCATAAGAGAAGATACATAAGACAAAACTGAAGATTTTTCTCCACTCATCACTGCTCAATGACTCCTCTGACACTCTTCTGAGGCTGACCAAGACTGACTTGCCCAGGACCAGCTGCTATTAGGGTACACTACAGGTGTACCTTTTCCTGATATTTGCAGAAAGCTATTCCCTACTAAGCAGCATCACATGCAGGGAGCAAAACTCACTTCAACGCCATAATTGTTTGCTGCAGAAACAAGTCAAATATCATGAACTACAGGAAAACCTGCACTGGTTACTCCCAGACACTTGAGAAACCATTTCTCCCTTCTCCCACAAAAAACTGTTATTGCAATAGCAGTCAAAGTTGGTCAAGTACTTCCCTAACATCAATTTTTCCAGAAAACCCTTTAATTAGGTCCCTTCTGGTGGGAGAACTATGGATTTGTTTTTCCTCACTCAATCGCAGTTGCAAGTCGTCTTCTACCAAAAGCTGATGATTTTTCCAATGTAAATATACAGTTGATTAGTTGCAAGTTGGAAATTTATTTTATCATGGAAAGATGCAGAGTCAAATAATACTCAGCAAACTGTGCATTTTGGTTTTGAAGTTGTACAAGCACCCCGTGAGAACACACACATGTGTTGGGAGTGTTCTGTACATTTAGAACTAGCCTATACAGGAACAGGCCTGCTCCCTCTTCCTACTTGATCTTGCAGAGAACCATTCTATTTCTTGCCAGTCAAAATTATACAATAATTTCCTGAAGCACCCAGCATATGACAGGTAGAAGCAGAACTGAACAGTAAGAAAGCCCTTAATTTTGGTTCTAGGATGAACACAGTTTTAAATGCACTTCACAGAAAAATAAAAATATGCAAGTCCTGTACTACATGCCTACCCTCTGACATGTCCTCACGCCCTGTTATTTTGAAAATTGCAGCTGTATCAACCAGAATTTAGAGGTTAAAAGACTGGTAAGCAGCTTGTAGATCCATACTGGTTAAGACTATCTGAAACTATATTAGGAGGACTGTTAAGAAAAAAAATCAACCAGTTTCTTGAGTTAAATAAAAAGGATACTAGTGAAAGATGCAGCTGCTTCTGGAAAAACACCAACAGATACTGTTCCATGTGTAAGAACCAACTGCACCCCAAACATTTCAATTTGTTGTCCTCAAGAGTAAGTAGTCAGATAATTTTTGATCAATTATCTGAAGCTTCAGTTTTGGGAATAGGTGCTGGAAAAAGAAGACTAGCTGCAAGCACCCAGAGGAAGGAAAAAAAAAGGAAGTAAACTAATAAAAAGTGGCTCTGTTAAATTGGTTTAATTTCTTCCTAAGCCACTACATCAGGACAGAATCAGTAAATTGCATATCTGAACTTTAGGAAGTCTTTTGTTCTCCTCTCCCATTAAGTTTTCACCACATTAGGGAGACACTGTTTCAGTCCTTGGCAAGAGCTGTAGAAAGATATAGAACTGGTTGCAACAAGTACTTGAAAAGTAGCTATCAATCTTTGAATTTGCAAAAGAAAAACAAGTATTTGAGTCGACCTTTAAGGCCAGCTCTGTGCAGTTATCCACAGTGTAATACATAATACATTTACTGCATTTTCTATGGCACAAAACTTGCAAAAAAAAAAAAAAGGGCAATAGCGCAAGTGTTCAAGAATACTTAAGAGCTGACCAGTGGTACGAGATGCTAAAGCAACCAAGTAAGTGATTTGAAAACAAACAACCAAAACAACCACCCCCAGAAAGTCCAAAGGACAAGCAGAAATACATACTCTCAGGCAAAAGTATCAGCTACCCAAACACAGAAAGAACCACTAGCAAGGCAGAAGAGGGATCCCAACCCCCCAAACCATGCAAGAGTATTGCAGGTAATCCAGTCAAGCTTAACTTTAAATCAACAGCATTTGTCCCTTCTGCAACAGCATACTACTATAAGGACAGACATCAACAGTTTTGTTTGGAACCGATGTCACTGCTGGTAGGGTGGAACAAGGTCTCAACTGAGTAATGTCTTCCACATGGGAACAGGAAGAAAGTCCAGAATAGAACTTCAAGACAGATATGAGGCCTAAAATATGTAATCTACATGGGAAGCCTTTAAAGATATGCTGAGGAGGAAACATACATAATGCTAAAAAAGAAAGAAAATTTTGCATATCCACGATCTTAAGGCAAGACACTCAGGATCAAAAAAAACCCAAACCCAAACCACAGCAGTTTCTATTTTCAAAGTATTGGAAAGACCATCAAGCGACACTGAAATCTCTATCAGTACAGGACATTAAAATCAACTAGACAGGTAGGAGAAGTGGCACAGTTACGGTTGGTCATGCCTTGCGTCAGCAAGGCCCCTTTCAGGTCTAAATTTCTGTGATCATAAGACAACACAAGGACATTTCAATACACAGCAAATTGACCTCTCAGAAAAGCAAATCACAAGTATTGCTTTGAAAAGTACATATCTATCAAAAACAACTGCTTGCCTGTTCTACAGGAAATACTGGTAGATTTACACTGCAAATGTTTGGTTTTTTCAATGGCAAAGTACAGTTTGATTTTTTACTCCAAAGGATGGTTTCAACTGGTGGGTTATCAGCAGTACAAATTTGTTTTAGGAAGCCTAGACTCTCAAGCGGAACACCTCCTATTAGTGAAGCACAGCAACAGGAACCTGCATATCACATTTTGGACAAAGACTCAATTGTAGCAGGTAATTTTGGGCACCAAGCCTGCCTGGAAGTGCACTCTGTGCATTACTTTCTACCTTCTAACCTCACCCATTTTTAGTAACTGCTTGGTGAGCATTTTCATTAATCAAGATAATAAGCTCCTTGGCACACCAACAATCACACTTACAAAATATTGCCAGACACCTAAGTGCAGCCTCTGGACATGAACAAACTGAATTCACAATGCAAGTACATACCAAAACACCAAATGGGAGCCTTCAGTAATAGTTTGTACTGCTTCAGTGTTTTCAATGCATGAGTATAAGCCTCCCGCTATGCCTTGTTTACTGTGCATACCTTTCTTGCAGGAACTGCTCTACGTGAACATATTAATATGCAGGAGAAATGCAAATAGAAAAGAACAGCATTCAGCTCAGTTATTCAGCTGATTATTTTTGTATCATTAAAAATTATGATAGTGGGTCTTTTTCAGATCAGTTTTTGTATTATTCAGCTGCACAAAGCAAATTTTTATTTAGCTTTTATCAGAAATCAATGACATGAATCTTTCTTATTAGACATAATTTACAGGAGCGTTACCACCAGTTATAGCAAAATTCAGAAAGTTAAACAAGGTAAGACCAAGTGACAACTGTACAAGTTAACTATAGAAGAAAAACACTGAACCAAATACTTATGAAGATCCGGCCTGGTCTGTGGAAAGCTCTATGTCACTATTAAAAAAACAAACAAACAAACAAAAAAAACAACCAAACACCACAACCCCAAACAAGAGAGGTAAATAGGTCAGCAAACATGAAGACAAATTTTGAAAGCTTCCTATTAAATGACCAGAAGAATACATAGCTCCACCAAAAGGGAATAAAGTCCTGTGTAAGGAAAAGGAAGAAAACCCCACAGAATAAATACTAACTCTGCAAACACCTTTGATAGGAACTGATGAGACTATGTGTCATACTGAATAAAAAGAAAAATCTGTTCATTTGAATTACCAGTCAACATGAGTGTGTTACATTGTTCAGACTGCAAAGACAAGTTCAACAGAAAGCAGCTGTGAGGAAAGCTTATACTGCTGTAGTACTTGTGTATTTTATACTTAACTACTTGCAGCAAAAAAAACCCCACTATTAGCATGCAGTTTGGGATGCTATAAAGAGAGACAGATATTGTTGACACACTCAAGGAAATTTGCAGACATGGAAAGAAATAACTTGTATCAAGAAGTATCAAAGAAACTCTTGTCCTGCAATACTTCGCAAACGGAAGCTCAAGAACAGCCATGTGGACACAGTCCTGAAGGCAAGACCCCGTAAGTTACAGAAGCCTATAGAAGCCTTTCCAGAGTTCATTGAAATTAGCCAGTACCACACCAGAAAGCTATACAGTATCTCCACGCAGACAGACTATTGCCAACTTCCAGGAATACTTTTTTTTTTCTTTTAAATGGAAACAGTAACAACAGGAAAGAGAACAAGAAGAAACAAACCCAAGTTTTCCAACTCTTCCTCAATACAAAGACACAACTGCAATAAGGCAGTAGAAAAGAAATAGATTCCTTTGAGTCGCTGCAATTAAGGGTCAAAATGAGAACAACCCTGGCAGTAGCTTAAGCAAACACGCCCCCCGACACCCTCAGTATTGAGGCTGTAGCGAAAGCAGAAGGTAGCCTAGCTACAATCTTTTGCTGGTGTGTTACCTGCCAGAAGACAGCAATTCTGGAGAGCAGGGGCAACCTAAGCATACAAGACCTTAAAATACATCCCGAAGCCTGAAAACCATACCCCACCAGCTTTTGCTTTTAAATAGTAAAAGAACAACAAAAATAATTCCACCTTGCTAGGGTGTATGCCATACAGCCATCCCTAATTACCTAGGCACTATTAGCAGAATGTCTCCTCTTCTGTTTTAAAACCCAGAGTCACCAAGCTGATACTATGCCCACAGGTAAGTGCAATGACGTATATGTAATTCATATTTTGTATACAGATATTTAAGTCTTCCGGACAATATTTACTGCACTGAAAAGAGTATACAATGCAGAATTTTGTACTTGTAGGTTACTTGCTTTTTTGAATCTTACAGATTTCAGTGGACTATTCCTAAATGAAGCTTTTTTTTAAAAAAAAAACATGAAGAGGATTAAAATCTCCAGAAAGGCTCACAGTCTGACCAAATACCTAGTGATCTCTGAGAAAGGGAAAAGAATTAAAGACAACTGGCATATTCTGTCAGATGCCTTTTCCACTACATATACTTCTCATGCCTTACCCTCTACAAGAAACTGATGTCAGGACACATTTAAAAAGAGCTTGAATTGGAATAGAAACAAATACATGTCTGAAACAAGTAAAGGTACCAGTGGTTGACAAAAAAAGCTGAATAACTGTTGTCTGTCAAACACTGAATTTTTGACAGTTTATCTATACTGCCCATCTGATTTAAGTTAGTCTAGAAACAGTTTTCTGGAAATCCAATCATAGCCATTCAATTTCAGAGACAGACTTCCCTATCTATAGACACCTCTAGATATATACTGAAAGCTAGTTTAAAATTAAAAGAATCAAAGCTGTATCAACTCAACTTCTTACAGGGTTATACAACCCAAACATATAAAACAGGTTTTGTAGTCTAGTCAGTTTTATAATTAAGAAATGAACCAAGGCCACCAATAACTGGAGCTGCATCATTAGGTAAAAAAGACTTCAGAGCAACAGAAGAGAAGGCTGACATATTGCACTGACCCCCTTTCATTCATTAGAAGATTTCACCATATGCTATTTGATTATTCTTTAAAGTCTCTTACTTGGACAAGATTGTCCAGTTACTTTTTCTTAAGTAAGTGTTTATTTGCTGTGAAGTAACTTCTCACTGGAGAGTGATCAGAATAAAAGCCAGAACACAAGGGGCAGATTTCTCTCTCAATTTCTCCACTTCTAAGGCTCACTGCAAGACCATTTCCAGCAAGTTTTTCAAGTACTACAGAGGTCCTTCATGAAGAGATGACAACTGCATGCAATTAGTGATTGATGAATACTGACTTACAGAATTTTATCTTAGTGTATTTTAATTGATCACATAGGCACCTTGAATACCTTTTTCTCAGAGAACTTCAAAAAGCAGGGTAGAGTTTATAAATTAGATGAGTTAAAAAGGTAACAGACAATATGTAGCTTCTCCTTCAATTACCACCAAATCTTAGGAATGTAAGCATCACTGGGCAATTAAATGCAACCTGCAGCTGTATAAACCAAGCTTTAGTCAGAATTAGGGATGGATTTTCTTGACTCACAAATACAGACAAAGCTTTTCTATTTTTAAATATGTGCACTAGCAAAACTTCACAGTTCACATTTCAAGTGTACCTCCCAATACAAGTATACCAGTAACAGTCAATTGTTTTCTTTGCATTTGTAAAGAAAATATTTTAGTCAGACTATACTTGTTCCGAGGCTCTCCTTCAGATGCCCCTGGCTGCTCAGCTCTTTCTGCAGTCTCTTCCATAGGAGCAGTCTGTTCCATCCCGCTAAAACAGTAAACAAAAAAACCACAAAGTCTTCATGGGTCACACTAGAAAAAAACCTTGCAGATCAATACATCACTTTTTTTCCAGAATTCCTTGGAAGGGGAAAAAAATAGAGGGGAAAAACTCTAGGATAATAAGCAGAAACTAGATCTACTAAGTGACTAGTTGAGCAACTAACAAAATGAGTTAGGAAAATCTGACTTCTAGATACTTTTAATCAAAAAAAGTGAAAAGCATTCAATTGTGAATACTAAATACCAGTACTTGATTACAGTACATCACTGATATTTGGGGTTGCCTTTTTGTTTCTTTTCAACTACTAAAATGGTAAAATTCATACTCCAAGTTCATATTTTCTATAACACAGACATTAGTTCACTGTTAAATGAGAGCAGTAGCATACTTACTTTCATTCCACTGGTAAGCATACATATTTAAAGTTACACCTTCTAGCTTCCATGCATCGAGACAATTAAGGCACAGACATGCTTTTAGAGTTTAGACAACTCCAATTCAACGTCACTTCCACCACATGCACCACATCACAAGAAAGCATTGGTATCTCATGTTTATATCTTTGGATGCTACTGAACTAAAAAAAAATTAACTAGGGAGAATAAATACAAGGTTTCTTGTATTCTACGAAGTTCACACAACCTTCCCTGACATCCTACAGAAGCTAGTTTTGTGCCTTTGGACAGCTAGCTTTGTGCTATCAGCTTAGAACTATGTTAACCTAGCTGATCCTTTGTTTTGAAAAAACAGAGTACCTGACTGTCATGGTTTAACCCCAGCCAGCAATTAAGGACCACACAGCCACTCACTCACTCCTCCCCCCACCCAGTGGGATGGGGAGGAAAATAGGAAAAAAAAGTAAAACTCATGGGTTGAGATAAGAACGATTTAATAACTAAAGTAAAATAACATATAATACTAACAACAATAAATAAAAATATAATAACAATAATAATAGTAATGAAAAGGAATATAAAAAAAAAAAAAGACAAGTGATGCACAGTGTAATTGCTCATCACCTGCTGACCAATGCCTGAGCAGCGATCTGCCCCTCCTGGACAACTCCCCCCAGTTTATACACTGGGCATGACATCACATGGTATGGAATATCCCTTTGGCTAGTTCGGGTCAGCTGTCTTGGCTGTGTTCCCTCCCCACTTCTTGTGCACGTACCTGCTTGCTGGCAGAGCACAGCAAACTGAAAAATCCTTAACTTAGGATAAGTGCTACATACCAGCAACCAAAACATCAGTGTGTTGTCAACGTTATCCGCACACTAAATCCAAAACACACTGTACCAGCTACTAAGAAGAAAATTAACTCTCTCCCAGCCAAAACCAGGACACTAACCAATCTTTTACTTTTAGTATGAAATGTTATAGAAGAGACAGTAGTTAGTACAACCTTTCAGAAGAATTTGGAATATCAAGTCCCCAAATTATTACCCATCAAGACTGTATTTTTCAACCTTTTAGCCAGATTGCCTGAATCCATGATCCAAGTTTTAAAAATAATTCACTTCTGTGAATTAATGTGTACGTGGCCAAAGTTTGCTGTAAGTTCAAAGCGCTGCCTTTTCTCTGTCCTTTATCAGCCTGCAGTTAAAGAGTTCTAGATGTATATGAGAACAAAAGCTACTGGAAAGTGTAACATATTGCTAGGTGCAAAGATTGCACAAAAGCCAACAGTTCCAGTGAACTTTTTGCAAATCTGAACAGAAAACAATAAGAGAAATACAGAATTGAATTGAAAATTCCCAATTTTTTTTTAATCTGACCATTCATAAGCCATCACATGCTGTTACTAATCCTCCTGTGCGCTTTAAAATATATTTCAGTGGTAGGGTCTGCTAAATATTACCTCCAGAGCCACACTCAATTGTATTACAGCTTTGCAATTTAGAAATGATCCATTAAACTTGAGAAAGAGACTACACTTTAAGCCCAGTAACAGAGTTTCAATCTTTTAATCAGCATTTTGTAGCAATGCCTTTAAATACTAGAGTCCCACTTACATGACTATTGAGAAAAGTCATAACTTATTTCAGTTAAAAAACAACTTGGCCCCAGTTAAAAGAGTTTGGCAGTCTTAACTGAAGAAACATCACCATGCCTTTGCTACAATTTAATCTCAGCAGCATGAAGGAGACAAGTTCAGAAAACTGTAAAAATATGTTCGTCACAACAATTACTAGAAAGCAAGGCTTATAAAGCTCAAAATGGACATGAAACTGGTGAACAGAAAATGGTGATCAAAGGTGGGCCATGGAAAATGATGATTTATGGAGGGCACAAGTATGTGTTGTACCTGGTATCATCTTTAACTGTTCCCCAGTTGCGAGCTCCACCTCCACCCTTTTTATCATCTGCTTTCATTCTTCTAGAAGGAGAAACAGGGTTTTCTGAGATTAAGAGGTTTTTTTCATTAGGACCTCAAACTACAATCAGTATTGACTTTTTGCCAGCCAACTTGGATATAGAAGAAGGGAACAGAATACTTTAGAGATACTACTGCAGTGCTGACTATTGTTTATTTGTACACCAAGTAGGAAGTGGCACACAGAACACTTACGTTTTATCATTCCCACGTCTTTCAAATTCCTGTTTTCCTCTTTGATCAGAGCCATCAAAACTTCTATTTATTCCACCACCTCTTCCTCTACCTCGCATTCCACCTCTTCCTCCGCCACGACCTCTTATTGGCCTTCCGCAGTCTAATCTTTCAGTTGGTCTAAAAAGAAGATTTGTAGTCAGATTTTTGTTCCTACAGAACAGTTAACAAGGAGAAAAGACATTTGTAAGGTTGCATTTGTGCAGCTGTGAGAGACATCAGTATGTGAGAGCTACTGTACAATTTTTAGACTTCATCTTTACACACCATGCAGTACAGTTGTATTAGTTTTGTCATTAAAAATGGACATAAACTAAACTCAGGGAGAATTATTACAGATAACAGGAATAGAAAGTTATAGAAAGTTCAGCTGTTTACTGATAACACTGAAAACATTAGAGAAGCTAAATAGGACATTCTAAAACTGTCAAATCTTCAGCAACTTTATCAGGCAATAGCTGCACTGTCTGAACCCAGATTTATATGCAACTACTAAAAATTTCAGGGAACTTGTTAAATACCGACTATTGCAATCTAAAGTAAGAACGGCCACACTCTCAAGCATTAAAGGTTTAGGTGGAATTTTCTAGTACTTCTAAAGAAAGCAAAATTGATATGTAGTAAACATGACAAAGGTTTATTTTCAATTTGAGCAGTAAATTTCATTCAACTTGGAACCTGCACCACATGTTCTGCAAAGCTTGGTATGCAAGCTCAGAAATAAACATCTATGTTGCAGACTAGGAGTTACGTTTTCAGATCTTTACACTTTTCAGTTTCGCCTTACATTTCTAACATTTAACAAAACTGCACCAAATCAATGTGCGAGGAAGCTGAAATTACAGCTCTGACAGGCATGAACTAAGTTGTCTAGCAGCAAATCTACACACTAATAATGCAACCATGTCTTCAAGTCACATCTGACTACTAGATCTGTTTTAAGGTGGTTAGGTCTTTCCCTTCCCACCCATGTGCAGACCCTCCATGAGGCACCTTACTTTTCCATGTATGATACATACCTTTCCACCGTGAATTCCGCTTGTCTTTCTGTTTCATAGGTACGGTACTCCCTGAAAGATGGTCTCCCTTCAGTTTTGTCTTGTTTCACCTCTAGTCGTCTGTTACTGAACCCTTGCTGTTCTCCTGCCTTGGGTGCTCGCTTCTGGCCTACACAAACACACATGCATAGATTACTAACAGGTTAGTAACAGCTGAATTGCAGTTACCAAACTATTGACTGAAATGAGTGGATTACACTTTACAGTCTTCTGCTTTACCCTCTCCCATCCCAAGTCCACCAAAATATTAAAAGCACTTAATGTTGCCAGACACTGTTTTAAAGACATCTACTTACTTTCCCTTCTGTATTGATGAACGTGCCGCAGGCAAAAATACTATGGGTGTTGACACAGCTCAGACATTTCCAGAAAAGACAGGATGAAGAAAAATCTATTTTGCTCACATTAAGTCACTGAAATGGAGAACAAACTGTTTGTCTCATGTTCTCTCAAAGATTTTTCCAGTGTACTACAGGACAAGGAAGAGAAGCTTCAATGGAAAATGTGAATTGCAAGATAGCTGCAAGAGCAATGAAGGTGGAGGAAAGCAGAGGACCATTAGAGATAGGCATTAGTTGTTGGTCATGAGACAACACACCTCCTGCCACATGAGCTGAATTTAGAAGTCTGAGCCTGCACCTCTACTTAAAGCTCACAGCTATGGTATCCAACAACCAGAAGAGGGTCACCTCCGTCTATTACTGTTCTATGGAGGAGAGGACCATTCACCAACACTACAAGTCATTGGGTTTAAGTGGCAGAAACCCAAGCAGTAACTACAACGGCTCCAACACTACTAACTGATTCTCAAATGTCAACATATTCCAAGATAAAATGCATTTAAGCTTTTGGGGGCTTTATTCAGCCATTGTGGGGAGTTAAGGAGGAGCAGGTTGGGCAGGGTCAATGCAGAGAAATTGTGATTATAAAAGAGAATAAATTGAGGTTATAAACTCAACCAAAATACATCTAGCATAAGATTGAAGTTCATTATGTGCTTCCTTCCTCATTTTCCCAAATTCTGTGCTCTATTTAAGACAAAGTTCCCTAGAAGCAAGCAAGCCTTCTGTCTGCTAGGCCCCTATACTTACACTATTGGCTGAAAAAGATGTTGTTTTAAGTCAATCAAGTGAGGAACTACAGAAACACTGGTCTCAGACCAACAAAACTGAGCTATCCTTTTCACAAGAAGCACCTGTGCAATGCTGAGCAAGTTACTGAACTCAGGTTAGTGGACAAGTGACAGTCCTGGCTAGTGTGCCTCTGTTGCTAGCACATAAAGAGAAAAAAAGCCTATTCTATGTCACAATATTAAGATACAAATTAATTCATAGCTCCATAGAAATGCCTGTATAAGATCTCTGATCAAAGCTTAGGTGGCAAACATGAAGTCTGTAACATTTTTTAAAAGAAAACTTCAAAGAACTATCCACTTGGTGGTAGAAGAGTTGTAAATAAAGCTTTTTGTTATGCAGTAAGGACAGTCATACCTGTACAAAGATAGTTCTACCTGGGCTGCAGAAGCAACTCTAGCTTTGGTTTTCTTTAAACTACAAACCACTTGACATAATATATTCCAGTAATTCTCTCAAGGTTTAGAGTAGCTCAATCCTTAGAGCAGCAAGCATATTTGCATCCCCAAAATTATGACGTTATCTCTGGATAAAGGACAACTTTTGAAATCAGTTTCTGAGTAAGCTTTTCAAAACAGGATGCTTTCATAAAAAGCAAAATTATAAATAATACAGAATTGTACCTCCTGTTGTGAAACATATCTGCTCTTTGCACACCTCAACTACACCACCAACTATACAAGTGTTAATTCCAAATTGGAATCTTGCTGTGGAAAAAGTGACTACTCATTTCTGACCTCATTTTTACTAATTTTGTTTGAATCTGAATGCACAACTGCAATACAACAGTGCATTTTTATCTATTTTTGAGCCCCTCACTGGCTATGAGAAACATCAGTTATTCTCAACAGATGAACTTTGCAAGAATGCAGTAGTCAGAGACCACCTTCTCTATGTACTTAGTATTAACCTCAATTTCACCTTTTAAGTACCACTTAAAAGTACTTTAAAACAAGTCTTCTTGCCAGATATGCCAGTGTATTACATGTCACTAGCACTGACCATGCTAGACAAAGCAGTCAGCTCTACTCTGATTTCAGTGCAAGGCTATTTCACTTTGATTCTAACAGGTGGCTATAATTACTGCAGATGGATTTTAAATACTAGAAAGATTATTTGCAGAAATTACTACCTGTATAAAAACATTTTTAACTGGTTTGACAGACATGCAGCCGTGGATTAAAATGGTATGCAGCAACTACACCTCTCTAATAAGCCGAGTCACCCTTAGGGCAGAAGCTTGTGACCTGCTTGTGAATCAGTTCAATACCAGCAAAACTTTCAGCTCTGCATATAAAGGCAAACTAAACTGGAGCTTGGCAGCAGTGATAGCATAAGCTATCCAATTTTAATCCTCTGCCATATGTCTGTCCCAGTGCAGACTCATTTTTATTTAAGGAGCTGAAAGACCACCTACCCTTTGGGAAAAAAAAACAACAAAACAAACCAACAAACTAAACCAAAACATGAGCAATCTTGTGTAGCGCTGCCATAATAGCTTTCACTTAAAAAGAACTGGACTATGCTTTGAATGCTTGTTAACTACCTCTCCAAGTACACCCCAATTTTGTCTGCTTGTTTGCATATATAGACTGGTATGCAGGTTTTCTTCAAAACCACAAAAAAAAGCTCTGGAATTGTGTGGACCATCTACTTGAGGTCTTACGAACATCATGCTGAAAACTGAAGACTGCTCTTTCCTAGCTACCGAGTTTAGCCTCTTTTCAAGGTGGTTCTTCTGTGTCTTATAGTTACTCTGTCATCTGTATTCAGCTGAAGATGTTGCCCTCTGTTCCCCACCTCACTATCACTTCCCTGGAAGGTTACTGCAGCAGCGCAGTCTGTCGGCTGAGTTGCCCGTCACACTACTTTCTAAACTGAGGAATCAGAAAAGAAATCTGATGCTTAAACTGTTTCAACAGACCCAGCCTTTTTTATTTTTTTTTTTCCCCAGAAGCAGCAGCTGAGCTATTATTAGAGAGAAAGACATCTGTAAATACTAAAATTACCAGGTATTAGAACTAGACATTACTATAGAAAAAAGCCCAGTTTTACAAGCCATTGTTAAAACCCTAAATCATACAGAGCTAACATACTTAAGTAGTTTTCACTTTCGCCACAACAATACTTTACTATCAGTACTAGTTTCATTTATACTGTACCATTTAGAAAGGCAGGCTTTCTAGAAAAGTGTTTTTCATAAGCGTGTATCACAGAACTCATAACTGGGAAAGCAGAAATTGTATTTTTAAGATCTGCATTGCCTGGTTTCCCAGACACTGGATATCTATGTATTAACAGATGGATTTAAAACAATGCTGCAAAATCTAGATGCCTTTGCAGTGTTGTTCTCTAGCTTTCACCAAATTTCCCTATCCATATCATCTGTCATCAAACAAGTGGGACTTTTGTTTGGAAAGAGATAGTTTCCTACATTTTGTGGGCTCTTAATGGGCCCCCACTGAGACAGTGTGCTCTCACCTTTTTTTTTTTTAATTTTTAGTTTTTGTGCAGCAGACCCTGGCTTTAGACAACACCACAAGGAGCCCAGCTTGCAACTGCTATCAGTGACTACCAGCTAGACCAGAAATCTTGCTCTGTTTCCCCCATTCCCTTTCATAAGGAGCATGGCAGGTGAGGGTGGCAGCTGGCATGCAATTCATGGGCTGAGGGAGGTTACTGCTGCAAAGAGCACTGAAACCTTGTATTCTGACGTAAAATCTTTTACCAATGACAGATTGTTGGATGAGCCCAATTTGAGTTCTCCACAGATGGCAACTGGACTGCATGCCCAGTAACTCTCCCCTTGAGCAGGGATGCCTCTAAATATAAAACCCAAGAAAAAGACAAGTGATGCACAATGCAATTGCTCATCACCTGCTGACCAGTGCCTGAGCAGCGATCCGGCCCTCCTGGACAACTCCCCCCAGTTTATACACTGGGCATGACATCACATGGTATGGAATATCCCTTTGGCTAGTTCGGGTCAGCTGTCTTGGCTGTGTTCCCTCCCCACTTCTTGTGCATGTACCTGCTTGCTGGCAGAGCACAGCAAACTGAAAAATCCTTAACTTAGGATAAGTGCTACATACCAGCAACCAAAACATCAGTGTGTTGTCAACGTTATCCGCACACTAAATCCAAAACACACTGTACCAGCTACTAAGAAGAAAATTAACTCTCTCCAGCCAAAACCAGGACACCCAGTGAGACAATACCATCAATACTTCCATTTCCACAAATCTGCATTTTGTCTGGGGTGAAGAAGTGCCAAATGAAGAATTATTTCTATTTTGCCCAAGTAGCACACATGGGAACACAGCAAAGGCAAATTGGCTGTAGTTTTGATTCAGTTAGGATGAACATTAGAGTAACCATAGTAGCCAGATGAAAGACTTATATCTTATCGCACGTATTTGAAGAAAGAAAAAAACAAAATACCTTCCACCTGGCAATCTACCCTTAGAATCAAAGACTATAAGCATTGATTTATGGAGGACAGATCCACAGATGGGCTGCCATGTCTTTACCCAGACTGCTGTCCAATTAGATATACGCTTTGATACATCAACGTCACCCTACAGCAAGAAGGGCCACAGGTCAATTATAGTGTCTGTAGAAAAAGCATTCTTTCTCCTTGTTTCACAAAGTCTGTCTGAAATTATCTCCCTTTATTTCTGTAAAAAAAAGAAACAATAAATATTCCTTGCCTTCTTCAAGTCTCACCTGCAGTTCTATATACACTCCATTTGTATCCGCAGACACCTCCTCTCAAAACAAAAACCTTAATTTGAATTTCTCCCAATACATAAATCATTCTGTAAGTTTCATCATGCACGTTACTCTAGTGTGCTTTTTCTAGTCTTATCATCTTTGAGGTGACCAAAAGAGCAGACACACTTCAAGACATGGGAAGGAGAGATTCCTTCAAAGACATAACAATTCCTTTTCTATTTTCTTTGGTACTGCTACCTCAGTAATTCCCAACACTGCTTCTCTCCTAGATGGCAACTGGAAATAGACCTGCTGTTCTACTCGTAACTTTCCCAACGACTCCAAGCTCCCTCTCCTAAACTACAATACTTTGAATTAGAAAAATCTTTCACATTGCAGTATAGCTTGCAACGCTGCCCCCCACCTGGATCCATGTTCTCCCGTACATATTACTTTATACTTACTGATAGAGAATTTCCTCTGTCATTTTATAGCTCATTTACAGTATATAATTTGTGTCATTGCCCTGCAACTCTTCTTCTACTGGGCTAAATAACCTTGTACCAGCAAACTTCAGTTATTTATCCCTCTCACAGTTCTTTCAGCAGACTTCCCACCCACCTACAAACAGACAAAATAAGAAATTTAAACTGTGCTTCAAATTTTTCATTCCAGGCAAGTTTCAACTGCCTTGTAGATGTTAAAACAAAGCTAACAGCAGCACAATCACTGGTCCTAAATTCAAATCTCTCCACTTACTCCAAGAGACCCTTCTTTCCTCTGCTTTCAGCTTAACAGCTCATTTTTAAATGAAAAAATCTGAGCCTCAAGAAACAAGTTAATGGGAGTTCAGAGGAAATGAAGGAAGTACAAAAAACAAAGATGAATACTGCTCTGGTTGGTCTGGAATGAGGGCAAGTGGAGAAATTGTGCTATAATTCAAGGATCTCTGTCATTAACTATGGCTGCATGCAAACACATTACTTCATTACCATCTCAGTAACACAGTAATACCTATAGATGGACAACTTATCTTCCTTTACAATAAAGCTGCCTAACTGGAAATAGTAAAAGACAGTTCGCACTCTCAGGGACTTATTTTGCTGTATTTCAGAGTGTAGCAAATTTAAGACTACACAAACAATCTTCCTTCCTCCCCTTTGCATGTGTGTGTCCATGTGATTTTAATTCCAAACTTCAAGCAATTAATTTTGTGAACTAAAGCATGGCTAATTACATGATTTGCAGAATAATACCACAGTATCCCAAGATACAAAAAAAGGCTTCAGCCACTGCATGCAACACACCAAAGAAAGACATATGCAGTTAAGACTCTATTCTGTGGTATTTTGTTTTCATGTGTGCCAGTACTCAATTACAGAATTGCCTATTGCAGCCTTCCTCTGGACAATCCTTATAACTATGTAGCTGAAAGAATGATATTGGAATAAATTATTTTAAAATAAGAAAATTGCAGCAAGTATAAGATAAAATTCCCCAGAGACATTCTGTACCACATTAACTTAAAAAACTGTAGCTAAAAAACTCAAAAATGTAGTATTCAGGAACTACATCTAAATGTTACACGAGTCATCAAATGTACATGAAAGAAGAAAACCTTTTAGAGATTTTAGTAACAAAGGTTTAGAGATTTCAACAGAACAGACCTTATTACTGCATGGTCAACAAATTTAATTTGCCTGGACCAGCAAAGAATGCAAGCTCTGCAACTGGGCCTTTTGAATAAAGAGCTGGCAAATGCAGTTTGGCCACTGTGCTAAGAATGAACTGAGTTAACATTAAGTGGTGCAGTTATAAGAGCTGTAATACCTACAAACAGCCTCTACCCAAATGCTCAGCATACAGTCTAAAAATCACAAAACAACACAGTCAGTAAAAGAGAAAAAGTACATCATTAAGGTCAAAAGTGTAGGTTTTGGCAGGCTATAAAATAGGAGTCCATTTTCTCCTTAAAGAAAGATAGTCTTTAAGATAGTCTTTAATAGTCTCCTTAAAGTTGTGTCAATTCACAATAGTTTCAATCTGAAAGGTCAAAGTATGGGATTATCCAGCAAAGTCCTCTTAGGAGGTTTGTTTCAAATTGAAAACATCTCCAGAAATTAAGTAAAAACTCCTCTGGAAAAGGCAGTGAAGAACTAAAAAAATGCTGACTTACAGAACTTTGTGAGTAAATCTTCCACTCTAACATCAAAACATAACACCAAAAGAAGTCTCTCAGACTACTGTAAAGCTTTTTATATATTGCAAGATTGAAGACTAGGCTTGCTTCAAGTCTTTCAATTTAATATGCTCAAGAAATAATACAATAATAAAACAAAAAACATGAAACTTTTAACAAGACTTTTTGTAACCCAAACAAGCAAAATGCCACAGTAATTAGATAAAACAGTCTGGAGGAGATCCAAAGGAGGGCCATGAAGATGACCAAAGGGCTGCAGAGCCTGCCCTATGAGGAAAGACTGAAGGAGGTAGGTCTCTCCTGCCTGGAGAAGAGAAGGCTCAGTGGGGCCCACATCACAGTAGTCCAGTACTTGAAGGGCAGCTACAAAGAGGATGGAGGCTCTCTCTTCACAAGGAGCCACACGGAGAAGACAAGGGACAACAGGTACAAGCTGCACAAGGAGAGGTTTCATCTCAGTATCAGAAAGAAACTGATAACAATCATTCACTGGAACAACCTCCCCAGGGACATTGTGGAGTCCCTCTCACTGGAGGTTTTCAAGATGTGATGGGACAGGGTGCTAGATGATCTCTTCCAGGCTGCCTTTCCCAGGAAAGGCTGGGCCAGACAACCCGTCAAGGTTTCTTCCAAGCTGGGCTGTTATGCGATGATTCTATGAACACTAGTACAATACAGACTGAACTTTGCCTTTCCAACCATAATACCAGACTCTGATTCAACTCTTCAGATGGGTCTAGATGCTTCTTTATGGTGTCTAATTCCTTATCAGTGAAATTAAATTAGAGGGAGTTATGCCCAAAATTGGGGGGGGGAAATCACAAAGAAAAAGACTGGAAACAAAATCTTTTAAGTTTTATTTAAAAAAAAAGTTTAGACATTAGTTTCACAACATAGTAATTTTAACCAATATTATTTACTTCCCCAAACAGAGGTGCACTCTTCTAGCAATGCATCCATCATTAGAAGCTTTATGCCAAACTGAGCTGGTATGAGGACCTTCCCACGTGGTTACTCATCCTCAACCTCAACCATTAACCTGACAGTCCTCTTAATCTTTTACTGTTGTATTGGCTTTGTGTGGCAAGGTTTTGGTAGCAGGAGGTGGGGGTTACAGGGGTGGTTTCTGTGAGAAGCTGCTGGAAGCTTCCCCTGTGTCCGACAGAGCCAATACCAGCTGGCTCTAAGACAGACTCGCCACCAGCCAAGGCCGAGACAATCAGTGACAGTGGTAGCACCTCTGTGATAACATATTTAAGATGGAAAAAAAGTTGCTGGGACAGACAGAAATGGAAGCCGGAGAGAGGAGTGAGAACATGTAAGAGAAACAACTCTGCAGACACCAAGGTCAGTGAAGAAGGAGGGGGAGGAGGTGCTCCAGGCGCCGGAGTAGAGATTCCCCTGCAGCCTGTGGGGAAGACCATGGTGAGGCAGGCTGTCCCCCTGCAGTCCATGGAGGTCCACGGTGGAGCAGATATCCACCTGCAGCCCGTGGAGGACCCCATGCCAGAGCAGGTGGATGCCCGAAGGAGGCTGTGACCCCATGGGAAGCCGCACTGGAGCAGGGTCCTGGCAGGACCTGTGGACCTGTGGAGAGAGAAGTCCACGGAGCAGGTTTTCTGGCAGGACTTGTGACCTCGTGGGGGACCCACGCTAGAGCAGTGTGCTCCTGAAGGACTGCATGCCGTGGAAGGGACCCACGCTGGAGCAGTTCGTGAAGAACTGCAGCCCGTGGAAAGGGCCCACGTTGGAGAAGTTTGTGGAGGACTGTCTCCCGTTGGAGGGACCCCACACTGGAGCAGGAGAAGAGTATGATGAGTCCTGCCCCTGAGAAGGATGAAGCGGCAGAGATAATGTGTGATGAACTGACTGTAAACCCCATTCCCCGTCCCCCTGCGCCACTGGTGGGGGTAGATAGAGAACTTGGGAGTGAAGTTGTGCCCGGGAAGAAGGGAGGGGTGGAGGGAAGGTGTTCTGGGATTTGGTTTTATTTCTCATAACCCTACTCTGGTTGATTGTTAATAAATTGAGTTAATTTTCCCCAAGTTGAGTCTGGTTTGCCTGTGACAGTAATTGGTGAGTGATCTCTCCTGTCCTCATCTCGACCCACAAGCCCTTTGTTATATTTTTCTCTCCCCTGTCCAGCTGAGGAGGGGGGAGTGAGAGAATGGCTTTGGTGGGCACCTGGCATCCAGCCAGGGTCAACCTGCCACAACTGTTAAGCTGATAGTCCCCTTAATCTTTTACTGTATCCGGAAGTTTTCTGGTTGAATCCTGTATAACAAATCAACTTTCTATGGCACAAATAAAAAGCTGCCCCCCCGCCTTCCAGAAAAACCCTAGATTTTTCCCTCAACCTGCCACTTGCTTTATATTTGCCAGCTACACCATCACTGTATCTGCCCTAAGTCAGAGAGTGATCTCTGTCCTTCAGAGTGGCCTTGCTAAGACAGCACATCCAAAGGAGGAGCACACAGACAGGACGAAGTTGCAAGTCTCTGCCCTGGTTTAGCATTGTGAGCACTAGACATTTACACTCCTTACATCACGAGCCCAAGACATAAATATACAGCACACACAAAATCCAGGATAGCCACTTTCTTCAAAGAAGGTGGTGCAGCATTTTTCAGAGCAAATAACTTTTCTTAAAATAGATGTTAATTCACTTTCACAAAGGTTACTATAAGCCAGCAGTCTTTTCTCCATTTTAGACTAGCAGGAAATTAAAACAAGGTGCACATGCCTGATGTCTCCATATGAGGAACTGGGTTTCTTAATATCACGGTAGCAAAAAATAGTCCAAGACGCTCCACAGGGTCACTGTGTATTACCACAGAGTTACACTCAGAACCTGCATGCTTAAGATACTTATAGACAAGTAGGAGGTAAAGGATGCTCTTCACATACTTCCACACTCCTGGTAGGTTACTGATAACCACCAGTTCTTGTTCGAGAACTTTTTCATCAAAACTTGAGACTTTGCTGTTCACTGAACAGGCTCCTTCACCTTCTGTTGATAACCACAACAAAGTATCCTTTAAATAAAATAAGCCTTTTACTAGTGTGAGGGTTGTTCTTGCAGGCAGAGATCTCTGACAAATTCACGTTAACAACCACAGAGGAATCTCAAAAGATAAGTTTCATACAATTGTCCAAAGGGTCAGCGACAACTTGCTAAGATCATGCTCTACAAAGACGCTCATTAACTACAACGTATTTAGCATTGAAAGATTCTCTGCTCCACAGGGTCAAATAATTGCTGTTACAGCAGCGTAAGACTGTAAGTCTAAGCAACAGAATCGGTAGCACTGGCAACGACTTCATGGAGCAATAACCCAGATTCAAAGGCCACACCTTTTTCCTACGGCATTAAAACACACAGTTCAGTTACCGTGAATTTAACAGGAGCTTTTATTACAGGAGAAAATTAGTATCCTCAGCATAGTTAATGTGGCAAGGCTCACTGCCCGCTGCAGGAGAATGGGAATTTACAACAACTCAAGAGCCTAGAACCAGAGATTCTCAATATTTGGAAACCATCAGCCAGCTCTCAGATACTTGAGATACTGAATCCAGCAACCCGAATACCTCAATACCAGGTAAGTAATAACAATCAGACTCGCAAAACTGCTTCCAAATGCAAGGAGCTATATAGCCCAGCAAAGCCTTCAGCTTCGAAGAGGACTGTGCCAGACATTCTGATACAAAAGCCAACGGGCTCCCTATTCCCCCAAGCAACACCTAGCAGCTGACAACGTAGACCGTTCCTGAACACCGAGCTAGAGGTCACCCAGAGAACAGGCTTTTATTCAAAGGTTTGGGCATCAACACAAGCTTAAGGCAAACTAAGCGCAGGTCCCCGGACATGTTATAACCCTGAAGCAGCCGAGTGCCAGAAGACTCACAAGGACCAAGAAAGCAAGCTTGGAAGCGTCAAACACCAAAGGGAAACGGCCAGGGTGACAAGCAATGGAATGCAGCAGCAGGGACGCTAAACCAGCATGAAAACTAGAGATGCTGCAGCGGAAGAGTTAATGCTCTCCCAGTTGCCTCCCGCGACTATTTCCGAAGTTTTCATTTACGCGTCCGAAGGCCCGTTTCCCCGCTGAAGCCTCCCGCGCAGGCTGGCAGAGCTCCGCAAGACCGCGTCGGCGGCGTGCCCAACGCCGGCCACCCGCAGCAACGCTCCGCTTGTCACCGGTTTCTCCCCGGGGGTTTCGCGTGTGCACTCACAACGACAAAAAAGGCCAATAAGCTGGGGTTTTCTCGGCCCCGCTTTGACCCCGCTCCCGACAAGCGCCTGCACGCCGCACCACGGCTGCCAGGAGGCACAGGGCGAGCCCGCAGCCGGAGCCGGCGCCGACCCGAGCCGCGCCGCGGGCCCC
>NW_010972687.1:8179850-8180189 GCF_000737465.1 Haliaeetus leucocephalus | reverse complement strand
TGAGGCGCCGCCGGCGTACCGGGCTGCGGCGGCCCCCCGGCGACCGAGGGGTTCCCGAGCTGCTTGCGCTCCTTCTGGGACTCTCTCTTGCCGCCGCCGCCGCCCGCCCTGCCGCCGGGACCGGCTCTCCTGGCGGCCGCCGCCTCGTCGCGCTTCTTGCGCTGCTGCTGGCGGCGCTCGGCCTCGCGCAGGATGTCGAAGGGGTCCGACTCGTCGTCCAGCAGCTGGTAGAAGCGGTTGGCGACGGCGCAACCGAAGTTCTCCTGCATGACGGCAGCCACCCCGCTGTCCACCGGCCCCTTCATCGCCGCCGCGGACGACCGCCGCCGCGCCCCCGCC
>NW_010972687.1:8179235-8179840 GCF_000737465.1 Haliaeetus leucocephalus | reverse complement strand
GCCCCCGCCGCTGCGGCCCCGGGACTGCCGCTGCGCATAGCCGGGCCCCCGCGCGCGGCGGGAGAGAGAGCGCGACAAGGAACGGCCGCCGCTCCGGCTCGACGCTAGGCAAACCGCCGCACCATTACTACTGCCGTTTCCGTTGCCGTCGCCCCGCCCTCCGCCGAGCCGCGGCAGCCAATCGGGCTTCGGAGCTCCCGGCCGCCCCGCAGCCGCCACCTATCAGCGCCGCCGGACCCACCCACCGCCGACGAGCGCGACCGGTGCCAAATAACGGCAAGGGCCAGCAACCAATCCCGGCCTTAGGCTCTGTCCCGGCCCTGGTTTGCGGCTACGGCCAATCAGGCCGCAGCGCCGGCACGGCCGATTACGGACCATTGACCAATGCGGTGTGCCGCTCAGGCCTCCGGCCTGATTAATTATTCATGCCATGCACTATTCAGGAGCCGCTCCCGCCCACCGCCGGCTCGTGGCTGGTGGCGCGGGTCTGGCAGGCACCGCCGGGTCAGCCGCGGGTCAGCCGCGGCGCGGCGCGCTGGCCCGCCGGCCCGCCGGTTCTTCGGCAGACGCCCCGCCTGTTTGCACGGGCGGCTGGGAGGGCCGTG
>NW_010972687.1:8164186-8179225 GCF_000737465.1 Haliaeetus leucocephalus | reverse complement strand
GAGTTTATGGCCTGATGCCGTCGCGCGACTGCGTCTTCTGCTAGAACCCCCGTCCGCTCACGAGTGACTTTGACGAGCGAGGGAGCGCACCGGGCTGGGAGCTCCGAGGCAGCTCCGCTGTAGGCGGCCCGCACGCTTGCGTAAACTAGCCAGGAATTCCCGCAAAGTTGCTGAATTGCCCCTTTCCGCTCCAGGCGGCGGTGGCGGCCGCCCCGCCGGTGGCCCCCCGCGAGCACGCGCAGTCCGGCCCCCGACGGCTCAGAAAGGCAGCGCTGCGGCCGGACCTGCGGGTTCCCCGCTGCCACTTGGAGAGCCGCTTCGTTCAGCGAAACCAGTGAATGGAGCTCCCCGGCCGCCGCTAAGCCCCCGTGACGGGACACCGTACGTGCAGGCACCCCCGTGACTGCCGGGGCCGCGTCGGTCACGGCCAGCGACGCCTGGAGCGAGCTGCAAGCCCTCTTGCTGCCTCTGAAGGTTCTAAATACCAGCGGCGCAAACACGCCGGGAGACCCGGCAGGGTTCGTTCACCGGGGACAGCCAGCGGCCCACCCCCTCTTTCAGCCACAAAAGTAACCCCAAACACGCTGTAAACATCCCAGCCCTTCAGACACGATCACCCCAAGAATGCCGACGGCAGCTGCAATTTTAGCCGGACCATTGGTGCCAAGCCAACCCTCCGCCTGTTACAGTAACCTCACTGCACATCCCACCTCATCCTGAAACTCATCTTCTCCTCAGTACAGCACCTTAAAACAAAATCGGGCTCCCCGTGGCACTTCAACAGGTGGGAGTTCGGACAGCACTGGCAGCCTCCCAACCGCCGCCTCCCCCCACCTGGGAGCGCAGATAGGCCCGGGCACGCCGCCATAAGACAACCTGTGGCGCACCCTCTACGCGTTACACCAAGCCCTGACCATAGTCACCGTTTCTCCCCCAGCCCTCACGCCAAACTCACCTATGCAGGGCGCGCTTGCTACGGAATAAAACTGATTTCATGAGACGGTGCCCTTTCTAGCTTCATCCTCATCCAAGACATCATAAACAGTTCTGCATCAATGGAAATAATGACAGCAACTAAGTTAGGGCCGTTACCTGCTCACAACCAGCTTTGTAAAATCATGGTAGTGAAGTCAGATCTCTTAGGCTCTGACATGCTTCAAACTGAAGCAGGAAATTCTCACTCAGTAAAGAGAATATATTATCATTACTTCTGCACAGTTCTTAAAATTTAAAAAATAGATAGCCATAATTAACAAAATAAAAATGTCTGAAGATATTTCCATGAATATGATACAGTAATAAAATACTGTCTAAGAAATGTTTATCTAGATCAGCTGTGCTTGCCTCTGAATAGTTGCTTTATCTTGTAGAAAGATGAAACTACATATATTTTCAGTGAAAAGAAAGAACTGGAAAGCTACTTTGTCCTGTTCTAGTCTGGAGAAACATATTAACACCACTGCATTATGGCAACACATCAGCACCACCACCACCCCCCCCCCCCCTTTTTCAGGCCTTTGTGGAGCCTTTTGGTATCAATCGCAGCATCCACACTAGATTTCCCCACTGTATCCAGAAAGCTTTTTAGAAATTTCTGGAACACATTTATTTAAAACATTCTACAAGGTTGAATCAAAGCCCTCTGAAGTTATGCTGTGTATGAAAGATGGCAGACAAAATAGTGTCGTTACTGACTGTACAGGCAATGCACTTGCAGGTTTAATAGGCACTTTGAAGGTTGTCATGTCTTTGGAGAGCGACATTCGAGGAATTCAGAAATACTTCAGCAGTAAGATTAAAGATTTGGTGTTTTGTGGAATGTGGCTTTGTTTTCATGAAGTTTCAAAAGAGGAAAAAAAAAAAATCTAACTTCTCTGCAAGATTCCACAATGACAGCCAAAAATAACACTAGTTACAAACACATCTTGTCTTTGTCCGTATAATTGTTTTCTAAAATGAATGTAAACTTTTACAAAAAGTTCTTAGTCTTCTGATGCTCTGAGTTATCAGCCAAAACAAAATTTCTGTAATATAGATGTCTGTCGTGGTTTAGCCCCAGCCAGCAACTAAGCACCACGCAGCCGCTCACTCACTCCCCCCCATCCAGTGGGATGGGGGAGAAAATCAGGAAAAGAAGTAAAACTCCTGGGTTGAGATAAGAACGGTTTAATAGAACAGAAAAGAAGAGACTAATAATGATAATGATAACACTAATAAAATGACAACAGTAGTAATAAAAGGATTGGAATGTCCAAATGATGCGCAGGGCAATTGCTCACCACCTGTCGACCGACACCCAGCCAGTCCCCGAGCGGCGAATCCCTGCCCCCCCCCTTCCCAGTTCCTAAACTAGATGGGACGTCCCATGGTATGGAATACACTGTTGGCCAGTTTGGGTCAGGTGCCCTGGCTGGGCATGAGAAGCTGAAAAATCCTTGACTCTAGTCTAAACACTACTGAGTAACGGCTGAAAACATCAGTGTTATCAACATTCTTCACATACTGAACTCAAAACATAGCACTGTACCAGCTACTAGGAAGACAGTTAACTATATCCCAGCTGAAACCAGGACAATGTCAAACCCAAACTGATTAAGGGTCTTACATGGCAGATTAAAGTAATCTGTACTCTCTTCATTTGCAGCTTTTCACTATGTGCAATCAGTGTGTGATTGTCAAGTTACCTACCTACACAAACAACAGGAGATAGACAAAGAAAACCTGAATTTTACAGCTGGCACGAAACCAAATGTTCTGCCTGGATTTTTACACTGAATAAGTAAGAGTGATGGATTCGGTATGATTACATATTTGGATGCAGAGCCTGAATCTCACATTTGCAGTGCTAAGCATGGGTGCCTAACCCTTCTGACAACAGATTATTCATCTTACTTCAGCCAAGATGAGGGCTGCCTGCCAAAGTTGCTCCTCCATTCAGGTTCTCTCTGCAGGTAGATTTTTCACATGCACAGAAGAGTAGCCCTACACAGGCTTCCCAGGCAGGTATAGGTATGGAATATGGCATCTTTACCAAAAGGCCCCTTGCTTCTTTTTTTCCTAAAGGGCAAAGGTGCCTAATTACAGGAGCCAGAGAATTGCGAGTGGAGGCTGATGTTCCTCTGACCTTTTCAGCTAAGCATTTAATCACCAGTGAGGGGCATCCTGTCCTTGACCTTTCCTACAGCCACTCTCTCATCTCCAGACATGAATCATGCTCTAGTGCCTAAATCTCCCCTGCCTGGAGTAGAAACATCCCAAACCCACCACAGGGCTCAAGGTCCCATTCTGGGGCAGGGCACCCGAACAGGCAAAGAGGGTAATACTGTGTCACGTAGTGGGTCTAGCCATCGCGTACATTTTCCAGCAATGTAATTCTACTGAACTCAATTGACCACGTGAAGTTTTAAGATGAGCAGTAGTGAGCTACATCACCAACAACGGACCTGCTTATGGTAACTGCTGTTCTTCCGTCACCTTCACAGGAAGAGATCGGAATTGATCTTTGTTATGGGCATGCTTACCTCGTGTTTCCTTCCCTCTGGAACATTCAGTAGCTGGCCTCAAGTGAGCTATTAACTATAAGCAATTTTATTGTCTTGATATATTGATTTGATATAAAGAAGAAGTTGGAAAATATAATAATAAACACTTAGATAAAAGATATTATAACTATTGCTAAGTTATTATATAAATCCAACATACAATAAAGTTACTTGCAGTGTAGTTAAGTATTTACTATTATCTACCTAAAGGCCACCACTGTCTCAAAGTTTTCTGGTTTGAACTTTGGAATATCACTAGAAATCGTTGAAGCATGCTTCAGAGAGAAAAAGTACCTTTTCTCCTCTTCATTTATCATGTATTTCTGTTCTGTTTCAGTTTAAGAAATACAGCATTTACCCACCTCAGAGAATTAGTTGTTCTACCTTTTATTTCTGAGTTCATTATCCTCAAACTCCTGAATAACGATGTCCTTCCCAAGTGTAACTAGTTGGATAGAACACAGGTACTTTTTCCTTGTTTTCTGTTGAATTTGTTCTCCCTATCCTTTCACTATTTCTGTATTATGTTTTAATAAAAGCTATGCTTTTTTGTAATAATAAGTAGGATTTGACCTGATTGTAGGTTTTGTAATGTTTGGTCCTTTACCTCTCAGGGAGAACTTTTTCTTGTTTCTACACTAACACTAAAATATTAATGCTTTTATACATTAAGCTAGTAGCATAGCACCAAAGTACTATCAAGAGCAAACCCATGTTGTTAAGATACTGTAGCTCAGATGATTACTTTAGAACAGTTTTTACATGAACTATTAGTTTAATACCTATGACTGTATGTAGTGAAAAGCAGTGTGTTTTAAGCCCTTCAGGCCACACGCATTCTGCGTGCATGTTTTCTCTTCCAGTAGCAGGATCTGGACCGAGAGGTCACTTCTTTCTTTTTGGCCATTGTTATTACTGCATAAAACACTATTGTTCAGAGCAGTTAAAATATCAGAAATGGCATCAGCCTACCTCTTCCTTCTTTTGTGCTGCCTCCATTAACAAAGATCTATTATTTGGCATTAGAAAAATTTACAAGCTCCATGTAAAGAAGTTAATCTGCTGTCAGGCCCTTGAGTGTCATTACAAAATTTAATGTGTTCATTGAGGTGGCATAGGATAAGTATGGAGATATTCAGTTACTTGCAATGCATGGCACCATTCACAATAGCTACAATTTTATGTACCAAATCATAACATTAATTCCATCGGTCATGGGAGTTCCTCAGGAGCTACATGTGCTACTTGAAGCACCAGTCGTGTCATTTTGGAAAGTTATGAAGGAAGGATATTCACAGTTTGGTTTTGGGTTGCAATTATTTTAACAAGAGTCATTTTTTTCCCCAATAGATTTTAACGTATCTTTCTGTATTACCACTTCTCTACAACATTGTTCTTTTACCAGAACTTTCTCCCACAGGTGTTTTTTTTAGGGCTGAATTTTTTTAAGTGGGACAGATCTAAGGATGTGGAAACCTGTTTGCTCATTTTAGAAACAAGCGTTACAGTCTGTACTGTTTGCTTTCTGGCCTGGCAAGTACAGCCTGACCTGGCATAGTCATGGTAGGACTTTCTGACATGTAACACTGAGTGTGAGAAGCTGGGGTGTCATTACTATGAACAAGAATTTAGCTAAGCAAAAACTTAAGGTTCTTTTTAGTTAGTTTAAAAGGATAGTTGTGACAAACTGAACTGTAATTCATGATGAAAGGGCTGCCTATCTCTGGATGGATACCTAATACTGCAGTCCAGTACTACAGTCTCAATGTTGGAAGAACTGCTAGGAATTTCCCATTATCCCGAGGGGAGTTAGTTAGCAGTCATACACTGCAAATTTGCTCTCCCCAGCACTTTCCTGTTCCTGTATGCAGTGATACAAAGATGTTTTTCTGAATACAACGGCCTTGCTATTTCTTTACCCAATTATTTGCTAACAGGTGGTAGATAAAAGTTCTGTATGTTGCAAAAGGTAGGAGAAATTGCTTTTGGATGGCCCTGCAGTTTCTGAAGAAGATTAGGACTTTAGCCCTCTCCGATAACTTAGCTTAGAAGTATCCATGTGGATTACGTCAAACTATAAGCAAAGATAATAAATGGAAGCACTATTGAGAACTCTTTAGGATAAGATGCATCAAACATGCAAAAGATGCATGCACTGCGCAGAATCACCCGAGAAGGGCCAAGCAGCAGACAAGTGAGGAAGACTCCTGAAGACCGCCAGAGGACTCCTGAAGACCACCAGAGACCTCGAGTACACCTGCACGAAGGACATTTAGATATGGTAACAAGTTCCTGGAAAACTAACGAATATGTAAAACTTTTCTCAGAAATCTGATGAATATGTATCTAGACCCTGCATATAAACTATGCCATTAGCCTGACCAGGTGCACACAATAGGAGGAGAAATCCCTTGTGTTCCTAGCGCTGCAATAAAGGATACCTGCTTAATGGTCTTCTGACTATTGAGTCCTGATTTTGGCTTTTCACGGCAGCAATTTGGCACCCCAGATAGGACCCACTCTGCTCAGCTGCAGGACCTGCTAAGAACAGGACTCCCTAGGGTACCCCCGGGATTTCCCAGAAGGACTTGTCACCTCAATCGGATCACTGTGGGAGCAGACAAGGACGGTCTGAGGAGTAAAGGTATTCTTTAAATTTTCTGAGTTTCTCTTCTGGAGACCGGTCATTAGGGGGTACTTGTAAGCCATAGGAGACGTCCCATGCGGAGTGCAGTATACCAGGCTGCTAGTGCCTGAGGGTATACATCTGGTATTATTCGGTATTAGTACACAGCTTATATAACTTGTATAAGTGTTTGTACTTTTGGGTTTGTGCACACTCACTGTGAGTAGAGCACTCTGGTATTTAGTGAGTTGGTACAGGCACGGGTTAAGCCTTGTACTTCTGCAATAACTTACTTTCTGGTATTGGTACACTTATGAAACCTGCATAAGTTTGGTACTTCTGGCACCACAGACTTATGGGTATTGAACTCGGATATAGATATAAGGGATTGCTCATTGCAAACGGACTTGGATTTTATGTTTTATTTTTGTATGGGTGACTAGAGCTAGCTCTTGTGTGTGAGAGGACTGAGTGACTGAGACGTGGCATAGCTGCAAGGGGAGTGTGGAAAACCTGGAGAAGTGTGTATTTCACCATGGAAATGAATGTGAACCACTTTTTCTTGTAAACTGTTTTATCTGTGACCAAAATATATGGGTAGTATTTGGATGGAATATCCAGTGTGAGAATTGTGGAATGTGGTCAGAGTGGAAAGAAAAAGAGCGACAAGTTGTGGTTATTAAAATAATTTGTGGGCAAATAAAGACAGTACAGAATCAATAAGGTAGAATGGGGAGACAGCAAAGCGGTGGTGGTATAAAGAAAAGCCCCCTAGGATGTATCCTAGCACATCGGAAAAATAGAGGGGGACAGCCGGGTGGAAGTGTGAATAAGGAAACATCGATCAAATATTGTAACCAGTGGTGGCCCCTGTACAAACAAGAGGATGGTGAAAAATGGCCTTTTAACAGATCTTTGAATTATAACACTATATTACAGTTAATGGTTTTTTTACAAAGAGAAGAAAAATGGGATGAAGTTATGTATGCAGACATGTTTTTTACTTTGAAGAATCATCCAGAATGGCAGAAGGATTGTGGTATTAATATCCCACCACAAGATCCCCATGTCCTATCTTTAGAAAAGAAAAAGAAAAGTGAAAGGAAACAGGAGAAAATAAAAAGATGCTGTTCAGCGTATAACATTAAGCAGAGATGCTTAAAGCTAACAAACCCCAAAAAGAAAAGAGAGGAGGTAGAAGATCAGCCCAAAGAAATGGGATTATCCCCTTTATTACAGAACTTGCCTCCTCTGCATCCACCATTATCATTCGAAACAAACAGCAGCAATCAGGAAGAAGAAGCAGCAAATAATTTTACCCCAGTTACCACACGGACTCAGAACAAGACTCAGAAAGCTCCACAACTGCTGGCCCTGTTGCAGGAGGTAATGGGGGTGGGAGATCCAGCCAGAGTAAAAGTCCCCTTCTCTACTACCGATTTAGATGCTTGGAAAGAAGTAGCTCAGGGATATCGGGATGACCCCTCCTGAGTGGCAAAACGATTTAAATTAATAGTAAGAAATCAGGATCCTGATTGGACAGATGTAGATTTGATCTGGGGAGAAATGACTGAGACTGAAAAACAATTAGTATTAAAAACTGCACGAACTCATGTGCAGGCCCAAATTACTGGGGGAACCTTACAAAGGAGTGTAGATGATTACATTCCCCTGACTGACCCACACTGGGATCCCAATGATGGGCATGATTATAGATTGTTAAAAAGATATCGAGAAAGGATAAAACTGGGATTAGAAAACGCTGTTCCTAAGGCTGTGAATTGGTCAGCACTATATGCTGTCAAACGGGCAGAGAGAGACTCCTACTGAATATTTGGATCAGTTGAGAAATACCATGAGAAAATACACTACCTTAGATCCCTCCTCGGATGTGGGCCAGCAACAACTTGTCTCTCTATTTTTGGGACAGTCATCTACAGATACAAGGAGAAAGGTACAGAAGTTAAAAGGGCCTGATATAAGGGACTTAGAAAAGTTGCTTGAAGAGGCGTGGAGAGTTTTTAGAAATTCAGAGAATACAGATAAATGAAAATTAACAAAAGTAATGGCAACAGCGACGGTGGCAGCTTTGGAACAGAAAGGAATGGTAAATGGAGGAGGATTTAGAGGACGTGGGAGAGGAAGGCCCTTTGGGAATAGAAGAGGGATAGAACAGGTATTGGAGAAAGAAATCAGTGTGCATATTGTTGGGAGGAAGGACATTAGAGAAATGAATGCCCGAAACGTAAGGGGTTACAACAGGCTGTGATAGTGGAAGCAGAGGCCGACTGACGAAGACCCAGGGCATCTACCCTAGCGGATCCACTGATCAAAATTAAGCTAGGGAAATCAAGAAAGAAGTAGAATTTTTGGTAGATACGGGAGCCTCTTTCTCTGTTTTAAATCAAGAACTGATACCTGTAAGTAAAGACTTTGTAAATGTAAAAGGAGCTACTGGCCAACAGGAAAAAGCATTCTTTTTAAAACCTCTCAAATTCAAGATAGAGAAGCAAATTGGGATACATCAGCTTTTGTATTTGCCAAATTCTCCCAAACCACTATTAGGTCGGGACTTATTAGAACAGTTAGGAGCGGTGATAACTTTTAAATATGAGACTGTGGAATTAAAGGTAAAGGAAAATCAATTAACTGAGATTTTAAGTCTAGCCCTAATGTACCCTGGAAAGTCTGCTGCAACAACTCCCCAAACTGAAGAAATTATTAATCAGGTATATCCAGGAGTATGGGCTGCAGGGATTCCCGAAGGGCGAAAAATGCCATTCCTATAGTCATAAAGCTCAGGAAAGGAACCAGTCGGGTATGACAAAAGCAATATCCCTTGAAGTTAGAGGATTGAAAAGGGATAGAAGGATCAATTAATATTTTTTTACAGTATGAACTATTAGTAGAATGTGAATCAGAGTATAATACCCCCATATTACCGGTGAAAAAGCTGGATGGAACTTATCAGGTAGTACAAGATTTAAGAGAGGTAAATAAAATTGTTAAGGACCTACAACCTGTGGTGGCTAATCCTTATACTTTACTTGCTAAGCTATGAGATAATCAGGTATGGTTTACAGTATTAGATTTGAAAGATGCATTCTTCCGTTTGCCTTTAGCAAAAGAAAGTCAAAGTTTATTTGCATTTGAATGGGAAAGCCCTATGTCTAGTAGGAAAACGCAGCTTACTTGGACAGTGTTACCCCAAGGTTTTAAGAATAGTCCAACAATCTTTGGAAATCAACTAACACGAGAACTTGAAACATGGGATCTTCCTTCCAGAGATGGAATCCTTTTACAGTATGTAGACGACTTATTAATAGCAACTAAAACAAAACCTGACTGCATATGATAGACTATCAGCTTGTTAATTTTGGGGGGACTAAATGGGTATCAAGTCTCTCAACAGAAAGCTCAGATGATACGACAACAGATAACCTACCTTCGATACAAACTTTCTGGAAGACAAAGAGAATTAGGAACAGAATGAAAAGAAGCCATCTGCAGGATTCCCCTCCCTTGGATGGTAAAAGAACTCAGGACCTTTTGGGGAATGACAGGTTGGTGCCGGTTATGGATTTATAATTATGGAATAATAGTTAAACTTTTGTATGAACTTTTGAAAAACAATTCTACTCGATTGATTTGGTCTAAAGAAGCTCAAAATGCATTTAAGACACTTAAGAAAGAACTAATGAAGGCCCCGGCCTTGGGTCTACCTCATGTGACTAAACCTTTCTGGCTATTTTCTCATGAGAGGCAAGGTATAGCTCTGGGAGTCCTAGCTCAATGGCTAGGACCTTATATAAAAGAGCAGTGGCCTATTTTTCCAAACAGCTTGACAAAGTAAGCAAAGGATGGCCAGGATGTCTATGAGCTGTAGTGACTCTAGTCTTGAATATTCAAGAAGCCCGGAAGTTTACCTTGGGCCAAAAGATCACGGTGCTGGTTTCACATACAGTATCAGCTGTACTGGAACAAAAAGGGAATCACTGGCTTTCCCTATCCCAATTTCTATAATACCAGGCCATTCTTATTGAATCAGATGATGTTAGTATTGAAGTAACTATTGTTATGAACCCAGCTTCTTTCCTTAGTGAGATGACTTCTGAACCGTTGACACATGATTGCTTAGAAACCACAGAGACTGTGTATTCCAGCAAACTGGATCTGAAAAAAGAACCTCTGGGGGATGCACAGGATTCCTCGTTCACGGATGGAAGCAGCTTCATCTGACAAGGTATTCAAAGAGCTGGATACGTGGTGACAATGATAAACGAGGTAATTGAATCTCAATCACTACCTGCTGGAACATCAGCTCAAAAAACTGAAATCATTACCCTGACTAGAGGCCTGGAATTGGCAAAAGGAAAAGGGATAAATATATGGACAGATTCCAAATATGCCTATGGAGTTGTCCACACTCTCGGAGCAATTCAGAAGGAATGAGGACTACTAACTGCACAAGGGAAGCAGATTAAGTATACCGAAGAAATTCTTCGCCTATTAGAAGCAGTCCAGCTGCCAACCAAAGTTGCCATCGTGCACTGTCGAGGACACCTGAAAGGTAACACTGACCAGGAAAAAGGTAATAGATTGGCTGACTATAAAGCTAAACAGGCAGTGGAGAGAATGCAAAAAGTTTTAGCCTTAATTCCAGACAATAGAAGTAAGAGCCTAGATGATCAAGAACATATTGAATATTCTAAGGCTGATAAAGAACTGATAGAAGAAACAGGAAGACAGATTCCCTCCAGAGGATGGGCCCACTCAAAAGATAGTAGAATTATAATTCCTGCTAAACAGATATGGGGAGTAGTTAAAGAAGAACACAGTAAGACACACTAAGGATCAGACTCCCTGTATAAATTTTAAAGTTAGAAGTTAATATGGAAAAATTTGTATACTACAATCCAACAGGTGACTCAGCAGTGTGAGGTATGTTTGAGACATAACCCCAACACAAGTAACAGGGTGCAATTAGGGAACATTGAGAAAGGAAACATACCAGGAAACCACTGGCAAATTGATTTTTCTGAACTTCCAAGAAAAGGGGGATACAGATACTTATTGATACTTACAGACACCTATTCTAGATAGCCAGAAGCATTTCCTTGCAGAACAAACAAAGCAAGAGAAGTAACTAAGGTATTATTAAACGAGATAATACCCCGATTTGGAGTACCTATAGTCATCTCGTCAAATAAGGGTACTCATTTTTGTACGCAAGTAGTGCAACATGTCAGCAAACTATTGGGAATCGATTGGCAGTTACATACACCCTACAGGCCACAAGCCAGTGGGCAGGTGGAAAAAATTAATTATATGATAAAACAGATAGCCAAAATATGTCAAGAAACAAACCTATAGTGGTATCAGACACTACCTATTACACTGCTTAGGATACGTGTGAAACCTAGAACCAGAGAAAATCTGAGCCCTTTTGAAATATTATATGGGAGACCATACCAGGCTAAATATCAAGGGAACGATTTAAGTCCATTGGGAAATTCTTATTTACAGAATTATGTTATCTCTTTGAGAAAGCAATTAAAGAAAATTAATAGGAATGTTTTGGGAACCAGAGCTAAGGGGTTGGATCATCCGATTCACCCATTTAGCCCTGGAGACTGGATTTATGTTGAGAATTTTTCAGGTGATCCATTAGGAAAGAAGTGGAATGGACCCTACCAGGTGTTGCTGACCATTTTTACTACAATCAAGCTTTGAGAATAACTGACTTGGATCCACTATTCAAGAATTAAGAAAGCAATTCCTGAATAGAAAGTAGAACAAAAAGCCCCACTAAAATTGAAGTTAACTAAAGGGGTTTGATCCATGGTTAGTATTTGTTGTGTAAAGAGAAATGTAGGAATTCTACCTACTTGTGTATCTAAGTCAGGTGACAAAGAGAAGTCTAGGTTCCCGGGATGTAAATTTACATTTAAGATTGATTGGAGGAATTATAAGAACAACTAATCAATCAGATTGTTGGGTATGTATTCAGTTCCCTGAACACACTGATAAAGGTTTACCTTTAGTAGGAATACCCACCCGTTTCAATACTTCTTAGAATAACTTATGGGTGAAGCCAAAGTTTACCAAGGAAAATGAGACAAATCTCCAGATTTGAGATGTGTCAGACCCTAACACCTCCTAAGTCAAATGTGTAACTACAGATAAGACCAATAGAATCGGCAACGTTACAGTGGGACACTACCCTTGTTGTAATTGGAATACACAGATACAAAGGATTAGTCAATTCAGTAGATATTAGAATGTTCCAAAAGGGAGTGTTTGGTATTGGCTATGTGAAAAGAAGGCCCGGAAGGCCTGACCTCCTAATTAGTCAGAAACACGTACCTTGGGGGTGATAGTTCCTAATATCACTGTAACCAGGAGCTTAAGAAATCAGAATGAGTGGGCGAGAACCTTTTTGAAACGATTTAAGAGAACACGGAATACTATTGCTGACCATCCTACAGGATTTCACAGTTTTGTTCGGCGGTTCTTACCGTGGTTAGGGGTAAGTAAATTAGAAAAAACACTAGCGAACATTTCAGCAGTCATAGAACAAATAATAGAGAACTACACTGTGGGTGCCATTCAGGCCTTACAACTTGAGATTACTAGTTTATCTAAAAAGGTTCTCCAAAATAGGATGGCATTGGATATACGTCTAGCAGCACAAGGAGAGGTTTGTACGGTCATAAATGTTAGTTGTTGTGTATATATAAATCAGGAGAGGAAAATTGCCACAGATCTGAATGACATTTAGAAACAAACCCAACAGATACATAAAGTAACTATGGATGATACATCTTGGAGATTTAGGGAAATTTGGAATAAATTAACTTCTTGACTTCCCAATTTAGGACAGTTAAAACAATTATTAGTCAGGTTAATTACTTTAACAATTCTAGAGATATTTGTCAGTATATTTCTCAAATGTTTTCTTTGGTGTTACCAGAGTTCAGCTGAAATGTATAGTGACTGAAAAAGAAATGAGATTAGACATCAGGTAGAAACAAGAAAATATTTTACTTGAACCCTTGAAAGGAATAGACTATAAATTACATAAAAATGAATTCTAGTGAATTTATATGTATTGAGGACTGTAGCAGATAAACTACAAGTCCTCAAAAGAAAAGGAGGGATTGATGCAAAGATGTTTTTCTGAATACAACGGCCTTGCTATTTCTTTACCCAATTATTTGCTAACAGGTGGTAGATAAAAGTTCTGTATGTTGCAAAAGGTAGGAGAAATTGCTTTTGGATGGCCCTGCAGTTTCTGAAGAAGATTAGGACTTTAGCCCTCTCCGATAACTTAGCTTAGAAGTATCCATGTGGATTACGTCAAACTATAAGCCTAGATAACAGAAGCACTAACGAGCACTCTTTAGGATAAGGTGTATCAAACATGCAAAAGATTGCGCTGCGCAGAATCATCCAAGAAGGGTCAAGCAGCGGACAAGTGAGGAAGACTCCTGAAGACCGCCAGAGGACTCCTGAAGACACCAGAGACCTCGGTACACCTGCACGAAGGACATTTAGATATGGTAACAAGTTCCTGGAAAACTAACGAATATGTAAAACTTTTCTCGGAAATCTGATGAATATGTATCCAGACCCTGCATATAAACTATGCCATTAGCCTGACCAGGTGCACACAATAGGAGGAGAAATCCCTTGTGTTCCCAGCGCTGCAATAAAGGATACCTGCTTAATGGTCTTCTGACTATTGAGTCCTGATTTCAGCTTTTCATGGCATCAGCAGTGATGGTTGCTAACGCTCTTACAAGGCAGCAGTCTATAGCATACAAACTGCAGTGAACAAAGCAGAATGGGGAAAAAAAACCTCACTGTTTTTACAGCTTCATGGCTTCTCTGTGCTCTTGGTATTTGTCTCAAAACGTAGCTATTAATGCAAGAAGTGTGAGTTACTTATTTTGCAACCTACAACTAGTCGGTAAAATTCACCGTGATGGTAAGACAGCGAGGCAAAAGTAGGATGTTAATGTAACGCTACTAGTTAGCTTCGGCATAAACGGCCCGCACCTAGTGCCAAGGAATGTGCTCCGGCTTTAGAACAGTGAGATCTAGTGCTTAAAAACGCAGCAAACCAGCATAAAATAAATGAAGTACTGCTGGATCAGATAGAACTAAAGCCTTTTTAGTTTCAAGTAGCCCGATTTCCAAGGGATTTGGTAAACAAGGCGCAGTGGTTACTTGAAGATTTACAAACTGAACACGTAACCTGTTTCGTGGCCTTATCAGCTAAAGCCAGATCAGTGTGTGTCACGGTGTTGCCAAACCATTCCTCGCCACCACCAAACCTTTCGCAGATCAGCCACACGCTCGCACAGACGAGCCGAGGCTCCCCGCGGCCGCGGGAGCTTCGTGCCCGCGCGGACCTGCGGGCTCCCGGCCTGCGGCAGCCTGTGCCCACGGGCTGCAGGACTAGACCGGGTCTCGGGTTCAGAGGATGTTCAAAGGCTAGAAATCCACATTTTCAGACGCCGTTCTAGCGACCGCAGTATAAATACCTGAACGACTACATTAGGCTGGGGGGGGGGAAGCCCGGCCCTCAAACAGTAATAGACTAAAATCTGAAGCTTGCACAGACTTTGAACGCCACGTGCCTGAAAATCCTCCCGGAATTCCCCACTCGCGGCCCGGGGCAGCCCCCGCAGCCACTGGCACATCCCCTACCCGCTCCTTACGCTCCCGGGGCCGGTGCCTGTTGCTCTACAGCAAGGCGGCGGCGGCACCGGTGGGGCCGCCCGGAACGCCCCGCGGGCTTGCAGGATCCCCGCCAGGCCGGGCTGCCGGTGCCTAGCCGCCGGCTGACCGCAGGGGGCCGCTGCT
>NW_010972687.1:8156349-8163815 GCF_000737465.1 Haliaeetus leucocephalus | reverse complement strand
CCGCGCCGGCGGGGCTGCTGCCCCGCCTCCCCCTCCGTTCAAAATTAAATTAAAAAAGAAAGAAAAAAGGGTGTCTTCTCTTCCGCCGGTTCGCTGCCCGTTTCCCCGCGCGCGCGTCTGAGCGCCGGCGGCGCCCGGCGTCTCCCCACCTGCACCTGCCGGCCGCAGGCTGGCTGCTGGCAGCGGGCGAGGTGAGGGCGTGGCGCGCGGCCCTTCGGTTAACGGCCGAGCCGCCAGGGCACCGGCCGCCCGCGGTCACAGCCGCGGCTTCAGAGTTGCTTCAGCGGGAGCGTTGGGGTTCCGGGCTGGACTGCAGGGGCGGGAGCGTGCGGGCTGTCAGTTCCGTGGTTCTTCCAATGCAGGATGGGATAAGGCGCGGCCGGCCGAGGGCAGACACCGTCCGCGACCTGATCCATGAAGGAGAGCACTCTTCCAGCAGAATACGTTGCAATATCTGCAACAGGGTCTTTCCACGAGAGAAGTCGCTGCAGGCCCACAAACGAACTCATACCGGTGAGTAAAGGGAAGGTGTGAATAGCCGGCGTGAGCAGCTTGGGGAGCAGCAGCGAAGGAATTAAAAAACAAACAAAAAAAAAAAGGACAAAAAACCCCCCCCAAACCCGCAATTAAACCCCCCCCCCCCCCCAAACCCGCAGAAAAAAACAACAAATTCGGCCTGCTAATATTTTGCTGTAACTGTTAAATTAATCAGGCTCTTCTTCCAGTGCTTGTTAGTGCAATCAAAGTCTTTGTAACTGTGTTCGTCTTGGAGACGTGTAGCAGCAGTTCGGGCTGTAACAGAGTAGCCAAACGGTGTAGATATTTTATCTGCTGCTGTCACAGGCTTACTTTGCGAGAGGAAGAACTTTATTCTAGAGGGTGGTGCTCTGTACGTGGTAGCACTGTTTATTCTGGCTGCCTCTTCTCTGTGATTTGCTTCCTTTTTGCTGGTGTATTTTTCACACAGCAGTTGAAGTTTAGCTGTATGAGGAGACAGTAGCTTAAAAGGTGGATGATAACTTGGGCAGTGTAACACCTACAAGTGTAGCTTAAACGTTGGGAAAAGAGTTCAAATGCTTAACGTCACCATCCAGTTGTCTCTCCCACCACCTAGAATTTGTGTTCTGGGGTGAAGGTGGTTGCACTGATTTACTGAGCTGTATGTAGAAGGCAACTCGCAGTTAAGTTAAAATGTGGGATCAGCTCAGTCAATACCTAGCTGAGCTTGAACTGAACAGGAGATGATGCTGGTTTTTTAAACCAAGCAAATAGTGTTGGTGGGGTTTTTTTATTCATGTTGCAACAGGACTCTGTATTTGCAATAAAGTGTGAACTAATGTAGCTCGCAATAAGGACACAACCACCGATACTGCCCCCCCCCCCCCCCAAACACCCAAACCGACCAAACGAAACCCCAGAAAAACCTTGGCTCCCACAGTCTCTTGTTCTGATTCAAGTCGCTAAGTCTAATCTAGATACTAATATTAAACAGCAGTTTCCTCATGCACTTTGGTCAAAAGATGTTTTTATTTCACTTAGTTGTATTAGGTGTTGAAGTTGTATGAACTGCTTAATTGAGCAGAGCTTACCCTGGTGTTATTCCTCTGACTTAGTAAGTCATCATCACCCCCGTTTTGTCATCCCTCCTGAGGAGCGGTGCCATGGCATGCCTTTGCAGAGTTGAACACAGTCAGATCCTCTTGAGGGAGGAGACACCTGCTGTCTCTGTTCTTGTTGTGGTTTGCATGGGGGAAGTCTCCCTTGATGACTGGCCTCAGAAAACTTTATTGGCTTAAGTCTGGAATAAGTTTCTCTTGGGACCTCCATGTACCTGATACAACTTTTCTCAAATAGTCTTCCCTAATGAGATGTTTCTACAATTTCGTATATTTCTATACTGTTGACCTCAGTTATTTTACCTTAGTTCAGGCTATGTTAAGCATAAAATTTATCTGGTTACAATGTGAATTTCATTACTTGTCCGTTTACTCGTTTCACTTCATATATTTCTTGCTCTGTAGGTGTATAGCTTCATGGGACAAAGCTTACGTAGTGCTGTGCAAGAGTCTTGAATCAGAAAATATGACAAGGAAAAATACAATTTTGGTCATGTCATCCCCACCCCCTGTCCCCGGAAGTAATTGTGTTACCCAGTAGCATTGAGGCATTGAGCATGTGCTCCAAAGTAAAGATCTGTTTGGGGTAAAAGTGGATCTCTGCTATTTGGTACGCCAGGGCTTTTTAGGTAGATGCAAGCGTCCGAGTGGGTAAAAGGAGAGCTTGCTTGCGTAAGTCTCAAGCCAGGGACCACCACTGGATACTATGACTTTTTACATTCATCTTTCATAAATCTGTTCTGTTATTATTTTTAAGGTGAAAGGCCTTATTTGTGTGACTACCCAGATTGTGGGAAAGCCTTTGTTCAGAGTGGGCAGCTCAAAACTCACCAGCGTCTCCACACAGGGGAGAAACCTTTCGTCTGCTCCGAGAATGGTGAGCCATCAGAGAACAATTTGCAGCTTTCAGAACTAGGGTCAGTCTAGTACTAGAAATGTATGCACATTCATGCTGTGACAAAGATCCATAAAAGCTTTGGGTTTTAATTTTGGAGTAGCTTCTAGGGAAGGGAGGAGCCACACAGAATCTGCATAATCATGCAAATATGTATCCAAGGATTGCGTATGTTATTATGTGAGTAGGTTATCAGTAATTCTGTGTTGTGATTTAACCCCAGCCAGCAACTAAGCACCACGCAGGTGCTCACTCACTCCCCCCCCCGCCAAGTGGGATGCGGGAGAGAATCGGAAGAAAAAAGTAAAACTCATGGGTTAAGAACAACTTAATAGAACAGAGAAGAAGAAACTAATAATGATAACACTAATAAAATGACAATAGTAATAATAAAAGGATTGGACTATACAAGTGATGCACAATGCAATTGCTCACCACCTGCCGATCAATACCCAGTTAGTCCCTGAGCAGCGATCCCCCTACCCCTACTCGCCCCATGGCATCCCATGGTATGGAATACCCCTTTGGCCAGTTTGGGTCAGCTGCCCTGGCTGTGTCCCCTCCCATCTTCTTGTGTCCCTCCAGCCTTCTTGCTGGCTAGGCATCAGAAGCTGAAAAATCCTTGGCTTTAGACTAGACATTACTTAACACTGATGTTTTCAGTTGTTGCTATCAACATTCTTCTCACACCAAACTCAAAAACACAGCACTGTACCAGCTACGAGGAAGACAATTAACTCTATCCCAGCCGAAACCAGGACATTCTGTCAGTCGATAGTAGTGTATAAAATGATGGGCCTTGTTATGAACCTTGCAACTAGAACTTGCCATTTTCAACCAAACCTAGGGTTTTGTGAGTAAGGAAGGTTGGATTCAGCAGCATCTTCATCCCACAGACATTATGCTTACTCGTTGGTTGGCTGCTTTCTGTAATGTGTTTTTCATTGTCACTTCATGTTTTTTAAGGCTGTTTAAGCAGATTCACGCATGCAAACCGTCATTGCCCCAAACATCCATATGCCCGACTGAAGAGGGAAGAGCTCACAGACAGGCTGACTAAGAAGCAGACAGCTGACAATAAAGCTGTGGCTGAGTGGCTAGCAAAGTAAGTTCTCTCATGGTGTCATCTTTCTCTAAATACTTGTAAGGCTGGTCTGAGAGAGCATTTTATTCTTAGGGCGAAAAAAAACCCCAACAAACCAAAACCAGATGTTCCTCCAGTACAAATAAGCCCAGCCTTGCCTTTCCTTAAAGAAGTGTGAACTCCTGGTCAAGACAAAGTTCCTAATGAGATGTTTTGTTATCTTTTTTTTTTTTTTTTTTGCTTAAATGCTTCTCTTTACTTGATCAACACCTGCTCATATCTTGTTAGTTAGTGCTACAGTCTTGCTGAATTTGCATGTGTATGAGTGGCAACAACTGCATAGGCAAAGGGAGAAACGCCTGCTGGGAACACCATGTAGAGGAGAAATTTGTCACAGATGTTCAATTGGGCCCTTTACACTTAAAATACTGAATAAAGGAGGTTTCTGACGCCTTTAAATTCTGCCATATAAGGGCTGAAAGATAAAGTCAAATGCAGTGCTTAGTCAAATGCAAGTGAGTGAGTACTTGGGAGGTTTTTGCCAGCTTTGAATTGTTGGTGTGCGAGTCAGTTGTGTATATTTTAAAAGCGTTCCCCACATTTGATTTTGTAGATACTGGGAGACTAGAGAACAGCGTGCTCCTGCTTTGAAAACTAAAACAATCCAGAAAACAGATCAGGAACAGCAGGACCCGATGGAATATCTTCAATCTGATGAAGAGGAGGATGAAGAGAAAAACAGCGCTCATTCAGCTGCCTGCCGCCGCCTCCAGGAACAGCGTGAGCGCATGCATGGTGCGCTGGCTCTCATTGAGCTTGCAAACCTAGCTGTGGCACCCATGTGACAATAGATAGGAACAGAGTCTGCCTATACAAAGCGTACTTCCTGGTGGTACTTAACCAGTTAGATCCTGAGCATAAGCTAAGCACCTTATTTGCTTATCATAGGCTGCTATTCTGTAGAATTTATGAAGAATGTTGTTGCCCCATAACATGGGGTGAGAGAATTGCACTTTTTGTAAGGTAAAAGACAGATGTAAAGTTTCTAAGTATTTTGTAAATACAGGACTGCATAATGCAGGGTTGACAAATTTACGTGTTGTGGGGAGCTAGATTTTGCAAGGTTAACTCATTTATTTTGAAGCAGTTTTCACAGGAAGCACTTTCTGAACAAAGTGTTCGCAATTAGCGGAATGGTACACGTGGCCAAAGAAGGCTGGCAAAAAGAAAAGTATTTATCTGACAGTTTAAGCAAATTTATATTACGTGATAGGGCTGAAGATATGGTTAAGCAGTAGTGAAACTGTTTTTCTAATGTCAGTATCACTGAGGCGGAAGGCAAAGCTTAGTTATCTCAACCTGTAGAGGGGAAGAAACTGCTTCATGCAGGAAACTAAGATCTGACTGCTCAAGGTATGAGGCTTGACTTTGCTGTTTTAAGTTTTCTGATTTGATTTCAGCAGAATTTCTTGGTAGCACTTGTTGTTCCTAACATGTGATGTTAGGAACTTTTGCACATTTTTGGATTTATCTGAAAATGATTAGTCTTGCAAAGTCTAGACAAAGGTAAACAATTGGTAATATTTTTTTCAGATATTTTTGGACCCTGTAGTGATTTGGCACTTGATTTTCTTATTAAAGGGGATATTTACAGGGTGGTATGGATTTGTAGTAAACTATTCTAGATTTCCTGTTAGCAAACACTAAGTTTTGAAGTATTGCTTTTACATGATTATTAGCAAATAGAAGCCTCCGTACTTTCTGTGCATAAAGCCACCTTATTGCTTTACTTCAGGATAACATGCCAATTTTGTCTTCACTAACTGTAGCACAGCTATCAATTAAACACTGCATAAAAGTATTCACTATACAACTAGAAAATAGGCTTCCAAAGATAGCTACAAGCATGTTAACAGTGTGATTTCATGTATTTCCCAAATAAATGAAGTTACAGAATGCTGCGTAGTACTCAGATGCTGATATAAAATGTTTAGCAGTATATCTTGTCACTTCGTGAATGTTGTATACTTTCAAATAGCATTGTCTCATGGTGATATTTTTCTGTATTTTGCTTTGAAGGCAACCAGAGAGTCCTAATATGCTAACGAAACTTTGTTTTCAGATAGAACTTTTTGGTGTGGTTGGTTTTTTTTTGGGGGGGGGAGTTGGTTGGTTTTTTGTTTGTTTGTTAAGCTACTGCTATAGGGGATATTAATGATTTGTATTTACTGACCTGCTTGCTTTAACTCCTTCCTCTCGTTGAAGGTTAAGAAATTCAGATAAGAAGGGAAGCCACTTTCCCTCTTGCTTAAACAAGAGGAAGAAATCATTTTATCAATCACTTGTTATAGACTGACCAGATGCATACAGCTGTTCCAGAAAAGTAGTGTTATTTTATACCAGCAACTGCAACTGTTGGATTATGTTCTCTGATAATTGATAAACTGTTAGGGTTGACAAGCTCATTAACCCAGTTTGTTTAAATTGAGTATTGATGCACTTAACTAAAGAGTAATTGAATAACTAAAAAAAAAAAAAAAATAAATAAAAAAAATCACTTTTATGGAATGTAAATAGTTTTGCATGAGTGATACAGTTTTTTGCTTTCAGCTCCTAAACCGAGCTGCTATCAGTCTCATTTGTTTCTGTTTTAAGTCTTTTAGGCTTAAAAGTATGAAACACTGTAGTCATTCTAGGCTTCCTAGCCTATGTAAAACTGGTAATTTGCCTGTGTTGGTTTGGAGTTTCTCAAATAAGTTGCATGCTTTTCACTGTTCAGTTCGCCTCATGCAAGTAAGTGTCATTCCAGAATGAGCCCAGAGCTCACTGTTGTGCTTCTGAGTCATCAGTCAGAATTGCTTCTGAGTAGTATTTCACAGGGCACAAGACTGTGTAATTACCAGCCAGTTGCAGGCTGGAGTCATAATCTTACTTCATTAGGATTGATTTTTAAAATTTTTTTTTCCCAGTCAGCTGTAATGCTTCGGGCAATTTGCAGCATATTTCTTCAAGTATGATGAGTACACTGAATTGTACTTGGCTGTAGAATTCAGAATTCAGACAGCTGAAGCAGTTTTGTGTTGCAACAAGTTTTGGGTAAAATACCAAGTTAAAAAAAAAAAAAGAGGTGTGGAAGACTGCTTTCTGTTTTATGAAGAAGTGATTACATACAAGAAATGTTGAAGTATTCAGTGCTTCAAACGATTGAAGTTGTAGTTTGGCATGACTTAACAGCAGAAGAGTGGATATGCTGTCATTTTAATAGATGCTTTGAATAAAAACATGGTCCAGTTTTCAAGTTTAGTATGTGCCGTTTGGTAATTTGTAAGTACTTGGGCTCTTCCTTGTTTCTGTCATCCTGTCGGCCCGACTTGCCCCAGGGCGCGAAGGTGTTCATTTTCCCCGCCTGTTGAAATCTGACACGAGTTAAACACCCAAAGCAGATTAATTTTTTAGAGCTCTTCCGCAGTCCTGACAGACTTGTGGGAGTCCCTCTGAAGCCAGGCCCAGGCCCGGTGCGCTGCGGCGGCCCTCGGCCCCGTGGGGAGGGGGCCGGGGCCCGCGGAAGCCGCCGGCCTCCGGGAGCTTGGAAGCTCTCCCTGTCCCCGGGGGCGAGCGCTCGGAGACGCTGAACCCCTTTCCCACGAGGCCGGTTTAGGAAGCAGCAAGCCGGTGTCGGATGGTGGCGGGGGGCGGCCACCGCTGCGCTGCGGGCCTGGCCTCCCCCGGAGGCGGCGGCACGTCGCGATGCATTTTTGTCCCCGGTACTTTCGGCCGAGCCCCGAAAGGCCGCGGTGGCGGTGAGCTGCCGCTGCGGGAGACGCCGGTGGCGGCCCGGGCCGGGGGGGGCGGGGAGGGCGCGGCGCGGCCC
>NW_010972687.1:8096854-8156196 GCF_000737465.1 Haliaeetus leucocephalus | reverse complement strand
GCCTCGCCTCGCCTCGCCTCCGGCCCAGCCCTCCCGAGGGCCGGCGGCGGTGCGGCTCTCCTCCCGGCGAGGGCAGGCTGTACCCCGCTCCCGAAGCGCCGGCCGGGGAAGCGTTTTCATCACCGTTAGCCTGACCCAGGGGCGTTGGGGCAGCTCGGGTCCCGGGGCACGGGCGCCCTAGCAGCGGAGGTGTTGGGGAACGCGCCGGGGCCCGGGTCGGTTTCTGCCATTTCAGACCCCGTTTATGCCCGGTACGTGCCCCTTCTGCAACACCGCCCGAGCGCTGAGCCGGTGGCAGGCGTGTTTTTGAAGCGTGCCAGTCTTTTCCTCGAAGGCCTTCCGTTATTCCCAGCGCCGAGGCTGGCGTTTTGCAGGTCGTGCCAGCTCGGACCACCCTTCAGGGGAACAAGCAGCGTTTCCCCTCACTGTTCCTGCCGAACGATCTCGTTGCCTTCCTGCAAGCACCTTTGTTTTCTGCAGTGGCCAGAAACGAAAGGTGAACTTTAGAAAATCTCTTAACCATAAAAACACTGAAGAACTACGTCTGTGATTTGATGCGGCATCCCATATGGAATCGTTGTCCTGTAGCTGTGGTCCTCTCACCGTTAATAGTCTTTACTTAAAAGGTTTGCTCTGGTTTTGCTGTGTTTAAGTCATTATGAACTAAAAACAGGAAAGGAAAAAAGCCAACAAAACAAAAGGAAAAAAGTTAAAAACCAAAACTTGCCATTATTTTCTAACGTTGAGTGCTATTTGAACACATAACAGCTGTATATAACGACTCCCAGAAATGGTGCATGAGGCACGTTGAGATTTTGCTTTATAGTGGTTTTCATAATACAATCTGCAGCTCCCTATAAGTCCCTGGCATATGTCTAGCACATCTGTGAAAGATAGTCGAGGACAGCATGTCCTTCAGTGAGCCCAAGTTTTGTATCAAGAGTTTACAGCATTGCTGGGAATGTTTAGGGCTATCTGCAAATCAAAAATGGCTGGAGAAATCTGTGTAGTACAGATGAGTGAAGTCTCCATATTTATATGGTGTAGCTAAAGTACAAACCACAGTTTAGGTGTCACATGATTATAAATGGAAGTCCCATTTCTTTGGGTTTTTTTCCCTTTTTCCCCCTAATACCCCTGTGTCCAGGATTCTCTTTTGCTGCTGGCTGCTCCTAACTCTTTATCTGTGTTATGATTCCAGTGTCCTTATGGCCTTCCTTCTGCAATTCAGGGCACTTCTTTCTTTTGCTAATACTGTGTTCCTGTCCCAGTGGTGCTTATTTGAGATGTATGTTTCTCAGCATACCATGCAGTAGTATAGCGTATATTCCTGGTGGCTTCTGCGATAAAGAGCCGCAACCTCAAGGAGCCTTGATAATGGAAAATTACAAAGCTTGTTGGGAACGTGGACCCTCCTTAGGCGTTCGTTAGTGCAGATGTGCACAGAGAATGAAATCGGGTTTATTTAGATTCCTTGAATGCAGGTTTGTGTGTGACCATCCCTGACGGTGCAGTCCAGCAAAATGCTGCATGACTCCTGGGAAGCAGCAGGAGCTGTCACATTTAGGGAGTTCCTTGACACCTGAGGCTTCTGGGCAAAGAGGCTCCAGACACTGCTGGTTATGGCATAAAGCAGCCATCCATCGTAAATAACTTCTTCACTTGTGTTTCAGTATGCATACAGAGAATTAGCAGTTACTGCCACACCTTTATTGGTTTTACCTTTATGTAGAATTAGGGAAAAAAATGGAGCCACTTAGGGTCTTCAGGTGTCCTGCTAAAGTTTCTGCTTTCTTAACATTCAAGTACCCATGCTTTCAGCTAAAGCTAACTGAAGGGGTGTTGTAGGAATTTAGCTGTTTTAGCAGACAATAGATGTTTCTACAACATTTACCTAGGTACTTTCTTTTCACAAAAACATATTTTTAGTGTGTTTGGGCTGTGGAGATAAGCTTCCAAGTTAGGGCAAGTGCAAGAGGTTTAACTTACTATACCATCTCAGGATGCGTGCTGTCTATGTGAGGCCACTCAAAAAATTACGCATTGTTAGAGTTCTCCAAGTGTGTTACCTTCACTTACAAATATCCCCAAAACAATGAGCAATTTAGAATTGATCAGCTATGCCTATGCTAAATTAGTTGGATGCAGCTTGCATTTTGGTACAGAAGTAAAATACTAGGACTCCAGTAAGTGTAGCAGTTCCTGAGCTCTTCTGAAAGACAGGCCAGTCATCCACATATCCAGTTGTTGACTTTGGTGCTAAAATTAAACTTTTTTTTTTCTTTTTTTTTTTCCCTTCTTAGTATTAAATCTCTGTTTATGCTTTTCAGCTTCCCATCACCAATGTTTCTTGGAATTGGACAGGTATGTTCACAAGTAAATCATACTAAATGTGCTCATTATTTTGTACGTTAAACTAATGTTTGCACAGAGATATATTTTAGGGGGGGAAATCGCTGTTATACTGCACTGCTTGTCTTCTGGATTAGATACACTGTAAGGAAGAGTGATTTGTTTTAGTGAGATCAAGGAAGTTTCAGCTTAAGTCAAAACTATTGCCTGGGAAGGGTAACGTAAAGGACTGGAAATGCCATTTATTTCCCCTTGTAGAGATAGTAGTTAAGAGATCTGGCCTTCAAAACTGTCAAGATTTGTTCTACCAAATGCATAGATCCTATGAGAATTCTGGAGCATTTGTGGATTATATGCAGAGATTATTACCCCTATCTGTAAAAAAACTGTATATTTCCTTATAAATATCTCCCCCCTTTCCCAGCAGTTTTACAGTAGGACTACCACACAATTTTGGTTCTTTGTTGCCTTATTTGCCTGTGGGCAACTTGGACTACTGCAGCAGAAATAGTTTTTTGTTATTTTTTTTGTCAGTAGGCATCATAGTAAAAACAAACCTCAAACGTCTGTGTACATGGTCCATAAAGAAGAATGTGTGACTCTGCAGAGGGATAGCTGGGAAAGATAGAGCCTTGAAGCAAGTGTTGTTTAGGCAAATTTAAAAGAGAGAATATACTTTCTGCCAAGGTTGCAACCTAAGAGTTAGTAAGGAAGAGGTGAAAACAGGGTACTACAAGTCTGACATCTCTGCTGTTTGGTGCTGAAGAGAGTAAAATGTCTTGTAAACTCTTTGCTGTGTGAGAGGGGGAAAAAGAGTTTCACACATCCAGACTGCTCAAGGAACCACACATCATGCTTCAGTGGAAGCCAAAGACTAGAAAATGTGGCAGTAATTCATGTTAAGGGCAATGATATGGCTTTGTTTCTTTGCAGAACTTAAGACTTAATGTCATTTCCATTTTTTGTTGACTGATCCTTCCAAGACTTCCCTGAACACTTTGTAAAGTGCATATAATATGGTATAATGCTTTAGTCTGCAGAACATGACTCCACCCCATTCTCTAGATAGCCAATTATTATATTTTTGTATAAAGGAAATTTTAACTTTTTTTTTCCCTCTCTGGGGCCATCTTTAACTCTTATGATGTGGGATTGCTCAGATATTCTCCTTCATTCTGTCTGTATCTTTATAATTTCTTCCTCATGTTGTCAACAGACTGATCAATGCACAACTCCTGTCTTGCAGTACCAAAAAAGCTGTAGGAATGATTCCGCAAACTAAAGAGCACTCTGAGTGAAAATAACATGATTATTCTGGGATCCTGTCCTGTTTTTTTCTCAGCTTCTTCTCAGCATGCATTGTTTCACAGGTTGCCACTAATTTTCTCAAGCTAGTAAAACATATGTCTATATTGTAGTTTTAAATAAATAGCTGGCAAAATTGATAAGAATAAAGTTATTCCAGTTTATTAATTGCATGCTATGGTGTTCTTTGAAAGAAATATGTAATACCTAGCATTTGTCAAATGCATATAAAGATTTTTCTTTGAAAGGGTTCTTTCATTCATACATTACAGTTTTACTCTTACATGACTTCTTTTTTCTTTTTTTTTTTTAGATGGCAGCCACTATACTTATCTTGTATGTGTCAAAATTAAATAAGATTGTTCACTTCCCTGATTTTGACAAAAGTATACCTGTTAAGGTAAGGATTGTGTAGGTCCTGATATTAATAAGAAAATGTTACCTCTTATAGTGGCATTCTTTCTATGGAGACAAGATATAAAAGAAGAACAGAAAAAATTTTGCATTTGTTTGTGATTGTATCTTTGTTTCATTTAATATTGGATTTGATCATTTTATTTTCACTGCAGTATTCTGGCCTTTTTTTTTGTAGAGAAATCTGGTGCCATTTTGTTACGCAGTAAATGGGAAAGGGTGCTGTGCCTTCATACAGCTGGACTAACTCTTTCAGATTCTTGAAGTATTTTTCTGGATGTATACAGCTCCCCATGGGATCAATGAGACATCTGTATTTAAGAAAGAATTTTGATCACAGCATAAAGGGAGAAAGGCTCCTTGGAAATTTGAGTGGGACCTGCGATAAAACAATAGAAAAAGGATATGCAGTAGACCAAAAACCCGAACAACAGTTGACTCCAAATGTAAGATTTATGTTCCATAGGAAGGGCTAAAGTAGTGCCCACTGAAAACACTGTAGGTAGAGACTAGCTGCATCATACAGACCTTAAGTGTGTATGGTCTAAAGAGGCAGGACAGAGAAAATATGAGAGGATCTTTTATTATCTCAGATTGGGAACTAGGATCTGAAATGACTACAGCAATGATCCGTGTAGATTTTTGCATCCGTATGCAGTGTTGCTGGAGCTTTACTTTGATGCATAAGCCTCTGGATTTATATCTTGTTGCAGGGTATTGATCAGTGTTTGGTCAGAGATGCAGGGAGTGTTAGCTCCCACCTCTGCTACAGCGCTCAGATATAATAGCTTTTCAGGCCAGCATCTTCATTGCAGAATCTTGTCTTACTATCGCTTATGAGGTTTACTATGAACGTCTTGCAGGCATTGGTGAATGCTGTTTATTCTTAATGCATGTTGAAATCATTGGCATTTCTGCATGTGAAAATCTTGTAGGAATATCTATAGCATCGATTATAAAGTGGACAATCCTTGTTTTTTCCAAAATGTGAAAGAAGAAGGTTTCCCAGTAGGTAGTTTTGAGTTCTGCATATAAACAACTTGTTGAGACCTTGAGGAGTTTCTTCCCTCCACCTCCCCCAGTCCCACTACTCTCCCTCTCTGCTGTTGCCTTCACTTTAACATCAGTACAAAGGCATTAAAAAAATATAGCACCCATTTTCTTTGTCCTAATAATATCTATCCCTTGGAAGACTTTCCTGGATATGCTGGGAGCGGTCAGCGCTGCAGCATCCAGGACTTGCATATTGTTTGTAGTGCTGGATTTGACTAGTCACAGTGAATCAGCTGGATTGCTCATTGTCGATTTCTTTACTTTTTAAAGCACCGTTTGACTTAGACTTTATCCTTTTGACAACATTTGCTTTCAATGACACTAATATTGTCATTGCTTTTTACTCCCAGACTGGTTTATGTCCTCGGTGCTTTCAGCTAGAGTCTTAAGTACTTATTTCAGTGACGAAGCTTTGGAGTTCTTGACCCTTTTTAAGTAAATGTTTCATTGATCTCTGGTGTTGTGCTGGATGTTGTAATTTTGTCTTTACAGTAGACAAATTTCAGAGGAAAGAGAAGGTAATGTCAGCTCTGTTTTCATCCTATGAATGAAATAAACCAAATTTTTCTAAGTAAAAATTTGCAGGAGAGATAGTGCATAGCAAATTTTTTGCAAACTTACATTGACAGGCTGAACATTTGTTGTTACTTATACTCCTGTTTACTTTATAGTCCTATTTACTTTTACTGTTACTTTCACTTAAAAGTTAACTTTATTTAACTATCGTTAACTTCTATGACACTTTTCTCCTCTCTCCTCTTTGCTGTAAAAGAAATGCAGAATTTTTAACGTAGATAAAATGCAGCATACTCCTCCGTGTGCTTTTCCAGCACACAGTGCTTTGAGAGGGCATAGCCTCCAACAAACAATGTCTTCCGAAACAAGTATAGGCACAAAAGCAGCAGCTATTACATGTGTTAGGATAGAGGATTTGTTTTGTCTTTCTGCCATTTCAGCTCCAGTTGACTGATAGTGAATGGGACTAGATGTACACGCCACCTTTGTCCCCTTGATTACTTTGGTTGGTTTTAATCTTTTGCAACTTTTCTGTAGTGGGAGAATTAACAGCTTTGAGCTGCAGCTGAATATTGTGTAGGGATCTCTGACTTCTTGTACATTTTCTTAAGGCTCTGAAGTTGTGTTACTGTTTCTCTGTATTGTGTTAGGGCCTGTATGTTTCTGTGTGAGTCAGTCTCATTATACTAGAAGCTGGAAAAGGTAAAGTTTAATTTACCACTAAATACTTACCTTTCCTTTCTAGTGTCTCGCATAGCATAATTTGTTGGGTAGATCTAAAATGGGTTATCTTCCAGGAATACTAATATATGTGGAGTACCTAGAGAAACACAGCATACTTGAAGTTTATTCATTCTTTTATTCCACCTGTTCTGTTGCTTATTTAGCTACTGTTATTAATATTACTTTTATACCTAAAATTCAAATATTAGGATGGGTATTAATCTGAGGGTTACAGTAATTAAAACTGATTAACATTTACTCTAAATGGAGTCTGAGTCTCATTAGAGGTAGATTGCGACTCTTCTAATGAAATCAGTGAAGCTGTAGTGGTGAATGGTCACATGAACAAGAGCTGCAGATCAGTTTGCAGCATAGTTACATTTTTTTCCTTAAAAAAACCCCTCTTTCTTGCTAAAAGTACATCTGATATTACAGGTATCAAATTCTATCAAGTAAAGTTTCTTAACAGTGCTTCAAAACATAATAATCTGAGTTGTGCTTTTAATTTTATCACAGTTGTTTCCTCTGCCTCTGATTTATGTTGGAAACCACATAAGTGGATTATCAAGTACCAGCAAACTCAGGTACAGTAAATGGAAGTTATAAGTAGACTGTTTGGATTTTACCCTTTTCTTTGTGGGGGTAAAATATAAACACTAACGAAGAGCATTGTATAGGGACTGAAATGCATATTAAGTCTGTCTGTCTAATCTCCTGGTATTATTACAAAATTCTTAACCTAACGTTTGATCTGTTTATGAGTTATATGCTTCTTTTAAGCGGAGCTTAGCCAGGCCTGTACTGACAGAAAATCACAATATTCCCCTGTGTCAATGAAAGTGCTTTCACTTTCCTGTCACACCAAAGCATCCAGCTTTTTCTGGGTGTCCTAACCAGAGAGTTTGAAAGCTATAAAAAAGACGGTTTTGAAGGAAGGAGAATAAGGGAAAGATTTGTACCATGATGTCAGTGCAGGTTATTTAGGAATCATGAAGAGATGGAAAAACTACTGTGCAGTGGGGTGGTGGCGGTGGTGTAGCCCTGCTGAGCACCAAAAGCAGGTTTTGGGAGATTGCTGAAGGGTTCCCAGGCACCTGTATGCCCATAAGCGTAGATCCGTGAGAGTTGCTTCCATGCTAGTGCTAAAAAGGTGTAAGTTATGTAGAGGACCTGCTGAAATAGATGGAACAACCACATTTTCTGTGGCAGAGGAGTGCAGAAGCATGATGACTGCACCAGGACTGCAGGATACAGCACTACCATTGTGGTGGTTTCTTGTATGTTATTACAGGCTCCTGAGGATTTGGTAGTAAGGTAAACCAAAACAGTTTTTTGCAGGTTTTCAGCATTTCAAAACTTTAAGACAGATGCTGGGAGAGAAAATGTATTACTTTTAATTTGTTTACATTTCTTTTTATTTATAGAATTAATTTTCTCTGACTAGCAACATTAGACACCTGATTATGCAAATCTTTGTTGTACAAATTCAGAAGTTGTTCCACTGAAGTGACTGTTCAGGCAGATATAAGGACTTTGGCAGTACTGTCCTTAGTAGCACTTCAGCCATTGTGAATATGGAAGTAGTTTCAATTCTGTAAAAGTTTGATTCATGGGTTCATCTTTCCCATTTCCCTAACTGTAACTTTAAAAAGTTTAGTAGGTTATTTTAAACATTAAGTGCACCATGTCCTCCTCCTATGGCTGACATACCTCTTTTACATATACTATTGGTAACTAATTTTTATAACAGAAAAGTAAGAATGGCTGCAGTGTTTCTACAATTAACATTTTGTTACATGGTTTTTTGTTATATTATGTGAGGTTTATATTATGGAATTTTCCACTTTATAGGGGTTGTCTGTAAGGTGTAGATGATCTTATGCATAACTTCAAAATGTCTGTTGTAAAGTGATTAAACTCTGTGTTAGGATTTGTGTAATCCATTAATGCAGTTGCTAATAGTTATCTAAACCGAGGATTAATTGGTCCATATGGCCATACTGTCAGATTTCCAAAGTGTCAGATGCAAATGTTTTCTCAAATCAATAAGGTTTCCAACTGTATTACTTTGTGTAGACCAACAATATGTTTTTCAAAAGTAGCTGTTTGTTTGGTAGTTGCAGCTGGTCCCACCTTTCATTTTTCTTGTACTTTCTCTGATTTTTTCTTACAGATTTATTTTATTTTTTTCAAAGTACAGCTTGTCTACTAAGCATGTTTGCTTTGTATTTTATTTCTGTTATATGTTTTCAGAGACAGGTTTATTGTGTATCCTCTAAGTTTACAATAGAAGTCTTTTTTACTTACCCTGCCCATGAATTCTACAGAAAGGGTTGTTTCATAGGGGCTATGCTAGGTAGAAAATAGCTTCTATATTCCATTTCGCTGATGCAGCAGGACCTTTTAGAAGGTAGCCAATTGCATTGTTTTACAAACTGGCAAATCTTATTATTTTTCAGTGAGTTGATTATCTAATCTGGCCCTAGTGTCAGACTGACATTTTTTAATATATGCTACGTGGCTGGGAATTTGTTTTGATTGCTTACTGTTGGACTAATGGTTTCATCTTCTGGTTAGTAAAATCAGATAAGAATTACAACATAAAAATGCTGTTAATCTGATGCTATGCTTGGATTTTTTTTTTTTTTGACAGTTTGCCGATGTTTACAGTGCTCAGGAAGTTTACCATTCCACTTACTTTACTGCTGGAAATCATCATACTTGGGTGATCCTTTTTTTTTTTTTTTCCATTTAAGATACCTTTATCTTAGATCATATCAAATGATTACTTGTGGCATCTCATCAGAATATTGAATGAGTGATTTTTACTGACAAATAGAGAAAAGCAAAGAAAGTGGTTTTATGTAGGTTTTTTTGAAGACATAGATACATATTAGTGAATACAGGAGGAAAAAAATTCAGCTTGCTCTAATTTACACTGCTTATTCTCTTGACTGTTGCAGAAGAATCAGGTAAGCAGAGCACAGCTCAGACACTTTTAGTGGTTATGGTTTGTGTGTCACCTTGGAGGCCCCTAAGCTGCAAACTGCTTCAAACAGACAGATCCTTATGTCTCAGAACAGTGACGATAGTATGGCAGTCTGCTTATGTAGCTTTCTGGTTCAAGTCTAAAAATGTACCCATTTAATGAAGCAAAGTGGTATCTACCAGTGTGCTGTTAGATCAGAAAACTCCTTAATTATGGATACTTCCTTTATTTTTAATGAGAAATCAAGAAGTGTATGCTATTGCAGCTTGGGATCACTAGTTTCAGTTGTACTGACTTGGAAGAACAGGAATATAAATACATCATACTATGTCACCGTCATAGTTCTGTCTATTAGTTAAGGTGGGGTCACAAGGGGAAAAGCAGCTTGCTGAAGCTGAACCTAGGCAACATGAGAGTGATGGTCAGGGGAAGGGCTTTTCAAAAAGCCCCCAAGTAGACTGTCATCTCCTTTTGGCTGAAGCAGCAGTTGATCAATGTGATTCATATTTGGGGATGCTCTGGGATTCTTTTCTAGTTGTAAGTTCTCACATGGAAAGCAGAACTTGCTGTCTTCTCCTGTTGGCCTGAGGACTCCCGCAGTCGAGGAAAATGTGAGTCGGTGAGGTTGTCATCAGTTCTCAGGTGGAATACAGCAATGTGATGTATAAGTGCAAGCAACATCCTAGCCTAAGGGAAGCTTAAGAGCAGAACACTGTATTCATACAGACTGCCGCAGTGTATTTCCTCAGGGCTGAAAATGAGAGGACTCCAGAGAGTCTATGCTGGCTTAACTCAGGATTTGAAAAGCAGTCAAAGTTTGGGTTGTTACTGTCTAGAGTCATTATGATAAAAGCCTAATATATCTAGAGACTGCATACAGCTTTGTTGTTGGGACAGTGGTCCACAGCTGTGCTTCTTTGACACACAGATTTCTGCAAGAGCATTGTATGTTTTGGTTTGATGGATCTTTTCTCACAGGCCAGCTCAGAGATGGGGCCTGGCCTGAGAGAATGACTAGCAGAACGTCTGTAAGGCACATTGCAGTATGGTGCAAAAATAAGTACTTAAGACATTTATAAATAAAGTAATACAGGTATAAGAAGCAAAATAGTTTTATGGTATGTTTTTCCCTACTCTGTGGCAGTGCTGATGTAGACATAGTGAAGAATATCATAAGCTTCTGTGCTTTCCCCTTCAAGTACAAGGTTTAAGTTTGACTTCAGAGTAAGTATCTATTTGAAAAATAGCTGAGCTAGTGTGCTGTACAGCATCTTCCCCAAGAAAGGTGGGATGAAAAACTCCATGAGATATGTGTAGTGATTTTCCTTTATTGGATTACTGGAAGACACTGAAAGATGTCCATTATGAATATTAATACACAGTAAATTACAGTTTGTTTCAGCACTGTTACTTTAAACCTTTAATCTTTACTTTTAAAATTATCTAGTAGGAGAATGGTCACAATGCTTTTTCAGTCTCTGTTGTCAGGGTCAAGGTCTGACAGTGTGGCACATGGTCAATCACATTGCTTCTGTAAGGTTATCAAGACCTTGCCCTCCTGTTAAATGTTCTGTGATTACTAATCACTTTGAAACTTTTCAGACAGACAGCCATTTAATCTCCTCTTCAAATAATGAAAATGTGAACTGTCTAATTTTTGCCTACAGGAAACGATACCCACTGAGTATTATAGTCAGCGTATTTGCCATCATTCTTGGGGCTTTCATAGCAGCTGGGTAAGGTTTTCATTTGTTATACAAAGTCATGTTATGAGAGGAGGGACCCCAGGAGGACTTTTTCCTTGTTAAGTGCCCAGTAAACCTAAGTTGAGATCAGTTACTCTGGATTAAGTTGATTTGGAAAATCTCTCTAGTGACATCATTGGGAGGTGCAGGAATGCAAAGGGAAAAATTAAACTCCAGCTGGAAGTATTTGGGTGCTTCTTTCCCCCCTCTAGGTTTTCCGTGGTTGCAGGATCATAAATGAAGCAAGTTAAAATTGTGAGGAGTGCTGCTTTTATTTCATAGTAGCAGTGTATTTTAATAATCTTAGAAAAATATATTCTTGTTCTGGATAGAAAGACTGCTTTTTTTGTTGTCAAATATTGTTTTGAGTTAGGCAGTGTGTGTTTTTTAAATCACTTTGAACAAGTTCAAATGTGCAATTAAGTTCACAAAGCACTCATCTGCTAGTCCCCTCTGTTTTCTTTCTGTTTGAATATTCCTTTACTTAACTGGAACTGTAATGTTATTTTTTGTCTCTTGGATTTGCTATGTACAAAGGTAAATAATTTCCATGTGATGTGACTCAGATAGAGCCATGTCCTACTAAATGAATTACCGTATATCCATGAGGTTACTAGTCAAAACAGAAAGGATGACAATATGTCTGGTCTGACTGTAAAAAACAAGTAGTTAGACTTTATTCCATAGTTACTTTTTGTGTTAAAAGAAATAGATAAGTAATGCTCAGTAATAATTGGACAGGTTGTCAGGATTGAGGCAGATGGAATTTTTCAAAGAATGAAAACTGAACATTTCCTGCCACTTCCGCACTAAATACTGGGAACTCTCTGATGACTCATTTATGATGGTCCCGTGACTGGAGAAGTGTAAAGTACTTCGATTTACAAAGAAGGCTTAAAGCAAAACCTGTGACTTGCTGGAATTCTCAGGATTTGTATTTCCTCATTTATGATATTTCTCTAGGTAAACAAGGTAATACAATGCTCGTATACTGTTTGCTTATTTACAATATACTATTTTTTTCCCAGGTCTGATCTGTCTTTTAATCTGGAGGGCTATACCTTCGTATTGCTAAATGATATCTTCACAGCGGCCAATGGAGTTTACACAAAGCAGAAAATCGATCCAAAGGTAACTGGGTTGGTTAGGTTGAATTTAACATTATGACAATATGATAACAGTGGGTTACTTATTGTATGACTTTATGAACATCCAGTTATGAACTAATAGTTTCATTTGCTTTAGTATTTTAGTTGATATATCCATCCTTAATACAGAACAGCTGGGAAAAAACTTGTTACTAATATCTCAGGCCAGGCTTAGATAAACAGTGTTTTTGTTTTCTCCCAAGTCTTTTAGGCAGAGTTTGTAGTGGCTTTAAAACGTTGCTTTTGGCTAATAAAATAAAATCAAGCCAGGCCCAAAGCAAATTGTTTACCTGTAAACTTGAGATATATAGATAGATAGATAGATAGATAGATCTAAGGAAGGTGACTTTTTGACTAGAAACACACGTTAAGTGAGATTTTTATGTTACATGAACTTGTGGGTAGGAACAGACACCTGTCCAGTTTGAGTCAATAACCACAACAACTGATATCTTTTTTGGCTGTCTAAAAGCAAGTCTACACCAAACCCAGGTATGCAAAAGAATTAGGTGATACCTTGATACATTATACTTTATGTAAGCATTGAGCAGGCTGCTCTTCAAATACAGTGCCATGAAAACACACCAAGCTATAACAAAGAGCAGTCTTGGAGATGCTGGATGGAGGTTTTGTCACTGATTTTTGTGGTTTAGTCTGTACAGTGGAAATATATATCTTTTAATAATCTCATGAGTCACATCAAATCCAGACTCTGTATTTTTTTTAATGAGCAGCACTTAACAGCCTCACAGTTTTCTACAAAATACAGGATTTAATTTTAAAGCAAGAGATAAGCTGGAGAGATTTGCTAAGTAACATGGCCAAATCTGGAGGAAGGGAAGGGTCCTTTTTCATTCCCCTAATCTTCTGCTTTTGTGTCAGGCAAGTTAACCAACAGGATATATATCCCTCAAATTGCTTGAAGTTACATCAGTTACCAGTGATTACAGATGCTCCATCTAGGAGTCAGACTTCATTAATTTTCCTGTTATGCTGGCCCCAGGGAGCCACTCTGCCCTGTGCTTTCGTGGTTGATTTGCAGTAGATGGAATGGGTAATCCCTTGGCCAGGCAGAGACTTACGTGGAGTCTAACATAAAGCAGTTCTGAGCCAGTGCCTTGGGAAGTTTCTGACTAGCTGGTGTTGTACAGAAACTGTTCAGGGTATAGCAGAGTAGTAATATTCTGCTGAGCATACAAAGTGACTGAAGTGAAAACTCGGCTCAGTACCCAACTATCACAAGCTTGTATTTTAAGTTGGAATGTATTATGTTTTGTCTGTTCATTGACGATAATGTCAGAAGGATTGCCAGAGTAATATTTAGTATTTTGCTCCCAAATGGCTTGTAATTCCAAACACCATGTTTCATTTTTCACAGGAGTTGGGAAAATACGGTGTCCTTTTCTACAATGCTTGTTTCATGGTGGTTCCAACAGTTATTATTAGCTTTTCTACTGGAGACTTTCAGCAGGTAAGGAGCAATATTATATATCTCAGAGTGATAATGGTATTTTGTTCATTTTTTTCAGTTGGGGGGTGGGTGGGGTTTTTTGTTTGTTTTTTAAAGAGGTAATCCTACCTCCATGTTAGTGACTATTATTTGAAATATGTGACTTGGACTTGCCCTTCACAGGTAAGAACTTGTAATTATTCACTCTAAGGAGAAGCTGAATTTGTGTGATAGCCCTTGTATGAGTCTTTGTTTAAGAACTAATGTATGACTGGGGACTCTCAGCTAGAGCAATTGCTTGGGAATCCAGCTGCACTGTGTGATTGCCACATGCTCTAAAATGAGATTGCAAATACCAGAACCAGACAATTTCCAGTCCTTCTCTCATTCTGATGCACAGAACAGATTCCTGTTTAGTCTCAGTCTAGTTTAGTAACCTACATTTTACATTCTTATAGAACGACAGCATGACTCTCCATAGCTAATCATAATACAGTATAATACTGTAGGCAGTATGTCCTGGCATGTAACGTATCAGACCAGGAGGTTTGTGTTTTTCTGGCTCCCTCATGGACTTGCTGAGTTGCCTTTTTACTACCAGTAAAATGAGTCTAGACATTCGTATTCCTTTTTGGAAATCTTTGAGATTTGCCACTGAAAATTGTTACAGAGCTTGGGGGTGTCATAAATCATTCCAGTGTCCATGATTTTATCATGATGTTCTTAGAAGGCTGCTTTAAGTGGAAAAATTGTCATTCCCTGAAAATGATGGATTTAGGTCTGCTCTGAGTGTGAAATCTCTTCTTGTGACATCAGTCCAGCATGACCTTGTGCCAGTTTAGGAAAATGCAGCTAATGCCCTTCTTGGCAGATGTAGTGGGGACCAAGTTTGTATGGCTGTAAGGTTTCGACTACTTTCCCAGCAGATGGGCCTGGAGGCATTTTGAGAGAACTGGACAGGGAAGTCTACCTTGTTGCTAGGTTTATTCCGTGGGAAAAATAAAGAGTGTGTTGTGCCCACATGTTGAATTGGCACAAACAATTTAATGCTTAATTGCCTGAAAAGAATAAATATCAGAGAAATGCATAGTGCCTATTTTGCATATGCATTGGCTTGATTACTTAATATTAAAAGTCCCATTAAATGTTGTGCATAACTAGTGTCAATGTGATGCACAGAGATTAAATCACAGAAAAATGGGAGAAAATGGAAAAATACTGATGAAAAGTCAACAAATCATTGTAGATAACACCTGTATTTAGCAGATTTTCAGGCAATAGAAGTTGGCTTGCTTTTACCCTAGCAGAGCTTTTTGCCTTGGTCCATCACAGACAGTGCACAGCATGTATCTTTTGCCAGTCAAAATATCGGTGCTGTGTCTATGTGACAGGGAGATTGCTTCTGCTCCTCTAGCTACTTCTGGAATGGTAGTTCCCACATCTTGTAGAGGCTGCAGTTTGGGAGTGTCCCAGTTATTCACTTGTCCTTCACCAGCTGGCTGACTAGGAGGACAGGAAAGCACGATACAATGGAAGAGAAAGGAAGCCCCAGAATGTCTCTCAGTAATACTTTGCAGTTTGTTGTTGCACACCAGCGCAATTCTAGCAGGCCAGAGCTGCCCAAGATCCCTCTAATCTGTTACCTCAGGTGGTGGAGGCTCAGCTAGCCACAGCTCAGCATGGAGCAACAGCCTTTATCCTATTTCTCAGGGATGTGTTCAGCCTTTGCTGAGTTTTGTGCTGATAAGGGTGACTTTAAACTAACCAGATTAAAATGAGGCATATCCTGGAGTTACTAAGAATGGAAAAGAACCTGTGACATGTTTTCTTAGTGACTGTTGTGTTGCACTTGTTTGTTTGTTTGCTGCATGTCACTAAGGAGCAGACTTCAAAGTGATGATTTAGCCTTTTCATTGACCTTCATTGATGAGAGACTTCCGTAATGCTTATAGAATATACTTTTGAGCTTAAAAATGCAGGCTTAGACCTTGAAAGCTGTTAATGAATGAATATATGGTATGAAATAGATTTCAAGGAGATTACTTATTTGCTTTTTCTCTCTGTCTCAAATCAACACTGTTTATTATATAATATTAATCACAGTGTTTGTATCTGTATCAGTAAATATAAAACCACAAATTCTCTGTATTGTATTTATATTTATGGCTTGCAGTGTGCGTTTTTTTATCTGCACTGCTATACATGTTACAAGAATGTGTCTAGGTATCGTGGGTGCTGTCATCCTGTTGTCTCTGAAGTTAAATGCATCAAAATGTTTCTAGTAGTAATATAAAAGTTTCATAATTACAATGTGAATCAAGTGTATTTTGTGATTTTGCACATTTTCATATTACCTACATTTATATGTGTTTACAGTTGATGATATAGCACATAATTCTTGCTCTCTCTTTTTTTTTTGTGTTTTAATAGGCAACACATTTCCAGCACTGGACAAATTTTTTATTTGTCTTTCAATTTGTTCTTTCCTGCTTGTTGGGGTAAGGACACAGGGCAATCAAGTAAGGTGTTTTAATGACAGTGTTTCAAATTGCAAATCTCAAATGTAGGACTCACTAATAAGTTATGTTAAACTTCTAAGAAAATATATTTTCCCTCCAGGCTTCTGTCTTGTCTTTTTATTATTTCTAATAGTGTAAATAACTGTTTTAGTACTATCTGTGTTGTTGACCTCACAGGACAGTGGTCAACAACATGACATTTAGCTTTTTACTTACTGTACTCAGTGTCTCTCTGCTGGCCACCTCTTCTGATTATCTGACTTCTTCTTTGCAGTTAAAAGAACCTAAGCCCTTTAGTATAGGAACTGTTTCAGTTGTTTGTTCTTTAAAGTACCTGGAAAAGTGTGGGAGACTCAAAAGTAATGAAACAATGCTTTGTTCCTGTTGGAACTGCAGTCAAGGGAAGAACAGAAAAATGTGTTGGATCCTGTTCTGCTCTTTCACATGTCACCACCCAAGGGGTCAAAGTAACTTCAAATACTGACATTTAAGAAGCACTGCTTCTTAATGACTGACTCTGCTAGTTGGCTCTGCCAGAGCTCAAGCAGCACATTTGAACGTGTATTTTGAGTACTCTGTATATGTATATCATTAACTTAAAATACAGATCCACAGAATCTTATTTTAGCGTTTGGAAAAGGTGGGATTGAACATCCCAGCAAAATACTGATCCAGAAAATGTTGAAGTTTTCAAACTGTTCGTAAACTTCTGAGCTTCCTGGGAGGAATTCATAAAATTTTCTCCTTTACTTTATCTAGGTTTCTCTTGATGTATTCTACTGTCCTGTGCAGTCATTACAATTCTGCGCTCACGACGACAGTAGTTGGTGCCATCAAGGTGAGTTATGGAGCAGAAGACGGAGATGAGAACGCTCAAATAGGTAGGGAAGAGGATTGACTCAGCAGTGATCCTGATAGTGCTTTGAGCTGGAAACTCAAAATGAGGGCTAATATTGAGACAATGCTTGTGCCACTGCTTCTTTGATTGAAGCTCAGGTATTTCCTACAAGAGAATCTTGAACCACTTTAATTAAAAGATGTACATTTAACCACATTTCATCAGGTACTGTCACCTGCTTCAGTTCTTTATCAGGTTACTGTGAGTTAGTCAAGGTGGCCTGGTGCAAATCCACTGCAAACTGATACAGACTAACCCACTTTCGCTTTGGGCTGAACTAATTTCCATTGCAGCTAATACATAGGGCATTCATAGATAGAGAGTAATGGCTAAGCTGTAGTAAGGAGTGTGTTGCTTGGTTAACTGCTTCAGCCTCTGTGTCAGAATTTGTGTTCTAGCTGAATGGACTATTTAATCTTGGTTTGTATAAATTCTGGTCAATTTGATCAACACCAAAACATGCATGTCTTAAAAACTGAACTTCATGTCCTTACAGTCTGTTTTCTCTAACCCAGTTTAATTTAAAACCAGTGCAACTTCCTCTGTGTTGATGAGGCCAGTATGTATGAGCTGGGAACATCACTGACTGCCCAAGCACCTTTTTGTAGGCCAGTTTGCAGGGAAGCACAGAGCTGTACGTTGGAAGAGTTTTAGCAAAAGATTAAACATGTGCAGTTGTGGGCCAAACGACTGTTTGAATCTGTGCTAGCTTAGGCACAGGAATAACAGTCCTCAGGGTGCTCCCTTGCATGGGTGACTAAGGAAAACAATACCACTACCATAGCAAAATCCACAAAAGGAAGACGGTACTTCTCTTTCTACAGTTGTTACAGTTGGTTTTTTTTTTTTTTTGAAAGCTAGCAAGATTAATCTAGTATTTTTCATTCTGTGGCCCTGAAAGTGTTCTTTTAAATTTTATGTGTCTGCGTTGAATCATTAAGATAGAGCAATAGTATTTCTATTTTCTGGGCAATAATAGTCTTTGAGACATTTTGAACAGCTTCAAAAATTGAGAAGCGCTTTATGATGCAGTAGTCCCCAGTAAAAACAGGTAGAAATTATGTCACTGTCCAGGCTAGCTGCTAAAACATTTGAAACCAACAAAGTGTTGGTAAAATGGTCACACAGTTCTATAGCTTTAATTCTGTCTATAGGGGACAATTTTCCCAAAAATTGATGGGAGCGGGGTGAGAGGTAGCATTTTTAACTTTAAACTGTGCCTGCCTTGAACTTGAACCAAGTGTTTTCAATGCACATTTAGTTGGCAAAGGAAAGAGGTAACCCTTTTAAAGCAATAATTTTATTGTAACTTTAAAGCATACTTTTTATGCTTGACAACCCAAACCCTGCTTTTAAGAAATGGGATTTGAAAGGAACCTTCTAAAGATTAAAAAGAAGTACATTTTCAGAAGGTAGCCATAGCTCCATTTTGTCTAATATCAAATCGCTGATTTTCTTTTTTTTATTTTCTTTCTTTTTTTTCCCCCAGAAAGTCACTCTCAGTGCATTGCATGCATTTAGAAAACATACTGATTTTATTATTTTATTTCGCTGTTACATTACCCGTAAGGCTGACATCCTGTGAAACTAATTTAAATGCTGATTTTAGAGTGGCCAGCAACAGAGTATAGCTATTTCCTTAGAAAAGTAAACTAATTAATATTGGTTTTATTCTTGGAGATGAAAACTGACTTCAATAAACGCCTGGCTTTTGTTTCCTTTCAGAATATATCCATCGCTTACATTGGGATGTTGATTGGTGGAGATTACATATTCTCTATATTAAACTTTATAGGGCTAAATATTTGGTGAGTGGAACTTGAATAGCCTTTATTTGTTACAGCTGAAAATTTCTCAGTGAGATATAGTTTTATGTTTTGTTTGATTTGGCCTACTTGGGTGATGCAGTTTTGCAACTACTGGCCTGAGGAAGCACTGCCTCAGGATGTAAAGTTCATTACAATTAGTTATGTCTTTTCATGTCTGTTTTCAGATATTGAATCTTACTGTGGTAGGATCTTAACTATGGAAACATACCTGCAGTTTTACTGTGTGGGACTGAGTTCATTCTTTTTTTATGAGCAGCGGTTCTGAGCTGTGAGGCTTTCAAGTAAAAGCCAAGTGGTGTGGGAAGTGAGTACACTGACTGAATGAGTTGTGCCCATTGAATATGAGTTATAACTTGTGAGTTGTTACTCTTTGTGTTCGGATGAACTGTTACATCTGTTTGTATGAATCTGTTGGAGCGACTGATAATTGATCTTTGTCTCCTTGGGTCCACTTTCTCAGACAGCTTACATGCTCTGAGGCACTCCTGATTTATGCAGCTGGCATTCTTTGATCCTTTGGAAGGAAGGGTACATACCTGTAAAATGGTATGTACAACATCAGGTATCTCTGACGCCTCTGTGTGTTCTCTTTTCTTTAGTATGGTGGGAGGACTGAGATACTCGTTTTTAACCTTAAGAGGAAACAGCAAGCCTACGCAATCTGGGGATGAAGAGAATGCACTTCCTGAGTCAAAGTGTTAGCCAAAATGCCTGCCTTGAAAGACACTGAAGATTCAAGTTTGTTTAGCATTGCTGAGAACTTACATGCTGGAACATATTTGGAACAAGAAAAAAAAATCTACCTCAATTGCCACAGATGTGCACATAATTCATTGGTTCAGAAATATTCTTGTACACCATGTTTTTTACATGTGGACAAGTTTAATTTTAGCTTTTTTTAACACCACAAGCTAATTTATAGGAAGGAATGCCATGAGCAAATCTCAAGTTCTAAATTTCTTCATTTACCTGTACTTTGGTGCTATCTGTACTCAAAAAGATCTGCGAGTTCTGTTTCAGTGTCTGCCAGTACTCTGAGGCAAAACTCCCTGTAAAGATCACGAGGGTTGATTCACCATTGCCTTATACCATATGCAATCTTTGATATCAGTGAAGAGATGAAAGATGCTAGTGATTCAGAATGATTTCACATATGCATTTGTTCATGTGTAAGTCATGTAGAACATATGGGGCAAAGAGGAGATGTGGCCGCAGATTGTTCCCTGTGTAAGTGTTGACTAAAGAATTCAGGATATGGCCTAGTGTGTTCAGTATACATGGAGTAGACGTTCTCTCTCAATCTTTTCCTCATTCTCAATAATATCACAGTGTTCTGCTGCAGTTGTCACTGTTGTTATAAATGAACCCTCATAACTTTGCTGCAGGATCAAGGAGAGAAGGAAATTGAGAGAGGATTTTTTAATATTTACAAAGATTTTTTTGTGTGTGAGCCAGTACCAAACAGGTGATTAGGAGGGATAACAAAGGTAAATCTATTTTTGTTTAGGTACGTTCATCTTTTTATATCACAGTCCTCTTGTCTGATGTTTTGTCTATAACTACCTTTTAATGCTGCAGAGAAGTGATGCTACAGTGTACAAACTACAAGAGAGGAAACTGAATGGTATATGGAAGGCTAACTTGTGTTTAAATGAGGAGAAAGGATCAGTGTCCTGTTGTGTCTTCAATATACAGTGAAAGCTTATCTGGTACTAGTTTATGCTTAAAATTCAGAGCAAGGAATCATAAAAAGCCCAGGGGGTTGCTACAGTGGGCAGGGCTGGTCCAGTGGTTAAAAAAAAAGGTCCAGAATGTGGCGATCTGGGTTGTCATCTAGGACAATGATGGCACAGCTCTGTATCTCTATTTCCTTCTCTGAAAATACAGTTGATAATGCTTACCTGTGTCTCTGAGGTTGTAGCATTAATCTTTGAAAACATGGTAGAAGCATTGCAGCGCTGGAAGACAGCAGAGTAATTAATCTTGTTGAAGTTCTCAATTCCCTGCAAGCGTGAGCCAAGATTTTTTAAAATAATCAAATCAAAAAGATTTTGGAAGACCTTGACGTGTAACGAGGGTGGTCTAATGACTTGTTTGATCCCCGCTTGAATTAAAATACAGCTAAATCTGAAAAGCGTTACTCTGTGTGTAACAAGTGAACGACCAGACTGGGTTAGATCTAAGAAACATGTGAGCAGCTCACAGCAGAAGCTTCAGGAAATGGCTGGGCTGCCCACTGCCTGCATGGTTTTGAATGGCAAGAGGAGCAGTGACTGCAGATACTAGAAGTGGAATATAAGGGCACAGTCAAAGCGGAAACAGAAGTCTGAGTTATCCCATTTCTCACAGCTGGCTAAGAGATGTGACTTTCATTTTCTACCTGTTAAAGAGCCAGAGAGGGAAAGGGTTGCTGCAGATATTTTAGAGAGATCTTCTGCTTTTAAAGATTTCCTTTATACTTAAAAAGCCTTCAATATTTTTTAGTCTATTCTTTTGTAGGACTCCTCTTTCTCCAGATCATCTCTACCTCCAGAATCCTAAATATTGAACCTCAACTCTCTGCAGTGGGACAAGGCATTGGAAGGTTTTCATTAATTATGAAATTATTATGAGAGCCATTTGATTGCAATAGTGATGGACACACAATGGCACCTGCTAAATAAGACGTAGTTCCCACAGAGGAACAGCTGCTGTATGCATTTAATTCATTAATATTTTGCTGTACCTTTTATAAATAAAGAAATACAGATTACAGTTTTAACGAGTTTTTCAGTTTTTGTGTGGATGGACACGTACGTAAAATGCTTTCAAGCACGCATGCATAGGATGAATATTTGCCTTCTATGCAATCAACTGATATAGTATACTTGAAGTAGTTTCATTAGTTCATTCTGTACTATAGTGGAAGTTATTTAATTCATTGTTAATGTCATGTTTTTAAAGTGCTTCAAACTTAGACTTCTCACCTAAAATACAGGCCTGATTCTCACAGTCTTTGTGATAGTATTACTCAGAATAATTTAAAAAATAAATTTAGGAATAATGAAGAGTGGGTACTATCTAGAAGAACTTGCAAGTGATTGCATCCTTTCACAAAGCAACTCAGCTTCAGTCACTTACTGTTTCCTTCTGTATCTGCGGAGATAATGTTGATTCCAGTAAATTTGCTGGTTGAAACTCTGGGAATATGGGCTCAACCAGGCACAACTGTCATGTTGGAATTTAGGCAATTACAGAAATGGCTATTTTATTCAGAAACTCAGTAATTGTGTCTTTTCAATAAGGTAGTAACTTAAAACTCATTTCTCTTAGGATACATCTGTAGACAGTCCTTACTTTTCTACGGATTTCATATTAGCTTAATGAAATATTAAAACAGTTGTAAAACTAGATGACTTATGCTGTGTGAAGCTTCATTTTCTTCTTTTGGAAAAATAGTAAAAACGGTTAGAGAAGACATTAGTCTTCAGAATACATATTTTAAAGGATCAGTAAGTGAGTTAGTTTTAAGAAATACTGGATTGATTTCTGAAAGTCACATTCCCTCACAGAAGTGTCTTGTGGTTACATGTTGCTAGCTACAAAACTTGATTTTCAGAAGTCAGTCCAATATTTTTAAAACTTTTAAGTTCTACAGGTGGCAAGGTGTAGTAACAAGGGAACATACAAAGAAACTTAAAAATGGTAACTGGACTGGAAAGGAATATTGTACTGTGCATTGATCTGTTCATACTCTTAATTTTGTAGGGATTGCTTAGCAGTGGGTTAGCTGTAATGGAGTGAGATTAAGAGAGAAAAAGTACAGTGGTCACCCAAAGAAGCTTTCTACCGATGCAATGTGTAAAGTTCTTGCAGCAATTCCTGTAAAAGTCAGAGAAGCAATAGCTCAGGAAAAAAAACTTAGACTGGACTGGATGAACAATGCTTCACATTCATATTTTACCTCTCAGTATCTTGGCCTGATTTACAAATACTAGGCCCATCAAGTACTGTAGGCATATCTCAGACTTGTTACCAGCCTCTGGAAAAAAAAATGGCAAGGGAGCATGGGCAGAGATGCAAGTGCAAAAAAGAAGACTGGCAGCTATGGAAGTTTGTGTTTTGACTCCATCACCAAATAGAAGTGATTTTTTTTTTTTTTCCCATTTAAAGGAGGTATTCAGCATCAGTATTGCATATGAAAAACACATTGCAACTTGTTAAAATTTAAAGTATTCCTTGAATAGTGAGTGATTCTTTGGGGAATTTGTGATTGCTTGTACATATTTTTGGAAATGTAATATTCAGACCTTTTTTGATTTGACTGGCTTTACTTATGGGGTAAAACAGTGAAATTTGAAGAGACCTTATGCGTGAGGAAACTGGGTTGTTGTTAAGCTAAGATGGTAATGATTTTTATATCTTCTTGTTACAGATAAGTTAGTGTTACATTTCTTGTGATTTCAGACGTCATCTTTCTCTGTAATGCATCTGCATATTTAGGGGTGACTTGTGTTAAAAGTGGCAGAATATCATTAAAGTATATAGACAAATTTTATTTTACCTTATCCTAAGTGCGTGTGTAAGCATCAGTGTTTCTCTCCTCCAGTTTAAACTGATCTTTGAAAAACGGATAATGTTTCAAATTGCCAGTGCAAAGAAGAGTAAAGGTTGTTTCTGTGATTTCCCTGAGAAATTCTATATGTTAACTTTAAAAAATCTTTTTAATCACTTGAAATCTGAATTTCATTGATTTCATCTCTGTCTTGCAGTGAGATACTGTTCTTGTAAGTATTTTTTCCCCTTAAGGTTTTGATACATGTCCTCAACTTTAATAGTAGTTTTTGTTCAGAAAAGCTGAAAGTCCTATTCCCTTGTTAATAGACTACTGTACTGCTGTAGTTGCACCATTTGTAAAATGGGTGCAATATACTAACCTTTTTTCAGAAACCTCTGAAAAGTTATATATAATATTGCTTTCTCTGTCTAGAATGAATTGGTGACTTTAGTAACCTTTTATTATTTTGTCTTCAAATTGGTAAATAAATCTGTTTTTCTGGTTTCAGTGCGAACTTGCCCTGGAAACGTCTGGGCTAGAGTTTAACTCTTCTCCATATGAGGTAGTGCTGATATGTGTTATCCCCAAGCTTTGGATTATTCTTATCCAGGGTTTTGGTTTAGACCCATCTTTAGTCTCTATCAATCCTAAACAATGACAATAATAATTTTTTTTTTCTTTTTGTTCTTGGGTAATTTCCAGAAGCAGAGTGAAACCTTTCCTCTAAAGCACGCACTAGAAATCATTATTTAGTTTGGATTTTTTCAGCAGTTTACAAATCTGGGGGTCTAATCTAAACCCTGGACATTCCTTGGAAAAAGAAAACCACGTGATGTGATTAGACTTCTCACTTCTCTGCCAGTTCACAGAGACTAGCAGTGTGCTGGAAAGAGGCATTTCCCAGCGTGAGAGCGACTGATTTGTACTAGCTCACTGCCTTCATTCACCATGGAAGTGTTCCAGCATCAGCTACTCACTCTTATTGGCGGTGTTATCTGTTTCTGTACTCTGGTAAAATGCATCAGATTTATGAAATATATTTTCCCACATATCTGGAGTGCTTTGCCTCAGACTTTCTTTCGATCGCTGGGAGAATGGGCAGGTAAAGGAAACTTACCTTCTTCTTGTAACTGAGTGGTGGATTGTTATGTTACAAATCAGGAATGTTTTTTCTTGCATTTTCTTACACTGTCCCTTCAGAACAAAACACAGTTTCCTCTAGGTGTGGTTTGCTTAATTTCTTTTTGTTTTCTCCTACTAACTTCAGGTTTATGAGCCTGAAGGTTTTGTGTACTTGGAGAGAATGGAAAAATAGACAAACTGGTAACAGTTCACACACCTGGTGTGTAGATGTGAATTCTCTCCCCTTTCCTACTTTGATGTTTGTTCTCTGCTGCAAATGCATTAGTTTTAATAGCACTGCCTATATCCTCAGTTTTCTGATATGTGAAGCAACTAGTTTATGTCTAGCACATGGTCTCTACTTTTCAAAGGAACTTTTCTTTGTTCCCAGTGATGTTGCTGCAGTGTGTTTTTTCTGAATGGGTCGCCTATCCTTGACTGTATCATTAACAAGCCAAATCTACTCTAGCCTAAAAACTTCAAAGGCTGCGACTTGGCAGTACTTTAAAAAAAAAAAAATTACACATTCTTAGAAAATAACAGAAATGTTTAATAAACTCTTCTTCCTAGTGATCATTGATGTTTTTCTTAAGCTTGTTAGGTTATCAGTAGGAAGCAAGAATGAGCAGGTACTACAGTTTCTGAGTTCCTGGGCTACAGATGTCACTGACAGTGGCATCTTGTTAATAAGTGACCCAGTATGCCTGTGCTTTGTTCCTTTCCCCCGCATTAGAGACTTGATGTGACTGGATTGGATAGATGTTTAAGAAGTACATCTCACAGTGGATTAATAAGGAATAAAATCCACCCCTGCACAGAAGACCTGCCTGAATACCAGCTGCTTCTGAAGCAATACGTAGGTCTCGATTTAAGTGAGGCAAGGACCTCCATTCTGTGCATGAGGTGAGGAGCAGCGTGTGGAACTTTCTGTGTAAAATCCTTGTTTCCACTGAAGGCTGGGAGACTTATTTCCTTTAGTGGACATTTTATGCTCTGTCCTTTTTATAAACATGAAGTCTCCTGGGCCCAGTAAAATTCGTAAGACTTGGATGATTTGCTGTATCACGTGGCAAATGAGATCCTGAAAATCATGAAAATTAAAGTTGGCAGGTGGAAGCTTGTTTCCCAACAGACTCTTGCTTTTCATCTGCAGGTCTGCTAGAAGGCTAAAGATCCACTGCTGCTTCACTGAGGGGTCTCTTTTCTCTGTGAAATGAGAGAGTAATTACCCTTCTGTTGGCAAAACCCTAACCATTAAAAATCACCTTGTTTCCCCAGTGTTTCTTGCAGTTTAGAAGTCCTTAATCCACTTTTTTTTTTTTTTATATTGACTAATTTTCCATTTGCTCTGAAAATTAGCAGGTTTACCTTGGAATTGCTTTAGTGCTTTCCCACTTCATTTATTTCTTCTTCATTTCTAAGGTGATAAGGATTTTATTTCTGTAGTTCCTTTTTGGTATTTGTTTGTGTAACACTTAAGGTTCAGGGTGCTTTACAAATGCCAAAGCTTGTTTACTTTCCCAGTAATACTAAATCCAAAGGTAAACTAAGTAGGACAGCTCTGAAGCAAGAGTGTTTTATAGATGATGGTAAGTTTGCTGTGATGTTTCCTTACAGACAGATTTCACGTGTGAGAAAGTGTTATATCAGCTTTGGTGATCAGTTAGTCCTTATCTCTGACCATTCTTCCACCATCATATAAGTGAAAAACATGCAATGCAGAACTTGTAAAATATGTATATAGAAGAAAATTCTGCCACCTCTTAGGCAATTGACTTGTTGCTTGTTGTTGACTCCAATGAAAATGAGAGTAAAGAGTACCTACTGCATCAGATAGGTTACTGTGGGGAGGGATTTTCTTTGAAGACAAAAAGTGCTAAATGAAGTAACAAAAAGATGAAAAGGTTACAAGGAAAAAAATTTTTAAAAAGATTGATTCTGTGCTTCAGTAGAAACATTTAGGTTGCAGTGTTCAAGAAACGCAGACGGTGAAGATTAAAGAGTTCAAGAAAGAACAAGCTAAAGAGCTCTAAATGTGATCCTTGTTCTTTTTACTTTCTCCAGTGGTCACAGGAGCAGGAGATGGGCTTGGAAAAGCGTATTCCTTTGAGGTAAGACAGATTACTTACCCTTAAGTTTATGTTAACAAAATGGCAATTGCTACCCCTTCATCAGTCTCTGCAAGTTAGTAAAATTATTCTAGGATTCAAAGCCACTGTGACAAACATGATGCTAATCCTTTGCCCCTGTATGTGCAGAATAGCATTAATCAAGTTCTGAAAGGAAACTGGTGCTGGATTTCAGAGGAAAGTCATTCATGGCTCAATGGTCTTATCAGACCAAGGAAGTAAAATGAGTAATCCAAAAGATTTCACATTGTCTGTCCAGGGTAGGAAATCTCCTAAATTGTCCTTTTTTCCCCACTTTTGCAGCTAATCTGCTTTTTTACTTTCAGTGGGGTGATCCAGCATTAACATACAAAATGTAGTTTTCTAGCCTTTATACTTTCAAACACATTTTGAAAGATGTATCTGAAACAACAAATAAAGGAGAAATCTGTATAAATTAATATAAACTACAAGTTATGGAAATTATCAGGAAACCTAATGGTTTAATTAAGAATCGGTAGCTCTAGGAGGCTGCAGGAGGAGAGAGGAGCTCTGTGCTGTCCCTGTAGCTGCTACTGTGCAGTCCCTTTCTATTCACCTGTGCTAATCAACACTGAAGGCAGGGTGGCCTTGTACTGCCTTGCACCAGCCTTGCTATTAGTGATAGTGACTGAATGGTAGATTTTCTCTTTGGTGCCTTCATCCAAAACTGGCACCCTTTCTAGAAGCTGAACAGCAATGAAATATGAGTTGTTGCTGTCAGAGCTCAGGTGATCACGGGAAAACTAGCAGCCTGTAATGTGCAAGAGTTTAGATGTGATGCCTTCTGCTCATAAATTATAAAATCTGTCTCACAGGAAAGGAAAATGAGTTGGCTTTTGAATTAATTTACAGGATTTTTAAACTAGTCTTTTCAAGTGTATGCATTGTTTAAGCACTTACCGCATGATTTTCAGTACTGGGAATGGCAATACAGTAATTACTTTTGGAAGTGCATTGAATGTAGGAAGCACAAAGATGAATACCAGGTATTACAGTTTAACATTCGGCATTGTTCTGATAAAGATCACAAGCTCTCCCACGGGAGACAAGGGAAAATGTTGCCTTCTGTCTGCTCACTGAGTTGCTGCAGTGATGAGCAAACGGGAAGGGTCTGATGAATACATAGGTCAGGGGAGAATGGGATGGCGTCTAGACAGGGAGAGGAATCATCAGAAATTAAACATTTATTTAACACCACGCCTGTGGGTGTAGTCACCTGTACACACAGCTTGCTGAATTAACTTTGTGTGTGAGCATCTGGTGGTATTTTATCCATACGAAGGCTGCAGGAACCTGTGAATATCTAGATCAGAGCCTTTGTCATTGTTCTGCTTCCTTTGTGCTATCTGGGTTATGCAAGAGTAAAGCCCATTTAAAAGACCAGCTATAGCATGTGAATGGTTGCTTTATACCATGAGAAAAAATAAAACTACTGTATTTTTTTAAAAAAAACTTCGCTGAAACTGGCTAGATTTTGTGGAACATTTGTTCATTATTTTTGGCTTTTGTGGGATGACTGAGAGCCATCTTTATCCACGCTGAGATGTACCTTCCTCCTCAGGTGGTCCCTTTGATTGAAGCTGTGCTCAGCTACTGCTCTGTGGGGCAGATCCCAAGGCCACACCACATGAGCTCAAAGCTTGGCACATTATCTCTCTGGCTGAGGTCAAAACACACACTTGTGTGTGGCTTGTGGATAAATAAATCTGACCCTGCTGTTTTAATATCTGTGTGCCTTTGGAGTTTCTGGCTCAGCACTGCTGTCTTGCTGGTCTGGTGTCAGGATACGAAATTCTCTGATGTTCTTCTGGCATAGGTTGCTCTGGTGTTATGGGCTGATGTGAAGGCAAGCCTTGTTTGATGGCCACAGCATCTGTTCTTCTAGAGTTTGAGCTCTGACACCAAGTGATGAACTTCTTTCTGACATCCTGAGCTCAGGCATGGGCTGATAATGATTCGCAACTAATGTAAAGGCTTTGCATTTGTTGATAGTATATGGTACAGGGGACTAAGGAGAGCAGTTCTTGTGTTTTGGAAGGCTAGTGTGATGTGCCTTTCTCTGTTTGGTGTTTTATGTGGAAATCCCAGTAGGTGGTTCATTCGGTCAAACCCAGCAGACTGAGGTCCAGGCAAAGATTATAATTACTGGTTCAGTACCCTTATTGCCAAGGCTTATGGCTAGATACAGGTCTCCGCAAAGTCTGTAATCTCAAGAGCTTGCTGGGGCTGCATAAAGAGCCCAGCAGCTGTGAGGTTTCAGAACACTACTTTAATGATGCCAGGACACAGACTTTTCAGAGCAAATTATTGTCCCTACAGTTTCCTGAGCTTGTATTAAGAGGCAAGCACACACAGAACTTGAGCTTATTCTCTTCTGCATGGAAGTCCAGGCTTCCACGAAGGCTCTGTCTCTATTTCTAGCACGTCAGGGTGATTTTGAAGGACTGGCATTCTTGAGCATAAAGACCCCAACCTTTTAAATGACTGCTGTGGTGTCAGACTACTGGCATTTTGGATCGTGTTTTCTATACTTATTCCAAAAGCCAGCTTTCTGTTAGATCTTGTCCATTAGGTCTTGGGCTTGGGTTTAGACTCACCAGACTTGTAACAAGGAGCAAAACCAAGTCAACTGCGATGGTGCTGCTAGGCTGTCACATCTCTGCTCAACTGTTAGCGTTTCAGGTGCTGGTGCAGTCTTGTTTGTTCTGTTTTCTGATGTAATAACTACAGATGTGCTTTGACATCTGTTACTGACTTAGCACCTCAGACATACTGGGTTTGTGGACGAGGTCATGCTGTACTCAGAGATTTGTGGTTTAGCATCTGCACACTTCTCATCTGATATCAGGGCACAAGGAGGATGTTGGTGGCTTATATGGTCACCATTTTTGTTAGTAGTTTATGACCTTCTTACAAGTCAGGCCAGTGCTTGTGTTTAATCAATGTTTTAGCAGACCATTTTGAGGCAGGCACTGCAGTCATTTGTTAATACAACAGTTTCTCAAATCTTAAACCTTTGTTTCATTTCCTGAAATCGTGCATAGTATTACCAGCAGTATAATATAAGCTAAATATGATCTGAGTTTTCCTGCTCCAGTTGCAAACCTATTCTAATTTCTCCACTTGTTCTTGGATTTATTCCTGGAAATACTGCTCTTCTACTTGCATTACACAGGTGCAAAGCTAGCAGAAAGATTGCAGAATCCTTCTGCCCTGTCATCTCAGTCCTGGTCTGCTGCACCAAAAAGGGTTGAAAGATTTGAATCATAGAGACCCTACTGGTCTGAACACCAGGCAAGGAAAGAAAAGGGCTGAACCACTGAGGCCATATCAGCACAATCCTGGAGAAGAGAGAAAAATCTGTTTTGTAATACGTAGAAATATACAGTAGGCAGCTACAGATTCCATAAAGCATTATTAGGGATTTTAAATTATTACATCTGATGATCCATGTAGAGTATAACCAATTTGTCAGGGTAACTGTAGTAGCTACATGCATGGTTTGAATCTAAAACCTGTGTTTTGCCTTTCGTGAAGCTTTATTGTTTAAAAACTCACCCCAGACTGAGCTGCAAAAACAGGCTAGAAAATGCAGAGTGACTTTGTACTAATTTAATGTAGGTTTAAACTTTTTAACGATGAGTTTGCAAGATTCCAGAGTGCAGATCCTGCTTGATCTTTCTTCATTATTAGCCCCATTTCTAAATGCTAAATTGTCATAATTCGTTATGACAGGAGTCGGTAATCTTACATTTTGGCAGACTGAGGTTCAGGAGCAATTTAGTCCTTTGCCACTGGGAGTCAGGATTTCCTAACCCAAGCAGGTTCACGTTACACAGTGCTCGCAGCCAGTGCTTATTCTTAACTGTGAGGGGAAATACCATCCTCTAACGTCAAAGCCTTTGCATGTTCAGAAAATGCTTTGTGCTAAAGTCGTATACCCTAAAAGTTACCTTTATCTGAAATGTGGTAGTGTTAAACCTGATTTAACCTTTCCTGTGCATAGCTAGGAAATTCTTTTCTAAATGCGGTTCTTGTTGTTTGAGAGTGCATTTAAATCTCACCGTAGTTGCAGTGTCCTACAGAACCTATTTCTGAAAAGGATGCACATTTTCTATGTGGGTGAGGAAGCAAAAGAAGTGCTTAGGTGTGTAGCCTCTTTTGCCTTGAGAAATAGCTGCTGCAGCCTTATGCTTCTGATTAGTCTCGTGTACAGCAGCAAGGGAGAGTCCTCTCACCCAATGGTTAATCATTTTATTAGGTTGCCACAAAGATGTGCTTTTAGCTGAAATCCAATGCAATCTTAGCAACATGAATAATTTTTTACTTGGGTCTTATGAGGGATTTTTTACCAAATGAAATACAGAGACATAGCTGAGATGATATTGAGAAGCCCAGTGAAGCAGAACTTTGTTTTTATCTTGTATGTGACATGGCTGATATTTGGTCTTGGGTCTGAAGGCACAAAAGTTAAAATAATTCCCATCCAAACACCCCCAAATGGCAGAAAGGAGCATGTGACCATGGAAACAGAGACCATGTCTCCGACTGGAAACAGCTTGAGTCAAGCTCATTGTGGACAAAGGGAAATCTGCCAGTATGTATGCAATTAGAGTTCTCTTCCTGAGAACTTCAAATGGAGCCTTTAAAACAAGCTTTCACAACTCCTGAGCATCTAAGTCTGTGCAGCTGTTTTTGGAGCACCGGTCAATTACATTAGACGGTCTCCAAAAGCACAAAATTGTGAGCATGGTCTTTGTGCTGAAAATGCAAGTGGTTGCAGCTGATGCATTTAATAGGTGGTCTGCCCCTCATACTCTTGATGTAGCAAATTTTTGAACAAAGGTCCTTATTCCTTAACATTCTGTGCATTGTTTCAGAAGAGCCCAACAGGACAAAGTGTTTCCCTTAGATAGGTTTAAGGAGAAAGCATTGCAAGGAGTCAGCTATGGAAATGAATGGGTCTTTGGTGTGTGGCCTTTGCTGGTTAGCTTCTTCTTCTAAGCAAACCTGGTACTTTCAGGTGACATCAGCTTCATCTTTTGTGCTGACTAGTTTAGCTCCCTTTCTCCTTGCTCTCACGGGCATTTTTCTAGTTTCAGCTTTATCTTTCTTTATGCACACAACTCTGTTCGGCTTCCACTTGTTAATAACTTAGTTTCAAAAGCTGGAGCCATGTTTTCCTCTCAGGCTTTGCCTAAAACTCTTTAACTGATGGGAATGGGAGGCCTCAGGAAAACAGGAGAAAACCATTCTCTGTTTGTTCTGCATTTGTTCTGCATATGGTAATACCAAACTGACTATAAATGGAGTGTTGTGTTAAATAGTGTTCGCAGCTATAAACTTCAACTATTGCCAGCATCTTTGTGAATGTACATTTCTGTATATTCTGTATGTACATACTGTATACATACATACTGTATTTTGAGTTTTGATGCATGGACTTCACTTTTTTTCCTTGGTTTCTTTTTTTTTTCCTTGCTTTTTTTTGTTTTAGTTTGCATCTAATGGAAAAAAGTTAAAGTTTATACATCTGACCTGTGTCAGATTTTATTTCTATTTAAAAAATATGAATAAAGTCCAAAGTCCAAATCCTTTCAAACTCTTGAGCCTTCAGTTCAATATGCTTAATCTACTTCCTCTGGATAAAAAATGTGAGGGTGGATGGTGATGTTGTAAAATGGCTGGGAAGTCATCAACATATTCAGCCTCCAAAATCCAAGTAGAAATAAAAATGTGTTTCTGGGAACTTTCATGTTGCTTTCACTCCCTGCAGACTTTCATTCATTTCAAATTGGCTCAGATTATTTATTTTTCTTCATATTATTGGGATTTGATTGTTGTCCAGCATATTTTTCTTGTAAGGGTCCAAGATTATACAGTGAAGTAGATGTTTTGGAAGACTGTTAGAAGACTGATTATTGTTTGGCCTAGTTTTAATATCTGTTGTTTACCCATTAGGCAGGTGACAGGTGAACAAAAGCAACTTAAAAAATCCATGATTGCTTTTATTACAAAACTGGAAAAAATTGAAAGATTCTTGTCACCTTACTCTTTCCTAACAACTTTTATATTCCTTTCCTGTAGCTGGCAAAACGTGGATTAAATATAGTTATGATAAGCAGAACTCTTGAAAAACTGCAGAGAGTAGCCTCTGAAGTTGGTAAGTGTTTGCCTCAAATTTATCCTCCTGTTTAGCAGGCTGGCTTTACATGGATCTGATGGTCTCTTCCCTTGGTACAGTACCTAGTACAGTAGGCCTCCAGATATTGCTACAGATATAGCCCTAGGTATTGCTCCAATTTTTGCTATTACTGTGTTGCTTGAACCCTTCTAGTTATCGATTGCTTTAAAAATATAAGCTATCATTCAAAAAGCATAATGGATTTAATAAAAAAAAAGTGAATGTGGGTACTTTACTCTCTTCATCTGCCCTTAAAATCTGTAAATACAGGCAAAGAAGATGTAATACTAGAGTTGTTGGAGGGATCTATGAAACAGTTTATGCTTGGAAAAATAAGGTTACCTTTAGGCTAGTTGTTGGAACATGGCAAAGGAGGAGTAAAAATGATATCAAGGTACCTGGTTTGGATTTGGTTTGTTTGTTTGTTTAAGGTTTTCAAGTTACATTTGGCTTTTGGTAAAACAGTTAAAAATAATGTGTCTTTAGAATCAATGTTGCCTTTCTTTTCTCTAAAGGAAATTAGCCATTTACTCTGAGGAATGGCTTGTTGCAATACATTAAGGTCAATGGTTAGGATTTATTTAGGAGTCAGATTAGTTTATACCCTCCGTTAACTTTAAAGATTGATGTAATCAAGGGTATTCTTCCCACTGTCTCTTTTTCTATACATGGCTTCTATCCACCAGATTCCTTGATTCACAGATTCTTGTGTTAAGCATGTGTCACTCCAAGAGTACACCTGTGTCAGAAAGACTTGCCTTTAAGCAGGCTTAGCACCTGACTCCAACAGAGTATCAGGTCCAGGATACTTACCTGCAGAGAGAGCAGTGCATCTCTCTGCAGATATGTGGCAGACTTGAAATAGGTGAAAAAGTCTGTAACTTCTGAACCTGCAGCCACCAAAATCAAAGATTGGACCCTGAAATTTTCTGTCCAATTTCCTTCCCTTTTTTTCCAGGGATAGATTTATTTTCCCTTGGGAAGCAAGGGGTATCAGAGGAGGAAAGCACCAACTCCCTAAATAGTCCCTATAAGCAGTCGTATCTATGAGACCAATGTGACTGTGGACCACACTAGCCTCTCAAGTAAACAGCCATAAAAAAATTATTTCTGTGGGACTTAGGTCAGCTCTGGTGTCTTTGTTGCATTTCTTTGCAGCTAAATGTTAAAGAATTACAATAATAGAAACCTGAAGAAAAAAAGGCTAAAGAGTTTTTATAGTTTCTTTGCATTGTAAGTTATAATCAGAAGGAAAGAATGAAAACAGTAAGATTCCTGAAACTAACATAGCTAAGTAGAAAAAAAGTGGTGGAGGGCTGGAAAGATGACATACTGTCAATTCCTCTGCACTGTAATTTATTATAAGGCCATCCACTGGCCACCTTCCTAATTGAGGCCATACTGTGCTGAACTGCACAGCAGCATGTAATGAAGGACTTCCACGTCCTGAAAGGTACTGCTGAGATAGCCTACCTTGCAAACACTCCTACACCTTGTGCAAAAGTGACCCGTGACTTTTTTTGCATGTGAGGAAGCTTCCCTGACTGCAGCAGTGTTATCTATGTGATCCAAGGTGCTGAGAGGTGGATGGTGTGACCCCAGGAGCAAAGGCTACACTGATCAGGTTCAGCTGGGTTGTGGGCATAGAGTCATCCCTAAAGTTTTCTGAAACTGGTGGCAAATCCCAGTGAGATCTTTCCATTGTTTTCAGTGGGTTTTGGCTGAAGCCCAGAGTGACTTTTCTGTTATCTATTGTGTCAGGTTGGAAATGAGTACATAACAACAAGTAGATGGCACAAACAAAAGTAAGGAGAGGAAGACACAGTGATGAAGAGCATAGAGTATCTGGCCTGGAGGCCACTGGAATCAGCAGCGAGCTCTGGATGTGGGCTTACCTTAAAGCTTTAGAAATGTTCCACTGATTCCAATTTTCAGACTCAGGCTTTACTGTAATTAAGCTAAGCAGTCATTGGGAAGGAAGAAAAGTTAAACTTACTGTGCTGTTATGTGAGTAAATAAACAACAGAAACCAAAAATGAAGCAGAAACTTAACCTAAATGATTGCACTGTTTTCTAAATTTTCTAACCCTCACTGACTTTTCTTTCTAAACTGCTTAAACAAGCAGTATCTCGCTCCGAGCAGCTATCATTACTGTGAATTAACAGGCGAGGAGATTAAGGCATAGAGAGGGAGAGAAAAAAAGTTTCTTGTAGGCTTTGTAAATTTGTTGCAGGACTGGACACATTACTCTTGTTTCCTTTTTCTTAAGAGCTACACCATGTATCTTTTTGCAGTTACTTGGACACCATAATTAAAAGACTTGCCTCCCTTTTCAAACTGATGATATTGTTTGCCTAATCATACTGTGACATTCAGTTTGGGTACCGAAAAAAAATAGAAATTAAAAGAGTCTAAGCTGTAGGTAATTTCAGAGACCTCAGTGTTTAGCTTTCCAAGTCCTGTGGGGCACAGGTGTGCGTGAGAACAGCTTTCAGAGCTGGAGCAGGCAGAAATCCACAGTAAGGAAAACATTTCTCTAAAGCAGCACTGGAATTGAAAACCAGATTTCCATCCACTCAGACTGCAAAGCTCTTTTAGAATGAGATAAAAGATAACAAAGTAAGTCCTGTGGAGGGCAGACAGAGAGGATCATTCATCCTGGTTTCGGCTGGGATAGAGTTACTTTTCTTCTGAGTAGCTGGTACAGTGTGTTTTGGATTTAGTGTGAGAATAATGTTGGTAATTTGCTGATGTTTTAGTTGTTGCTAAGTAACGCTTATCCTAAGTTAAGGATTTTTCAGTTTCCCATGCTCTGCCAGCAAGCAGGTGCACAAGAAGTTGGGAGGGGACACAGCCAGGGCAGCTGACCCAAAGTGGCCAAAGGGATATTCCATACCATAGAATGTCATGGCCAGTATGTAAACTGGGGGGAGTTGGCTGGAAGCGGTGGATCGCTGCTTGGGAACTGACTGGGCATTGGTTAGTGAGTGGTGAGCAATTGTGTTGTGCATCACTTGTTTTGTATATTCCAATCCTTTTATTATTGTTGTTGTTGTTATTATTGTTATTATCATTATTACTTTCTTCCTTTCTGTCCTATTAAACTGTCTGTATCTCAACCTACAAGTTTTACTTTTTTTTCCTCGATTCTCTCCCTCATCCCACTGGGTGGGGGGGAAATGAGTGAATGGCTGTGTCCCCTCCTAACTTTTTGTGCCCTTCCAGCCTTCTTGCTGGCTGGGTATGAGAAGCTGAAAAATCCTTGACTTTGTATAAACACTGTTTAGCAACAACTGAAAACATCAGTGTATTATCAACATTATTCTCATACTGAGCCCAAAACATAGTACTATACCAGCTACTAGAACGAAAATTAACTCGATCCCAGCCAAAACCAGGACAATTATATTTTATTATTATTATTGTTAGGATGACATTTTATTTTACTTTAGTTATTAAATTGTTCTTATCTCAACCCATGACTTTTACTTTTTTTTTTTTCTGATTGTCCTCCCCATGCCACTGTGAGCAAACGTCTCTGTGATGCCTAGTTGCTGGCTGGGCTTACACCATTACACCATCTGTACTGCTCATTTAACACATTTAGTACTGTGGTTGTGAAACATTGATCAAACCATAATACCGGGAGATTAGAAATGATGGAATGTTATTAAATGCACTTCTTTTTTATTTATTTTGCCTACATTTCCTGACAAGCTGTACAGGCATAGCTATGTCCTAATTGAAAAGTTATACCTTAGAATCTACTTATATGACTAGGGTCTGTACTGTTTGGCTGTTAATGTGAAACAAACAAAGCCACTTCTGTAAGACATAAAAATTATTCACAACACGGGTGGTTGGGTTTTTTAGGGTTTGGTTGGTTCGGGGGGGAGGCTTTAGTGTTGGATTTGGGGGTTGGTTTTTTGGTGGTGGTGTTTGGTTTTGGTTTTTTATTGTTGGGGTTTTTTGTGGGTTTTTTTTCCTATTGAGAAGAAAAAAATTTGTATTTTGGGAAAGACAAGGTGTGTGATCCTCAGAAAGCAGTAGAAAATACAGCTTTACCAGTTAAACTAGCTGAGCATGCTAATGAGTTTGGGTTAGGTGATGCAGGAAGTAGCTTATCCACCTCTCCCTCCTGAAATTACGCCTGTTAACATGAAACAAAGCAGTGAATAAAAAAATCATCCCACACGGTTGAGAACAAATTGTACTTTGCTCCCACTAAGACCTGTGAAGGTGCTAATTCATTTAGCTGTCCCACCTGCTAGAGGTTCAGTTTCCAATCTGCTCTACTGGGCGCTATATCTCTTGCCTTTCCTGCTCCAAGAGCAAAGCAGATAACAAGCTGAGATCACTGACTAGCATAAAACAACCCACTTGGCACATCCTTCCTTCATTCTCAAGGCTGTTAAAAATGCCTGTTGTGTCTTGCTGATCCCCTGAGGTAAAGCATTATTGCTCAGGGCTGTTTTCCCAATATGCACTACTACATAACAGAGCACTTGAGGGCCTTGACCAATTTTATGAGTGCTCTAGTAACTACTAGCAATTCCCATGGGGTTTTTTTTGGTTTGGTTTGGTTTTGTTTCACTGAGTTTATGTTCTCTGGTATCTTCTGTCATCTTTTGCAGTTCTGCTTTTACCCTCATTCTTTTTGTTTCTTCTCTATTTTCCTGTTATTTCTGAAACTGAGTTATCTTGTATTTCTGAGGAGATACATTTCTCCAAGAGACTTTCAAAATGTAGCCAGAACTTGTGTTTTATAATCTAACAGAACTTTTTCCATTTCTCCCCAGACTTAAATCTTTTTTTTTTATGTTTTTCTGTTGTTAAAATAACTTCTCATTTGGCTTTCCTCTCTACAAATTTCCGCTGAATATGAATGCCATCTTAGCCTGAGCGCTTCTCTCTTCATAATCAAATTTTGATGTAGTACTTCAGAAGGGTAACCTCTTTCCACAAAGATCAGTTCTTGTGTCATCAGGCATTCAGTTTGCTACCTCAGGTTTTCAGAATATATTCATAACTCTCTAAATAGAAAAGGAGAGTTTCTGGCAGACTGCATGTCCTAACGAACTTCATGCTTCATCCTGATTTATTCTCTTCTTGGTAAATTTCAAAAGGCAGCACATTATCCTATCTGACACGTGGGATTCCCAAGTGGTCTGAGCTCAGAAGGAGTTAGGTATATCATTCTTAATGATGTATTTTATAACACATCAGTTTAAACAACTCAGTTTGAGTTTTTAATTTTCCTTAAATTATTTTTCTCTCCATTTTTAAAAAAGACAATAACATGTCCTGGTGTTTGAAAACGTAGGCTTTTTGCTTCTGGCACACTTAGGACTTTTTAAAAGAGTTGGAATAGCTTGTGTCTTCAAAGACTCTCATAAATCTTTGTCACAGAGAGGGAGAGACATAAGAAACATTGAAAATTATTTTTTGGCTCTCTCCTTTCCAGAATTGTTATAATTTTATGAAGAGCTATCCCTGGATAATTCATTTATCAGCATGATAGTTTTATTGTTTTTTAATACAGTGTTTATCAAATGAGAGAGGAAAGCCACCTGGAGTACTTGTTTGTTGGCTGACAGTGCTGGTTGCAGCAGTACAGTTCTGTACAGTCAAGGGGTTGCGGAGAAAGACCAAATGGTTTGTTTGATCCCCATTTTTATATTGCTCTAGTTTTGGTTGCCCTTCTGACTGCCCGCAAGAAAGATGGCTATGACATCACTACAATTTTTAAGACCGTCTCCTTTTGTTTGTAGAGCTCTTCAGTCAGAAGGTCACTGTAGGTGTCTGCTCCAGCTGTTGCTCTGTTCTTTCGCACTCACTGCATTTATACTCACAATGTCCTTTTCTTTATAGTTGTACCATTCCCCCAGCCTGGGACCACGAGGGGGTCATTTGCCACTAGAGTTGCTTTTATAGGTTGAAGGTTCAAAGGGTGTTTTATCCCCTTCATACACACAAACGCAGCTTGGAAAGAGGGCAAGAAAAAGGGCACCCCTTCCTCCTTTCTTCTGTCATGGAGACAGATGTCCTTTAAAATTGCACATAAGACACAGCCTGCATTTCAGATCTGGAGTCAGAGTGTTTGCTGTTTCCTCAGACTGCTTGCATTACTGGAATGGCGTAAGGTGGTTGAGACTTGCAGTGTATCGAGGGACAAGGAGGAACAACAGGGAGGGAAAAACTTTCTCTCATCCTCCAACTCAGGCACTGTTCTGTTGGAAACTGGCCTGCTGGACCCAAAGCCAGCTTTCTGCTAGCCTTGCTCTCCTGTGAGAGCTGGTGCAAGGCTTCTTCCTAAGCTCTGATGCACACCAAGGGATGAGGCAAGATTTCTGGGTAGAAATCAGTGAGTCTGATTCCTATTCAAGGCAATGCTCTCTGTCGCCTGTATGATAAAATCAGGCTCCGAACAAGCAGAGATGGTTTCCCAAACAGGACCCAAAGCAGGGTTTCTGCCATCCGCATGCATCTAAATTCCTGCCACTTGCAGTGAGTCTGCAACTCAATTGTCTACTGACATTTCCAAGCTTCACCTATCACTTTTCCAGCAAACTTCATCTGGATTTCAGGTTGCCCATAAAACTTGAAAGCAGGTTTAGTAGCAAGAATTTACAATGTGAACATCTAGTTAGAAGAGATTTTACTGGGCCCCTTTAATGGAGAATCTTGCTTTTAAAAATGAGTAAATAAGAGCCTTTACCTCTTTTCCTCATGAAAGTTCATTGAAAATATGAACAGCAATAAATCAACTGCTGAGGAAAATGGTAATGTACAGCTGGGCTCCACTCCTGCATAGCAATGAGACTGGAAAAATCACACACATTTCCTTTTCCCTTCTGCGTAAATTGACCTTGTAAAATTTAAGCTATAACCACCCCCCCCCAAAAAAAAAAAAAGCCTTTTAGTCCTGCAAAATCCTGGGGAAGGTTCAGTCTATGGGAGTGCAAGTGTCAAAACAGGAGAGGAATTATTTGAAAATAATACAGAAAATACTTCATCACATCCAGCCTTGTTTTCCACTCCTCCTGTGTAAAAAGAAAAGTTCTGCTTATTAAAATGGTCACCTTATACATGAAAACACTTTTAAACCATTCTGCAAAACTGTGCTTATGTAGAGGATCTGGCACCCACATTCACTTGTCTAATGTATGCTGACAGTGTTCATTTATAAATATTATGATAACCAGGGAAGAAGTCCTGTGTTATTTATTTCTGTTTGTTTGTTTGGGGGTGTGTGTTGGGGGGGGGGGGGAAGGTTCTTACTGAAAGACCAAATGGTGTTTAGATTTTGTGAGGGAACTTCATTTGATTTCAGGGCATAAATTCATCCTATATTTGCGAGGTCATTTCCCTGAAAACAACTGGGTACAGTGAGCATGTTTTGCTTATGTTGTAATATTTCTTAAAGTAAGAAAGTTGAAACAATTGCTTACTGTACAGCCAGCATTACTAAATGAGACATCTGATTGTTTCTCTCATTACTTAATTACAGCTCCTCCTCTCTCTGGGTAGATGCAAAGGGGTTTTCTAATTTTTTTCTTAATTACAGAGCAGGCCACAGGTCAAAAGGTGAAGGTTATCCAAGCTGATTTCACTAAAAATTCAGTATATGAGAATATTGAAAAAAGTCTGCAAGGCTTGGATATTGGTGTTCTGGGTGAGTCATTAAGGTCTGTTAATTGAAGAGTATTTTATGGCTGCAGTGTATTAAACAGAGAATTGTACAAATGATGTGTTGTAACAACTTGTTAGCCAACAGTTAAAATCAAGCATATAGCTGCATAATGCATTTGAGCATTACTTATCATGAACAAGTTTTAAAAGTGAATTAGGATTCTCCAAAAGCTTCCTGTTTCTCTGTACAGTGGCTTCTGTACTGTGAAACCTCTTCTGCCACTTTATAAGCAGCATCCAGCTTGTGGGGTGACTTCTTCCCTATTTGGCCTCAAGGAATTAATTTTCACTATTGTTTTCTTTACAGCTATGTGCAATTCTTACATTCAGTCTGAAAAGAGCCTGTGGCTAACACTAATTGGCACAGTCCATGCAGCAACAATGAAAACATGGGGGTTTTGGAAGTTTTGTACGTTTGGTTGGTTGGTTTTTTTTGGGGGGGGGTGAAGAAAATCATCCTTTTAATAGTGAAACAAAGGAAACAACAACAAAGCACAAATAAACAAACAAAACTCTGAACTGTAGCAACAGGCTATTTTTCTGTTCCCTGAAGTCAGCACTGATCAGTGTCAGTGACTTCAGTGAGAACAAGACTCGATGCTAAACAGCATTTCTCTTCAAATACAACTCAAAAGCTCCTGGTTCTCAAGGAGAAGCCATTTGTTTAACTGGTTGAACTATGTACTTTGTCTAGATTTGGTTCTTATCATTATATTTCCTTTGATTAGTTAACAATGTTGGAATGCTTCATAATCCTCTTCCGTGCCGTTTCCTTAATGGACCAGACATAGATGAGGTAGGATTACTCTGTGGGTTTCTACTTCCAATACAACAATGAGGAATTGTAATTCCATTTAACAAGGGACAGATTCTGCCTCTGCTACAGTCAGTGTGTATTTAACTATTCAGTTGAGTGGGGAAAAAACTGGGCCTGAAGAAGTGTATTTTGATTTGTTTTTAATGCTCAGAGGAGCTTGCAAGAGAAAAAGAATGGTAGATTTCAGCCCAGTGGCAGCAAACACCCAGCGATAGAGGGGAGAGCGCAGCTGGCCTGGTTGTACCAGGGATCAGCAGCCACTCTGGCTCACCACTCACCTGTAATGTAATGGGGTCCAGCCTGGTCACAGCCACAGCTGAAGTGCTGGGTTCTTGTTAGTATTATTAAAACTTACTTCCTTTGGAACACGATTGCTTAACTGGGGGGGGGGGGGGGAAAAAAAAAAAAAAAAAACACCTTATTTAAACACAGCTTATTTGGGGGGGAGGGGAGGGTTAATTTATACATGTATAATAATTTGACAGGATGGAGGATGTGATCACGTTTTTCACTGCCTTGTTGTTATTCACCTCTATAGTATTAGCCATGAAAAAAACCCCCAGAATTTCTAAATGAGAGTTTCCTGCAAAATTTCTCAGGACCCATTCAGTCTATATTTCATCACCTATCACAAATCAGAGATCCCTAAGCAGGCTGCTCGCTTGAGAGCTGCCGCCGTATGATGGCATCTCTGCTGCCGCTGCTACCACTTGTGTTTGGTTGCTGGTGTTGGGAGCCTATCTCTGCATGGCAGTGCTTCCACTGCACGGAGGGGCTACCTCTGTCACTGAGAGCCACTCAGTCTCTGCCTGGCACCTCTGTACTCTGTCGTCTGTGTGCAGCCAGCTTGGTTTGCTGGTGCCATCACTGCCTGGACGCCTTCCAGAGCTTCCAGCTCTCCCCGCATGCAACGACGCGGCTGGGCAAAACGGAGGGCACAGAATCAAAGGGATGCAATGCAGATTTGAACAGCGTGTTTAAAATAAAATTCATTGGGACTTACTTGCCTTTGAGTGCCCCACATCGTAGGCACAGTCAGTGACAACTCGGGGCAACCTAAGCAGCTCTAAAAGCAAGAAAGCTTTCCAGTTGGAATTGCTAGCTTTGTTTCCTAGATAAGCTGCAAACTCTCTTGAGTGTGTCAACAGTGAACTTACTGTTTTCTTGGTTCCTGCAGAACCTCATCAACTGCAACATTATTTCTACTACAAAGGTATGTGACACACTCGCATCTATGTTACATCTGCAATGTACTTTACTGGAAAAAAAATTAGTCCCTCACGAGAGTGACCGGCTAGCTTTCCTGTGTATTTTCATTTAATTTATCAGCAGATAGTAATTTTCAGCAGGATTGTCAGCATTATTTTAAGGACCCCATCTGTTTCTACTGCCTATGAAATATTTTTATTAGAGCTGACTGAAAACATTTTAACACAGTTGCTTGGTTGAGACACATTGTTACACTGCAGCTGAAACATTTTGCAAAAACACATTAGTTTTGGTAAATGGGGATTTGTTTCAGAATTAAAATCTTCAAGACAGGAAGATCTGCAGTTTGACTTTTTGCACTGCACTTGCATTTTTTTGTCACAGTTCTGTTCTGCAAAAATATTTTTGTACCAGGGCAGGACAGAAACTGAAGGAGCTGACTCTTAATTCTGTATTGTTACCTCTCAGTGCTGGTTGGCTACTTCCCTTACAAGAACAGTTATGTTCATGGTTTCCACCTCTGATTAAGATTTGTATTGCTCTGCTGTTTGCAAGCAGCATGGTAACATGAATAAGAGCAGAACAAGAGCTTTGTAGATCATCTCAACCTTGGCTAATATCTTTCTAAACATGACATGAAAATTATCAACACATGTTCATCTTTCTTTGGCTAGCAAACTTCACATCCAAAATTTGTCCTTGCTGCTTAATGACTTCAGGTAGTAAATCATGTAATATCAGTCACTTGAAACAAATTCTTCCATAGTTTGGTGAACTTCCCACTCCTAGGTTTTGTTCTATTTATACATCAAAAGAACAGAAATACCTGCAATATCTGAATGCTACATATATATGCATCACAAAAAAACAGGCGAACATTTTGTACCCTCTCAGTCTGGATACAAAAGGTTTCTCCCTTTATCATTTCCCAGCTTACGCATACCTGAGAATCAACCTCTTCTGCTTCACCAGGGCATGGGGATTCCTATCCCCCACTGCTGCAGCCATGTCCTTTTCAGTCTTTCACGAACATTCATTCACCTTCCTCCAAAATACAAAGAATAAATCATGCTCCTAACCAGCATTCCTCATGGTTAGGTCCAAATCATCTTTATATCTGTTTGGGTATTTTTTCTCCCCTCTCTGCCTTGATTTCTGTAGGATCCTGCTCACCACTTCTTGCAGTGGGATGCCCGAGCTCCAGGTATTCCCGGCTACACAGACGTTAGCAGGATTTTCAGCACTGCAAAAGCAGGACCTTTTCCCATGCTTTCCACTTTATTTGGAAATTCCCCTTCACCCAAGCTGATGTGACCTACCTGCATTGTTAATCTTTCTGAAAATGAAGCTTGTGAACCCCACCCTGCTCCTACTATGCTGTTGTGCACAATGACACTACTGAAAATATAGGGAATTATCAAGGATTGAATTAAGCTGCATCATTCATTTGCACTATTTTTCATTACTGCCCTTTACAAGTTAGGTCACACTCTTATCCTGAGAAGATTCATACATTATGTGTGTTTTTATAAAGAGTCAATAGTATGAGTATGAATTCCCTAGGGACTTGGGCTAACTATCAATAATACTCTTCAAATACAACAAAGAGAAGCAGATTTCTTACCTAAAAATGGATTTAATTTAACTTTAAAAATCATAATTGTGATTAAGTCTATTGCTAAAATAAAAATAGATGATTAAACAATGAGCATCAAAAAGATCCTAAAGCTCTTTTTGGTTGCAGAAAAAAACATTGTCTTTTCATGATTTTCTGCTATTTCTGGTCCAGGTAGAGCCAGCAGTGAAAATACAAAAATGCTGTGAAGTTGAATTTCCCTTACAGTTATGATTCAGTATTGAAGAATGATGAAATTCAGATGCTGTTGAAAATCTTTGGATAAGCATAAGACTTTCACTGCTTAGAAGACTAACCTTTGGAATTTTTTGAAAATTCAGATGATTTGCAGGCTGTTAGAATTTCAAAAATGTTTTCCAAAACTTTGAATGTGCCACATTTTAGCTATTTGAACATATGTATACAAGTGTCTGGGGCTTAAGCAAGTGGAAAATCTTGTGAATAAAACAAGATCAGTTGAAAAATGCAATCAGAAAGAGGGACAATAGATATAATTCTTAATATACTTGTCTTACAGATGACAAAAATCATTTTGAAACAAATGGAGACAAGGTAAAAATAATTTTTTCTAGAACTTTCAATAGCTTTTAGCTACTAAGGCCAGTTTATTTGGTGGTAGCTATGCTTTTTCATGATTAACTTCTGCATTTTACACTATGTCAATCAGTAAGGTTTCTTCTGTTGCTGTTAGTGCTGTGTGAATGAATGGTGGGAACTACCACAAATTGTCAGTCAACTGTAGAACAAGACAGAAAATATAAAATATACATCTGTGCGCAGTAAAAAACATGCAGGTGTTGCAGAAATAAAATAGCATCTGATGGGTCTAATTAGGCAAGAAACAGCATTTGAATATACTGTCATATTCTTCTAAGAGTGGTAGCTATGCTTGGAATAATACTTTTCAAGCTCTGGAAATACCTGTACTACACCAGACAGTTTAATTCAGCTATGCAATTAAGGATCCTTTTTCTCCTTTTAATACAATGTGTATTTTAGACATGGGGGTCCTCAAACCAGAAGTTAAGGTCTTCAGATGGATTTTCTAGAAAACTTTGTTAACTACTGCATTTTAGAGGCCAGTGCATGCTTTTTGTTTTGGCAACAAAATAAGCTCTTACTCTTTAATTGTTTTGTGGTTGTTTTTTTTTTTTTTTTCCTGGTTGTTGCTAAATGAATTGTTTTTAGTGATTTGTACAGGCAGTTGTGAATAGGGAAGCTAAAATAACAGATGCATGGAGCAGGAAAAAGAATGTGCTGGCTAATGAGGAAAGGGGACCTACCAATTACTTAGAAGCATAAAATCTTTCCTCTGATGGCATTTTTTTCTCTGTTAGATGTACAATAGCATGTGCAATGTTCCCATGGTTCTGATTGCACTAGACATTTAAATTTCACTTATGACATTATTCCTAGCTGGTTTAGACTTAGTTGCACCTAACTAAACTGTAAAAATTGGATCCTTTGAAAGTGTAGTCTACAGTATAATAGGAGAGGTATGCCTTCAGCGGGGAGGGGGGAAGTTGGTTTCCACTTGTGAAGGCTTTAACTATAATACTGTCAAATGTAAACTGAATGTAACTGTTCAAATTAAATTTCAGACAGAAGGGTCTTATTCTGAATCTGTCCTCTGGTCTGGGTATTTTCCCTTGCCCATTATACACAATGTACTCAGCTTCTAAGGTAAGTCTTTCGCATTGCTTTATAAAGAAATCCCCATCAAATGTTTACCAAAGTGTTTGTATCAGCAATACAGGTCCAGGTTTTCAGGACATAAATCAGTGTTGCTCCACTGAAATAATGAAGTAATGTAAATTAGCACTAGCCGAGAACTAAGAATCAGTGAAGCTATGTAAATGAAATCTGGCTGAAGGTATATCTGATGATTGGAACATTTTTGCCTTTAATTAAATAGTATTATACCAGTGCTCACAACCTATCCTCATTCTGGGAAATGATGACTTTTACCAGGCTAGCTTAGCTAGTTTACTCAAAACTGTAGGTGCACAAAAGTGCTAGATTTTGCTTATGGAACCAAGAATAAAATTCCTGGTAGGTGGGTGGTGAGTTGCCTGACTTCATAGCTTTCACTTTGAAATTTTGCTCTGGATTAAAACCCCAGAGCTTATAAAAATGAGGAGTGAATGATTTTTACTGAAATTCCAGAAGCAATTTGCTCAGCTCAGGTTTGCTTCCGATGAAAAATTCTAACAATATTTGCCTGAACATGGCTAAAGTTCAGCTTGGTAAGAAAAACCTAGTTATTCTTGGTAAGAAAGTCTAGTTTTCCATTTCCTTCTCTTTTTAACATAAGTTTCTCATTACTCAGAACTTGAACTACATTCAAATCAGACAATTTTAGCTCCTTTAAAAAAGTTTAGGCAATGTTTTTTCAAAGTGATATGGTACATTTGTTGGACTTCTTTCATTCTTGGCTATTTTTTACCTTTGTTTCTTTTTAATGGACTTTTTTTGCAATGCCCTGAAAGGAAACTATTTTACATGTCAGCAGATAGATGTTTCATGCAATATCACAACACTATTGGTATTTAAATTGTAACATGTGTCAAGTGATGGCTTCAAAACTGTCATTTTTTTCTCCTTAGTAGGAGTTTTATATTTCTAATTACAGAGGAATGATCCAAAGTTGTCAAGTTTCTGAATATTTCTCAAAGTTCTAACTGCTAAAACCAGTCTTAGAAGAAACTCAACTTTTACACAAAGAAGTTAGTATATGCATACTGTTCATGGTGTGGAGAAAAACTTAGAAAGATAAACCTTAAAGGTTGAAGCTACAACCCCCCTCCAAATTCCCAAATACCTGACTTTGAAAATCATATTTGTAGGCTATGCTAATAGGTGTACAGTGAAGGCAAGAGTTGTATTTTGCTTTTCTTTTTATTGCAAGAGAAACAGCAGTGTAAGTGTTGAACTGGGAGGGTAGGTGTCAGCCAGAGATGAAAGCCACATGAAACAATAGCTAAAATAAATGGGACTCAGGTATTTATATCTCTGCATTTTCATAAGCGTGACAAAGCTTTCAGTCCAGTCTGCAGTAGTACTTGTTTTATGTCTGGCTTGGGCCAGTGCCAGGCTCCATCTTTTCTGGTGCAGATAAAGAATCAATCTTGCCATTGCTCATGTGCACCAGCAGAAAATGTGTCTTGAAAAGTTCATTTCTATGTTTTTCACCACTGCACTGTGCCTTAGGTTGTGTGATGGCCATTTTTATTAAGGGCCTGCTTACACATATTTGTGAGCATATGTGAAAGTACATAGTTTCCTATGCTAATGTTATTTTGTTTTATCTTATCCTAGGCTTTTATAAGCACTTTCTCCAAAGCACTACAAGCAGAGTATAAGGCAAAGGGAATTATCATACAGGTGATGGTATATCTTGATGTATTTGCCTTCATTTTAACAAATTCTTCAAGAATATCTGAGATGCCTAAATCTGTATAGTGTAGACAACCTTGGGGAAGTGCTGGGTGACACTGTCAAAGCTCTGTCTCCTCCCTGTATGCAGCTTTTTTCCTTAGTCTACCATAGTACCATTACTTATCCCACATAGTGCCTTAATCCATTGCAAAGATCTGTTATAATTTGTCAGATGCTGTGGGATTCTGCAGAATGAATGGCCTTATGTAAAAGTTAGATGACATTACACCATTATTATGATTTCTTATTTTAGGTAGTGGCTCCTTACAGTGTTTCTACTCCGATGACAATGTACCAAAAACCCGGGCTTATTACAAAGACAGCAGAAAAGTTTGTTAGTGAATCACTGGATTATGTCACCTTTGGAGATGAGATTTTTGGATGTTTAGCTCATGAAATGCTGGTAATTGAATTTGATACTGTGTAAATGGGTCCCAAAGGCTAAACCAAGGCTGTCTGGGCTCAGCAGCTGCTTTTTACTGATTTCAGAGACCTTAAGGTTGGACATCAAATAAGAAACAGTGGCTAGGTTGTTAAGGCTAATATGGCACCAGTAAACTATGAAGGGAGGAATACACAAGTAAAGCATAGTGGTATCAGCACAGTGTGGCTTTCTCCGCTTTTGTGTCTTGAGCTAAGCTCAGTTTGATATCTGGTTAGTCTTTATCGTTTCTCTAGCTGCCTGCTTTCACGACCCTATTAGGAGCATTTCTGAGACCCCTACTCCTTTATAAAAATGGGCCAGCAGATTCAAAAGTTATTAGTGGGGAAGGGGAAGGACATAAAACCAGACTGTGCTATCACATAAGCATCATTTCCTTAGGATATCAAGCTAACAAAATAGAATAAATATTTATACATGGCAGCTGTTAATGATGAACATTAAATGGAAGTATAGGGAAGAGAACAGATTTGCTGAAAACTGAGAGGAATTAACATTTCCCTCTAAGAGAAATGCATATACTGAAAGTATAAAGTAAAAGTTTTTGCATTTGCTGTTTTCTATGACCTTTCTGAATACTCAGTTAATTTCTCTCAAGACGTTTCTATAACCCTTTGCCTTTGTATTGTTTTTGCTTGATTATTCCAAAGGCGTGCGTCCTGCAGTTCGTCCCTTTATGGGTGTTCCACAGTGACAGAATTCAAGAAGCAGTCCTGCATGTATTTACCAGTTATCTGAAGAAGAGGTGGAGGAACCCCTAACAGAGTCATTTTTTTTTCAGAAGACATGCAATGTGAAACCCCAGCAGGATGCATTTTACTATGTCTTTGTGTGTATGAATGTGGAAGGAATCAAATGAGTTTGAGCCATAGCTCCATCCAAATCACCTATCAAGTGATAAATGATTTGATCCAATGAATCTATTAAGTAAATTCCTTTCTGTCCCTTTCCAAAGACCATAAAATTTGCTAGAGCTGTTCCAGTAACTTCTGTAGGCTTCAGATAGGTTCTAGGAGATTTACGTTACTATTTTAACATAAGCTTGGAGGCCACAAATATTTACGCTTATTTGATGTTCACAAATAAAATAATTTGCTTTAATTCCAAACTTGTTCACAGTGTATTTTGATGCTTTCAGTGAGTGTTTTGTGTCTTTGGTTTCTTCTGAAAAGGCAAGGAAACTTGCAAGAAGAAAAAAAGAAAGCTTTCAGAGTCTAAAGTACACATGGGACCTTTGGAATACTGCAACCTTAAAAAACGTATTTCTGTCCAGAGCCTGTGAATGACTTCATCCTCTGAAATATCTGATATGGGCTGGAGGAGGCAGGAGCACAGGCAAATATATGCAGTAATTCTACCTTTCTGGATGAATCCAGAAGGCAAAACTTTCATTGTAGATACCTGTGAAGATCATACTGGGTGCTATTAAAAAGCATTTCAAGTCCAATGCAATCATCATGCACGGTCAACATGGGTTCACAAAGGGAAAGTCCTGTTTAACTAATTTGATATCCTTCTATGATAAGGCCATTCACCTAGTGGATGAAGGGGAGGCTGTGGATGTAGTTTTTTCTTGATTTTAGTAAGGCTTTTGATATTGTCCCTCACAGCATCCTTCTGGACAACTGTGAGATGAGCAGGTACATGGTGTGTTGGGTGAAGGGCAGAGCTCAAAGGGTTGTCGTGAATGGGGCTGGTGACTGGTCACCAGTGGTGTTCCTCAAGGGTCAATTCTTGGGCCAGTTCTGTTCAACATGTTTATCAATGATCTGGATGCAGGAGTTGACTGCACCATTAGCAAGCTTGCTGACGACACCAAACTGGGAGGTGCTGTTGAGTCTCTTGAGGGACAAGAAGCCTTGCAGAAGGATCTAGATAGGTTGGAGCGTTGGACAGTCATCAGTGGGATGAAATTTAACAAGTCCAAATGCCAGATTCTGCACGTGGGATTCAGTAATACCAGACACAAGTATAAACTGGGGGAGGAGTGCCTGGAGAGCAGCCCTGCGGAAAGGGATCTGGGTCTGCTGGTGGACAGCAGGCTCGATGTGAGTCAGCAGTGTGCCCTGGCAGCCAGGAGGGCAAACCGCATCCTGGGGTGCATCAAACACAGTTTAGCCAGCTGGTCAAAAGAGGTGATTATCCTGCTGTATTTAGTGATGGTGCAGCCTCACCTGGAGTACTGTGTGCAGTTCTGGGCCCCACAATTTAAGAAGGATGTTAACGTCCTTGATTGCATCCAGAGGAATGTGATGGTTTTTTTCACCACAAAGCTGGTGAAAGGGCTGGAATGTTCTATGAGGAACAGCTGAGGGCTCTGGGTTTGTCTAATTTGGAGAGAAGGTGGCTGAGGGGTGACCTCATTGCTCTCTGCAGCTTCCTGAGAAGGGGAAGTTGAGAGGGAGCTGCTGAGCTCTTCTCCCTGGGATCCAGCGATACCATCCATGGGAATGGCTCAAAGCTGCGCTAGGGGAGGCTTAGACTGGACATTAGGAAACACTTCTTTACTGAGAGGGTGGCCAAACTCTGGAACAGGCTTCCTAGAGAGGTGGTCGATGCCCCATGCCTGTCAGTGCCTTAAAAAGAGGCATTGGGATAATGCCCTTAATACCAGGCTTTAACTTTTCATCAGCTCTGAAGTGGTCAGGCAATTGGACTAGGTGATGGTTGCAGGTCCCTTCCATCTGAACCACTCCTATTCTATTCTATTCTATTCTATTCTATTTAATCAGATGTAATTCTGTTTGTTAAAAATCAGGAATTTAAATGCATCTTCTCATTTTGCAGGTTTATTTTACTTCTGCATTTCAAAAAGCTTTTTTTAAAGCTGCATTAAGATAGCAAAGACCTTATTAACAGACATAAGTATATGTTGGTGGTTTTTGGTCAAAAGTGAGGAAGAGTCTCTGTAATCTTTGCTACACAGGATGGAGAGGAATCACAAAATGTATCCTACTGGCTCCAGAGATTCCTGTCTGCTGCATTCGAGCTAGTGACATATATGGGCAGCAACACATAGACTTATAATACAGCACCATGGGGGTCCAGCTTTCCGCACATGCCTCCTATCTTGTTGCTGTAATTCTGAAAAAGAACAACTAAGGATTGCACTGAGATGTCTGAACTGAAATAATGAAAATTGTGATACATAAAATGAAATGTATCTTTCCTGCACTAAAATCAGATCTGATCTAGGTCTGCACTCATAAAAAAATAACCTTATTCACATGGGTTCCTAGGTCCTGCCATTTAATTCAGTGAAGCTGCTGATACACTTACATTCTTTCATACCAGAATTGGAGATGGAGAAGTAGCTCACTTAGAGATCAGTATTGCTAAACCCTAGTGTTAAAAAAGGCTTGGCTCACACCTAAAATGCTGATATTTTAATATACTGTAAGTATTCTGTATTTCTGGTTTGGATTTTTTTTGAACCTTTGAAATTCACATGTTCAATGCTTTTTCTGTGCCCCCCCTCCAAAAAAACCCTCAAACCCCACAAACATTTATTTTATATATAATTGGATAAGCTCCAATTCATACCTAATGGCATGATTCTAGAATCTGGTGCTTTAAGGAAAACACAAGCAAACATGGATCTTAATAAAATTATGTCAGTGACAACATTATCATATCTCTCTGGAGATGGGATTTTAAATGAGTCTTTTGACTGTGCTGAAAATGAAATCCTGTCTTTGAATAAAAATAGTATCTGAGCCGTACTCCTGAAGGACAGTAGAAAGTGTTGAGGTGTGGAAGCGCTGCAAAGTTGCAGCAGCAGTGTTTCCATGGGAGGTTGTCCCTGTGTGGAACCTTTCTCCAGAATTCCCTGAGACAAAATAGCTGCAGTTACATCTGTGGGGGATAAAGTTTAATAAATATCACCTCCGGCCCCCAGAAGAAATTATGCCGACTAGTTTTAATGGTCTGTAAGTGGAAGTTTTAACTTCCACTTTGTGCATGTGGAAGTGTATATTTCAAGATAGGTTTGCTGGTTTTTAAGGATGGAGCAAGGCAGACATTTCTTTTTCGTGCTCTTAATCATCATTAGAAATAAAAGCAGTGGAGAAATTTTTTTTTTAAATCAATTCTGTGATTCAGGAGCAAAAGTATCACTGATTCTTAGAGTATGAAATCAGTTCAGTCTTTTCAAAATGTTTTCTAATTAATTCCTCTTAGGTTGTGTCTCATCATCGAATGATGACTTTCTGTTCTCTGGAACAGGTAACCATTTCTTTCTATAACTGTAGAAATTTTTCAAAAACTCCTCTTGTACTATATGCCCATCACATCTCATAGCCTTTTTAATTAAAGGGCTTGTATATTTCTCTATGGCCTCTTGTATTTCATGCCTTAATATAAAATAATTCTTCAAATAAAACTACTACTGAATATTACCTCCCAATGTAGAAAACATCTTGAAGTGAAGAATGAGGCATCTGTGCTGGCTTTGCTGGCTTTGAAAAGCAAGAAATAGGAATGGTTCATCATCACTCCATAAAGACTATGTTTTCAAGTGATTAAACTATGTTCTTCTAAGCGTGATACTTGTGCAGCTGTGCAGAAAATGAGTATGGAATATCATATATGATACATATTACATGTAGGCCAAAAGCTGAAGTCCCTGGGGGAAATATGCATTCAATAGGAGGCCTGAGTGGGGAATGCAGAGTTTGTGTTTGTCATTGGTATAAGTGCTCATTTCTCCATGGATGTGTATTTTCAAGCAATATGTTCTCATATACAGCTGCCCACAGGCAGCTGTTAGCATTTGATTTACACGTGTGAGTAGTCCCAGCAGGGTGAGGCAACTCCTACAGAGCAGTGGCTGCTCCTGCTCTGCTCAAGTCAGTGAGGGTCACTTAGGGAATTCAGTGGCAGCAGCAGCAAACCTGAGAACTCCCTTGCCTGCAGCTTGTTGTGATACCACAAAACGTAGCTACAGATTCCCTTGTTTTTGTTCTGATTTTCACATGAGTTACCTAACTGATGCTAAAGAACCTGCTTTCACTCTCCCCACAATGACAAAAGATCTCTGTGTTTGCCGCTGGAGACAACATACCAGCTTATCTGACATACAGGGACCCCAGTAACACTGAAGTAGCATTGGCACATGCAGAGGTTAGTGAGCAATGGAGACTTGGTTTCCAAGGTTTACAAGTCCTGTAATCTATGACAAGTGACATTTCCATATTTCTTGTCTCACGTTTGTTTATGGTTGTGCATGCTACATGAGTCTTGCAGGCTGTTACTGAAGTTGAGCAATCAGCTCAACAGAGATTTGTTTCTCTTGAGGAACAGGAGGATCTTGTTACTCACTGCTCTTGGCTGGTCACTCTGTTAAAGTAGCCATGTTTTGATCTTTTGGCTCATAATTTGCACAATATTAGGCTGGGATCTTGCTGACTTGCAATCTTCAGTATGCTGTCTTTGACAGCACATTAATGTAAGGCTGCAGAGAGTGGGTTCTCCTCCTTCGGCCCTTCAGAGAAGTAGGTGGGTGGATCAGCCATCAGCGTGTAAGCCTGGAGGAGAAGAGGTCATGCCTTCCCCTTCATTTTGTAGGCCACGTTACTCCTCTGAGTGCTGAACAAACAGCTCAAATGTTGTATCATCTGCTCTTGCTGCTAAACTTGGACCTGGCTGATGGGGAAACAGAAACAGAGGGGGGAAATGGCAAAGTTTTTCCCAGCACTCTCTGTCTGGGGAGGAGTTGGAGGAGCAGACCAGCAGGTCGGGCCTTCTGCTTCCCCCCAGCACCCATCGCATGGGATTTCCTGTTTTGCGATAAAACATTGCTAATAACAATAAAAACACTTACACACCTACACTTCATGGACTTTGCAGAAGGACTCAGCATTACCCGTTTATGGACTGGGAAGGAGAGGTGCAGAGAGGTGAAGCACCTGCCCCAAGTCACCAAGGGAAAGGAGGCAAACACTGTCCACCTCTCCTCAGCCCCAGCTGCATGCCTGGCCCTCCAGGGACACCCAGGGCTGGGAAAGTTGAATATCATTGAATTAATTAACAAAAATAATGGCTAACCACCTAGACCCAAACCCTGCTGTGCTTATGTGCTTATACCCTGATTCCAGCTGGGAGTTTGAGAAAAAACTGCTCTCTGGGCCTTAAATACAGAGTTATGCCTACTTTCCCCAGCGTCACAGAATCACAGAATCACAGCGTGGTTTGGGTTGGAAGGGACCTTCAGAGATCATCTAGTTCCAACTCCCCCCTGCCATGGGCAGCGACACCTTCCACTAGACCAGGTTGCTCAAAGCCCCATCCAACCTGACCTTGAACACTTCCAGGGATGGGGCATCCACAACTTCTTTGGGCAACCTGTCACAGTGCCTCACCACCCTCATAGTGAAAAACTTCTTCCTTATGGCTAGTGTGAATCCACCCTCTTTTAGTTCAACACCTTGTCCTGTCACTACAAGCCCTGGGAAAAAGTCTTTTTCTGTCTTTCTTATAAGGCCCCTTTATATATTGAAAGGTTGTGGTAAGGTCTCCTCAGAGCCTTCTCTTATCCAGGCTAAACAACCCCAACTCTCTCCGCCTTTCTTCATAGGAGAGGTGTTCCAGGCTTCTGATAATTTTTGTGGCCCTCCTCTAGACCTGCTCTAACAGTTCCTTCTCTTTCTTGTACTGGGGACACCAGAACTGGATGCAGTACTCCAGGTGAGGTCTCATGAGAGCAGAATAGAGAGGGAGGATCACCTCCCTTGACCTGCTGGCCACATTTCTTTTGATGCAGCCCAGGATGGAATTGGTTTTCTGGGCTGCAAGCTCATGTTGCCAGCTCATATGTGATTTTTTTCATCTACTAGTATCCCCAAGTCCTTCTCTGCAGGACTGCTCTCAATCTATTCATGCCCCAATCTATGCTGATACTGGAAATTGCCCTGACCCAAGTGTGGGACCTTGCACTTGGCCTTGTTGAACCTTGTGAAGTTCAAATTGGCCCACCCCTCAATGCTGTCAAGATCCCTCTGGATGGCATCCCTTCCCTCAAGCGTATCAACTGGAGCACTCGCCTTGGTGTCATCCGCAAACGTGCTGAGGCTGCACGTAATCCCACTGTCTAAATTGTTGATGAAAATACCGAACAGTACTGATCCCAAGTGACAGGACACCTCAACGTTTCACCGTCCCTTCAGCTGGAAGAAGAGCTCCATCTAGTGAGGGCCGTGCTCCCTGAGGCTGCCTTAGGAGCTGTCTATCCACCCTTTGCCAATTTTGGCCCCAACCAGGGTCCTGGAGTGGGAAAAAACCCTCAAATCTGCCTGCAGACCCCCTTGCCATGGGGACAGGCAGCAGGGAAGGCCACCATTGGTTCCAGGTCCCCTCAGCTCTGGCACCTCCATGGCACAAGAGCCTTGGCCATGGCCACCTTCCTCATGGGCTGGGTGCCAGGCAGGTTGAGGAGCCCTCATTTTGTTTGGGGACCTGAGAAAAATCACCCAAATGATGGTGGTGCAGAAGCATTAAGCGAAGGGCAGGGCATGGCAGGCCCTTCAGGAGTGTGTTGCACCCACAGTTTTTCCCCAAAAGGGCTTATTTGGGGATTTTACTGCAGGGAACTGAACATCCCCTGTTTTTCTGAGCAATCAGTGAGCAGAAGGGAGTTAGAAAGAAAAGCGCTGGACCTATGGAAAGAAGCAAATGGGATCTGAAAGTACAGTGTAGCACACAAAGTAAAACATTTTAAGAATCTCATTTTCTTTCTTTCATATGCTCACACTGATTACATTCCCCTGCTTTGCCCCTGTGTGTGTGCATGTGCATGGTGACCCAGGTGTAATGCAAATGTTATTAGCGACTTGGGTTCACTTGAATTTGGGTTCAATAAGGGCCCCAGTTTGCATAAAATCAGATCTTTTTGAACTTCAGGCTCCTTTTAGGTATCACAGTGCAAGTGTTCACTAAGGGTTTTGAAAGTGTAGGCCAGTATACAGTTGTGGGTTATTTTTTTAAATTTTGAATCTTTCTTCTTTTTTTCCCCCCCAAATCACTGCTTGTTCAGTAAAGAGGTTCCAAGCTAAAACAATTTACAGTTGTGGAATGCAGACACCAAATCTTTGACTCACACAGATTTCAGTTATTGAGCTAGTCCCATGTTCGGGCAAAGGAGACAATCACTCAAGAAAAATATCTAGTTAGTCAGCAAAACTACTAGAATAAAGAAAATGGGAACTATGCAGTGCAAGATTGCTTTTAACAATATGATGTACTCAATCAGTGGATTACATCAGTAATTGAGTCAAAGCCTTACTTTCACAAAGATTGGCGCTCCAAATCTGTCTAGACAAGCAATTTACAGTGAAGGGGGGGAAATCTAAACCATTGAATCCTAATGTTGTAAACAGTCTGTTATCAAGACTGGTAATACAGACAGGGCCCTACTGTTCTCAAGGACCACCCGCAAGAGAAAGAATTTGATATGGCAGCTTTCCTGAAAGATTTATTTGCGATATACTAGTATGTGGTAACAGCATGAAAGAGCTGTAGGAGTGAGGAGTGCTTTGCTGAGGGAGCAGCTGATGGGATTCGCCTTGACGGTGACTGCAGTATGCGCTTCAGAAAATGTCAGTCCTTCTAAAACACGGCTGAAAGACAGAGAGGCTGCAAATGGTCTTCTTGACTATTCTGCTGTGTCCTCTCATCTTCACATCATAATGGCATTTCAAGAATCATGAATTAATCATATCCTGTATGTAAAGGGCCAATTGTCCTTTTTTTTTTTTCCCCCTTTTTCAAGAGCTTTCTTGGTTAAGAGCATACTTGCAGACTCCATGCATGTTCTTTAAGCAATGGTAGCATTATCTTGGTACATTTGGGTTTCTGGAGGTGAAGGCAGAGTTCAACATTACAACTAAGAGTTTTCCAAAGTGAGACCTACTATCAGTCACTGTCTGTGGCTGCAGCAGAAGTATGGCAGACATCTGGTATAAACTGCCCCTTGACATCGCCCTGCATCTCCTGGGACAGCCATGAGACAATGAGAGCTTTCTAAACCACACTTTCAGTCTTGGATATTAAAGCTAGGTACCTACATCCACACTTACACACTTAGGTCCCAATTTTAGAACAGTATGTGTGGTTTGCATTCAAATTGCTGGCCAGCTTACTCAGCAAGTTGAGAGAGTGATAGCAAAATACACTTCTAACCAAAGTCTTCTACATTGATTTTGGTGTATCTTAACCTTTCGGAAATGATTACAAACAAGAGTAACTGAAATGTTTCTATAAAGCATGTTTCAAACTGGCCTTCTCCTATGGTTCAAATCTAAGTGAATCTGGGCATATGTCATGAAAAACTGTAGCAAATGCACCAAAAAATAAACAACCTGTAAAACGGTTCTGCCTCTCCAAAACTTTTGGGTTTTTTTGTGTTTGTTTGGGGTTTTTTGTTTGCTTGTTTGTTTGTTTGTTTTAAATTTTATTCTTTATTTTTACTGCCGAGAAAGAAAGCTGAATGAAAAAAGTCTGGCTAGCATTACGGGCTACTTGCTCAGTGAAGAAAAACACAGGAAAGGCAGCTGGCCCAAGAGAGCTATTACATTCCTCTCTCCCGTTCTCTTCCCTCCGCCACTCTGCAGACTTCAGAGCTGAATGGTGCAGAGAGAAGGAGTGGGGAGCAAGGTCAAACACAGCTTTACACGCCAGAGTCCCAACTTGATACCTTTGCTAGCACAAGGGGAGAGTGTAAAATCTGCTGGGGGTAGACCTACTGCAGTTTGTACCTCCCTGAAGTATTGAGGCAACTAGGGTTGTTACTCCCTGTGAAGAGATTAATAATCTATTGGGCTTTCCCAGGGAACCGCTTGGAAATGTCAAGGATGGCAAAATTATGTGTGGCCAAATAATTGTGCTTGCTACTGTTCAAGATGATAAAGGCCTATTTCAGTACAAAGAGCGACTTTGCTGAATTGCTGTGACCTAGAAGATGTCCTCCTTTTGCAAGACCTGGCTCCATTGTGAGCACAGTGTGAGTTTGTGCTAGGGAAATATCTTCAGTAAATATCTCAATGAAAATCAGTTAAGTGGAAGTCAAAGTTCTGCTCACTCTCTTCCAACAGACAGGTGATCTAGGATTTACAATATACATAACTAGTGGAAAGAAATAATGGTAGAAACATCTTCGTACAAAAATACTTGGCAAAGGAAAGGAAGAAGTTAAAGGCAGTTTTGCTTTGACATAGACTAAAGCACACCTGGGGGTGGGGGGAGAGGGAGGGAGAAAAAGAGGGGGGGTGACTTAGGTACCTAAGCTGGAGCAATAGAAGGGAGGTGGCCTAGGCTGAGGACTGATGCTAGTACAGACTCAGCATGTGGTCAGAGGTGATCACTAAGGTCTTTGGGGCCAAGTGTCCCTCCACGGAGACAAGAACATTTCTCGCACATCAGAGATACTAAGATGTGAAGCCATTTTCTTGGAAGACTTATTAACACGAATGTAGGGATGGCTGGTTAGCATTACTGCTGTTTAATGTCTTAGAATATGTTAGCACTGCAAGTGCTGGAGAATTTAATTCTTTCCCTAAAGAATGTACAGCCTAAAATAACTTCTTGAAGAAAAAAGATGCAGCCTGTAGTAGTATTGTAGTTGCTTGAATTCCCCTGAGCGGGCCAGGCCAACTTCTACAAGTGTCCTTTAGAAAGTACTGATCTATTGGCATAGAAAGCAAGGCAGGAGAAATTTCTGGTGACCTCAGTGGGCTTTGGCTCAATCCCTAGTGAGACAGAATGACTTTTTGCATAAAAACAGACATCTTCTGCTGAGAATGGGTACTGTATTTCAAGCAAAAGTATAGAGTTGTAGTCCAGCTTGCTCAGATACTCAGTGCTAGTAGGGTATTTGAGGTAGCATGAATTCCTTGCAGGGGAGTGACCGGTGGTGTTAACCAGGCCGACTGACTATTGAGCTGCTGCTCCTGAAGCGAAAAGAGCAGAAGGCCGGGTCTTAAACGCTAAGGTGGGCCAGGACCAGGACCCACTTTCGGGGAAGGAGGTGTAGGCTGGCCGCGCTCCTGGGACTGACCCAGGCACGGCCGGGACGCCCTCCGCGGGGGACGCTGAGCAGGGTGGGTGCCGCTGGCTCGAGGCATCTTCCTCCTCCCCCTCCTCCCCCTCCTCGTCTCGTACCGAACCGCCGTGACACCGCCCC
>NW_010972687.1:7955733-8096655 GCF_000737465.1 Haliaeetus leucocephalus | reverse complement strand
GCTGAAGTCGTTCGGGACCGCGCCGACTTGCGCAGAAAAGCGGAACAAGCCCGGGTTAGGAGAGCAAGTCAGATCTTTAGGGTTTATGGACACTGTTGTGCAAATAAATAAGCTTAAAAATCGGTGGGGAGCCAGGCAGCTGCCTGAACGCAGGCACCGCGGGGGGGGGCGGCACTATGATCGAAAAATAAAACCCTGCTAGATTTGCCTATTAGTTTATTTCCCTATTTTGTCTCTTCTAATGTCATTGTAAGACTCGTACGTTCATTCAACTTCTCCCTCCAAGAGTATACACAGTCCTTTTTTTTTTTTAAAGGAAAAATCGAAAAACAAATCAAATGCTGATTTCAAGGGTGTTTTACCTTGAGCCAGAACTCAGTGAAACGCAGGTAGAGACATCAGAGCTTGTGATCTTTATTCTGACCTCAGCCATACACAGATCACAGCACATTTCAGCTCCACGCTGAGCTGGAAAGTCTGACAATCCAGCAGAAAGTCCTGCCTTTCATACACCTCTCAACAGCGTGCTGCCCACATTAATAACTTCCGAAAGAGCCAACTGGGCATGCTTACACCAAAAGCTCACTGATGTCAACACAATATTGAAGAAGGATCAACACTACAGGAGATCAGCCCATAAGGGCACACCTGGTTCTGGTTTATGTCTGCTCTGCTTGCAGACTTTGGTCTAAATCCCCTGTGTTGTTCTGTTCCTACCCACGGGCTAACATATGGCTAGGAGTTGGATCATCTGACTGCTTTTATGGGCTCTTATCTTTCACTGTGCTCCACACAAGCAGAAATACTTCGAGATCTTGCGCTGGTAGAGCAAACAATGGTATAAGTGACATTAGGTAAATAAAACATCTTTTTGCCTTTGAAGAACATGAAAGAATGTTGTATACCTTCTCACTGATCAAAGGTGGTTATATTGCCCTTTTTGTTACAGATACAGATTTACTGTTGTATTCGTCTAATACTTACAGCATGTAAGGCCGCTTTAATCTGTCACTCAAATTTCCTAGTTTGTCTGGCTTTGGTTTTGTCTCTGCTTTGACCAATAAGGTTTAGTGTGGAAGTGTAACTGAGTATTTACGTTCCCTTTTTATTCTAACCTGGGATTTCATATGCATCTCCTTTCTAATCCCCTCCACCCCCCTACTCTCCAGCCTATGTGTACCAGCTGAGCAACACGGTGGATTTAGGATTATAGTAAACATTTAACTTCAAACAGAATGGAAATCTCTCAAATGTGACCAGAATGGGCTTCTCCCTCACATGCAGGGGACAGTGGCAGGGGGATCTGAGTATGTCCAGGAGAGTGGGAGAAAGAACAGTAGGCTGGAAAAGGAACCGAATTTCAGCATTAGCAGCAAGAGAGAGATTGAAGTTCCCTGGGCAGACTGGCAGCTCCAAGTTGCCTGGAGGCTTTTTGGGCACAGTCGGGGACCACAAAGGACATGGAGCAAGGCTTTGTGCTGCCCTCAGCAGCACAGCCAAACAGTCACACACAGACTTCTCAGCAGCATTTTTAAAGCATGCTTCAACCTAAGGGCTGACTTTCTAAAACTGTAAATAGACTTCTGAGTCCATGTGAGAGTTACAAGACAAGCAAAGCTTGTAACTTGAGTCAATTCAAATCATCTGAGGGTATAATACCTGTTTTAAACCTGTACATCCTGATTGCCTAATATTTTAATGCAAAGAATCCAAGTCAGCTTAAACAACTGAAGGAGCTCATTCCAGTGAGCTCCTCCAGGGTTTGCTGCAGCTTGGGCTATGCCTGTTTCTTTTCTTGTGTTTCCTTGATCTCAGGCACATGGGTAGATCATTCTGTGAAATGGCTTCTTGACTTCCTTAATTTGTTTTGGTCCTTGGATGGGACCAATAACTGCGAAAATTAAAGCAACTATAAGATGAAGATAAATGAAAACTTTTTTCCTAGCATGAGTCAAATACTTTGTAACTTCGGTCAAGGGCCTACCTTTACCTAGTTTCTCTCTTCTGTCCTGTGTTTTCCAGTGGCAAAATGTCTGGGTCACCCAGAAAGAGAGCCTTTTACTGAAGAAAGGCATGTGTGCGTCATGGTTTAACCCCAGCCAGCAACTAAGAACCACATGGCCACTCACTCACCTCCCTTACAGTGGGGTGGGGGAAAGAATCAGAAGGGTAAACGTGAGAAAACTCATGGGTTGAGATAAAGACAGTTTAATAGGTAAAGCAAAAGCCGCGCACACAAGCAAAACAACACAAGGAATTCATTCACCACTTCCCACCAGCAGGCAGGTGTTCAGCCATCTCCAGGAAAGCAGGGCTCCATCACAAGTAATGGTTACTTGGGAAGACAAAACACCATAACTCCATATGCCCCCCCCTTCCTTCTTCTTCCCCCAGCTTTGTATGCTGACCGTGCCATCATATGGTCTGGAAAATTCCTTTGGTCAGTTGGAGTCAGCTGTCCCAGCTGTATCCCCTCCCAACTTCTTGTGCACCCCCAGCCTACTTGCTGCTGGGGTGGGGTGAGAGGCCAAAAAGGCCCTGACTCTGTTGTAAGCCCTGTTCAGCAGTAACTAAAACATCCCTGCGTTATCAACACTGTTTTCAGCACAAATCCAAAACATAACACTATACCAGCTACTAGAAAGAAAATTAACTCTACCCCAGCTGAAACCAGGCCAGCGTAGTAGGAAGGCATCTAGTGGAGATGAAGGGTATCTGGAGACAAGAGGTGGCTAGCGAAACGGATGAGAGACTTACAGGATGTCGTGGTTTAACCCCAGCCAGCAACTAAGCACCACGCAGCCGCTCACTCACTTCCCCCCCATCCAGTGGGATGGGGGAGAAAATCAGGAAAAGAAGTAAAACTCCTGGGTTGAGATAAGAACGATTTAATAGAACAGAAAAGAAGAAACTAATAATGATAATGATAACACTAATAAAATGACAACAGTAGTAATAAAAGGATTGAAATGTACAAATGATGCGCAGGGCAATTGCTCACCACCCGCCGACCGACACCCAGCCAGTCCCTGAGTGGCGATTCCCCACCCCCACTTCCCAGTTCCTAAACTAGATGGGACGTCCCATGGTATGGAATACACTGTTGGCCAGTTTGGGTCAGGTGCCCTGGCTGGGCATGAGAAGCTGAAAAATCCTTGACTATAGTCTAAACACTACTGAGCAACAACTGAAAACATCAGCGTTATCAACATTCTTCACATACTGAACTCAAAACATAGCACAGTACCAGCTACTAGGAAGACAGTTAACTATATCCCAGCTGAAACCAGGACACAGGAGAAGAAGTGGACCTGGTTGCAAAAGAGGCTTGTAGAGGGGCCTGGAAGATGTGAGTTATGGACATAACCTCCAGTGGGACAACCTAAGGATGAGGGCTGCAGACAGAAGGATGAGGAATGCATCACAGTTGAGGGACTAGAACAAGGACCTAGGAGGGCAAAAGAAATAGACATGAAGATAGAACTCAGCTTGTGAGGCAAATGCCTAATGCCCAAGGGCAAGTGGATGGAATTTCTGTAGAGGGGAAATTGAAAAAGCAGCAACAGGTAAGATCATTTGTTTCTGGCTCCTGTGCTTTAAGGGCAATCAAAATCTATAAACATTTCAATTATTACTGTCTGTCCCACTGCTTCTCCACAAGGCTGCAGCCTTATGGAGTTGCTCTAGCAGCTCAATCCTGGCCTCCTTTATTTCTAAGGGTCCTGAAACTCCTTCCTGCCACATGGCTTGAAGTATGTGCCCATCAGTGGCGAAAAACCAGGCCCGTCCCATTTCTTCTTTCTCCTTCTTTGCAATTTTGGTTGATGTCGCAAACGTGACTTCAGTCACACAACGGGAAAGAGTTGGAGGTTACATGGCCCTTCCTGCTCTCTGCAATGGGCTGTGGGACTGGCCCCCTCAGCAGATTCTCCCATGGCATGGCAACTGTTGTAGTTCTGCATTTTTGGGACATACTGCTTTAAGATGTCAATCACTGAAATGTGCTGTTTGGGTCTACAGCTGTGATAGCATTAGGGCAATTTCATGTTTAAGTCTGTCTCCTAATTTTGATAGTTTACAGTAACTCCACCTGAGTTCTAAAAGTATTTCTTCCAGTCACTCTTCTGGGGCTGTTTTCCTGCAAGACAATGTAGTATGGCCCACAGACCACAGTTTTAATTAAAACTTGCAATTTTTTGGTAAGGAAGTTCTCCAGACTAAAAGCTTCTGAAGATGTTTTATGTGTATCACACTTAACCACCTGCACCCAAATACAATATGTGAGTTGCTCAGAATGGATAAACAAAGCCCATTCTGCTTTATTTCCAGAGCAGCACAATTTTGAAAAGGAGGATGTTTAATGACGTATTCTGTACAAAAAAAACCAGCAGAAGCTCTTGGTGTCTGACACAAATGTTCGCAGAACAGTGTCTAACTATCCTCACATGCTGATTTTATAGATTCAGGATTTAAAAGGCAGTTTTCTTCCTCCCAAAGCTCCACCCACATCATAAATCAATCAATCAATAAATAAAGTAACAAAATGTCTCTGCTGATGATGCACAGTAGATGCCAGTTTCTCTTCCTGTTTTGTTTGGCAGATCCCCATGAATGGCACAGAGTGGGTGGCCTGTACATTGATAATCACCTTGATTTCCAGAGCTGCCTCTGTTATTAAGCCGTGCCGCTGATCCCATCTGGATTACAGAAATGCATCTTACTGATGAAATCACAGAGGATTTCAGTAAAAGTTGAATAATCTTTCAATATTGAATAACTGTGTGTGGACCTGGCAGTGCTTGCAACATAGGCATATGGCAAGCACATGAACAACATGTTGTACTCTGAATCTATTGTTTTAGTTTGTTTCCAGCAGTTTCAGTCCAGACAAATCCATTGCTAATAAATGAATTGTGATGGTTTGTTGGGAGAGAAAGATGTTATAGCAGAGGAACATCCTCCCCTCCCTCCCAGCTTGCCTTTTGGGGTAGTAGTAAAGCAATGTTAAATAAATGTTGTACACCAACAACTTTTTTTTAAGTATAAGGAAGTCTGGCAGAACGAAAACTGCATAGCGTAATAAGAATGAGGCGAAGTTTGTCAGGAGAGATAACATCCTTTATTAGATTGACTGCTTTACTTGGAAAAACCAGGCAATCTTACATGCACATATGCCCTTCTTCATGTCCTAATGTAGTAAAAGATACTGCTTCTCCTGACAAACCTTAACTGCTTTTATCCTTGTACCATCACGGCTACATCAACACAACTGTTAGTATAATGAATTCATATGGTTGTGGACAATAGGCACAGACATTCATTTGCTAGTTGAAAATTTCAGATGTTGCTTTTGGTATTTCTAAGGATACACTCTCAGCCACCTCTTACTTTTATTTTCATCCTGCAATGTTACAACCTTCACAGTAAAAATGAAAATCAATGTATTTTCTAATTTTTTTTATTTTTTTTTTTTAATTTTTAGACTTGGATATTCTCCAGTGTAGATGCAGACCTCTGCTTAACTTCAGCAACAGGTTTGCTTTTCTTAACGGCTTCTTAATGACTCTATAGAGACAGCCTCTGGCTCTCCCAGCTGCTGCGTAGTACTTGCAGTGGGTATATTCTTAATCCCATTTAAATGCAAAGTAATTTACTACCTTTTCTCCAAAAGAAGGGCCACCCAGCACTGTCTGATACAGTGGGGGTGCTCACAAACACAGCAAGAAGGTGATAACAGCTTATTCACTGCATTTTCACACCTTTCAGTAACTGTAGACATCCAGCTGGTGCATCCATGACAATGCTAAAGGTGGCGGAGTCCTGCTTTAAAGCTGGTCCTGCACATGGATTTGGCCTTCTCCTTTTTCTTCAACAACCACCTTCTTACAAAACCTTCATTTCTGTTGTGGGATGTCTCTTCCCTCCCCAAGGAAGCAGTGCAAAGAGCTGGTACAGCCTCTCACAGGATCTGAGGTGGTGGGCAGATCTCCTGGTCTGGGCACCGTTGCCTGCCTCCATCCTGCACCAAGAGCTGGCAACTGCCCGGGGCGTCCTCCTCTTTCTCACAAGACTACTCTTGGTCCCTGCTGCTCAGAAACTGTGCTGCTGACCCTGCCCCTGAGCAATCTGAAACTGTGTCATTAATTCAATGTAAGGCAATGGGCCACCCCCTCTGGGGACGAGGTGTTCTCCCTAGCTCCAGCCCTGACCAAGCTATCAGGGGTGGGCCTGGTCAGAGAGAGAGACACAGCCAGTGTACGCAAAAGTGGAATTCAGCTTGTTTTGCCTTCAGAAATGACTTTGTGAATGTGTCAATATAATTCAGCAGAAAGGCAGAGTTCCTCTAGGCACTGGTGAGCTGGGGTGCCAGCTGGGGTGACTGTCCTGATGGGTCCAGCAGCACCACACGTAGCATCGATGTAGAGAAAGCTACACCTCAGCTTGGAGGTCAGTGTAACACTTGTCTAAGCCCAAGCAGTCTCAGGACCATTTAAGTCCTTTTCCACTTCTGGGGGGACTAGACCTTCTAGCATTCACAGGAATAAAGTATGTGTGAAACATATGTAATATCTCTCCCCTCCTGCCACATGCATGACATGAGTGTTCTGAGACTGTCAGGTTATTTATAATGCTGTTTGGTTTTTATTACCAAGTTGACGCAAAATTATTCATGTACACATCTTGCATATTCACAAATTATTTTCAGCTGTTATAAAGTAATAAATACTCTCATGCACCTGGCTATAATGGTGCTGCAATTCTTATATATCCCATTTGCCTTTCTCCCATCATCTCCTTTAAAAGTGCAATATTGATCTGTGAGGTTTCAGAAGTGTGACTGTTATTTTACGCTGAGAGAAGAAAATAAAGAGATCTTGCTGGGTAAAATACTTTCTTATCTTATGTCTTGAGCTCAGAGATAACTATTAAAGAAATAGTTGGGCTGATAATCTTTGGAATTCAACTCTTTGCTGCTGCTGCTGTAAACATACCTTTGATTTGCGAATAAGCTGCAGGGACCATATACGTCTCATATTTGTGGCATCATTCACACTCCTGGCACTCTGTAAGTCGTAAAACTCATACCCACTCTTAAAGGCTGTCACAGCACAGACTGTATAACAGGAGAAGGTATCTTAAACTAAATTTCTGACAAGAACGAAGGCATGAGTGCCCCAAATAAGGCAGCTTCCCCCCAGGTACAAAAGTGACATGACACTACGGCAGCCCAAAGTTGTCTTGCTTGAAGCGTGTGGCACTTGTGCTGCTGTCCCCCAAGGAAAAGCCTCTTCCCTTCCAGACCACACAGTGAGTACAGTAACCACGGCAGCACTTATCAAATCCAGAATTGAAAATGACTCAAGCTGCAGCTGCAGATCTGGTGCAAGTATAGAGGGAAGCTGTAGCCGCCACCACTCTCCACACAGTGGTATTAGGGAGCCTCCCCACATAGCACAGTGCCAGGGAATTACAGGTGGGTTTCTCTGAGGTTTCCACTCTGCTGGTAGAGCACAGAGCTTCAAATGCCAGGAAAAGGAAATAAGCTCATGGCTTTTTCAAATATTTTCCGTGGGGCTACTCTAAATATGTGTGTGATTTGCAAAAAAAAGAGAGTGCCAGAGGACCTGCCATTTCACTGTTCAGTCAAAACAAGATTCTGTGTGGTGCTTCACCAGCAAAATGACAGATAAATGGCATTTGTCCCTGAGTTATGTTTCCAGCTGCCCTCCCCCTCACAGTTGGCTCTGTGGTGCACTGACATCAATTTGTAGTTGTGGGAGTTCACTACCACATAGGGAGCAATTGTTGCCTTTCAAGATGCAACTTTTTTCTTTTGAGACCATTAGGCTTTCCTATCAAGTCCAAACACTGGAAAAAATGGGGAGACTAAATCCTACAATGATGCAATTTACAAAGCAAGAAGATTTAGGATATTAAAATATATTGAAAAGGGTCTTCACTTCGTTAGGCTCACTCATGTCCTCTGCTTTGACCATGGCTTATTCTAATTAACATGAAGTTTTCTTGAGTCGGGGGGGGGGCGGGGAACAGAGTGAAGCATAAAGGACATATGATCAGGGAAATGTCTCCGGTATCAGGGAAGAAGAACAGCATTAAGAAAAATAAGTCCCATCGGAACATGGTAGTTCAGAATATTTTTATGCTTGTACAAGCATAAAAATCTTTTGGCCTCCATTTAGATATATTTTGAAAGTATAATAAAAAGTTACACTTTAGTTTCTCATCAGATAGTGTCCCGGGTGTGTCCTAACACAGAACGGCATTTTAGAAATGGCATTTAAAATCTAATATGAGATGAAACATAATTCTTCAGGTTTATGAGTACGAGTTGTAAAGACCATGAGTGATAGTCTGGCAGAAAGGTCCTGGCAAGGAGGATTACAGTGGATTTTAATAATACTTTGGAATGTAATGAGGGTACTTTTGATGTCTACATATTTTGGTATCTGCTTCTCCTTCCATGTGCTCCAGGGCTAATGCTGCAGCATTAGAAATGCTGTATGAGTGTTACTATGCACATGATACTGCGCTATTTTAACAGCTGGATTGCCCCCTGGGGTCAAGCCACGGAAGAAAGCCCTGCCATGGAGTATAACCTCCTTGCAGCAATAGGATGAGTCAAGAGAACCCACATGCACCCGGACTATATTTCATAGTGTGTTTTGGTAGCCCAAGTCTTCTCACCTTTTTGCATCTGGGGAAAGATCCTTTGCCTCTGGATCATTGAATGCCATGCAGGCCAAGACCCCATGTAGCATGGTAGTCATTAGTTGCCCCTTCTGCCCCCCTGCTGGAATGACTCTGCGGTGAAGAGAAACCTGAAGCCTTTCTTGCTGGCAAATGTCCTGGCCAACAGGGAGGGGATTTCTGATAATGTAACTATTAGCCAGGGGAGATACCCTGGTAACCACCAGCAGCTCCTCTAAAACCCATCACAACTTTAATAATTATGCTGGCAATTCTTCTTCCTCTTTTTAGGTGGGTGGGACTGAATGATGGGGGGCTTGCACTGCTAAACCCAGGCTATGCCTTTTGTTTCTTCCAGTACGTGAAAGATGAGAAAGCTTCTTAGAACACAGCTTAATCTGTGGAGAAACAGGGAACTCAGCTCACCCACTCCATAAAGAAACCTCGAAGGAAACTTTCCGTGTTAAAATTCCTCTTGTTAAAAAGCTGTGAAGTCATAAAATTTTACCGAACAATGGTTTTCCATACAAAAGGGGTCTTCAGTCAATAGTTCCTCTCTAAGCTGTTCCAAATCACCCTGGCTTCAATAAGCTCAGATCCTTAAACAATCAGTGCAGGAAACAGGTTGACTTCTATAGGTTTAGCAGCTGTTCAACGTGCTCTGTTGTGGGTCCGTCCATCTGTGTGCAGTTTTGTCTTGTTTTTCACAGACTTGCATTATTGTGTCTATCAGAGAGGACACAGAATAGATCAATTTTTTCAAATAACTTGTGGGGGGAGGCATTGCCTATATCTTTTTTTTTCATTGGGATGTAGATGGGAGTCCCACTTATTAAGGCTGTACATGGTTTCACAGTAGGGTGGCAAATTAAAAGAGGACTATCTGTGCTTCCTGAAGCAGACAAATAGTTTGCAGTCCCATATGATGATTAATCTCAGTATTATTTCTTTATCTACTGAATACTATGATGATTTAAAAAAATACAGCCCAGGCCTTTCTATAGAAGTTGGAGCTCTTGTGTTTGTTTCAACACAAAAGAAAAAGAATATAAATGTTTATAGTCTCAACCCTGTTCTCCTTTATCTAAGGGTCAGTAAATTAGAAATACAGTGGAGTGAAATGGGTTTCCACTTTATACAGTCTAAGCTCATCTGTTGCCTTGCTTTCTGGAAATGAAAGGACATGTGCAGTGGATTGGGTACCACACATTCTTGTCATCTCTTGCCGAGAGTGCAATCAGAGGTTCATCGGCATGCTGCTGTGCATGCATTCATTGCTACTGCTGTGCTCTGGCAGGATGTGTTCCTGAGAACAAATTTCAGATTTCATTAAAAAACTGCATCTTCCTGTAGTCCATCTGTAGGATCAGTTGGGTTTTCAATCACAGGCAAACCAGGAGGGTGGAAAAGCATTGTTGAAGAGAATGGATGAGGCATTTTGTTTAACCCCAAAATGCGGAGTCTCATTCAGAGATTTTTCTCTCTTGTAAAATAAAGCTGGATAAATTTCTAAATAGAATGTAAGTTCAAAATGCCAAAGCAAACTTCTCAAATTTTTATTTAGCATGTCTAGCAGAACTTTTGCTTTTCTTTGTGTGGCTAAGACAAGTCAACAAGTTCACTGTGAATTCCAACTTACTTGTTACAAAGTAAACATCAGCAAAAAATAACTTCACTGAAAATGTGGTTCATCTCTCTCTGACTGCACTTATTTCAAGAATTATTTGGATTTCATGGACTTTAAGGTCATGGGAGACTGTTATTATCATTTAGTTTGACCTTCTATGTAACTGAGGCAATATAATTCCCTGGAAAATTTCCTGCATCACTTACAATACTCTGGTCCCCCATTTGGAGAGTTTTCATAGGTGTAGGAATTGCTCTGAGAATTGTAGTGAAGCTAATGATGCCCAATGAGTCTCTGCCAAAAACTTGCAATCCAGAATGGTAAAATCAGTATGTGTGGCAGGTCTCTTAGCAGAAAACAGCTGGTTTCTCTTCTGGCAGATAGCTGGGGTGGGTGGACTGTATCTCTGATTGTGAGAGTCTGAATTTGATAATACTGTAAATGCATAATAGAGATATTGGTAATAGAGCACTGTGGTAATCTCAGATGGTTCAGATTTAATGTAACCAAATTTTGGATTACCCAGATGTCAGGCATATCCTTCAGTTCTAATACTCACAGGGTATTTGAATTTATTTGAGATCATGACTCTTGGATTGTCCTGGAGCTTCTTGGACAATTGGTATTTATCTGCATTCTACATAGATTTCAGCAGACTTTCCACCACATTAAACTCTTCAGAATGACAGCTGACAGGTAATTTTTACAATCATATATTCACATGCTTGAGTAGCATTTTGTATATTAATATGATGTTGCTTCATTTTGTTCTAAAAATTTTAGGATTAAGGTATTAAGGGTATTCTTATTACATGGGAGAGCTCTTCATCATCTATGACTCTATCTACTCTACTGTTTTGCAGTCAGATTTTCCACTCTAGCTTGAAAACAAGTGATGCGGTTTAGATAATGTGGGCTGCATGTTATCTCACAAATTCAAGAAGCACAGCAGTCAAAAAAACACTGTCTACAGAAGTCCACTGATAGAGCTGCACCAAGAAGCATGCAGGGATACTTTGGAGACAAACACTTGTTCCCAAAACATACTTTCCATAAAGCTCTGTCACACCTTGCTGGTATGAGCAGAAGGCAATAATTTATTGAAGTGCAAAAAGCTTTCAAGTGCCAGTTGCCCACGTCTTTCCTCCTTAAGCACAGGTGTTGATAAAGGGTTCATACTCTTGACACAACTTAAATGTGTGCCACAGGCAGTACTAGCTTAGAGGTTTGTTATTCGCTTGAGGCTTGTGAACAAACAGGATTCCTACTGCTTCTCATGTGATCACTTTCAAGTGGGCCAAAATTTGTCAGTTAAAACATATGCTTAAAGCATGAATTGTTCAGATTCAGTCATTACTTGTCAGATAATACAAGTGTCTTCTCCCTCAGGCAGAGTGCAGTAGGAATGTCTGTTCAAAAACCTGGACTAGTCTTTTCTTCTCACTTGCCCAGGGACAGTCTGATGCTCCAATTAAAATTATACATGTGCCATAGTTTATTAATGAAACATAGAAGCATGTATTTACTGGAGTTCAAACATCTGACCATTAAGACAGTCTGCATGGTGTAATGTTCAGGGCAAATGTTTTCAGGCACCCAAAGCAAGGTAGCAATGTTTATAAATGACCATTGCCTTTTTTAAGAGACCATTTAGCAGTAGCTCCATGCTTCAGTGATGCTATGTGAGACTCAGTAGCCACAGAGCATCCATTACAGCAAATACCAACTGAAGAGACACAAACTGGAGTAGCAGTACATGACTCAAAATGGTCTATTAGTAGAGTTTTAATCTCTCAGTACATAGGGCTATACCCTATGTGCAGGGAGGGATGCAGGGTTACACCTCTCAGGCAGACACTTTAGTTATGCGTATGATCAGCATGGAGACTACAGAATGAGAAAGTTGATTAATGGTAAAACCAGGCACCAGTTGTCAACTCTAGGACAGGTAACAATCTAGGAAATGGTGTTCAGTGACATGGTCAAGAGCGATTAGTGACATGGCCAAGAAAGATTTTGCCTGCTGATATATCTCAGTTTTGACAAAAGAGACAAGCTATCTCTACGGTCTACATGGAATGGAAGGATGCTGTCTATTTTGAGACCTCTTCTGGAAGAGCCAGATGCAAGAAATAGAGTACTTTTTGATCAACTTCATTCAGCCAATAGACTTCTGTGAATGTGTAGTTATTCTGAGTGTGTATGTAGGTATTTGTATACCTTTAACATTTATAGTGGACTAGTCCACAGAGGTGTCAGAGTAGATGTGTCTTCTTTATGCCATGGGTCCCTATGCAGCAGGGAGTCCTCACAGCACCTGGAGAGGATCCATATGGATTCATCTCCTTCTGCTTGACACAGTGAAACAGTGGAAGTGAACTGCTGTCAGACAGACAGCAATATCTACGAAGTAGATAGGTATGTTTTACAAATAATCATATATTTCTGTGATTTCATGGCCTGGTCAGAGTGCAGAGGATCAGCTCTGTCTGTCCCCAGTTCTGGAGCTCAGCTTTTCCATTTATTCAAATAGTTCAATTTATTTCATTTAGAGTTGTGGTTCTCACATGTAAAGAAACAGGTTCACAGCTGCAGGTGTACATAGGTGCACAGAAATCCGGCCTTCCTTGTTCCAAATACATCATCCTCTGTAGTTTAGGATCCCCCTGTTAAGACTGTATTCCATGAATAATCTGTGAAGCTTGCTGCAGATGTACCAAGTATTTACTAGCTTGCTGCAGTGTTTTGTGGGAAAAACAGGGACAGAAGTGCTCTTCCCAGAGAAGGCTGGTGAGCTATGCTCTGTTGCCACTTCAGAACTTGCTTTCACTGGTCCCCTAATAACATGGGGTGCAAGTGGGTGCTGCTGTTTCTGTTCTAGTAGATTTCAAAACTGCCAAAGAATGTGTACTTTGAGAATGAGCTTTAGTTTGTTCACTTCTCACAAGAATAAGGAACAGAAGGGGATGTCTGCACATGGTCTTGTATAATGCCAAGGCTGACCAGACAAAAGTGGATGAGGTAAACTGTGACTTAGGGTAGTAAAGTCCAGATCCAGAAAGCTATCTAGGTGCCGTGTAGGCATAAGACAGCTAACCACTGCTGTTGATCCCAACCTAAGAGTTGTGGATAAAAAGAACACAGTGTTAGTAAGCAGTCATAAAGAAGAATATGCACCACAGAAAGGTATTTTAGTTAAAAGGGAATGGTAAAAAAAAATTTAATGTGATCCACTGTCTGATACTTATCTACTTAAGTTTATTTAGATAATTGAGTTTCAGATGCATACGACTATTTGCTGACACTTTCTTTAATCAGTGAAGAGAAAAGGGAAGTTCTGGGGCATGGGTCCTCTAATCCTGTGGCAGATGTCTAGATAGGTCACAAAAATTCCTCCCCGTTGACTGCTGATGAAGTCCAGTCTAATAGTTCATATCAACTAATGTCTACATGCAGCAGTATTAAGTGATAAGTACTCATCGATTAGATAATAAATATTGATATCTAAACTTTAGGCACCTGAACTTAGATGAAATTAATTTCATTCCCTGTGACTGAGGAAATGAGTGTCTCAAGTGCTGCTGAAACTGAATTGAAGTTGGTACTTCATTACCAGTACCCAAGCGGTTAAAACCCCCTCTACCAGAGCTGCTGAGTTGGTGTTTAGAAGACCCAGAACTAAGCTTCTAGATTCCCTGATCCTCTTTCAAGGGTGCATCAGGCTTGTGACAGGACTCAGAGGAAATGTCTTACTCTTTTGCAAGCTTTTTTCATGATCAGGGTTCATGAGAATATTTTGGAGTGGATATTGAGGAGTTTATGCCATCCATCAAGCATCCTTAATGAGAAACTGGTCTCATCACTCTCTTTTAAACATAGCATCTGGGGCACCTCTGATGGCCACAGCTAGCAGAAGAAGAAAATCAAGTAGGAAAGTCCAAAGCCATTTAGGGCTTTGTAGGTCAAAGTCAACACCTTTGCTTCAATCTGGAAAAGCAGCAGGCGAACAGCAGAGATCACAGAGCAGTGGTGTCACACGTTGCCATGCTGAGGAGCTGTCAGCAGAAATCCAATTCAAGGATTGCTAGAAAAACAACAGATAGCAAAAGGTTTGTTTTGCTTCATTTCAGCTGGGTTCTGAGGTTACCAGCCTTTACAGAACGATCACGACAATGTAAGTTTTTATAGTCCAGCAGAGTTCAGAGCCCTGGTAAGAAAGCAAAGCACTGCTTGGTCAGCTCCACACAGGCACAACAGTTCAAGGGTTCGTGTTTATTCCCCTCTCAGTGAAGATGTTTTCCCAAGAACCTCTTTGTTACTTTTTGCCATAAAACAAAAGGTCAGGTTTGATGTTGCTCCTAGAAATGTTCTTGTTGTTCTGTTTGTTTATATAACCCCCTTCTCCTTCCATCTGATGGAGAATGAGCTCTGCTGCTTAATGCCAGCTGCACACAGGATGGTGAGAAGAATGACAGCCCCCAAAAGGGGGCCAGGGGAGGCAGACACAGAGGGGTGAAGGAAATAAAGAGAAAATAAGCAGAGTTTTGCCTCTGGCCATTTGCAAACAGCTTGTGAGATCCTCACATCACACACATTGCTGGGTAGCCTGTGACGTTTCTGAACACACAAGCTGTCATTTCCTCACAAGGAGTCAGCACCGCTAAACCCTTTCAGGCGACGTGGGTGGGCGCTTTAGAAGACATACTGTCTCATCCCATTCAGGAACTGCCCTCTGTCACTGCTCTCTTGGCATGTTGGATGTTTGTTGTTTAAGTAAATAAACTGGCCGGTGTCTCAGGCTAGCTGTGAATGCTGTCCTCCCACTACCACCCTTTCCCGGCCACTCCAGGGAACAGGAGGGGGAAAAAAAAAAAAGAAAAAAAAAAAAAGAAGAAAACAGCCAAAAGCAACAACAAGATGAAAAAGTTCACAGAGAGCTCCGATGCCACCCACTAAGCCCCAACCTACAAATAACGAGTGACCAAATGGTGTCATTAGAGGCCCCAGCACCCTGTCAGCACTCAGCCTTCTGATGGGAAGTCCATGGTGGAGGTGATTTTGAAACCATCTTTCCTGTCTCTTTCAAAAAAAAAGAATCTGGGAAATGGCTGTCACAGGATACTTTGGTTTTTCTTGTTTCTTCCAAATGAATCTTTCATGTTCCAAGTCAGTAGTTAGCTTCAGCAAAACTGAAGGAATATTGTTTGAAGCCCTGTTGTTGGCTTGCCTCCTTTCTAGGCCAGGGCATGTAGTTGGTGTAGAGGGGAGATGCAATACCATGAATCTGCACCTGTTTCATCAAGGGTGCACAAGCAAGACTGCGAACAGGTTTAGTTTGTGTTTTACTGCATCCCCACTGCCTCTTTTTTTTATCTCAATGTTAAGCTACAACAGGGAACATAGATATCTGCTACAATACAGATTGTCTCTAGAGTTAATAGGAACTTTTCATATTGGCTGGCCCAGCACAGAATTTTTCACATGCTTCTGTTGGTGAATCCCTGGGTATTCATGTCACCCAAATGTAGAAACCTCATTAACTAAATCAGCTGGCTAGCCATCCTTGACTCTATGTAGTCAGTGAGAATGAATCAGGGCAAATCAGAATAATTCCAGTAACACCTCTTTGAAATCGCCATCTGCATTATTTTCTCCCTCTCTCCCCGTCTCTTTCCTTCCCCCTGTCCACCGCTGGATCTACAGTGATTTAATAAATTAAATGACTTCTTCTCACATTAGTCTTTGTGCCTATCTGCTACCTGGGAACAGAGCTTCTCACTGAAACACCGCTTCTGGAGAAAATTCCTTGTCTATTCATTGTGCAAACAAAATTAATTAAGGGGAAAATACTCAAAGGTGACAGATCACAAGGGTTTCCTTTATTGGTTCTGCTTTCCTCCTCAAACATGTTCACCTGTTTTGAGAGTGGATTGATGAACATCAACCGCAATAGGAGGTAAGGCATAGATGAACTCTGTCATTAGATGCATCCTGCAAATGCAGGAATGCTAAACTGAATGTTTTTGTAGGGTGCCTAGCAAAACTGGCTTCCAGGAGTGCTGGATTCAGTGAAGACGTCATAAATCATGAGTTAGCCACAGTGAGCTGTGGTGATGGTTCATTGATTTCCCTAGTCTCTCAATACAATTGTTCATAAATAATCTGAAAAAGACACTTCTCACAGTTATCAGCACCTCTCAATTAGACAAGCAGGGCAACAAGGCTAAGCCCACAGGCTGGGAGGGCTCAGCCCCTGGAATTTGTCAAGAGAGGCAGCAGTGAGCACAAACGAGTTACTGGAAATCTGCTCTCTGAACCCCAGGCCCACACAAATCACACTGTGTCTCATCATACTGCTTGCATCTCCTATTCCCAAAAGGACCAAGATTCAAAACTTAGAGGCAGATTCTTAGATCTGAGTTTCTCCTGAGTTCAGTAGTGTTTGCCACCATATGAACTCCATCAGTTTGCATCTGAAACTCATACAAAAGGCAAAAATCCCACCCCCAAACCCTGAACCCCCAACCCTTAGAAGTATGATTCATTTCTATCCTTCCATTCAACTTCTTCACTTTCCCACAATCCTCAACAGGAGGTCTTGTCACCACAGAGGTATTTTTCACTTCTACAAATAGGCAATGTAAAATCAATTTAATGTCAAATTTAGGCACATAGTGGGCAAGCACAGAAAGTGATGAGAGAATCATGAGTGCTTGATAGCAGCATCTTTAGCAGTTCCTGGGGGCCTGCTTTTAACTTTGCAAAATCCTAGCTGTATATTTCATTATGAAACCAAAACACATCCTGTATTTGTCAAAGATTTCAGCAAATTTTAGGCAAGTTTGAAATCACAGGAAGGAAAGATCTATTGCTCCCAGGGAAAAATAAAGTGGTTTCTTGAGTTCACATTTCTCCTTCCTCCTTCCCTTCAAATCAAGCAAAGTTTAACATTTCAATTGCATTTACTTTGACTGAAGCAAAAAATCGAAGCAAAAAGGGATCCACAAAGAAGAAAAAAAAATCATTTAATACAGAACTTCAAAACTCTAACAAAAGGCACAAAGAAAATCTTGCTCTCAGATTCCCTCATGCAGAAAAAATCCTCAGGTGGTAGGTTAAGCCACTAATGGCATAATTAAAGTAGTGTAAATAAGTGAAAGCATACCAAATAATATGGCCCAAAGCATTATAAAGCCTTTTGGAATCATACCGGCTATGGGACTCAGGCTTTCACTGCTGTGATTACAAATAGCTGGATTCAACATCCCTCCCAATGCAACAAGCAATGAGTTGGTTTAGTTTCAAGGCAGCCACTATCCTTCCTTTCAGGAAGACATACATATATGTTATAAACCAAACCCTGAATGCTCAGTGTTTTTAGCAAGACACCACATGTACATAAATGTGTCCATAAGAGGTTGAGCAAAATGTCATTTCAGAGCAGGCATGTCATGTTTTGCAGCCAGCTCTGCTTCTGTATTTTGTACTAAGCTTCATCTAACAGTCAGCCTGGGAAAGGCAGGGTACAGCTGCTCATTCACACTCATTCCTTCCGACTGGGGAGACACTGCTGTTCCCAGTGGCCAGGTCCTTACTATGGAAATGGCGAGTGCTTTTTGACCCTGTTCTCAGCCAAGTTCATCTCTTGGTGGCACTGGCAACTTCCTCTCCTGGTCAAGCATGGAAACATCTCTTCCCTTCTCCACCTCATTTGAAGACTCAGCAAGAGGCAGAAGCCCTTATCCCTTCCCAGAGGCCAGATCCTACACCATCTCCCAGCTCCTCCTGGCTTTAGGGTGCAATCAGACCTGTAGAGTGACCTAGCTGGTCCATAGCTTTAGTGATAAGCAGGACAGTGGCTCTGGAGCCAGCCTTTCTAGCCTGATGTGTGAGCCCTGGCTTTTGCTCTGAACATTTCAGAGCAGTACAAGTCCCATGACTTTATATAGCCCTCCTCACAGCTGAACCAGACATGAATGGCATTATAAACACAGCAGTGCTAGCCATCTCATAGCATATATAAATATCATCTTTCTCCCTACTTGAGCAATATATTTGCTTATTATTTTTTCAGTAAATACAGGGCTTTTTTATTAGGTTCAGGTCTGCTTTGGAGAATGACTTTAAAAAGGAAATGTGCTTATTGTGTGTCTCACAGATTGATGTCAAATGTGCTGTGTATATCCCTTGGCTTTGCAAGCACGGACTGGTAGCAGAGCACCAGGCAAAAAGTCTGTTCTGTGTGTGTATCACTGAACTAACTTGATATAGATTGATTTAGAAATATAGAGACTGTTCAATGCTGTGTTCGCTCAGGCACTTTACAGGGCAGAGCTGCAAGTGAAGGCTGTAGTGGTGATGTTGAATACTAATGAGATAACACGTAATTTAATCCCAGTTGAAATTTCGAGCTGTTATTCATAGGAATCATACATTTTAATTTTGCTAAACCCCAAGTTTTACTGACAATGTAACTATCCTATTTTACTCCTTGTACAATTTCTGGTGAAAAAGCAAAGCTAAAGTATGGTTATATGAGAACTATAATAATATTCTGGACTATGAATTGTCTTTTCTTGATTTGCACCATGCATGCAGAGAAGGCTGGAGTGTTAAGTAACTGTGCTTAAATTGCCACACGCATGCACAAAAGGAACCTCTCTCCTCTTTCCGTCCTTCCCCTGAAACAAAGTTTTACAGAAAAACAAACCAGCACAGAAACTATGCCTGTGAATCCATTTCAATTTAATTAACACTATGCTAGTTACAAATGCAAACAGGTTCCCAAGCACGCAGTTTGGCTGCCACTCTGCTCTGTGGATTCAAGTTTGACTCCTTGCTTTGTTCTAACAGAACAAAGACAGCAAAGAACAATGTGACCCTGACCTTTCTTTACCCCTTCACACACAAATGATCCCTTTTAATATGCAGGCGAGCTGTGACATGAAGAGGTCCTATGAGAACAAACACCTGCCATTTCTCTGGGCAGCACTTTGACCAGACATTGCCTATCTAGTTTTTGAACAACTTTTACTTTTACGTTCCTGCAGCTGTTTTGTAAAGAAGATGCCAACATTTGTGTTCTCCGGACATAGTCTGTATTTCTATGCAGAAGCACACAATGCACAGCTCCTTCCCACCGTACGACACAAACACACTCCACCTGCAACCTCACAGCAATTTCCTTGCCTGGAGGACCAATGAGGTAGCCTTGGAGGCAGGGATAGTCTAATATCCCAGCTGCAAACTTTCTTTGAACATGTGTGTGTACACGCGTTTGGACTGAGATAGGCATCCCCAGGCTCTCCGCACATCTCTTCAGAGGAAGTCCAGACCCAGCAGGGGAGAAGGGTGTTAGGAAGGTGTGGAGACTGTCCAGACTGAAGGTGCCTTTTTGTTCCTTAAATGTACATATGTGCATTAATGATAACACAGAGGGCATTGCTGGGGCTCACCCTGGTGAGAGCTGTGGCAGTGGCACTGCAGACACGTGTGGGCAGTGCGGGAGGCGGATCCCTGTGTCCTTGGCACAAACTGTGGCAGTCTGGCTTCTGTGTCTGCTCTGGCAGCTCTGGGAGCTCGGCTCTGGTGATGCTGGGAGTTGGCAAGAAGCTGAAAGGATTTGTTGTCTGGTGATTAGAGGACACTCTTCCTCCCCCAAAGCCCTAGTCCTTCCCTGCCTAGCTGTACAGAGTAAAGGAGATTTTTACTTGGCTTACTTCTGAAAAGGTCAGTAATAGGCAGAGAAGTCTGGCAAGACTCAAATATTTCACAGAATTATGTTATTCCTGCCTGACATTTGCCAAACCCATTCTTAAAACCCTTCAGCACAGGGAAGTCCCAACCTCCCCTGCCAGTCCCAGACGATCCCTGCCAGTGCTTCACCAGCCCTTCCATTAGAAATGCCTTCTTAAAATCAGATATGAATCTCTCTTGCTGTGATTTGTACCCAGTTGTGTCCTATCTATCAGAGACACTGAGATAAGATTATTTAGAAGAAAGATGTCACACTGGATGGGAACCTTGCCCAGCTAAATGCTGCGGCACTGTGTCTGCTCTATAACTGTTGCATCCGGCGATCACTGAGATCTTTTTTTTTGCCACTCTGGAGTTCAGAATAAGAGTTGGCTTTATGTTCAGACTTTCTTCCAAAAAAGGAGCTGTGCTGCTGTATCTTTTACTTACAGAAGGCATGCAAAACAGGGTCAAAGACAAAGGGAAGAAAGGAAAGCCTAAATCAGTCAGTAGTGGGCTTTGAGCTTGATGTGGTCTGGACAAGATGGTTTTCTCCATATTTCTCATCCATCTGATGGAAAGCAACGCTCCAGGCTGAGCAAGGCAGGTCAACAGAGGCATGTGGGCTGCTGTTTGCTCTGGAAAGCAATGGGAACTAGGCACTGACATATCATTGAGACTTGTCAGTCGGTCTCGGCTCTGGATTTTAACTAACAGATGCAGGAACACTCCCAGTTCTTGCTGGGGGGCAGCAGCAAAAAAGCCAAACCAAAGTGCTTATGTGAAAACAGTTTTTGATGCCTCATATTCTGTTGAAGGCTCAGGCTACAAGAAAGATAGACCAGCTCGTCAAAAAAATCAAGAGTCTAATTCCCACAGGAAGCAGTCATGTCATTGAAATCAATGGAAGTTTAGTACTAAGCACTTATGAGTAGCTGAGCACCAGTTAATATTCTTGCCAGCCACAATCTGTGAGAAGGTTTTCACTTTGTTTTCCTACTTGAAACAATGAATTTTTGACATTTTTCCCATTACCTTGGGTCCCAGCAAGAGATGCAGACATTTTCAGGTTAACTAATGTGACAACCAAACATTTATCACATTGCGTAAGCTGAGTCAGAGGTTTTCTTTTCAAGTAAACGAATGCATTTTCAGAATATTTAGACACAGCTCACTGCTTGCCCTCACATCAGAAATGAGCTCTCGCCCATGATCTAACACTGAAAAAGATTGCTCTTGTGGTTTAAAGTGACAGCCTCATTGTTTTTCCCACCCTTAATGAGCAAGTTCCCAGCATCTCATGGACTGGCTGGTGCTCTGTATCGGCGTGAGATGTCCAGCCACATCTGAGAGCAGGGGTGATCAAACATCCATCCAAGCGCTGTACCTGCGATTGTGTAGGAAATTTGTGGGCAAGGCTGTTTACTCAGGGGTGAAAGTGACCACTCTTGACCAACTTCCTTCTATACCAGCACCCAGAGTCAAATATTTTGTGATGTTTGAGGTGCATGTGGCATGTGGCATATTCATATGTCTCCAGTGAGGGTGAGTGCCCCTCTGGCAAGGGGATTCCTGCAGAGAACAATCACATTTTCAAATCAAAATGTGTCATTTGTCCATACTTGTTGCTCCAATCAGGTTTTCACTAACAAACAAATTCTCCAGAATATTTACTGCAAGTCATTATGAACATGCCACCAACTGTTTATACATTCAAAAGGAGGGTAGCACTTCTGCTGATTTTTACTCCAGTTCTGTTTGTCCTTCATATTTTCTGCTTCCAGGGAAATTGGAAACCACACAAAAGAATACTTATGCTTCAACCAAGTTCCCTAAGCCTCAGCACAGATATCAGTAACATTAAAGAGTTTTAAAGCTGTGCCTTGTATTAGTGTTGCTGTGTAATTCATAGCCCTATATGAATGGGAGTTAATAGAACCCCTTTTTCTGTTTGGCAGATCAGAGAACTGAGAGGAGGAAAAATGGATGGCACTGGCGGTTGTGTCTGCAAGGGTTGAGCTTCTGAGACTAAGAAGATGTGTGCATCTCTGGCTATGCAGAGATGTGCAAAACTGTGATGTGAAAAAAAACAGCTCCCTAGCTGGCTTCTGATGTGATGCTTGACCATCAAATGTCACAAAGTGAAGCATGCAGCTAAGATAGCTGTGAGAGAGGCTGAGTTGGAATTAGGAGTCTCTGGTTCTCATTCTTCCTCACTCAGAAGATTCAGATTAAGACTTTTCCTGAGCTTTGAACAAAGGTTGAGACCCGGCAGTCTTCCTCTCTTTGAAGGGAGATGGTGCTCTGAGCAGGCATCAAGGAGCTTGGGACAGAAAAGACACCACAGATACTCCTGGCCTGTGTTTTCAAATGTCCACTACAATATGGCTGAACAACATTTGATGTTCCTGGGGATAATGGGCAACAGATTCTGGGTGGCAGTAAGAGCAATATATACATTCCATCAGAAATCTAAAACATGTAAACAGACAGAAATTGTCAGGGAGATGTGAGAAACTTGTAAATTAACAGCAAATGCAGGCAGAGGAAGTCCAGAACAAATACACTGATGTTTTTCACAACCATGGAGGAGTTTAATCCACTGGTTTAAAAAACATATGGTACACTAAACATCAGATGGGTAACAGGCTGAGAGATACTTGGCACTGGCCCATGGAAATATAAACACAAGGCATTTGTTTCATTGTGTTTCTTTTCCCTTAAATATTTACTTTTTGTGTTCTTCCAGGGTACAGTTTTTCATCCCATATGCATAACAAGTTACCTTTCCAAAAGCAGACTTGGGAGGCATCACACTCAGGGTCATTGGTTTGGTTCCAGTGGCTCTTTGTTGGGATTTAGCCTATTTCATGAAGGAGAAATAGCCGTACCCAACTTTCCTCCCTCATCCCCAAGCCCCCCATGCCCCACCACTATATTTGACAGCCTTTTTGGCAAAGACTGTCAAGAATAAGGACTGAATGGGTTTAGAAAACAGCAGCTGCTTGCTTCTCCCCTTTTGCCTGGGCTGGAGCATCTAGAAAGCAGGTAGGCTTAAACTCCATGGCTGCGTGGAGTGGGAAAGTAGATACGTGTCCTTTTCTCACTTCACTGTAATTCTGTCCCTTAGGCATTGGAGGCAGCTTGGATGGTGCTCAGGCCTGTGAAATTTCATGGCAGGGGATGGAACTGAGAAATTGGAAAAGGTACCTTCACCAGCATATTCATTTCCAGTCTTGGCACACACTGTAGTTTGTAAGTCCTGCTCTGTCGATTTTCAGTGCCCTGCAGGAAGACTGGATTGATGTCTGTGTGTTTGCAAGGATGTCATGAATGATTCTGGATACATCAGGAAGCACGGGATTTGAAGGCCAAGTGAGGGAACTGTAACATGTGGCAGTGCTACCTAGAAGATCAGGAATCCACACAAGGTCCTCCTTTGTAGTCATGAGCCTCCATAGCTTCTGTTACCCCTTCACTTTCCTGAAATGCTTCATGTTTGGACGAATTCACCACTTGGTGTTTGAGTGCCACCCCTACCTTTTGGCCCTCACGCAGAAATCTCAAGCAGCCATAGGAGTGTTTACTTTTAGGATGTTCTTATATTGAGGGGAATTGCCATGAGAGAGAATTGAGGCAAGAGTAAGTCAGAATTAAGGCAAGGGACAGAATTAAGGGCAGACAAGGAGAAGTTATTTTGCTGTGCTTCCTGTGGGGTTTTGTGAAGGTCTTCATCTTCTCTCTACCCCAAAAAAGTGCCCTGTGACTGCACTGATATACCCGTGTGTACCCCAGCAGAGAGACTCTCTGTATGGCCTTGGAAGGAGGCATTTCTGACAGACAACAGACCAGAAATGTTTGGGAGGGGAGGTTCAGAGGGACTGTGGACAGGCTGCTTTTTGTAAAAATTTATCCATTTTACAATCCTTGCATTTTCTTTGAGATAGATTTGTGCTATAATAAGAAAAAATAGTTGAACATCGTGAGACACACCTGAGTCAGGTTTAGAGTAGCTAGCTCTGATAGTGCTGACAGTGTCACACCACCAGAACCATGTTTAGTGGTGCTGAACTGTTTCAGCAGAAAACTGTAGCTGCCTGGCACAAGGACCAGGTCCTTGCCTGTATTTCCGTAGCCTTCCATAGACCAATGTAAATGTGCCTCTGGCAATTCTGGACCTGCCTGCAAAAGCATCAAATTTGAGATATGCTGTGAATGTCTGTGAACATAATGAAGAATTTAATGACATTTCTAAAGATTCCTTAATATAACAGAGAGGTAAATCTGGGTCAAGAGTAGGTGTTGGGAATGGTGAGAGGAAGAACATTCATTTTGTCTGTGAAAAGATTCCCTACATATCAGCAAAGCTTCTTTGATTAGAACATTCTTTCACAGGGCTAGTTGACATTTTTCAGCACAACAGAAACTTCCTTTGTATACATATTTTCTTTTGTTTTTTACTTTTAGGGAGATTCAAACAACACTTAGCAAATGTAGATATTACTCAGTTAGTTGAGCAATAGAACACTGCTTGTGCCGAGACTGGAAAATAAGTGAACGACAAATAAACACAGAATTACATTTGTTAATATTTATTCCAGCATTCTTCATCCATCTCACATCTTGCAGAGGGGAAAAAAAAAAAAAAAGTTAAAAGAAAGGACTACAAACATATTTAACTCCACAGGAGGGATTTCTTCTTCCCCATTCTCCATTTCATCTGCATCTCATAAAAGTTGCAAGATAATCTAGTCCTTTCTTCTATTAAGTTTATGGACAATTGCAGAAGGCATAGCAAAAGTGATTTAGCTGATGGAAAGCTAAATGCTGTAATGTTCAGAGACAGAGAGAAGACGCAGGCGGAAATGTTCCCCAGCAACACCCATGAATACTCATTTACCAGCACTTCAATAACTCACTCCATTTTTTTGACTCATCCTCCTTTTGGATCCTTTCTTGATTTGCAAAGCATGTCTACCATCATAAAAAATGTCTGTGGCAGGAGGAACAAAATGACATTGTAACATTTTGCTCTTAAAATTGCATTTGAGACAATAAAATATTCTGACATTGAATAAAACATTTTTAATACGAACAATGAAAAGGAAAAGCAGGTATGTCTATTATTTATATGTTGCTATTATCTTGCTTCTCACCAGGATACCTACCATATTATAAATTTTAGGTATGCTGTAAGAATATGTCTAATTATAGCTTGAACTTCTGTTGTCTACATTTTTACTAGTAAAGTCCTCAAAACTTTATATACACTCTAACCTATCCTAAAATATTATTTCAATATAAAATATTTTTTTAAATATTATTTTAATATTTTTTAAATAGCATGAGAATCTTTAACCACAACTGTGCAGATGAATGCTCTAAAGGTTGTCTCTTTCACTGGTAACACATATGATGATTTTGACGTAGGATCTGATCCTGGTACCATTTATATGTATGACATGGGTGTCTTCCAGCAAAATTGCAAAGGAAAATGGCTGGTTTAGTGCAATTTCAAGTTTAGATCTTCTCAAATGCTTTTTCCCTGAGGTTCAGAGGGTAATTTTACTCAGTGGCAGCAGGAAGTGGTGTACCGTCTCTGTTTCCACCAGACCACTTGCCCATTGTATGCAATGTTCAGAGCAGAGATGTGTGAAGCTGAGGTCAGACTTCCCAAAGACATTAGGAGAAAGGCTAGAGCCATGAAAGAGACCTTACTGGCTTGGGATCTTAGCAAGGTCTGGGCAAAACTGCTGTTTGATCCAGATGCAAATCAGCATTTACTGTTTAATCAGAGATATGGCAAACTGCCTGTTTTCTGCCAGCCCTTCTTGGTGATATGTTGTGCCACTGTAAACTCTGGCTGGCAGGATCTGCTGCCACCCCAAACGGACACCCCAACAGTGTGGTGGGGCACACTGAATATGCAGAGGAATAAGTGACTCTCTCATCTCTCACCATGCCTTCAGAGCAGGGCCAAGGCATTCTAGTTGCTGATGTGGGTTATTGGGCTACCAACCAAATTCACAGGCTGATCATTTACTGAAGTGTTTCAGTGTCTAGGCCCACCATACGTTGCCATGGTGTCAAATAACAAATTTTTTCTTTCATTATACAAATGTCACCAGATGTACAACCTATAAGATATGCAGTATGTTGAATAAAAAAATTGAAATATAGGTTAAAATTTGGCTGTCACTTGGGAAGGACACTAAATAAATAATTCTAAATTCTCTATTCTTAAAAAAAGTGTGAACTCTACTCAGAGCTTATTTTGAGCTACATGCTGAGTATACATTAAAACATGTCTACAGGACTAATTGTATCATTACTTATGTGCCTATGAAAGTTGGAACTGTAAATCCAAACCAAAACTCAGTTTTATTTTGTGTGCAAATGATGCAACTTTTAGTGTAAATTGAATGCTATTTTTTTCTTTGATTGTTGCTGAGATGTATTTGGACCATATGCAGGGAGCCTATTGCATCCTAAATATAAACCCTGTAAGACACTGAAAAGAGGAAGGATTGAAGAATGTGCCAATAGGCATGAGAAGAATAATCACTGTCAGAAGGACCTGGAATAACAGAAAAGTTTACAGAACCAGCCTCATTTAGTTTTTCCCATAATAAATTGAGTCAGTCTCCCAGGCTGCCATCCACTTCTTCCATCTTCCTCCATGGGAAATTGTCTCTGGGAAAAAGGATTTTTCTTAGAGCAAGTTATAAAAGCCATCAAGAAAATAATTTCACTCTTAGCCATCACTGACTGGCAGTTGCTTTTCTGGGGGCTGCTCATGGGGCATTTGTACATGCTGTTTGCACGCTGGTGTTGCCAAACCATCTGCATTCTGATACAGGCAGCTTGTGAATGTCAAGCTAATTAGCCAAGGCTAATGTCTGGTTTCCTGTAGAGAGCTTTTGTGGAGTAATTACCTTCCTCGAGGTCAAACTGCTGTAATTACAGGTCTTTAACTAATCGAGATAAACAGCCTTTGAATTCTTGCAGTGAGTCAGCCAATCACTCTAATGGACTTTTATCTTAACCTACAACAATATAGGGTATTATGACAGGTGATAGCAATGCTTTTTGTTTGTATGTGATCTAAACAATAACAGCTTTCACTAAAGCCATATAAATTATTAATATCTATTAAAGTCTCTGCCTGGGCTTATGAGCAAAGTCATCTTTACATGCTTTTCAGGGTAGACATTAATATTTAAATAATCTAGAAGGTAGGTATTTTCGCAGAAGTAGATGACACACGTGTAAGAGCAAGAAGAAACTATTCTCAACCTAATTTCTCACTATTTGCATGTTTTTATACCCTTCTTTTAATATTAAAACTTAATTGTTCTTTGAAGCATCCTATTGAGGCCTTTTTAAAATAACAACCTTCCAAACAGCCTGTTTCCTCTGCTTGTGTGTTTTCCTTCCTCTGTGTCCCCTTTGCTCCTCACACCTCTCCTTGAGGCTCAGATATTTTAGTCTGCTATAGGAATGTTGGCAAATGTTTCTCCACCTAACTTCATTATTTCTAAGGTTGATTCTCTGTAGAATTTCCTCTTCAGAAACTATTTGCCCCACCTCCTTTCCTCCTGCAATTCAGTGAATAAAAACTCTAATATAACATCCCCTTTTATAATAAAAACCCACTCTACTTCTAGTATACTGAAGGCCTACCCTGATGAAGAAAATGAAAATGAGTGCAAAAGGAAATTAATGGAGGTTTGACCCCTATCATATTCTGTAGGCTTCAGCTTAGCTTTGCAGTGCATAACAAGTTTAGGTAATATATTTCCCTGATTTAAGCAATCGCTGTACTACTACATTACTGGAAACACATGTAAGTTTAGTTTGGATTTCTGCCACAGATCAAAAACAATATTTGGGAACAACCTTCAGAGCAATCCAACCTATTAGCCAACTGCCCAACAAGGAAGAAAAGAATAGCCATAATGCTGCTACCACTTAACTGACTTTTTAGAGCTAATCAATTAAATTTGCACATTCCTGGGTGTTTTGGGTTTTTTGGGGGGCAGGGGCAGGGGCCATTGGTTGTGTTTTGGTTGTGGGTTTGGGGTTTTGTTTTGTTTTGTTTTGTTTTCCAAATAAACTAGGAGTATTACATAATTAAAGCTTTACAGTAAATTAACAAGTGCCTAAAATACAGCATGATGAACACTAGAATGATAACTCAGGACCAAACCATATTCAGTGTCAGAAAGGAATATACCTCACATAAGGAACTAGTTTAACAGAAATTTGGTAGTCATGTATGTAAAGTGACAAGAATCAGTGCTTCAGTTTTACTAATTTTACATACATGACACTCAGTGTGAATCTGCTCTTCTTGCTTTTTGTGACCCTTGACTCACACTGGATCCATGTGTTACCATGCAGTGCTAACATTGTGCTGCCTCCCTGAGGTAATGACACTAATAAGAACTAGTAAGGAATAAATGAGCTCTTATTTATAAAGTACTAACATATTTGCAACCCTTTTTCCAAACTGACAACAAAAATATGACTTTCCATCTACATATCTGTACATATATATGTGTGTACGCATGTATGTATTTTACAGAATATTTTTCTCATTCAACGTCTGCCACTGGAGTATCTGTTCATGAAGACCTATGGAAAGGCCATGGAGCCCAGTTCAAAGATCTGAAGCAATACAAATACTATTTGCCATGCTGGCATCAAAGACTCTCCCTATAAAAAGACTCAGGGAGGTTAAGGGGTATATGAAGAAACCGTGGAAGATGTCCTTGCAGTACTGAGTTATTTTGGGTGGCATTTTATCTGTCTGACTACAGTCAGGTAAAGTTTACAATGTAGACATATGCCTATGAGTTAGTCACTCCAGAGTCTTTCTTTTGTCAGTAGCTATCAAGTCAATATACAGTGTGGAGTAGGGAATGACTCACTCCTTTTTAAAGTAGGTTCTGAAATAGTCTAGTAATTCCTGCAGAAGGCTGATTTCTCTCCATTTTCTATAAAAGGACCATAAAGACAGCACTGTCAACATATATGGGGGCAGGGGTGGTACAAGAGAGTAATTCCCTCCCTTTATCAGCCCTACCCCTCCTGTATTTGCAACAACAAAGCATCCTCTATGACTGCTTTTCATAGCAACATGGGAACTTTTCTGCATTTACCCTTTGGCAGTACTTCTCCATTGCAGTACTCTGGCAGAGCAATGCAGCCTCATGCTGGGGACATATTATACCCACATCACTTTACACCTCCCTAAAGCTGCCAGCACAGGCTCTGTGCCTTTCTAAATGTGCATTGTTCTACAGCAGCCGTCCTGTTCCAGCCTTTCACAAGCTATGTAATGTGGTGACTCTTCTGCTGTCTTTCCCCTTCCCACCCTGTATACGTTTTCAATCACTGACAATATATTCAAAACAAAAGCATTCAAGAAATTAAAACCAGAATGAGATCCTCAAGGCCAGGATTCAGAACCTGTTGTAAATGGAACATCTAGTTGCCTTTATAGCATTAAAGTGGTATAACGGTAAGTAAGAATTCTCATTTAAAGGGTGATTCATGTGCCAGGGCAGACCAGAGGCATATGCACAATGACCCAATTTGAGTAGGCTGTAAAGTGCTAAAATGTTCCAGTCTTAGACACGTGCAGGAGCTTGGGCCCCTGTGACAACTTAGTTGGGACTTTTAAAGAGGCAGGGATCTGAGGCAGCTGGCAAAGCAGAGGAAACAATACTGCAGCATCCATGATAACAAGAAATGGACTTGATTATGAAGATCTGCCAAGAGCAAGACTTTTGTGCATGACAAATCTGACTCATCCATGGCACAAAAAATTCTCTTGTCCTTCAGTGACAGGGGATGAAGCACTGACCATGGTTAGTGCAATTGTAAAAGCAAAATTAATTCCAGCATTTTCCAGTATAAAGGCAAGTTCCCAGAGTATTTCATCCGGAAGCAGCCGCAAAGCTCATACAGTGACTGAATAGAATCTTTGATTTCTACCCATCTGCCTGCTGGCAAAACCAAGAGCCCCGCCAAATGTATAGAACCATGAATATCACACAGTATTTGAGGTTTCTTCCTTCAACTTGCCTACTCCAATTCCAAAGAAAACGTATGAGTCTATTGTTCTCCAGAGAACCCTGGGAAAACACAGAAAAAGCATATTTCCAAGTAGATCCACAAGTTGGGTGGGTAACTCTCCACTGACTTACTGTTACTAATATGAGGAGGGTAAGGTTTAATAGTTACAGCAACATGTTAGCAGAGGCATGAACTGGAATTGATTCTTTACATCTGCTCTGACTTTCCCTAGGTCACTGGGAACCTAACACATTCTCTCTTCCTCCCTTCACACTTTCTGGTCTCCCAAAGGTATGCGGAGACTTTTCCCACTTCTGCAAATTTAGGTGGAAGGTGTTGTATGTGCAAAGTATTACTTAGAAAAAAGATGGTGATTCACTTTCTGGAAGCAGAAGGAAGTGCTTTTGTTTGACATTGAAACAGGTGTTGGGGCAGTGCATTTATAGGCTGATACACACTTTTGGTCATAGTTCATAGTAGAAGAAAACACTTGAATAACATGTCTTTCTAATATATGGACATAAAAACTGAGAGTTCAGTTTAAAAGGTGTGCATAATTATTTGACCTTTCCATTTAACAGTATATTTGAAATTGTCAAATTGAGTCACATTTGGATTTGGCTTTGTATTGTATCAAATATTTGTCTTGTATCAACAATGGACATAAGGCTGCTTCTCTTCAAGTTTGGGACTCTTTTAAAGTAATTTGAAGTTAGGTCTTTTTTTCTTCTCAGTGGAAATATACCTATATCACAAGCCTCTTCCTGCTGATAAGCTAGTCCTTGAAGATGTTTTTGAGTAAACAAGATGCTTTCCTGGATACCAGACTAAAATTTTACTTTGAATATATGGTTAAGGGGTTTTTTTTGTTTTTTAAAGCCACAGAATAAAAACGTACATTCACAGTTTTGGGTGTGAAGCACATATTTGTTGGCAGAAGTAGTAAATGACTAAACTTAATGCTTGGTGCCTAGTGAACTGTAAGGTTCTCAAGAGTCTTTCCTGAATATCCCTAAGCTCTAAGACAATTTGCTTTACTCAAAGGTAGTGACTTGTGAAAATTGTATTTGTTATCTTCCTGGAGTCAGTACTTATTCGGGGAGCTAACACTTAATTCGTGTATAGTCACACCTGCCAGAATGACCCTCTGAAACTCACACCACCCCAGAACAGAGTGTGTTTGAAAGCCTTTCGGAGTTTTGCCAAGGACCCCATCAATCATGGGAATGACAGTGTGTTTGGATAAGAGAGCTGATGAGCTTGCTCACCCCTTCTGGTGTTCCCTTCCCTCTCATCTTAAACCAAAGTCTTTGAAAATGCACCAGCTGTTTTTGGGGAGAGGGACCTGAAAAGTATTTTCCAACTGTTGTTTTGAGAACGGGCTAGAGATTTGAAAGGCACCATCACTAACAAAACACATGGAACATAGCCCTGTTTCTCTCATAATCAAAGGAAAAAAGGCCAGCTATTGAGAATGCTGCAACTAAAAACAAAAGCTGAAACAATAGCTTTGGGCAAATATGATGTTGTCACCGACCATCCTGTCTTGCAAGCAGTCCACACGGAGTGGGACAGTAATCAAAGGTCCCAAATCAGAGACAACACTGAGCAAAAGGTGCTGCTCAGGCTGGGATCGTCCTAGTCTGCCTCCCATGGGCAGGCTGGGGCGAGGAGGGAAAGGGGAAGCAGTGTTGACACAGAGACCCTACCATAGCATTTTCACAGTAGCTTGCCATAGGGAAGTGGAAGACAGCGTCCAAGAAATATCTCGCTTTCTGGGTGGGCCAGCCCAGCACCACACATAAGTTTATTGCGTAGGGCTGCAAAGTTCAAAGGAAACTCTGGGAAAGGGGAACTGTGGCTCACAGTACTGAGTCCAATCTGCTGCACCACACATGGCTAAAGTACACACTATCAGTAATCAAGGGAAGGACCTCCCTGAAGCACAAATGGCAGTGGGGGTACCCTTCTATAAATATCCTGAGAAATAGCAGAGTTTCCCTTTCCAGTTGCCTGAGTGACTCCACCTCCTTTGATAGCTTGCAAATGTTCCCTTGGTTTTAGTAGTTACCACCGTCGCGTGTGCTGTAGATCAAAAACAAGTGCATGGGAAAAGGCAGCTAAACACAATAGGCATGGGCTGAATTGCATGCAGTAAGAACTGTTTTGGGGTTGTGGTTGTGTCCCTTCCCTTTTTTTCCATCCTCCTAATCCTTCTCCCATTTCAGTTATGTTCTGATTTCCTATACTCAGTCAGAGCAACCTAATGCCAGCTACAGCTCTCAGCCCCAAGAAATTAAAACCATACCCACAAATTGGTAACGGACAGTTTCAGCCTGGCCCTTTTTCTCATGCTGCAGACAGCAGGGAAGTAGAATCCAATAAGAGCCTCCAAACCAACTCAATACCACCTGAAAACCTTGTTGGCATTTGTGCGATCTTTGTAGGTCTGGATATTCAATTCTGAGGTCTGGGTTTGGATGATGATGACCACAGTCCATAGGAGAATTTGCCCTCATACCTTTGCACTAATCATTAGAATATCTGGTTTAGACTTCACAGAATTCTGTGAACTCAAATCTATTTAAAATGATGCAAAACACCAATAAAGCATGAAATGTGAAACAAGTTCACCTAAACACATACTTGGGCTCTTTAGAAGAAGAAACAGCAAGAAAACCTGGAAAACAGCATTTTTGTTCCATAATGTAGAGAGAGGTAGGAAAAATCAGTACCTATATTGCATCTATAGTATCAAATTTAAATCAGATGGGTCATGTGTTAGAAATCAGAAAAAAAAAGAAAAAAAAATCCTTCTTGTTGTTCACGTGCCTGGAAATAGTTCAGCTGATGGGTGGAACATACAAATAGCTATAGGAACTGGCCTGTTGTATAGGATACAGCATGAATATTGGCATTTCCTTACTAGTGTGACTACCTGAAACTTAACATGGAAGAATCACTTCTAGAAGTAATGTTCAGATCTTATACAATCCTAAGACCTGACATCTACCTGAATGAAAAAGGGAGCCACTTAGTACTATAAGTGGCATTAGTCTCCTGTGATGTGGATTTAAACCCTTTAAAAGCCCTGTGATGGCTATGAAAAAAGTTTGTATTTTGGGAAATGGCTGGCTACTTCCTCCCATTCTAGATCAGATTTAAATGAAGGTGCTGTAGATGCAAACCATCCAGTTAATTGTAAATAGTTTGAGGGATAGACTCAATTTGGAGTCATATTGCATTTCTGCGGGGGAAAGGAGGGAAGAGAACGCAACATCATGGAAAGCTCCCATAAAATGTAATAGAAGCCATTCTGAATTATCCTCTAGTAATAGGGTATTATATCCTTGTTACAGAATAGGAAGATTCAGGAGTCCTATGAAAGGGTATTATCCCTTTCCATATAACCATATCACACTACTACAGAACCAAGGTCCTACTCAGCACAACAGATCATTTCTGTCATGGGGGATTAGGTGGAAGAGTTGGGTGGTTTCTCAGATCAGAACTCCTCCACAGGTTTGGATAACATCTGAAATGTGAAAGGGCTGCTTCTTCTGCATGGGGCGAAAATGCAAGTACAATTTCCTGAATATAGATTTACATCTGAAATTTTGGGACAAGCAGGCGAGAGTCACAAGGATGACAGTTAGTCAGTGAGATTTCCAGTATTAATAACTTACAAGAACAGTCCTTTCATGCCTTCTGCCTGCCATGCCAATGTGAAGTCCTACAAGAGCACAAGAGGTGATTTCAGGCTGACCTTGAATCTATCTCTGAATCCAAGCTCAAATTTTGCCTAAAATATTATCCTGAACCTACTCCGAATCTGCCTATTTGGGCCCCATGTCTTCCACATGGTATGCAGATGTGGTAGATTGTTAGGTAGAAGTAGTGATAAAAATAGACCTGTTAAATATCCCTTTCATTTGGTACATCCTACTGAACAATCACATGGACGTATTAAAGTTATTACAGAAGATATTATATACTTGCACAATAAATACTACTTGCACAAAGTATAAGTTAAATACTCTTTATTATTACTCTTTGAGCAAGCTTTCTAACAAAGCCAAAGCCTTTTCTCATACCCACAAACGTCCTTTCCTATTTAGCAGAAAAAAATAAGTGGCAGATGCCAGAGATCTCTTCCTAGGAAAACAGTTCTCTCCAGCTCTGTTTTTACCCTGAAGCTATAATACTTAGATGCACATTTACAAACTCTATCCATTGCCATACTTTATCTGTGCCAGAATTATCTATGCTAATACTGTAATTTAATCAGGGTTATATGGTTGCCAAAAAGTAATTTTTCAAATATATTCAGAAGACAGCCTTGATAATATGGGCACTAACTGCCCAAATGTCTCTTCTACCTAGTTCACAAAAATTTCAGGCTAGCATGTAAATTCATTACGGGACTTTTATTCCTCCATCACAAGAATGCGATTCTCCTCATATTAGAGCACACCTTAATGTACACATTTCACTCATACGTCCAAGGTACAAATTCTTGGTTATCCATTACAGAAATTAACACAGCTTTTAGGCTTCTCAAAGCATAACGAACTTCTATGTTTATACTCTAAATATGTTTTGTTGAACAAAACTGAAGTAGAGATGAAAAATATCTTTAAATACTCAACAGTCCTTAAAATTATGCACCCTATTAAGCTTGCTGAAGTTCATGGAATACTCTCAAAATCAGGAGGTGTGTAAATGTTTGTTGGATAAGGAACTTAGACTTCATGCTTAAAATAATGTGCCTCCAAAGCCTCCAAGGCTTTGATTGCACTTATACTTTTCAAATAAAATTGGCCCGGGTTATTTCTGGTGTATTTGTACTTGACCCATGGCCTTGAAATAAATACTGTAAAGGAACTGAAATTCTATAATCATTTCCCCCTGCTTTTATATCACTTCAGTACTTAAAAAAGATAAAGTTGATAAAAACATTGAGGCCTTCTAAGGTTTCCTGCACACATACTTTACAGGTTTGATCATGATGTATTTTTCAGGTACAGTTACTCTTTCCCTCAATGACTCTGATGTTATCTTCATCCTGTTGTGGACTCTTATCGCTGAGGGATGAAATATCAGTTGATCTCCCTGCAAGAATTACATGCTCTGTATTTCCATGAAGTGAACCCGGTTATGACTTATACCTTGTGAATGACCTTCTAACATGGAAACAGCATATGGGAAGCAAATGGAATTAAAAGGGTTATCTTCAATTAAAGCTAATAAGAGAAAATAAATTAGATGTACCAACTGCTGCAGTCAACCCGCCTTAACTCTAACTTTACCATCTAGCAGGCTTTTTTTTTGAGGAAGTCATTGTAGTTGGAAAATCTAATTTCCCTTTGAATGAAAGTATAAATTTATAGAGAAGATGTTAACTGAGCCACAAAATCTGGATCAGGAAGAAGAAGAATCTAGCTACAGAAAACCTGTTTACTTGGTGTTTGGGTATAGGTGTTCTGTCATGATGGTACTGCTCTGACCTCAGCATGGATTTCACCAACATGGGTGAAACTGTATTATATTCATTGGCCAGATGGGAAGAAAAGAAGAAAATGAGGTACACAGAGAATGTACTGTTTTTAAAATTCTTTTCATTTCTGCAATTTAGTGTATGTCTAGAAATTCAGGAAGGATTTACCCTATTTCTTTTTTACCTATGAACATTTTCTGTCTTTTTAAAAAAATGTGTTATTTTCTTCATACTCTGCCAAGAGCACTTCAGAACAGCAACAAACCCCCTCGTCAAAGTGCATTAACACTGGCATTTCATATGAATAGTGCAGAAGAGTGTAGGAGAGGATGCAGATTTGATTTGGGGCAGGACACAGGAGTCATATACAGAGTCCAGACACCTCTGGGACAAATGCAGGGAGAATAGCACAAGTTCATTTTTGCCATTTTGGGCTCAGGTGACTCCCTTTTGCCCATATGCCACCTCAGGCCACTCAGTCCTTTTTCAGCTCTTCCCTCCTGCTTTCTGTTTGTTACATTGTTCACTGGATGACAGTGCTTTAACACCATTTTGTTTTACAAAAATGCATAAAAATATTACTAAGGAAAGCGGTGCATACTCCTGTGCTTCCTGTTGTCAGTGGAAGAAGTGCCTCTTTCTAGAGCACATCCAAGCACCAGGCTCAGTGAAGGGAGCAACTCTTGGGAGCTGCCTGGTCTGTGATAGCCTGGAGACAGCATAGGTATTTTAACAGCCTCTTCTGATCTTAAAAATTCTGAATTTATGAATTAAAAGAAGAATGGTGCCTTTTTATCACTTTGGTCAGAGTAACAGCCCTTTCTGTCACTCATGCAGTCCCTCGGGATCATTGGGAGACCCCTGGGAGAGGAGTGCTAAATAAGCAATAATTATTCTTGCTAGGATGATCATAAAACTACAGCCTCAGTAGCTGTTAATGTCTTCTGTGAAACTCCTTTTCAGTAGGAGTGTTCATTTAAAATCTTTACTTTTGCTGCAGTGTTTTAAAATGCATATAGATTTCTCCCTTGGCACATCATCCCTAATTGGGTAAGATACACATGATAACTCCAAAGTTGTGTTGATTTTTCTGTACCTTTCAGGTACATGTTGCTAAGTACACAACTTGCCGTAACAGAGCTTAGTAATTCTGAGTCATGAAAAAGAAATCTCTTTGAAAACAAACAAAACCAGCCTCAAGTATGTTCACATGAACTTGGTTTTACTTGTATCATCACTACTAGTTGTTGTTGTTGTTATTATTATTATTATCATTATAATATTCTGACAATGATGAGAAAGAAGATTTTTGTGAGCGCCACCAAGAGAATTGTTGCAGCCATATTGCCCTGGGCTGTAATTTTCTGAGACTTGAAAAACAAAGCAGCCTGAGATTGCTCAGCACTTAGTCCTTCATGAAATAATATTACACAGTTGACTTGGGAGCTGATTACCCACTTGGTTCTTTTCTTCCTTTCTACATAGCTTTAGAATAATTTCCTGCCAGAGGTCCTGGTTTTCTTTCTGATAAGTCATAAGCTGCTAGCCTGACTGTATGCTAAAATTAAATGCCTCTTTGCACTTGGGGCAAGAGCTGGGGATGTTCTCTCGGTCAAATTACAGTTTGAAAAATTACATCCTACCTTCTTAAATTCCAGCCATACGTTCAGCTGGATACAGTACTTATCACTTTCCAGCTTAAAAATGTAACAATGCGGGGTGCCTTTAAGCAGCTGCTGCTCTCCCCTCTCCCTCCCCTCCAGGTGGCTGCACTTCGCTGATGGGTAAAGTGATTTCTGTTTACAGAAAAAAGCAGCTTTTATAGTTTGTAAATGGTTTTAGGGTCCTTTGGGAGGAAAGGCATGGTGCAGGAATGTAAGCTATTCTGATTCTTGTTAAGAGTGGGGGACAAAACCCCATAGGAATTAGACCAAAACTAAACTCCTGTAAAAACCTCCAGGTGTGCAATCTCTCAGAGTAGAAACACTGGGCCAATAAAATGATCAGTTGTGGTTTTAATTGAAAGCTTTAAAGAAAAAAAAAAAGAAAAGGGGAAAAAAACAAAGGTTAGCAGTGAATAATGTGGGATTTTTCAGGGGGTAAGGGGAAGGGGCTGATTGAGAAATAAAAGGTCCCGCCCTCAAATGTGTATACAAAGCAAGAAACTTGTCTAAAGCGCTGCTGACATGACCAGAAACGTTCCCACTTCGCAGTCAGAAGCCAGTTTTCTGCAAGCTCACACGGACTGCACTACGCCACGTTTTTCTTTGTAGGACCGAGGAGGGATTCATTAAATTGTGATCCACAGGGATTTGTTGTGCTGAAGATGTTAATCAATGTCTGATTAACTATGCATGCAAACACAGACAGCCCCCATGGCTGCTGGCTTTGGGCTTTAAACTCAGCCCAGCACCACTGGCGAGCTTTAAATCCTGTCAGCAGCACTCTGAAGAGTCTCTCTGAGACACAGCCAAGACACAGGCAGGGAACATTACCAAGCGGGAACTAGACTCTCCTTTCAGTACAGAATGTTTTCCTCAATTAAAAAAAAAAAAAAGGAAAAAAAAAGTGATCTGGGATTTGAATAAACTTGTTAGATTTTGATCTGCAAGCTTATGTAATTTTTTCCACGCTTCCCCTCAGAGAAATGGATTCCACAATTTAAATAAAAAAATTCTATTTTCTTGTAAAAATATTGACATTGACAACATATCCCAGAATCCTCTCACATGCCCCCACCCGGCTGCTCTGTGGCTGGTGGGACGGGCATCGCCACGGCCAGAGCCTGCTGGGACCATGGAGACGGCGGCAGCTGCACGGGGGGGAACTCGCGTGCATCAGGGGCTCCCCGTGTGCCGACGCAGGGTGGGAACGGCACAGGGTGAAGCCCCTTCCCTGCCACCCCAAAGCCCGCAGTGTGGATCACACTCTACACTGTCTTCAGCAGGTTCACAATGAAGAGACGTTGAGCAGATGGGGTTTAACGGGGAAACTTGCTGGTGGGGTCTGACAAGCTGTTGTACAGCTACCAGGGCATTTTCGAGACTGAATGCACTCACGTTATTCTCTGATACACTTGTCTTGGTCTGCTCGAAATATATTAGCGAGCTGCTCCCTAAAGGGATCTGACTCAAGTTTATGTGGGCATTAGCTCCAGTTACTGCTCCTAGCTGCGCCTTACCACCCCTGCAGCAGAGGTCGGAGTGGATGGTCTAACCTGCTTCTCAGCTGCCATCGTCTGCAGTCCAGCTATTAGCATTCACTGCAATAAGCTCGTTAATTGGGTTCTCAGGGACACGGTGGAGCGTGAGCAATGGTGGTTCACACAGCTCGCTCTGCTGCTTCGCAGTGGGACTGGCAGCAGCCAGGTGAGACACAGGGGCATCAGCTGGGCCATATCCTGCCACTGTGAAATCAGGCAAGGGAGCATAGAATCATAGAAGCGTTTAGGTTGGAAAAGACCTTTAAGATCATTGAGTCCAACCGTCAACTAAGACCACCATGCCCACTAAGCCATGTCCTGAAATGCTTTGTCTATGTGTTTTTTGAACACCTCCAGGGATGGTGACTCCACCACTTCCCTGGGCAGCCTGTTCCAATGCCTGACAACCCTTTCAGTAAAGAAATTTTTTCTAATATCCGACCTAAACCTCCCCTGGCACAACTTGAGGCCATTTCCTCTCGTCCTATTACTAGTTACTTGACAGAAGAGACCAACACCTACCTTGCTACAACCTCCTTTCAGGTAGTTGGAGAGGGCGATAAGGTCTCCCCTCAGCCTCCTTTTCTCCAGAAATGAATCAGGGAGCAGCAGGTATCTGCAGGGAAAAGCCTGGCCTCAATGGGGGTTGCTGCTCAGTGCAACAGTACTCCCGAGCAACTCAAACCAGAGCTGTAAATGCAGAAAAGAGAATTGAGGAGATCAATCCCACTCCAATGACAAGTTTTGACATGTGTGACTGAACCTGGCTTTGAGGCAACATTTAGGTCGCTCAATGACATCCTGGAGTAAGAGAACCTGAAAGCAATCATGCGGTAACAATTCAGAGGGCAAGTGGAGGTAACAAGAAATTTGGCAAGTTTGCAAGGAGATGTGCAATTGCATGGTTAGAAGAACAAATGCTGTTCATATGGATGTATGATGTTTAGCAGTGTTTATTAACTGTACAAGACCAGGTAAAGGATGAAAAAAGAGCTAATTGGCTATTTGACCTAGCCCTAGCAAAGCTTGTAGCAGCCTGCAGACTTTGTTTTGTTACAGTTCACTGTACCGTTTGGGGTCCTATGCTAGCCAGGTATAGCTGGAGTATGCCCTGGTGTTGATGCAATATTGACCCATCCCCAAAAGGTCCCTTGGCTCAGAGGATGCAGGAAAGAAGGAGGTGAAACTTAATAAGCAACCTTCATGTCTACAGGGATTTCCATACCAGCCAAGTCCCCAGGAAAGCTCTTGAAAAAAGCTGCCACTCTCCGAGCAGTAGCAGCAGTACCCTTACCTCATGCTGGGTAGGTCCTCTCAGAATTTGGTTTGAAGCAAATCCAATTAGGAACAACAATTACAAGGAAAAATTGACAGGTGGTAGTTTGCGCAAAATTTGTTCTTTGCTCACTATTTTCATGTAAGTCGTAATTGCTGTTCCTTATGTCCTCTACAGAGACTGGGTCTGATTCGGTATGAGGAGCCATGACCTTAAGAGCCAAAGCTAACCAGGACCAGGTTAGTCAGGAACTAAGCCTAGGTGGCATTATTTCAGAGGAGACTTCTTTTTCCTACAGATAATTCAGCTTTGGGTTGACAATTCACTGCTCCAAGCTGAATGTGTTAAACAGTGCCAAAGCAGAAGAGAATAATGAGAAATTTTACACACACAAATGCACTGGCTCTGAGATTCTGAAAGCAATTTTTTTTTAAGAGGTATTTTATTACAAAATATGCCTAGTCTTAAAGTAAAGGTGTGAAAGTACTCATGCTGCAGCGGTAGCACAGCACTCCTCTCTGTGCCCATATTACAGTCCAACTTGTTTAATGCTCAGAGGTCCTTGCAGCATCCTGGGTTCCCTCTGGCATGTGGGTCATCACTCAGAGGGGAACCTGTGTGCTGCACTGGGACAGGGACAAGGTAGGTTTGATCTCAAAGGCAAGTGGCAAAGGGCTGGGCTATGGGATCTGTACTGGTGCTGGTGGCCAAATGCCCGGCCGGTGTGCAGCCTTGCCCCTCTCTGCCTGAAATGCTCATATGTCAAACAGGGATAGTAAGTAATTCCCTACCATGTAGAAGCCTTGCAGGTGTAAGTGAACAAATTTTTCAGAAGGAGCCATGAGAGTACTTAGGAAAACACTGCCAGTGTTATGAAATGTCCCATGCCTTTCCAGCCAGTGTGGACTTGCAGGAAGAAGCTGGGGGGGCTGCAGCCCTCCCTCCAGCCACTGCTTGGTCTGGTGCAAGTGCTCCTGCTCACGGTCAGGCAGCGTGGCCACCTTGTCCACCCCTCCTTGTGCAGTGGCCATGTCCCCCTTGTTTATGGTGCTGTATAAACAACGAATAATAGTATTGGTAGGTTGGTTATAAATTAAGCAAACTATATTAAAATTGATTTTGCATTGTGGGGAAAAAGTAAATTATGAGGTGTTACAGTTGCAAACATTTTGTTTTATATGTTACTTCCAAGAAGAAAAATATTATGCCAAATGAAAAAGAGGTGTCAACCAATAGGATCTCCCGATGCCTGTCCCTTCCTCCAGTAGTAATAGTTCCATCGTGCTGTTTTACAAGGCAGTAAGCCAGTCACCAAGTGGAGAAACTACCAGACTAAAGTTCTCCTGGTTTATGCCAGGGAGGGAACCAAATTATGGCCTTGTAAAACAGTGTGATAGTGCTATTATTGTGCTGGTACTACAAACTGCTTGAAATAGAGTTTTGAGTAAGTTCTTCAAAATATTCTCAGGAGCTGGTCAGGAGAGAGACCATGTGGTGCCGAGTGGTGTAAAGCAGAGCAGGAGTCCTTGGGGTAATGTATGTCTGCTGAGGAATGGTGTCCATGAACCAGGACCTAGTGCAATGCTGCATGCCGTTCCTTTTGGTGGGCTGGACCGGTATCAGGCTGGGGCTTCCCAGCCTCTCTCATGGGATTTTCAGTCCTTTCTCATCTTCTGGCAGAACAGGAAACAGACATTTCATGCGAAAATCTTTTATCTCAATTTTATGAGGATGAGCTAGAGTTTCAAGATCAAGGACAGTTTAGCTAACTGGTTTTGAACACTGCTACAGAATGTCCCACCCAGGCTTTTGTAGCCTGCACAGGCCTCCCTACAACATCAGTGCTGAAAGGAGACATTTTCTTGAAGCACACTAAGATGCTAACAACGATAAAAGCTTATATGAGCTCCCTAGGCCAGAGATAAAGATGGTGGTTTAGTACAAACCCCAAGAGCAGTGTCTGAAACTAACTAGGTGGGGGAGCAGGGTGGTGATAGCTCAGGGGACTTCTACTCAAAGCTCTCTTGGAGGAAAAATGAAGTTTCAACCAAAAAATGTCTGATTACAGCAGAAAATGTTGAATTTCCATTAGAAATAATAAAAATGTCTGCCTGACAAACCAAAACATCTGGGTCAACAGGAAGTATTCCCATTTTGGAAATGCTGTTGACAGCATGAGGGCTGAAGTGCGGTTGTCTTATGGCCCATGGGGCAGGACTCCCCAGCCGTTCTTTGTCTCCCATAACACACTATAGCCAGGGATTTTTAGTGCTCACATTGTCTCTCAGCAAGAAAGAAGGCTAGGATGCAGGAGGGAAAACATGGCTCACAGAGGGAGCCCACGGTCAGGTAAGAAATCCTTGCTAGCCCTGGCAGGTCAATGGAACATGCAGAATGTGAGCATGGCAGCTCGCCGGTTACTCAGGAAGAGACCTGCAAATGACATCCAGGTACCCTGAAATGCATCAGGCACATGCACTTCTCCGAAGCCTGGAGGCAGGGCACAGGACAGACTGGAGCTCTTTAGGTTATAAGTAAGCACTAATTTATTTCCTTAACCTTTGAAAGATCTGGGTTGCAAAGGAACTAAAAAAAAAAAAAAAAAAATTAAAAAATAAATTGAAATCCTCATCTGTGGAATCTACACTTGCATCCATGACTTCTGCTTTTGTAGGCAAGCCAACACAGACTGAGCAGGCTGGCACTGAAGCAGAAGGGAAGGCAGATTTAACTTGTCTAATATTTGTAAATACACCAGAGAGGAAATCTCACTGCATTTAATTCTAGGCTCTGCTTGTTTGTTGCCTCCAGTAAATTAAATTTCCAGATAAAATTACCAATGGGCATACGTGAGATTTTTTTTAGTGACATCACTACATAAGGAACCTGGCAGAGCTTGAAATAAAATAAACAATACTCAAGGAAACCTATTCATTTTAGTAGCTTGAATGCATCCATGGATGATGATAGGGAAAGCAAAGCTCTGATGCTTAGAAGCTCAGCAGTACTGTCCAAAAAGAAGGCATAAACAAGGCCTACTCACATTGTCCAAAAAAGGGTAAGAATGAACTAAGAAGTGGGATTTTGTTCAAGGCCTCAGTGTAATTATATATTTTACATCTCTTTCAACGCAACACTTTGTTTAAGCATGGGAACGTTCTAGCAGACTTATAACAATATTTCCATACTGTACATTTATTGTAGCTGCTCATTAAGTCAAATTGCTAGCACATGAAGTCATGTGGAAAAAAGAGGGATTTAAGACATAACATTTGCAGGATGCAAACATGAGAAGTGAAGATTTTTTCATCAAACTCTGGTTCGCAGTCAAAGCAAAATTCCAACAACTGTGCAGAGGCGAGCTAAAGGGAGAGGGATTACTATCAATTTGAAAACGATTTTACATTCAATTTCTTAGGAAATTACAACACTTGCCAAGCTGGCTGTGGCATATTTATGTGTTTCTACTCATATGAAAACAAATAAAAGCATATTAGGAAGCTAAGTTTTAAAAGCTTTAAAAAAAGAGAAAGCAAAAGAAGCTTTACTGCAACCAATCTTTTAATAATTACCAAAGGGCTGTTATTCTCACTCCAACAATGATCCATGTAGAGACTCCATACTAAAGTTTTATGCAAAAAATTGTAAACCACAATGTAATTAAACAAAAAGAAATAGCTGAGGTGTGAAGCAAACTTTAGTGATGTCTTTTCCTCTTGAAGCCACATGTGTGCCTGCTGCAAGTAATACTTTCACCTTGATTTGTTCTTCGGTTATGCTACATTCACACTGCCTTTGCATGCTAATTTTTGAATCTTCATGTTTCCTTAGTCAGTGTTTGTTGCACACAGCCATATTTCACAAATTAGCTAGGCATAAAACTGCAAGCTATACCGCTCAGTATCCACCTTCTCCTTGCTGTTTTCCTCTCCCCTTTGCAGATGAACTGGTGCCCAAGTCTGGAGGGTGGGCACAGCAGTAAGGCTGGCTCCCAGCCCCGCCAACAAGCTGGCAGTACGGCCAGTTTATCTGCCATGAGCATGGCATCTTCTCCGAGGGGGAGTTATTCCCCAGGCCAGACAGAAACCTGCCCTCCACAAATGCTATTGCTAAGTTGGGGACCAACAAAACAAGCTTCAGCTGGGTGAAGAGGAAAGGAAGTGGGGGGAAATATCGCTGGATTTGAGGAGGGGCAGGAGGAAAGGTGAACTATGGGAACTATATACTTGTGTGTGTATATACACATATGTACATTTTGCAGAGGAAGTGAGACTTGTGTAACTGATGGAGTTAAAATATTGGCAGTGTATCCCTGTTGGGGAACAACAGCTGTAGCAACACCAAGAGAAACAACAGCAGCCACCCTCCTGCATAGCACCTGGGGTGGTCAGTAGTCAGACATTTCTTCTGTTCATCTCATTACAGCGTGACCAAAATATGTAGCTGTAAGAAGGCGCTTTCCACTCCCTGGTGCATATTATTTGTTATTCAGTACAGCAGAAGGGGGAGGCAATAACAGCTGCAGGAGCAATAGCTAAGTGTGAGGGTGAAACAGAGTTTCTGAGGTGAGTCCCTGTCTCTGCAACACTATATTGCCCCAGGATGGACAAACATAGGAGTGAAAGAGCTGTATATTGCAGAGGCAAACGGGTTAAATATAGAAAGGAGGCCATGTTACTGAGAAGACAGCAGTTAAAAAGAAATTGGAGACTCCCCATCACTCCCACACTCCCGCTCCAGTAGGACAGGAGTTACTGAGGTCCGTGAGCTGGTTTCTACATCAGCTGGAAACCTCAAATGAAGTGCACAAAAAGAAATAAGAAATAAAGGAGCATGAAAGTCTACTTGCCTTCCTCTGATCCAAGCAGCATCACACCAAATGTCACCTGCCTACTTTGGGCAGCTCGCGAGGGAGTAGACCCTGCCCCAGACCCACTGACGTTTTCAGGTCTTTAGTGCAGGAAGGGTACCTTGGTGCCCTGCCTTCCTCTGTTTCAGTAACGCCTCTTCCTCTTCTCTCCCTAGCCTGCCAAAATTCTTCTACCATCTTAGCAAGACTTTCACACTAAAAGGTCGTGATGTATCTCAGAAGCTCAATCACATTTTCCCTGCAAAGTGAAAAAATGTGTGCTCTTTTCCACTACATTATCAGCGGATTTACTAAGAATAGGGGTGGGGATTATATGATGATGGATGTGACAGGCTCAGGAGACTTGGATTTTAATCTTGTATTCTTCATTAGCCTAGCATCATCAGCCTTAGAAAGCCCTTTTAGGTGCTCAGGTGTTGCTCCTTATTCATCCTTCTTCCTCTACTTGTGCAAGAAAGGACACTCGCTAACCTAAACTGACCTGGTAAGCGCGTGTATTACTGGTCATACTTCTTCACTGTTCACTTCTGAAACCAGCTCTGCTCCCGGTAACCTTCACAAGCCACTTCCCCAGATCATGCTGCAATTTCCCCACCTGTACAATGACTTCTTTGTGAACTACTTCAACATCTACTGTATCACAGCTATGTATTTATAATATTACAGTTGATTTGTTTTCAGATGGAATGACTCCATTTTAGACAACACTTCTTCAAAGCATTGATGTATTTTTCCTTTTTATCCCTGGAACATATAAGCACAGTGGATTGCAAATTTAAAAAATCCCAAAGAGTAATTTTATTAGCTGCTGAAATACATTAGTGTTCCTGGACTTTGAACTAGGAATAACAATAATAGCCTTTCCTGAGAGCGGAATTTTTTCCTGACAGATTTTTTTCTGATGTTAGATTAAATTATCTGTACAGCTTTAGCTTTAGTGGTACATAAATAGCTCTTTCTTAGTCTGCCTTTATGTGAGAGGACAGTAAATACAGCTCGCTTTTTGATCTGAGTTACTTATTGCACAGTGATGTTTAGCCAGATGATGGCTGCTGTTGGGCAAGCTCAAGAAAGAATCCAAGCCTGTGATCTTTCCTATCGCTTAAGAGGACTAATTTTTTACGGTAGCTGTTATACCTGGAAGGCCTGTAAGGAATCATGGAGAGGCACAGGCAACTGGGGTTGGAGAAATCACTGATTACTTTGTCTGTGTTTCTTGGTTCTACCAGCACTCTGTGTAAAGCCTTTGTGGAGAGCACTCACTGTCTGTGGTCACCCAGCCCTGGTGCTACTGTACTGGCACTTACGGAGAGCAAGGTGATGGCAACATAGGGCAGATCTTTACTGACACAACTCTCTATGCTTATGCACCAAATACCTTTTACTTCTGTGGACTTTGGAGCAAGCTCAGAGGCTCTTGGTGCACTGAAGAAGCAAGGTTTTCATTGTGCAAGCTCCTTGCCCCACCCTGGTTAAATGTCTGTGCAGTCTGGAAGGAGACTGCCTGGGTCCATGGGTACTCTGTTGTCTGGGAATGCGAGTTTTTTGTATGGCACTTTCACACAAGGGCTTACCCAAACCTCCATATTTAAAACCAAGATGCAATTCTTCTCGTGCTGGTGAGAGTGAGTCCTGAGTTGCACATACCACAGCCAAGTGCATAAAAGACTTTTTACTCCATAAGCATTTAAGTGCTCATTTAAAATTCTTCCCCTCCCTCTCAGAAGTGGTAAGAATTTGCTCTTCTTAAGCTTGAACATTCAATATTTGCGGACAGCAAACACCAAAGATTCACAGACATTCAGAATTAAATTCAGTTGGAATCTGACAAAACAGCAACAAAGGACAATACCTCAGTTAGTTTCACAGATCTGATTCTTACAGAGATTATAAAGACCCAAATATACAAATTCAGAATTAAGACAAGTCTGTGCATCAACATGTATGAGAAGATTAAATAATGCTTCTTTAGAAATGCATTCATCACTCCTGAGGGTACAAATTGCTGTTTTCCTAGACACTTAAACACACATTACATACAGCTACCGTAGCTGAACAATCAGGGGCCAGAGAAGAAAGCAGAAAAAAAGAGAAGAGAGAGGAACAATGACAGCCAGGGTTTTAAAAAAAAAAACCAAACCATAATTTTCTACTACTTTTAAATGGATTTGAAGGTGTAGGTAATCACTATTCCCATCATTGATCAAAATTAGGATTAACAGGAAGCTATACTGAAAAAGAAACTCTCTAGGACCACCATATCTGGAAAACTAAAGAACTCTCTGGTGGTCAGTAGACCATGATTAAGTAGTCATAGCTCTTATGAAGTTATTGATAACGTCCATAGAATTTTATCACAGGCTTCCTGTGATTTGAATTTCAGAAATTTACAATTCTCAAGACCAGGAGCTGAGCATCGGTTTTGTGAGCCACCTCCCCATGGCAGCTGGTGGGAAGAAAACTGCCCACTGAGATGAGACTGCAATACTCCTGGGTAGCCCTGTCTGCAACAACCTGGAAACTTTGATCACTCTTTGGCCTATCAGCTAGTCAAACAAAAAAATTGTATAGAGGGGAGAGGAAGAAATTTGTCATCTGCACATTGAACAGTGTTCAGACACATCAGTAGGGTCCTAGTCCGTGTGTCAGCGTGGCAGGGTGTAAACACTGGAAAGTCCTTACGCATATGAAGAAACTTCCACACCTTCTTAGTCCCAAGGAAGCTAAAGGAACCACTTCGGAGTTTAAAGTATGCATGGAAGTCCCTTGTCAACCAGTGAGAGTGGAATTTCTAGGATGAAACCCTGCCACTGAGCCTTCATCACAGAAGCAAATACTGGAGGTTCATATTCATGTTGATTTTCTTTTCTTTTTTTTTTTTAAAGTCATATACTGTTTCTGACTCTTCAGTGTCACATTTTAAATCTTGGTCATATTCAGTCTTACAAGATGTAGTTTTTCATCTGGAGATGTATTTTACATGCCCTTATGTTGTACTTAGTGTTTGAAGGCAAGCTAATACTAACGCCTTTGAACACTTACTCTCCCTCCAAATGAAAGACAGTGAAAGTGCAAGTTCTAAATGGTCCCAAATTTGGAACCAGACCTCACTTCTGTAGCTGAACACCATCTGTGCATCAGTTGCGTGCTGAATAGAAATAGCAAAAGCACACAAAGATTACCCTAAAAGCCTTGTATTTCCTCATGCTCTCCAGGTTACCTGTCTGTGGCTCCAACCTTCCGATCTTCCTGATTGAAGACTTTATTCAAAACCTGCTCTGAGGCTGATGGAAATCCTTCTGTTGTTCTACCAATGATTTCAGCAGGTGCTGGATCACACATAAAGACTGGGAAGAACAGAGACTTTATCCTTTTTTAAAAAATGTAATTATGCAGAGACTGCATAATTGTTATCAAATCAGTTGGCTCACTGATGCATTTTCAGGTATTTTAAAGCTTGCTTTTATCTTTTTAGAGTTGCTGATGCATGATCTTACCCACATCTTCAGGATATTTGGAACCTCTTTCTTAAAGCCTCAAACAGCTAAATTGCTGAACCAAGTTTTTTTTGTGACTAGTGTCTGGACTCCCTAACTAAAGCTTGAAAACTGTCGTGCAGCCATAAGCCTCAAAGAAAGAAAAATAAAAAGAATGTGACTTCTACAATTATATATTTTTTAACAGTTGATTTAAGGTAGTTTCACAAATTTTTGAGGTTTGATCCATTATCACTTAATTTTTGGAACTGGCAAGAACTGTAATTTCATCTCTAAACTTCTGTTGTCTAGTCCGCAGCAGTACTAGTAATAAGTGTTCCCTAACTACTCACTGTAAACATCATGCTTAATGTCTTTTCTGCTAATATCAAGCACCTGCATCTCTTCTTCACATCTTCTCAAGGTGGCTTTCAAACTGCACACTGAATGCTGACCTCCCAGCTCTGTCATGTAAGCAGTAGAAGCTATAGGTATTAAGCACATGTGAAAAGGTGCTGTATTGATAGACATGCGATTCAGAGTATGGTGTTAATCAATGCAGGCAACACTTGCAAAAGGAGAAGAAAAAAAACAGATGAGGAAATATAATGATTTGCAGTAGCTGCCTGACCATAAGCCATTTTGTACTGCAAGTCTGTCATGAAGAATGTTATCACAAGACTCCGCGTGCCACCATCTCCCAGCATCATACGTGGAATGTAAAGGTTAGGAGCAGCGGATAGTGGAGGGTTACAGATGTACTAAATTGGGTTTATTAAACTGTCACAGACTATTTATACAGGATGCTCAGGGGAAAACAAAATCTAGTATCTAATGTCACAATGGATGCACCGCTTGCACAGCAGAAATTGGCCAATTCAGGTAATACTCCTATTTATCAGTCATATATCATAGCCATTTCAGCATTTCCTGGCAACATAAAGGGCTCTGTTCTCATCTCCCTTGTAAAAATTCGCCACAGAAGTAGATGCAGAAACAGCATGTGTCTTTTCTGCTCAGCCAGTAATAGATCACATATGGGAAGACAAACTGCTTTTGGTTTTGTGACTTTCATTAAAATAATGTGATGCTCAAAAAAGGCATTCCTGAAGGCCATTTGATAAACAGCAAGCATTCTAGGCTATTGCCTTGCCAGTGAGATTTAAAGTCTACCAATCTTCTTTGGGAGACTCAGTGTAATTTTTGCTTCCATCTGCATGGCTACTGGAAAGGGCATCTGTTTAACATCCCATGCAGAACATTACCTTTAAAAGAAAATGACCTGTCTACAGCTACATTTCAGTGTCAGTACAGATACGAGGCCAGCTCCTAACGTACAATCTCAGCTACGTTGCCAGGTGGCCCAGTGTCCCTTGCATGAACACATTCCCATGTTTAAAGGGATTTTTCTTTTTCATAATGATGCAAGCAGTACATTAACAGAGCATCTGCCTATGCTGAGGGCTGAGTTTAGGACAGTCTCACAGAGACAAATACAGCAGGAAACTCTGTCAGTAAGTACATTAACATAGGAGGATTGGTTGAGTCTGTAATGAAGAGGCAGCACACCTGGTCTGTGAGACTTTACACACTGTCGTAACAGGTAAGTTAAGAGCCTCTGGAGCAAAAACAAGGCAGCCCAACCTTTCCACACTCTTGAACTGGTTAGGAAGATTTCAGGGCTGTGGATATAAAATGCATATGGAACAGAGGAAGGGGGCAAGGGAACTGGGAACAAGAGATTAACTAATTAGAAAAATATCAGAAGCAAAGACTCACATGTGAATATTATTTTTGGAAAAAAAGATTTTGTTAAAGAAATTTTTTTTTATAAATGGAAAATGCTTCAAGTTCAAGCCATGCTTAAAAGCATAACCATATGGGACAAGAGAGCAACAGCTGCACTCGAATATTTTCTTAAGAGATGAACATTCATACTCACTCTGTGCAATATCAAAATAACATTTCTGTATATCAGCTTAGTTCACAAGTGTTTTTGAAAGGGAGTCATTGTTTGTCCTTTCCAAAGCCATTTTTAGCTGGAGCCATTATTGCTCACTCTTCCCTGGTGAGGTACAGTATGCTGGGTCCTCATAAGTGGAGTAAAATATCCCTTTTCTGGCAGTAATGAGGGCATTGGCCACTCAGTATTGCCTGAAGAAGAAGAAAGTGAGCAATGTGTTCTGCCCACATTATTTTAATATTTATCCATCCTTGAAATAAACATTCAAGTATAACGTTAAAAATAAAATGTTCAAGATCTTGCTCATAAATACTTTATTTATGGCTTTGAAAATATAAGTTGGAATGTCAAACTGAAATATGTCCTGCACTTATCATCATAAATTACAGCAGCACCATAAATTTACTGGACATTTTACAAATACAGATATTTCCCCTGTCCCAAAGAATTTAAATGTAAATCAGGCATGACAAACAGAAGGCATGGCAGAGGACAATAGTTCAAGACAGGAATGATGAGAAAAGAGTAAACATTGTCTGAAGTGATGGGTTTAAAGGAGTGAGAAGATGAGGTAAAGGTCTTCTTTTACATGCAGGAGAGTTTTAATTTTAAATGCATCTGTGTTCCCCAAAGAAGGAAAAAACACAGCTCTGGAGGTCGTCATTTACGTGCTTACTGATAAGTTCGCTTGCTGAGTTTTGAAGGTTTGGTTGGAACTTGTATATGTTTTGATTGTTAATAGATTATTATTCTAAGTATACTTACAGAAGGACACTGAATTTACATGTGACAGCTTTTGGCTTAGTAACAAAGTTAAAAACCTCAGCCAGAGGTGGCAGAGGGCTTTGTTTTGCTCTGTGTTCCCAACAGGGAGAGTCTGTGCCAAATGCAGAGAGGAGCCACAGCCGCAGTGCAGAGCTGACTTCACAGCAAGGGTGGACAGAGTCAGCAGCATCTGCGCAAAATTGGCTACGCGGGAACCTAGCTGGTGGCAGCCACCCAAAGCTAACTTGTTGCCGTTTCTGGCTGACAGAAGCAGGGTTGATACCACTGGACAGTATGGGGGTACTGTGGGGTGGGACCTAGCAAAGGGGTGCTGGTAGACCTCAATGGATCTGCAGAGGGCTGCCACTTCTCTCGGTCCCTCTTCTACCAAGGAGGCAAGAATGGGGTTTTAGTGCAGTGGTGGATTAAATCTGTGGTGGGACTAAGTGATCTGGACCTCATAAAGCTGGGCAATAAATACTTAGAGCTCAAGGCTCAACAAACTGTGTGCAGTGCTTTGAAGCGGTCACTTCCCAAATATAAGCTAAAAGCACGGAGAGTTATCCAACCTTTCTCTGTTGGTCTTTTCGTCCCTCTGCAACGATACATGAATCTCCTTCCCTTAATAAAGGCTTGGGACGGGTAAAAAGCCAGAGCTATTCCTCTACACCACAGCAGGGGTGTTATAGCTAAGGTACCTCATGGGAGACATAGCCCAACTGCAGCAATTAAGTCAACGGCAGTTGCTTCGACACAGGAAACTACTGTGATTTGAGATACCCTCAGACACCTTAAACCCTTGTAAAGGACTTGTGGGAGCTCTGCAGCCATCTGGGATCACAGCTGCTGGTAAGGTGTGATACCCCATAGCACCTAAAATGACGTTGGACATCTATGTTTAAGCAACTGAATTTCTCCCATGATGTCAAACAAAAGCAAAACAGGGGTAAAGAAAAAAATACTGTAATATATGGAGCTGAAATGATAGTTTACTTCGGCCGTTGTTTCCTGGCTACCAGGAAGCAGTGACAAATCTAGATGAATTCTCAAGCTACAAAATACCCTGTTTATCTACCGGCAGCTGAAGTTGCTGAACCTTTTGAAAGGGCCTCTTGCGCCATCATACCCACCTCGGCTTTAGACAAAACCAGCCTCATTTTGTTGGTCTTCAGCAGTAAGTAGAGTAGTTGAGTGATGAAAGGAATATCAAGTTGCCAGAGGTGTACAGACCAGCCTGAGCCTTGGTGGTCTGACGTGTCTCAGAGAGGTGCTGGACAGACGTGGAGCGGGAGACCCGATAAGACACTGTGTAAGGCGCTCTGGCAATAGATACATTTTGGCAGCAGAGAAATTGCTCACCTCTGCTGACTGAGTCTGACTGCATTTCATAGGCTGTCAACAAGGCCAAAGATCCCCCAACACTACTTGTTCTTCTTCCAAGGAGGACAGCTGTGCACTGCTGTCCGTATGTAGACTGGCTTGGGTGTGCTTGTAGTACAGGGGACACTCACCCCTCTTGACAGCAAGACATAGCCATTGCTACTGCTGACCTGATTAAATGTCCTAGTCTGAAATCTGCACGTAAAGGGCTCTGTTCAAATTGGTGGATACATATGAACTGCAGACTGTTTACTGCTACCAAGAAAGACATGTTGGACAATTTTTTGACACCTACAGATTTCAGTGATATCTTGTGACTTCCAGTGGGAGACCACAGCCATTTATAGCATATGCCCCTGTTAAAAATGACATTAAGTATGCAATTACCAGCGCAAACATGAGCTCCAGTTGCAGATCCAGGCTACCTTCTCTTTCCTGAAGAGACAGAATAAATTTACACCTGGTTGATGATATCGCTGTTGTCCTGAGTTATTATCTTGTTTAGATAGAGAGACTATGCTTAAGGCTGTTTTAATGGTTTATCCAGGTCTGTATCTTTTCTGTTTAGTTCTAACCAAAGGTTAGGACAGACACATTGATCTCTCATTACTGCCTGCTGGGAATGCAAATAGCCAATTTGCTAGAAGTCATGGGGCCGAAGCATCATCACCCCACAAATATGTCTTTGCACAAAATTATGGTTTTCATTTTCTTAATTGCTGGATCCAGCTGCTAGTTTTGAAAGAGATGCACCAAGGTGCCCCTGAGCAAATCAGGGACGAACCCTGCTTTACAGGAAATTCTTGTCATGGATTGTACAAAAAAATTTAAAAATGTATCAGGGATAATTAAATTGCTATTCTGGTTACAATAAATCAACTTTGCCTGTGAGAGTATTGGTGTTACCTACAACAAGTCTAATACTGGTTGTACCTAGGAACAAGCAGATCAGAAAAGGCCACTGCCCTCTGCTGAGGTGGAGTGATGAAGCAGATGTCTGATCAGGCAGCAGTGCTACAGAAACTGCCTAGAACTCAGCACTTCTTCGGTTTCCCAAACTGAAGAGAAGAAGGAAATTTCATATGAAAACTGCTAATATGCTAAATCCTGGTCTATGAACTTCAATACATGGGATTAGCACAACAGTGCTGGATGGCGCTACCAGGACAGCTCTTGACCTCCTACAGATGGTAGCAAAGGAACTGCTTCCATTAGGCCACAGCCGTAACGTGATAGGTGCTGATGTCCCCACTTAGACGAGTTAAAAACATCCAGTTTGTCAGTATGAGAAAGCTTTGTGGGAATGGGTTGGCTTCCACAAATTCATCTGGAAGTGGTTGGAATATGTAACTTACATTTCTCCATTTTGATTAAGCTTTAGTTGGTGAGATGGTAACAAATACCAAGTTTATATAACACTGCAATATAGAGAGAGACAATGTTAAATAGCTACACATTATGGACATTATCTATCACATAGGCTAATTTAATTTAATTTCCGAAGTTTTGTAGAACTAAAACACTAATACCAAAACAAATTTTTTTTCAGTACTACCACAGTAATCAAACCCTGTCAGACTTTTGTTTGATGGGAGCATGTTAGCATTTTGTCTGTTTTGGAATAAGCTCTGTTTCAAACCATTGGAATTTCCTTTAGAACAGAAGTCCCAATTCCCAACCATTTTTGTTCCCATTGTTCCTGCATCCCAGATCCCAGCACCCAAGGGCTAAACTTCTTTTTCAGTGCATGTCCCCGTTCCACCTCCCCATGCCCACAAGTCCTGCTGTGTAGAGTCTCACAGGCTCTCTTTTTGAGAAACAGACTCTGCAGACAGCACAGGCACACAGCCCACTCTTTGGAGAGCAATTGTATTGTGTTAGATTTCTGTGCCTAGGGCTCTTTGTAGCATAATCTCTCGCAGCACTAACGTTAACCATCTGGTACTGTTTACCCCAAGGTGAGGCCCTGTGGACTACATTACCCAGAATCCTTGTCAAGGGAGTTGATGAGTAGCTAACGAGTGAAGCATAAATCATGCTGAGTTACTGTGTTCCTCAAAGTCATGCTCTTTTTCTTGCATAAAGGCTACTGGTCAGATGTACACAATGGATAAGGGTGACAGCAGGTAAAAATGTAAACCAGAAACAGGATGCACTTAGATTGATCTCAATAACAAGTGAAAAATTCAGACCCAGACTTTCTGTTCAGATCCATGTCCCCAGCCATAATGTGAAAAACTTACTTTTGCTGTGTCCTGATAGAAATATCCAAAAAGTCACAATTGTTGTAAAATTCTAGTAAAAAAGCCCAAATTCTATAAACAAAACACCCAATGAGATTAACCAAAATTAATCCCACTAGGATAGTGGGAGGCAGTGGTTAAACACAGATGACTCTCCAGATGCTGTAGCAAGACACCCATAATGATTTCATCACAGGCACAGCTGGAGAGATGTCAAACTTCCTCCCTGCAACTGCAGCAGGTGACAGGGAATCTCTGGTTCTTCCCTAAGTAGCCACACCACTGACAACTTGGCATTTGCACCCTCTGCTACCAGCTCTTTCAGATCAGAGCACTGCTGCTTTCAATGTTGACAGCAGGCATTCAGTTTCAGAGATGGATCACTATAGTTTAAAAAAGCTTCCTTAAAGTTTATGATGGTGGAGATGTCACAAAACATTTGGCTTTTGATGTGATGCAGTGTAAATGCTGTAATCATATTTACAAGACATGATTGATAACATGCTGCACATGAACTCCTTCCTTTAAACTTTCCCATAAAGCACATTCATTTGCCGTTTCCCAATCTCAACTACCAAAAGATCCAAGTGAAAAAAGAAAAATTAAATGGGTCCAAGCAGGGCAAATAGGTCCTGAATGACTGTTCAGGAGCAGGAGATGAAAGTTCAGCTCCGAATTTGAGTTTGCTGAATTATTATGCTCTTCCTTTAAAAGTCTGTGCAAATTGGGGGTTTGGGTTTTTTTGCTTGTTTCACTGAATGAACTAGACTCACACCACATGTAAGATTAACATGAGATCCCAATGAATGCTAAGTGCCACTGCAAAACTCTCCACTTGATCACCAGTACAATTAATCCTTTTTTTCAGCAGTGTGATCTCACTGATACAGAAAGTTACTCCTGACATCCACTGCTGTACAGGGACCTATGTGAGATGGTGTGCAGGAAGCTATGGACTTCTTGAGCTGCTTTGCTGCCTGATAATACTCTCCCCTTAGCTGCAAACTACAGTAAATCACCCTAAGTGACTGCTAGGTTAACATACCCAGCTCTGCCAGCAAGGAATCAGGGAGCACTCTGTTATCAGTCTGTCTCCGGTGATAATCTCTGACACAGGGCAATTGAAAACGGTGGCAGGGAGTAGCCCTGTTAGATACTGAAGACTTCCACTGCAGCCTTAGGCATTGCAGCCTGCATCTGGGGAGGGAACATTTTACAACTGAGTCAATCAGTTGTGGTCACTTACCTTGCCTGAAACTCTCCTTCAACACCCATACAGGCAAAGTTTGACTCCTGTAGAAGACCATGAATGTAATCAGCTCACACAATAGGAAAGGCATTAAGTTCTTGTAACTAGATTATGGTGAAACAATTAAACCAACAGTAAAAATGCAAATTTGTCACAGTGAAGGAAGAACATGGTAAATAACCCCAACTGCAATGGAAGATCTTAAAATACATTTGTGTTGCACTAGACTTTCATATGATTCTGAGATTAAGGATACCAAGTAGCATGTGTTAAAAATCTCCAGCTGCAAACAAATCAAATCCAATTTTTGTGTCATACAGAAATGTATTCTTTTGCTATAGCACGTTTGAATCTACAGCCAAGAATGTCTAAAATATGCCACAAACATTTGGGCAAATAGGAGATGAGGTTAAAGTTGAAGCAAAATCATCCTCCCAGAAGTCTGGCATGTGGTAAAGTCGTGCTGGAATCATTTAAGTTTCTCTCATGTAGTAGTGGAGACACTTCGAATGGCAGAAGGACATCCAGTCCTGCAGATGTTCAGATAACAAATGTTTTCAAGGCACTTTGAAGATGAAGCACATAAATAAAAGGTTTCATTATTAGATATTAGGAAGAGTAATAAAAATAAATACTGTTCATACTAAAGAACATCTGAAGGCTCTTTTATGAGACACAACATAGGGGTCTTTCCAAACTAGTGATTTATTTTTTCACGTTACTTCTTTTCATTAGCAGAGTTCAGAAATTAATTTGAAAATTTCTGTTTCATTCAATCCAGCAGTGTCAAACATTTTTGCCAAAGAAAGACACAACTACTAAGACAGCATAAAGAAGCTTGTAAAAAGCTACTAGACAGAGAAGTTCACTCAACCACTAGCAGCACTGATTGGATCCAGAGCCACAATAAAAATAGATAGACATTATATGCCCTTACCTTAAACCATCTCAAATACCACACAAAGGAAGGGGGGACAAAGGAGCAAAAGAGCGTACTGTAGAAAAAACAAAATGAAAGCCATACACCTAACATCTCAGTTTTGAACAGTTGTGTAAAAACATCTGGAAGTTGCAAATCCTGAAGAACCCAGCAGTCCCCTGGTCTCCTGTTTCACCCAAGGACACCATATTTGGTCTCTGTGAACTACAGAACAGGAACAAAAAGAAGCATAGCATGTCAAATCTAGAGATTTGTTGGCTTCATTACAAAATAATCAATTTTCTGTGTGATGAATGAGAAATGTCCTACAGATTTGGGCTGTGAGAGCAGTGTACTGCAAAATTCCTTTGTTATATAGATAGGCATTGGAAGGGGATCTTACAGCCTGAGGCTTAGATCCGTAAGCGTGATCTTTCAGCCATGTCCCTACAGTTTTGTAAACTTATACTGTATCTAGTCAACCTTTTGCTTTTCCAGTGATGATTATATGTAATGACAATTTTGATGAATATATCCTCAAGAAGGGAAATACCAGTAAGATCACAGAAGTGCCTTTGAAGTAAGGAATATACTGAATGATAGCCATTAAAAATTTATGAGGTTTCCTTTACTGGTAGAAGAGAAAGCTCTGTGGTATTTGATAGACCTAAAGTGAGATGTACTGCCAATTTAAGTACCACTTACAAGAAAAGATGAGAAAGCAACTCATACTGTATTAGGAAAAGAATGTACAACCTTGTGCATAGTATGAGGCGATTTTTGTGAATGTTAATATTATCAGGGAAATCCTTTCATTCAAATAACAGACAGGACATCCTCACAAAAGAAGAGCAGGGCAGGGACTAGCGAGGCAGGAACAAAGCAGATGCTAAATAATTGTCAACCAGCTAAGTAAATGACCACTTACAGAACTGAGAACCAGAGTAGGTAAGACAGGGCAATCCTACCGAATGCAAAGCTTTTGATTTTCCTTGTGATTCTGGAGGGAGGGAGGGTGGGTGTGTCTGTGAACAATTGTGTGTCTTATTTCTGATTTAGAGAGATTACATGATGTAGAAAACCCACAAGTAGCTTTCTAGTGAAAGAGAAGCCTAGGAATATAAGGAATATTTTAGGAACCTCCAATTAGGGTTAGGATTATAAAGGTCCTGAAAAGCAAAGCTATTAGGGACAGCAGTATTTTGCATGTGTGGCGCACACATGTAGAACTAAAAATACACAATGAAGTTGCAGATTCAATTCTTTAAAATTAAGAACACCAGAACTTCCCCCACCCATAAAATCTTCCTTGAGTTCACTTGCGTGTGTGCCTCAGGGTATGGTGAGGGCTTACAGACTGGGCTGCTAGTCATCAGCGTGTCCCATCCCCAATGTTCTGCATGTGCCTTCTGCATAATTCAGACACAACTTTGAAGACTGAAGTGTTAAGTTGCTTGCAGGTCTCTCTGTTTTCTTTCTTATTATAATACTTGTGTGCTTCACAGACTGCATTTATAACAAGTCTATGAAATGAGGAACTGGTATAAAAGATGGGAATTGAAGCACAAACAGATTAATGTCCAAGGGGCCCACCTCTTTTGGGTGCCTAAATTAAGGCTCTTAGGATTATTTTTTTTTCCAGACTTTTTGGCACTAGCAGGCACTTTACATTTTCCAGACACCACTTCCATTGACTTCCATGGCTCTTGTGAGTGCTCTGCAGTTCTGCAAGTGAGACCCCTGCAAACAGTGAGCAATTACCTGCTAAATTCTCAGCGATATGCTGCACATTAAATGTGTTAGAGAGAGAATTCAGTTGTCAGTGGCAGCATTTCACCAGCCAAGCTCTGCTTCATTCAGTAAATACCTTCCAGTTTCCACAACAATGAAGGCTAAAAAAAAAAGATAACAAAGTCTTTCATTAAAGTGTCCTGTCCCTTGTGCTACTGCATTCAGTGTGCTGAATAGGCCCACTCAGATCGTTGCCAGAAAGAGTGTCCCATGCAAACTGAAAGTAGCAGTTTTCTCCTATTATTCCAATGAGTTTCTTCCCTTTCTTAAAGAATTTCTAAAATCTCACTGAGGAAAAAGAGTCCAGTCATGATCTCGGCAGCATATCGCCGAGAACTCCATATTGGAGTTCCCATTGGAAATCCTATTCAGCAATTTCAAACCTAAGCAAGGTAGTGGGATGGAGTCTGGAAAATATGGATCCCTGTATTCTTGTTTTCAGGGAAAAAAACATAAAATTAACTGGTTTATGGAAATCAGTTTTCTTGGTTTTGCCATTGTGTGCAGATGAGTAAGAATGGATGATGGAATCGCTCCCCTCAAATCTTGTGTTCTTGATACAGCAAAATAATATGGAAAAATTCGCTGGCTTTTGGATACTAAGAATTGCTAATTATAATGAACATCTGAAGGCTATTTATGCATATGTTGCTCTGGCCAGTCTTGAAAGTACAAAGCACAGTGAAAGCTGTTTAAAGTTCCTGTTCTGTAAGTACGCTTAATGCACTAATAGCAAATGAAATTCAATGGTTGTGAAAGAAGCTAATGGTCCCTTCTGGCTTTAAACTCCATGAATCTATAAAAAAGATATTAAAAAGTTACAGAAGCATTACTATCAATAAAATAAAATAAAATTTCCCCCTTAGTTGTATATGAGTACCTGGTTACCTCTTTCAAAAACTTTTGATTCAGCATCTTCCTAAGACCCTGATGTTGCTTGGAGTGTAAAAGACCCACGATTCACAGGAACAATCATCTGAAAAAACAAGTGGGCTACTCCAGCTTGTTTTCAACTAAAGAAGGCTACAAACAGTTGTTTCTGTATATGAGTCAAACTTTTTGCCATACCACACTACAGTTTAGCCAATGTGGGGTCATATTAAATCTCGCCCCATCACATCAGACTATGCCATAAAATGACTGTCTCCAGGTCCTTGTCACTATTGCTGCCTCCTGCTTCCACTGGCAAACAACCAACACTTGCAACTTGACTGATAGCTTGAAATGAATATTGTAACAGCTGGTGCCATAAACGACCACATTTCTCTGTCATTCTCATAAGACCTTTACATGTAGTCCTAGAGCAAGATTTAGAAATTGGTTATTTGCAATAGGAGAAAATAATTTCCTACCGAGCAGCCCTTAGTAGCTGCTAAGTTCCTCTGTCAACACAAGCACAGTGACATTTGCTGATGTGGAAGACTGAAATGCAAGGACAGGAAAGACCTTCCAGCACATGGTATGCCTCTAGTCCATGTGGGAAAACCTACCATGGGTTTCTTGGACTTTGTGAAGTTTTGATCCAACACTGACACACCTGAAACTGGAGCTCCACTTTTATTTGGGTAGGAATTATTTTCTTTTCCTCTTTCTTTCTAAGCCCTTGGGCACTCTGGCCCATATTCACTGACACTGCATGCCTGTTACAGCCTCCAAATTCAAGAGCATAATGAGTGATTCAGACCAAAGCTTGAGCGGGGGGAAGGCAGTGAGATTCAGCACCTAATTCAGGCTTCATAGAAAGCTGTCTGGATATTCTGTACTTCAGTAGATCAGATGAATATCCTTTTGCCACCCTCTGCCAAAGAACGCAGCACTCCTGCACTTCACGAGTTTTAGCCTCAGCTTTTTACAACTACATGTGAACCTTACTGTAATAACACCCAAGAGAAAGAGATGGATTTCCCCTGTTTAAATTGCTCATAGCATCAAGATTTTGTAAACAGTCATCCCTCTAGGTTGTGACAGTCTAGCTGTGAAGTTAGAGGAAGCATGGAGGATATACCAAGCTCTGTTTTAACTCCTGTTTAATAATATCGTGATTATTGTTGCATCACGTAGCAGTTGCAGAATTGCTACAAGATTTTCAGCCAGTTCTGTGCTGTCACCTGCAACCTGATGAATCCAAAATACCCTGGCATTGTCTTCCTGAAAGGCTCACACTGACCTGCATATTTTTTGAATTTGTTCCAATTTCCAGCAGTTTCTTCAAGGTTTGTTCGAACAAATAAGCATTTGCATTTGAGGCTGTTTCCCACAACAAAAGGACTCAGTCCCTGAATGTGGTCTTTGTGCTTTCTCTTTGACCCCAGTTATTTGTTGCACAGACGACATGCCGCTGTTGCAGTTCCCTGGCATCTGCAGTTACTGTCGCCACTAATCCAGTAATTTCTAGTGCACATTTTAGGGCCATGCCAGCCAATCACTGCTTTTTGATTGCCTGCTTTTGCACACCACACAGTAACCAAGCCTGCAAAGCAACACTGAAACTCTGCAGCTCTACACAGCTCCATTAATTTTCTTAATTGAATCAAGCAGTCAGAATTTCCTTTGTTTCACTCGTTCTCCATTTGGAGACATATTTTTTTACTAATAATACATATGAATTACATAGATTCACCATGATCTTTGATAACTGTACTTAGTAAATACACAGCCTCATTAGATTAGCTTTTTACAGGCTATCTTGTCTGGCTTCTCAAGTGGGACACAGCAAGCATCAGCAGCCATTCAGATGATTTTAGAAAAGCTCCCATCAAATGTTTGTATGTCACTACACTATGCTTCAGTCTTTTGACCTGACAGCTTCCTGTATGTGCTGAAAAGTATATGCAAATTTTGATAAATAACTGAATTTGTGGTAGTTTGATGACATATCTGCAGAACAACAGCACAGAGAAGGAATGAGAGGAAATTTCTGCACAGGAGACAGGCATGCTGGAGTGCTGTGGGATCATTTGATTTTCCACACAAGACTGGAAGCCTAGCCCTCCTGAAGTCAAAATGTGTTTTGCTGTAGATTACAGCTACAGATCTTGATTATTACAGCATTTTGCTTCCTTCAGTGTTTTTCTAGAATAAGGCTCAACAGAAGCAAATCCCATGACAGATGCATATCCTACCACAGAGGCCTTACTTGACATTTTGCTGCACCCAGTAATATTTGCCATATGTGTTTAAATAGTACAAAGGACTTTGTGGGAGAAACTGGTCAACAAATATGTCAACTTAAATGTTAAAATAGCATTTGACATCAGGATGGTCTCTAGATGAGGCTCTTCCCTACACTGAAAGCTCCTGATAGTCATCTGAAAGAGAAAAGGAGAAGCTAATATAAGCATATTCTACAATTATCATATCATTAGGCACAGAGGAATTAAAAATTAGTTTGGGTTGGGTTCCAGCAAGCTGACCTCACTCCAAGTAGAAAACTGCCAATAGGGTGGTAATGGAGATATCCTGAGGAGACATTTCAATTGGGAGAGAACTGGCCATCAGGAATGGAGGCAAAGGGCCAGAATGAAGCTGAGGACCTGGGGGACATATGCTGTCGGTGTTGGATAAAGGGTACAGATGACTTTGGAACAATAACTCAGGCCTTCACATAGATGTACCAAGATGCCTGCCATGCTCTGAAGTTACAGAAAGGTACACTTTAAGCATTAAGAATATATTAATATTGAACAAAGCCACAATATTTCCTGAAAGCAGTTACTGCTTACAGACCATGATCTATCCTCTGCAGAAAATTGTCAACCTTTCTGTTCAGTGTTTTTCTCAGATTTAATACATGTATCCTGAAAAATACCCCCACCCCCAGGGTCTGGGAATGAAGTAGAGAATACAGCAAACCCTTGCAGTGAGTAGAGAAGCAGAAAGCAGAAAAAGCCAAGGAAGATGTGCTGTCTTTCGGGGATTTCAAAACCATGATTTCTTTTTGGCATGAGGTAGTTATGCTTTTCAGTGAACATGAGAAGATTCAGGAGAAGAATTCTCAGCATTTAGGAGCCTTTAAATTATGGATAAATGTTATACATAGAATGCTGTATTCTCTTTTCCGCATTTCTCTCTCTCACTCACCCTTCTGGCACTTCTTCCTCAGAGCTTCTCACTTCAGTGGTTGAGAGACATTTATTGCCAGGATCTTCTACCCCTATTTATTTGAGCAGAAGAAACATACCTTACCTCTACTGCCCAGAGAGAAGGAAATCATGCAAGTGAAAAAAAGTGTTTCCAAAGAGCTACAAAACCTCACTACTTAAAGGCCTTGCAAAATAGAAAAGAACTACCTGGCAAGAAAATCGAAGAGCAGGCAGTAATGCTTAAAATCCCTAGGTTACTGCTTCAGCCTGTGTATAAATTATCCCTCTAGAGGCCAGCAGAGTATCAAAAAACAGTTACCATGAACTAGACCATAAAACCACTGTAGACCCACCTCTTACCCAAATTATTAACACTTTAAACTTCTTCCAGCTGTCCAAAGGCTGCCTTTTGCATTAAGGCTGAACTGTCCTGCAATTACAGTAGGAACACAGGAAGCATGCCATAGTATTACCTTTATCATGGATCTAAATTCCTTACATGGGGTCATGGATGTTAGTAGAGAGTGCTCACCAAAACAGATACATTGCCTTCATTCATACAGGGAAGATCTGCTCATTTAAAGAGTGTGTTTGACATTAGTGCCTACTTAGGAGAAACACTGTGTATTGTGGTCAGAGTCAGGAATGGGACTCTGCCATATGCTGGCATGGATTTGCTGTCTCTGAACTTTGTGTCTTACCATCTGTAAAATAGATACTGTAATACTTACAATGCACAGCTGACCTGGCAGAAACACCTCCTGCCCCACAGAAGTGATGGAAACATTAATTATTGTAATCAGTTACATGGAAAAGCTTCAATAAAAAGTGCAATGGGAACGCAAAGCAATGAGACATTTGGCAAATGAAACAGGTATATGCATGCCTTAGTATTTTTCTTCTAACGAGTGCACTAATCTAATGCTTTCACTTTGGGCAGGTCTTACTCTAAGGCTTGTTCCTGCAGCCCTCACACAGCCACATTCCCACAGAAGTTTGCTTGAGGAAGGCCTTGAGATTCAGCTTTGTGTGTTTTGTCTTGGTGCCAGGAAATATTATCCTTTTAATTAGCAGGTCCATTTCTTTGATAAGTGTTTAAGTGGCTTCACTGCAATTTCATCTCTTCAGTTGTCATCCAGCACCTGGGAGGTAAGAAAAAAGGAAGCAAGCGCTGAATTTTTCCATCAGTTCTACAGAGGCATATTTCTGAGACACTGTACTTGTGTGGGTGGGCGGATGGATGGATAGACAGATGGAAAAGGGAGTTTCCTTTATGGGATTCCAATAATTGGTATGTGGTTTACATTCCATTCATCTGAAAGACTCTTATTTTAATCAGAAACAGGCCTGGGCTACTAAACTACCTCTAGTGTTCAAAACATGCCCCTGCTTTCAGCTGGTGACTTTTCTCACATGCATCTTTTCTTTGACACCCACAGCCCCAAAGAATAATGTGGTCATTTACCACCAAAAACTCAGCGTCAGGTCCTATAATAGGAGTTGGTTTAGAGCACTCTTCCAGGCAGAGGTTTTCTGATTGCTAGCTTCACAAGCAGAAGCACTTTAGAGTGTGGTATTTGAAGTTGGCACTGATTTCTCGAAGAGGGTTTTGGTTTTGGTGTCTTTTTCCTAGGCTCATCCAACTCTGGAAAAGCCTTGTCTGGACAGTGTTGTGGAGGTCTGGCAGCACAGCTTGGTCTTAGTAGCAAGACGCTAGTACAGACAACTGCTGAGAAAAGCCCCATATTCGGCAGCTGGACTTGCTGCTGTGCATTAAGCACAAATGAATGAGGGGCTAACACCTTGTCCAGAACTAGTCAGACTAAATAAATACCACCACAAGACAAATTTCAGCTTTGGAGCTGGTGAAAATGTAGAGAACTTCAACATCAACTGCTGCCATCCAAGAGCAGGGGAAACATACAATGACTTTTATAGTGCGTTGTTATGCTGTTATTCAGAACTCTCTCTGGACCATTTGTGATATGCCTGTAGTACACCTTAAAAATTTCTTCAAATCCCACCCTTCCCCATGAGCTAAGTTGTTCCGCTGTCCAGAGCTGTTTAGCCTTAACTTTTAATTATGCATGCCCCAACACATTTATCTGTTCTGGGCCTATGTTGACTAACCTGTCTAGATTGTAACTGCACACACTTTGGAGATTTCCGTACCATCCATCCCTGACCACACAAAGTGCTTCATGTCACAACCCCCTCCAGTGCTCACCCTTTGGCAGGTCTGTCAACCAGCCCAGCGGGAGATCTGCTGCACGATGCTACACAATCTAAGAAAGGAAGAACAGTTTTGCAGCTCAGGTCTATGGCAGCCTGAGTCCATCACAGACTTTTTGCATGCAGCGTTTAACTGCCTTGTGCCTCAGTTTCCCCATGGGGAGAGGGTAACTAGGACAGATGCAGATCCAACATCAAAGGGAAGGCTAAACTCACCCCCTCCTTCCCACATGGAAGATGTGGTGGGGGAGGTCTGTGGCACTGGGCTGTGGACACAGACAAGAACTGCACAGCGTCACCAGTTCTTTCTGGCTCTGTGCATCCTGCAAAGACAACATGCAACATGGCTTTGGCAATTCATCAGTCTTTGGCCTGCACTAGGCAAGTAAGAATTGATAATGTCATGAAGGAAGCAAAACCATCAAATGCCTCTTCCTTCTCCCTTGTGATTCAACAGCCTCTTGGCAACATTCATTTTTCCTCTGTTTATTCAGAACGTGAGACCCTTGGGACCTAATTTAACATTGGCACTGGCAGGTGAGAAGTATTTGAAGTTGTGTTTTGGGTTGCAGAGACCTTGGCAAAATTTTCCATCTACAACCTGATGATTTCCTCTCTCATGCCACAGTGAAGCAGGAACCTCTCTCCTTGGGCAAACACCTTTAGCCCTGCACTCTGCTAGACCTCTGAAAGGTGTGGGTCCGTCCTGTGTTACCCAGGGCAAGACCATTGCTGCATACCTGTCACACGATGCCTTAACCAAATTATGTTGCCGTGCTTTGCCCTGCCTGAGCTTTCACAGATCCTGATCTCTCAGGCTCCAAGATTTCTGTCTAAGATTCACTTCGAAAGAGCTTCTTCCATCTTGATTTAGCTCAGAGCAGCAACAAAGTTAGTCCTGCAAAAACGGGTTGGACAATTGGGGTGTTGGCTACGTTGTTAATTTGGTGTAAATCTATCAAGATCGGTGATATTCTGATCACTGAACACTGGATTGAAAACCTCATTTGGAGTATTCAACCCTGTTCTGGCCAAATAATTTCCAATTAGGTGAATAGTAACATTTTGTAAGGCTCCCTGGCGCTGTCCTGTCATTTGGGTTTCACCCACAGTTGCTGGTTTCGTTCATTAGCATCCTGACTGCATTCTGAAATTTTTTTGTTGGTGGTGGTTTTGGTTTTTGCTTTTGTTTTTTTGTTTTTGTTTTTGGGGTTTTTTTTTCTGCTGTGAAATAAACCGTAATTTATTTTGGATGCTAAGATTTAGCACAGAGCTAGCATTTGCTACAATAATGCTTTGCTGCTGAACACCCATGATTTTCCAGGTTAGAACTGTTTACTTATGGTGGACACCAACACAGCTTGATATAAGGACTCTTTGGATTCATCTTTTTGGGGGTGATGATAATGAGTTTGCACCACATTTGTTTAAAGGAAGGTGAAATGCTGAATAAACTATGACCAGCACACCGCACAGGACTCCTAGAAGCACAGTCAGTTCATTTAATCATTCACCGGTGTTCTCTCTGGACTGATCAGACAGCACCTTCACACACCAAGAGCTATAATCCAGCCTTTAATGTTAATTAAGGTGTGATTGCTTAAACTTGTGTTTTTTTCCCCTTCTCTTCCTTTGGCTGGCCACAACTGTTCCAGTGTTGCTGAAAGTTATTCTGTTTAAGTATTAAAAAATGCTTAGCTAAATAGGTTAGCTTATTTGCTTTTGCTGATAGTAGCAGTCCACCCACAGAGCCCTTTCAAATCTCTTCAGTGTTTTGGAAACTGGATAAGGGACTTATTCAGTGACGTGCAAGTTTTGCCTGAGCCAGGAATGAAGCGTGCATTTCATGAAATGAGAAATAACCTCAGACCACACACAGAGTGTAATTTCTGAACTCCGGCTCGGGCTCTCTTCCACTTGTCCCTGTGCACACATACACACACTTCTGCTAAAAAACAAGATGATGACTGACATCCCTAAATCCTTTAAGCATTCTTCTACAGCTAAGAGCAGAAGGAGGTTTTCAGAGCTTAGGTGGCTCATTATTAGCAACAAGCTGATGAAAAAATGGTTTACTACAGTATGTGCATACCATGCTAAAGAGAAATAGCAAAAAGCCTATGCCATCTAAACACAGCTTTCGAGAGGAGAAACTGCTGATGCAAACATATTAAAGCTATTTTTATTGCACAAGGAGATGAGGAAAAGCCCTCCCCACAATTTTCCTAAAGAATAATGTTGATTCTGTGATTCCTTGTTCAGTTAAGCTAAAATCACCGAGTGTTTCAGATGTTATTTTCCATTATAATCCAGAGAAGTAAACCAGACAGATAAGTCTATTGCATATAAAAAACTCACATCCTTTCCTCACCCAAGCATAGGAACTATGTTGTATGGCTTTGAGAAAAAACTACACACAGAATAGGCAAAGGGCAAACTTTTCCACAGCTGTTACTCCATTGCTTCAGTATCACCTCCAGAGCTTAATTCTCCACAGCCTTGCAGCGAGCCAGTGCACTTAAACACTGAGACATTGGCTAAGCTCCTGCTCAGGTCTCCTTAAATATTTCCTTTATGCTGGTCTAAAAGAAGTAGCTTCATTGTGTTCAACAGGTAAGGAGTTCTCCTGTGTTAAATTGTAGCACCACTGCTGAACTGTCCCTGCAGAGCTTAAAATGAACAATCAAAGGTGCTTACAGACTCACTTCAGTACCTCAGTCACTGCTTTGTATCTGATCAGTAATACCATCATACAGCTGAGCCATTGATATCCACTCTAACATCCTCGATACTCTATATCTGCTTATGCATACAAATGTACATGTACCATACACAGTGCTGTTACTTCCACCAATAGTTAAGCTTGTTTAACACTTTCCATTATAGGACCCTGCTTTCAGTTGTTTATAACTTCGCCAAACTCTAAGTGCTCAAGCTGAAATTTTCCATGCTGAGTGCCTGCATCAGGCTGAATTTTTCTGGTAAGTTTCAACTAAATAGTACAGCTGTTCTGAATATGGGGTTAAAGGGGAGCAATCTCCCTTTCCCCCATGTTTTTCTTACAGCCATTTCACTGAGATCTTTTGCCTGCATGCTTTGGGAGAGATAACGGGTGTGGGAAAAGGGGTTACCTTACTGTAAGGGATCAGACTGTCAGGTTCATGCCCAGCAACAGCCTTCTGAAAACCTGCAAAACTTTGGCCAAGTTACAAAGTTCTAAAAACTGTGTTTTATCCATGCTCCATGTAATTCTGCTGGAGAGTAGCACCATTATTTTCTGAACACTCCACTGAAACAGAAGAAAACCTTGACCTCACACACCTCCTCCATGTCCATCACCAGACTGTGTGTGCATCCTTCCCACAGATGAACTGAGCATCATCCCAGTTACAAAAGGATCTATAGGGCAGTTTGGGACTTCTCATGCAATTTCTGGTCCTGGCCCCCAGGAGCTGCTGTGGCACCAGAACTGAGAGCTGAGTAATTCTGCCTGTTGTACCATCAATACCCGTTGATGGTGCCCATGCAGTACACTTGAGGAAGCTTGTTAGCTTGGAAACAAGCCAAAGAGCTTGGGGTAACAAGAAAGAAATGGAAAAGCAGAGCAGACTCCAAGAGACAGATGCAACATAACCAGGGCATAGTGATCCATTGTGTTAAATACACAGACAGACTGTAGAATGGAACCAAGAATCCACAAATGCCAGCACTCTTTTGTTTTCAACCAGTTTCTGTGACATCCACTAGCAGCTACATCCTTTCTTCCCCTAACTGGCTGGTCCACAGAAGAGATTGTAACCTACTCCTTCCTGCATCTAGCCACTCCAATCAGTCGAGTAATGGAAATTGTGATTCTAAGTGTTGATGATGATCCATGTGGGAACCAATCACTGCCGAGTAACAGAATTCTTTCGCTTTTTGGTTTTATCTGAAAGTTTTCAAAAAGCACACTGTCAAAACTGCGCTGGAAATATTAAGTTATTAAACCACCCAAAAGTAAGGAAATGCCAGCATTATAAATGCTTAGGCAAACTGGTGTAAATGCATTATGGCATAGTCTTCAACTGTATGTTCACCAATACTAACTTTTTCCCAAGGACATCACGCTTCTTCTCTGCAAAGTACCTCACATTTCTGGAAAGATCCCTTTATTTCTTTCCCTTTCAGATTTGCAGTTTTTCACTATGACTGTCCCAGCACAAAGCCAAGAATGAAGAAATTCCAGGTTGCAACCCAGATCAGCTGCAGCCTCTGCAGCTGTGAAGAGGCCACAGCTGCACAGTGGCTACCATCTCAACTCATCCAAACCAAGCTACTGGGTAGCTATAATCTTTTCTAGTTAATTCCTGGTTCCCTGCCTGAACAAAAACAAAAGGTAAAGCCAGACACATCACAGACTTCATCTGTTACCCTGTAATCCGGCAAAGCTAAAAATGGAAGTTCTCTGCTACCAGGAGGAACAGACTCACTGCAGTTTCCCAGCGGTTCTGAACACTCACTTCTCACCTCTGAAGGAATGAAACAAGAAAAGATAAACCAGTGACATCTTAAACTATAGTAACTCAGTTACAGAGGGTTTTATTGCTTGCTCTGAGTCTTAAACACAAAGTCTTCCATTAAGATGACTCTTGGGATTTCCATGGTGAGGAAAGTAAAATAAAAATGTCTCGTTCTATTTTTTTAAACTCCCTTAAACTTTCTAAAATTATTTTCTTACCGTGATTTTTTTTTTTCAGACACATCTTCCTCAAGATTACCAGGAGACAGCTGTCTCTTCTCATGGTAGAGGCCAAGACTTCATGTATGAGATGAAAAACTGTAACCACACTGAACCTACCACCGTGGTCTAAATACCTAACCATGCAGAGAAAACACTGCAGCATTGCAAAAAGGCCTAAACTTTTACCTTTCTTGAGGTAAGGGTGGCAGAACAGTTTGACATTCTGGACATCATGGTTGCCAGGTGCAAACAGGTTCCATGTCTTCCACTTTTTCAGTCACTAGCTAGGATATTCCTCCTTTTACTGGTATTCACGAATGTTAATATGCAGAGAGCCTGAACCAAAGGGTAAAGGAAAGGATTAAAAAACCCCAACTTTAAACAGCTTGCGTCATTATTACTGAGGATTTTAACCTTTCCACTACATAAGCAATAGCAAGTCCAACCTTCCCCTTTAAGTGCCTGCCTACTGCTTCTATCTCTTTCAATGAAGTGGAATCTATGAAGAGAATCCCTTCACACATATCCAGAAATGTTTCAAGAGAAATAACACAGTCTAGGCCAAGCGCATTTTCCTGTTTAATTTCTTCTTCCTTGTTCATGTGTGCAGCTTACAAAGAATCAGAGAGATGAATGCCACTGAATTGAGGTATTTCCTATGGATGCAAAAGTACGATTTTTCAATGTTTTTTTAGCAGGCTAAGGTTTCTAAGTTTGAAGCAAGATGCCATCAGATGGTAAATTACCCAATTATAAAAGTCTGATAGAACCACAAAATTCTAAATGACAAAATTATTCTACATTCCCAAGGTTCAAACAACAGTATGTCAACTATGTAGGTAAAATGCCTATTATTTGTTTTGCCACAGGCTTAAAATATCTATTTCATACAATCAGAATTTCCTTCCATGTAAATTAAAAGCTGATTATATTGCATAGATAATCTACAATATAATTGTAATTTATGCTATACATATATGTTTTATATAACAGTATGTAATACATAGAGTGTATATATATCATATACATAAGTATATATATCAGTGTATATATATATAATGTATTATCTACCTCTAATGATAAGGGCATGTAGTAATGTAAAGTAATAATGTCCATTACAGGGAACTTAGGTTCTGGTCTTCTCAAGTACTGCAAAGAGTGACATGTCAGAGACAGAACAGAACCTTAACATTTGATTAAAGAGAAAATACTCCTCAATATTCCCTCCAAATATAAGACTCTTAAATCAGAAGTATTGTATTGTAATACAGCAATATATATAACTACAACTACAAAACAGTGGGGGGCAGAGAGAAAGGCAAGAGGAGTCTGAATTACTCTAGCTATGCTAGTACAGTATCTGCACGTAGAAGGACTAAGCCAGGTTCACATCCAAATCTACTGCAGAGGTGATGAGACCAAAGCACAAAAGAGAAGTTTTAAGAAAACAGCTTTCTCAGAGGTACTTACATTACACTCCCAATTAGACCATGGTATGAATTTGTTTTCTCTGCCATTGAATTATAAACCAGAACAACTAGAAACTGTGCTGGAACTTCCATCACAGCCTGAATCACAGAGAGGCCAGTGCTGCCTGCCGATGGTTGTGCGCATTTACCTCAAACAATATAAACAGACATCTGGTATTTGTTTTTAAAGTAATTGGCATAGAATGATTTTCAGGGTGATACAGGAGATCATGTTTACTTGAGCGTTCACTTGATGGAAACAACTTAATATCAAACCACAGGGGAAGAAAATCCCTTTAGTATAAACAGTTCTGTTGAAGTAAAACACAGACTCATTCTGAGTTGAGCCAGTATTTTAGCATCTGAGCTATCCCCACAGCTTTGCCATTGTCTTTAATGGGTGCAGCACTAGGGATTGCGAATGTTGATATCAAATATACAACCAATGTTCAGCCATTGGAACACGCTACAACAGACTAGTGCAAATTCTAATGTAATATGCTGTGTGTGTGCATTTTCAGAAAACAATGCTTTAGCACAGCAGGCCTGCTCATGCTCCAGTTTGTGTTAAATTATGTGAGCAATCTCAATTCAGTCACACTACATGCAAACACATAGGCACAAGGCCAGGTTCTGACTGCTCGATTCCGTTCTCTCAGCTCAAGCAAACTCAAAGAACAATTGAGATAATCTGTCCTCAAGTATCATGCATATACAACATACCTACATTCAATTATGTCTTTCATTTTAGAGCACAATCCTCCCTCGGTCTTTGAAAAAGTTAATTCAGCTTTTTGGATGCCAACTAAACAAAGGTTAGGATGCCAGGCAAACAACTCTGAAGCCCTCCAATCATCTTGTTTAGATGTACTTTCCTCCTCTTTCAGAGTTACCTGGCAGAGTCACTTAAGAGACAGACTCATTTAGCATCACAAGGATCCTCCTATGATCCACATGTGGTCTATAGGAAAAGAGGCATACCTCTTAAATGCTCTGAATCACTGCCTACCTCTCTCATCTGCACATCTAGATGTACAGTTCGGATAGCAGAAATTGAATTTCCTGAGTTACCTTAAGCCAGTTACCAACTTTTCAGGTGCCTTAATCAGGAATGTAGATGCTGGCATGAAGTCTTCTTAGAGGGTCATTACTCTTTTTCTATAGGATGCACCAAGTCAAGATGTACTCAATTGGGGAATGTGCAAATGCAAGGAGAGAGTTTTCATAAGAGTATTACCTCATTTGTTGCATAAGCTGGAAGGTATGCAGTGAATAAAATACGCAGGGCACTGCAGGAATGGAAAAATATGTAGCAGCAAAGCCAGTTAAATGCTTCTGTGGAAGAACAGAATCCTCCTTCTACTGTTAAGATTCCTAAGCAAGTAACTTAAACCATCGTTTTCATACATAGTGAATGTATTATCATCTTTGAATTATCCAGTGATACTTTGATTATGCTACTACCAATTTCCCTTCCCTCCTATTAAAGCTGCTTTCACTCACTGTGCTGAAGCCATGGCACTGGCATCAGTCTGCCTTTCAGTGCTTGAAGTCACGACCTGCTAAAGCTGAGCAAATGCATCCTTTCAAACTGCCTTAACACATTCATGAAATGTTTGTATGTACACCCTGGCTTTCTCAAACATACTCATTATCTGAAATTATTCATTCTTCCTCCCCCAGACCAAATATGAAATCTGTGTACCACATGGCTACTCCCAAATGTAGTTATAAGCATAGCTCCAGTTTGCAAAACATACTTAAGAGCCGAACTACACTGCAAATCAGGCCCAGGACACACACGGTGTTTTTAACTAAGTCTAGTGACAATTTTGTAAACAAGTTGCTGACAGAGCTGCATTTGTTAGCATAGGCAGGGTCAGATTTCTTGCTATGTCACTGGCAACCTATTTTTTTTTCCAGTCAAAGAATTTCCATTGAAGGCAATGGGAACTATTGGTACCCCATTAGGTCACGGACCCAGAGCCAGACCTATAGGAACCCCACTGAGTAAAAGAACAAGGAAACTGCAATAAGGAACAGGAAAAACCCAGCAAGCCATTTTCAGCTGAAAGCAATGACAAAAAAGACACCCTTCTCTCCATGGCTGATTTATGCTGAGATCGGGTGATAACTACTATGAAGCTATTTTCTTATGCTAGGAGGCTGTTACAGTTTCCCTATATCTTTTGCCTCCCTGCAACCATGTAGGAACTTGCACATGGAATCTGTATGAACTCCATTCTACCATAATCCTAAGCACAGCATCCCCCAAAGCCTCCTTCATTTTTAAAGCCAAACAAAATGATAATCACAGCTTTCCAAGAAGACAAAACTGATATCTGCTTTTAGTATTTGAAGGATATGCCTTCAAATATAGGTCAAATTCTTCATTTTTTAATTTGTTCAGATTCTTTAAGTCATACAGACATCTTCTTCTTGACACAAATACTTTATACACAGATCCCCAGGGCGCTAAATTGCAGTATTTATGGCTTAGGTGATATTCCCTACTAAAATACGTTAAATTTTCACAGGAAGCTACAGAGTGACATAAATCTTACTTTGAGACATCTTCCTGTAGCTCAGTTCAATTGCAGATAACATATGTATTTCCACAAATACATCATCCGTATTTGGCATACAGGTGAATAAAACATGCACTTTTATGGAGGTTTTGATTTATGCGTATCATCACCTTATAGATGAGAAACATAATTTTCTGATTACTTCAGGAAAATGATGACGGCTTTGTATTTGGGAATCAGCCCTACAGTTCAGCCTTCTACCCATACAGTTCCATTGCTCTGAGGTTCTTCTAAAAGAAGTAAGATGAGAAGTCTTACCTAAGTCAATCAGATTTTGCCCTCCCCAGTATCTACTGATTCAGACCATGACTGACAAACTAGTGGTGGTCAGATGAAGCCTCTGTCTAGTACCCCAATACAAGCTGAAATCAACAAAGTTATTTAGCCCCTACTGGCCCTCAGACTGAGAAGTTACCAGTCCCTCCATCTGGCCTAAAAAGAAAAGTCAGTTTTACCTATGCAACTTGTAACAGATATTTGTCTCTCCTATTCTTGGTGACGTCCAATATCGGCACTAAACGACCCATTATACAACATTTACCTTTACAGAGTTTCCCTATTCTCTAATTTAAATTATCTTTGGTATGGCTTAAGCCACTTAACTCTTCCTTTTTTGCTGTGGACACAAAGGGACTATTCCCTTTCTCTATGCAGCAGACTTTTTACATATTTGATGACCATATTCTTTATTCCACCAAATCTTCTCTTCTTAGTTAAGCAGCAGTTTGCCTCTCTAAGCAGAAGAACGCTATTCTGTAAAGAAAATCAGTACTGATGCCACCAATAAAAGCCTTAATTTATTCTGTTTATTAACATCAACAAGAAGGGTGCAGATATAACCTGCCTTAAAGATGACTTCCTTCAGCTGTACATAATTCAAATGTACCAATAACTAACAGTTTATGGCTTTTTATTTTCTCAGTTGAGACTTTTTTTTAAAAAGCTGTTCCAACTGACTAACCTAAATGTCATTTGGGATCTTAAATACCATTGGGTATAATAAAGTGGTAACAGCATAGATTCAGGGTGAGAAAAACAGTTAGGGAACACATTTATCTTACTTATGTTAGCTGTCTGTAAAGACCAAGGCTTTTACTACTTTATCATGTATGTTAAATACTGAGCTCCTTGTTCCAGGTAGTTAAGTCAGATTTCCCAGTTAGGTTTTTAGATGGCTTCCACTTACAATAAGCGCATAATGGTTAACACAGAGATAGAGCAAACCCTACAACAGCTTCCCATGACCTAAAGTAGAAGCTGCTCCAGATTAAATTTAAGCTTATTTTCCAATGGGCAGTCATCCAGACCACAAAAACTACCACCATTCACAGACTGCTGCTGTGCAGCTTCAGTGTCCAAGGTTTTAAAATTTCATAACATTTAGTCTTCGCATAAAACAATTTATACACTATACTCAATGTAAACCCCTACACTAATAGAGCATTACATCTGAGATTTCAAAGCTTACAAAAATCGAAGATTAGGGTTAAGGCTTCCAGAGCAACATGAAGCCCTGGCCTCTTTTGGTTATGTGTTATAAGGTGCTCCTTCACATGATCCCATAGTATTGAGAAATGTGACAGACTATTTGGCAAATGAGGTATGGCATTGCTTATCTTATAACCACTCCTCCAATCTGTGAAAAACAGTTTTCATCTGGAAATTTTATTACAGCCAGCATTTCAGGACTAAGATGCTAACTTGTCAGTACACAGAAACTCCTTATTCCATTCATACTGTATTGCATATTCTTAAAAACTGACAAGGTGAACGACTCCTTTCTGAAATAATGGTAGTATTGGAATAAAAATGAGATCCAGCAGCTTTTTTTTTGACCCCCCAAGTACACCTTGGAAAGTATTTATTATGTTCTCAGAGATGTACAGATTTTTCTATGTTTTGCATCCAAAATGCTGAACAGAACCCTGAGGTCATATTCCTCACCATCTTAGGAGGAAGAACGAAGATGTTCTGTTACAGAAGTAGTTGAATAGGGTGCACAACTGGGTAAAAAACTTTATCTACCATTCCATTTGATAACGCATACATTTGATACACACATCAGAGGAATTATGGTTGAACCTGATCCCAGTTTTACACATCTTCATCCTGAAAGCTTGGGACTGCAACCCTACATAGCACTAGCGAAGTGTTGGGCAAAACTAATGTTCAAAAAGTCCAACATAAAAATTATTTGCTCTGAAAGCTATGAGTGCAAAGTAATAGTATAAAAATTTGATGTTATGAGAAGTGCTATGATCATAACCAGGCTCATTCCAACTCTGGTGTTGAGATTAAAGTCAAATGTGGAAGACACATGTAAATAATTTGCTTTGGCTGAAACACAGCAGCCAGAACAGGCACCCAGCAGCTGTCATGCCAAAGCCAGAGGAACACACAATATACAGCACTACAGACAGAAATCTGCCTAAATAGCAGAGGTGGCATGAAGCAGGGACTGCCACCAGTGCTTTCCTCAAGCATATACTGCTGTATAAACAGGCTCAAAGGGTAATGGAGTTAAATAATTTGTCAGGTATGATCAGGAGCACGGATTCCCTATGCTTTCAATGGTGGAGGGACCTGTGGTGCACACACCCAGTCTATTCGAGTCATTATTCCTTGAATTACTGGTCATCTGCATAGATGAGATAATGGTCTGACTTGAAACTGGATGGTTGGCTGAATCTTCGTAATTGTGACTGATCACTACAGGAGTTCCAGGTGGCAATTTTGGATAGCAATTCTCGCCTTCTACTCCACTCTCACAAGACCCCACCTGGAGTACTGCACCCAGATCTGGGGTCCCCTGTACAAGGAAGACATGGATCTGTTAGAGCAGGTTAAGAGGAGGGCCACAAAAAAAGTCAGAGGGATAGACTGAGAGAGTTGGGGTTGTTCAGCCTGAAGAAGAGAAGACTCCAAGGAGACCTTATTGCAGCCTTTCAATACTTGAAGGAGTCTTAAAAGAAAGACTGAGAAAGACTTTTTACCAGGGCTTGCATGACAGGACAAGGGGTAATGGTTTTAAACTGAGAGAGGGTAGATTTAGAATAGACATGAGAAGGAGATTCTTTTTACGATGATGGTGGTGAGACACTGGAACAGGTTGCCCAGAGAAGTTGTGGATGCCCCGTTCTTGGAAGTGTTCAAGGCCAGGTTGGATGGGGCTTTGAGCAACCTGATCTAGTGAAAGATGTCTCTGCCCATGGCAGGGGGGTTGGACTAGATGATCTTTGAATGTCCCTTCCAACTCAAACCATTCCATCATTCTATGATCCCATGGTTCTTGAAATTCCCTCAGGCAGCTAACTGCTGTGCCTAGTCCAATTTGTGTACTTCAAATGTGGTAAGCAAAATCCTTGGTGAAATGTCCAAGACACTCATAGGCTGTTCCTGCTGCAGAAACGATTAAAGCATCATAGTGGAGCAAACTGACATCGCACAGCAAGGACTACAATTATGTAAGCATAATATGACTGACAAACCTTTTGACTACCAGCAGAAGCTGAATTCAAGCTGCAATACACTCAACAGTAATATTCAGTGTTAACAGCAGACTAATTCAACAGAAGATTAGTTAATTTCATCAAAAAGTTACCTCACTGTGATTTTAAGAGTATGGACAGCCTGAGGTTAAAAAAAAAATGTATCCACACAAATGCCCACAAAATTGCTCGTACTAAATATTCATGTTTAAAATAATTAAAGAAAAAAAAAATCAATCAACAATCTGCATGTTAATTGCATGATATTTCTAAGTGCACGTGCAATACAACAATGCACTCAGATTTTTTTCAGAATACAATGCTCACAAAATGAAACTTGTTTCATTTCTTAAGCTGAGCAAGAAATAAGAGTTTTCCCAGTATAAACCATATTTGGTTTTTTCCCTATCAGATACTCAAATGTATGAAATAAATGGAGACAACAGTGAATCTGAATTACTGAATGGCATTAGAATTTTCCTGAAATTCACTAGGAAAAAGTGTATTTTTTAAAAAATTTTATTTTAAAATACTATTGCCTCTCCACTTCCCTTGCATAGAACAGTGAGTAACAGCAATGCATTGGCCAGACCACATCATCTCAGAAAGACATGATAAAAGTCCATAAAAATAAAAAATGGGAGATGAAAGTGCAATGAGAGATGAAATCTGATACCCAGCATAATTTAATGTGCTGTAGGTCTTGCACTGAAAAAGAGCAAACAAACAAAAATTCGTGATTCTTCACATCAAACAAGCTGAGAAATTCACTGCCATAAGATACTGAAGATAATTAGAAGCGCCACAGCTTCAAAGAGAGACTGAGCAAAATCACAGTGGAACAATAAAAAAGAAAAAAAAAAAAAGAAAAAAATTCATCAAAGGCTATTAGGCACAAAGATATCATCTCTGTCTCATGAATTCCCTGAGTCTCTAGTAGCTCAGAAAATATGTGGAATATCATTGTCAAATCCTGTTAATATCATTATATTCTGCCAAGATGACTGAGGGTGTCTAAAGGTATGTAAAGGGGAAAAATTACTTACTAAAGCTACTGAGTCTAGGAATATAATCAGAATTCAAGAAAACAAAGTGCAGTCAGAACATTCAAAAAAGTTTAATTTAAAATTAATATATCATAGCTTACAATATATAGTACATAAGCACCATTATGCACATATGTACTATACAGATGTAATTACATATATATTCACATCTGTAAAATGTAAATCTGTATCATCATAAATATGAATTCATCACTTTGCCTTTAATTTCATGGAGGTATCACGTTTTGCTGCATACTGCTGAAGTTGTGGATATTCTAGCTGAACATTAAAATAATTACAGTGCAACTCACATAAAAAACTTTCATTTTACTACATTACAAGATGTAGCAGTGGATGGTTCATCTGAATCATCTGGACTGTATTTTTTCCATAGAAAATTTTCATTTTTTTTCCAAAGAGAACTTTCACACACTTCTCTCTCTTCTGTCACTGGGGGATGAGGTGCTCTTTCACATAGCTTCTCTATGACTGCTATGTCCGTGAGCTTTCTGAGGCTCTCCTCATTCTTTTCATTCAGCATGTCCCAGAAATCTTTTGGTCTCTCCTTTGATTTTTCTGCTTGCCCTGAAGGGAATCTCCTTGGTGATTCCGTAGGCCCATTTCCATCATTTCTGAAGAGGTCATTTAGAATAGAGGTATCTCCAAGCAAGTCCACAAAGGACTTTTTCTTACAAGTCTGAGCTTTTCTCTCCCCATTTTCTGACTGAGATGGGGATCTTTTTCTTGGCAGCCGTGTTCCTTCTGAGTCCTGCTGTCCTTCACAACTTTTTACAGGCAGCACCTCAATTATTTCTGATTTACTGCTTAATGAGCCAGATGCCATAAAATCCTTGAATGCCTGACTGTTTCTCCTTTCGATATGTTGAGTAGCAACAGTGGGTGATTGTTTATATTTTGCATCAACACACACATCTTGCAAGTAGGAGTCACTGTGAAGCTGCTCTACTCCTCCTTTACAGCTCTGCTGGCTCTGTGTTTCCGTAGTTCCACTCAGACGTCGGCCTTCAGCTGATGAAGTTCTAGACTTAGATCTTCCAATATTAACAATGGATTTTCTTTTTTTGGAGTGTGTTGTACCCAGTTCTCTTTCCTCATAGTCGTGTGAAGCTTGTGCTGATATTTCAACTGGGAAGAAAGACTCCATCTCTGGATACTTGGAAATGTAGAATTCCTTCAACATCTTCTGCCTTGTTTCTGATGTAGCTTTTGCAATATGTTCTGCGAGTTCTTCCACTGATCCCATATTAAAGTGGGATACCATCTCCTCAAATTGTCTCCTGTAATTATCAAGAAGTAAAAATATGTTATTTTGATACCTTTAGCTAGAAACAAAAGCAGCTTCCAAGCAATTAATTCAATTCACCTACTTCACATATCCCAGAAAGTAATCACTAAAAGTAACTTCCTTATTAGGAGCATTGTTTGCTTTTATTAGCAAAGAGAAGGAAGAATGATGACCTTAGAAGAACTGAAGTGACTTCTGAATCCCAAATTCCAGTGTGATTTCCTCACCTTACAATCCAAAGGGTTACTGACTCAGTGTAGGTAAGATATCACACCAAAGGACCAGATTTTAGAAGGTCTTTAGCTACCAAAAGGATGCAGATGGACATATGGTTGAATGTTGGGTTTTTTGGAGTTGTTTTTTTTTGGGGGGGGGGGGGGGGGGGCACAGGCAGGAAGTAGTAGCTCAAACTCCTTTTAAAAGGCTTGCTAAACAAGAGCTGGAGAAACACATTCACAGGAGACAGGGACTGTCCCCTCCATCCTACCCAGTAAACTATGGAATATTTGTTTCCACTAAGAGGCCAAGCTCTAACTAAAGGAGATCCCCCTAATTGAGTTAGCCATAGTCTAGGGTCAGGTAACCTAACTGGAAGGCTGGAGAGGTGGGTTTATGCTACCTTGTCAGAGAAAGGATATGAAACATGTTGCCTTTCCTGTATGAGGGCTCCAATAAGCAGCGAGATTTAACCCTGTTTGGCCTCAAATACCACTTGACTGGCTAGCTCCAACTATATCCTTTGTGTGGTGACTGCAGACAGCTTCCCACTCTCCCTTACAACTACAACACAAACTGAGGCACCTACTCATCCTCATTCATTGCACAGCATATCCAGATGTACTACAAAGTCTAACTGCAAGCCAGGTGCTAACAGATGACCTGCTTAATGTTTAAGAGAGAATTTGCTTAAGCTTTTTGCTAGATAATGGCTTTAGCATCTTAGAATAACACCCTTAGTTATTTCATTGCCTTTGAAAATTTTACCTCAACAAATTATTGATAACTACGATTACAATTTTGAACATTTTTGGCATGAAGGGTTCCCTTCTACCTGCCTCTTAAATATTTAGAATTTTCAGTATCTATAATAGTAAGCAAGTCTGGCACTTCAACAGTAACAGTTTGGATAGCTGAGGTCAGCTGGCTAATATGACAGATTCTGAACACTTACAGGTATTACCTAGATACCAACTCTGATATAGTAATTTAAGTATCTCAAGGCTAAATTGACAGTATATACCAAATCCCAGTTCTATAGGTTTGCCTAGTTAGCTACAGCTTTCCACTTTCTACTTCCACATACCATATGGCTATTGTTAATGAACTTCAATCTATATGCCAATGGAATTTAAGTATTTGTATTAATAATAGCAATAGTTTGGGGAAAAAGGGAAAACAAGGAGATAGAAAAATTATTATCCTTCCAAAAATGAGGGGGGAAACAAAATGTTCAAAGAAATATTAAAAAATATTGAGCACCAAGTTAAAAAATAAACACAGAGTCCAATTTTTTTTAATAGTCCTTCAATGAAAGTGATGAGATCTGGGCAAAACCAGTAGTCAGTCAGAAGCTCACACTATAGAATTTGTTTCTATACAGTTTAAACATTGGTTTGTAGTACTGCATGATGCACATACCAGGAACACTCATGGTGATGACATCTGCACAGCTATGTAATATATGACACACTGAATCAACACATTAAAGTGATTTCTGGGTTCAGTTCATTTTCTTAATCAGTTATGGTACTCTTTGTGTAGTGTGAATGTAAGTTTCCCATTAGTTCTGCTCTTGCCATAGAAAATAATCAGTATTCCCTGAGTATGGTTGAAACAAAGACAAAAGCTGCCCAGAGGAAAGTTCATTACAACCTCAGAATTTTATTTGCATCTGACCAAAACAGTCTTACCTGCGGATTCCTTTGGGTGTCTTTCCAACCAAGAAAGTGGTTGAACCTACTCTGTGTACTTTTTTGTTTTTCTGGGTCACAGGATGCATAACATACAGGTGACGTTGATTACTGTTTGCCAACATTTCTTGCCCTCCCTTAACAATGTTGTTCTCTGCTGTATTGTCTTCTGGGTTTTCTTCATTTTTCTATTAAAATGAGACATGGAAATCATCAAAACAGCTGTGTCTCTGACATAATGATGAGTTCTATTGCACTCAATTCTGTCACTCTTAGCTAGCACTCAATCTTGTGAATGTTAAGACTGGGACTGAAAGCTGCAGTGTAGACTCCCTATTCCGTCACAAACATCCAGGGACACTGAACGCCAAGTCTTGGTTCTCTAATAGTAAGGTGGGATATTTTTCCAAACAGGTTAATTGTGAGGCTAAATGAAAGATCTCTAAGTTCTCCAGTGCAAAACCAGGGGTTATACAAATACCTAATCCTGTGCCACAGGACCCAAATCTCAGTTACAACCTCCAAATATTACTATAAAATAGAAAACGCCTGTGTCAATAGCTTACAGTCTTAATAGATACATAACAACTTCCTGGATTAATTTATAAAGATTAATGGCTAATTTGGATTCACTGCTTCCTGCTTGTTAATGTATGTTACACAATTTTTGCACAGTATATATTCAGAACTCTTAGTTACTTTAGCAAAGTACTAAGTTTGAGTTACTTACTCATAGAAAAACTATAAATAATCACAACACCAAATTCAAAGACACCATAGTTAAGGTATAAACATTTTTGTCAGTATCACAATCTCTAACACACACACACACACACACGCACAATTATTCAGAATTGTAAAGATACTTTTGGAAGAGGTATCATTATATTAATGTATAAAGGAACAGGACAAAAAAAGTTACACATTACACTTTTGTTGTAATACTGGTAAGATTAAAACATGAACAATCACATGATGCTTCTTAAATGGAGAATGCCAATTTTATATGTCATAGTCATAAAAAGCTAATGTTTTAATCAAATTCAAGAAGATTGTGCTACAGATCAACTCATCATGCATTGACAGTCAGTGTCTTGCACAAAAATATTATCCTATTTACACCTTAGTTATTTTTAAGAAATTCTCACAAGTTCTTATCAAAATTTTCCCTTTGCCAAAAGGCAAGCCAAGGGAAAAATGAAAATTAAAGAACGTGTTTGAAAAGCTAGGAAAAAAGGAAAAAAACCAAACTGGAAGAGCAACATTACTTTTTTTTTTTTTTTTTAAATGAGATCAGGGAAAGAATAACTGCTTAGTGATATCCTCAGTCCCCCTACTAACACTGCTTTAGAGATGAAAACACAAACTGTGTTCACACCTTGTCATTTGCAGTTCAAAATTTGGTTTTGGATCTACAATGTTTCTTCCCAATGTGTTTCTATTTGATCCATGTCCACTTCCTTTATTTCCACAGGCTGTTCACAATGTTCTTGAACTTTAGGATCCCACATCTGTTCTCAATCCATTACTTTGGCAAGTAACCTCAAACTAGCATACAGAGAGAGATGTTAATATTAAGCAACCTACAGGCATAAATTTTCACTCTTTAAGCTAGATGCACAACTCCAAAGACTAAAATTTTACTGCACTATTAAAAGTTATACTACACAAAAGTGAAACCAGGGCCCCAATTAAGATAACATTATTGGGAGAATAAGGTTTTTATGATGATAGTAACAAAATTAAGATTGAATTAGCAGATGTTATCTACAGCATAAATATTCTACAGTTATCCTACTAATTCTGTATACATTTAAGATGTTTACAAATTTTTTTTTTTTTTTTTTTTTTTAAGATATGCAGGGATAATAAAAAACTTTACTTGGGAAAGGTATTTTAAAAGAGGAAAACAATGCTAGTTTTAAAATATATGTATTTTGATAGAATTTTTGCATGAAAAATATTCATAGTATTCAGCTCACACTATGATAAGACCTAGTGTATGTGTCACTGTCAGGAAATCAGGATTGTATGATTTAATTCAAGCAGGGATAACGTGCATAGAATACAAGCCTAACCATGTCAATGCCTGTCTTAAAAGTATTTTAAAACGCCCATAAATGTGCATCCATCTACCTCTTATTAAACAAGACCAAAGTATATGAGGCAGCAATACTTTGGTTTACACATCTGTTCAAACACAGGAGATTAAAAATCTCTTTGGGAAAAAAGCCAAATGTTGTAAACACACTGAAAGTTGTAAAATTGCTTGTCTTTGCAGAGAACCAGAATTAATGTAAAAAGTACTGCTAATTGCAAATAAACTCACAAATGGCATATTTAGTTCTGGAAGTACAAAACTTGTAAGTACATTGACCCACACTGCCAAACCCAGAAGAACAGCAGCAAAATACCACCATATACACACAAAGAGCTCCTCTTCTTCTACCTAAGTTAGCTGCTCAAAGATTTTTTCTTAAGGTAGAAAAAGTTGCTATAAACAAGTTACCCCAGGAGCTTGCTGCAGCTAATGCCAGTGAAAGCCCATGGCCACAGTGAGTTACTCCTGAAAACTTATCTCAGCTCTCTGGCGCAAAGCCAATTGGTTAAATGGCACCCAGTTAGGCTGAAACACAACTGGCTCTGTTGAACTTGTGAATATTTTTGAAAGTCTGCCAACTTAAATCCAGCCCCCAACCTCGAAATCCAATAATATATTTCTAAAAAACGATAAACATTTTGTCAGTAGAACTAAAAACACTTATTTCAGTTTTTCTTAAGACGTGTCCATGTTCGCTAAAGGTCAAATCTGAAGTTTGTTACTCCGAGTGACACATGGATGAGGCTCTGGGTAGAGATAAACTTTACACACATAGATGAAAATATTCCCTGTATCTTTCTACTAGCATTACCATTAAAAAAAGTGAAAACTTCAGTCAACATTCAGCACTGTCAACATTCCACACCATTTTGCTTTCTTTTGAATTTGACTTCATCTATTACTCTCCCTAATTATCCCCTCTCATGGCTGCTTTCTTTCCGATTCTCTTCAATATTTGCCTTCTCACTCATTGAAATCAATTTCATGATGAAAATTTCCTTTTAACGCTCTATTTGCTGTTCCTTAAGCACTGTCTCTACCAAACTATTTTGTATACATCCCCACTATTTGCTACTACATGAAATCCCATGTTGACTTTACAGCACTGGTCCTGTTCCGCTGAATTATCATGTATATCATACATGTAAGAATCTCACAAAGCAAAATGGAAATTACTAGAATTTGATTCAGCTAGGAACCTCTGACTCTTGTTCTTATATTACTGATAATAGTGCATTTAATCTATTTATATTATTGAATGTCAGACCCTTTATGAATTAATAGATGTTATGACCAAAAGAATGGAGTAATAAAGAGAATAAAAATCCTTCAACACAAGAAGTATTCTGTGCATTTGGAAGTGCACATTATCTTTGTATCTTATTTTTGTTTTATCTTTAATTTAAACAAAGTACTGTATATTAATAAATATACTGAAGTACAAGTGTTGCTGAACTTCTTGAAAGGAGATTGTTATGATACAAGATCTGACTACAATGCATTTGAATCATTATTGGAAAACTGGAAAGACTATAATGATCAGTCCACAAGTAGAAAAAAAGAAAGGAGAATTAAGAACAAGTAAATTGTTTTTGTCAAAAAAAATCCAACTCTTTTGCCAAATAGCAAGTCCGGCTTTGCTTTATGGTTCAGCCACATAACTACTGAAAAAATGTTAACCAATTTAACACAGGGAGGAAAAAAATAGTTAACTCAAATGGCACAAACAGCGACACAAATTCTTTCTCCTGAAATTAAGATTCCATCCAGTACCTAAATAAGTAATAGCATGTGTTTCTCTCACACTAAAATGTAAATATGCTTAAAAGTTTCAAATATGTGATTATGGGCAAGTTATTCTGAATGACAACTAAAATCACAGTACAGAAATCCAAAAGCATTCTTGCCAAACGTTATAACATCACACATGTACAGTGTGTTAAAACATATTCTTTATGTACTGCATAGTGTGTCTTCTGATGAGCCTTCCGAAATATGTGGCACAAAGCTAAAGAAATATGTAGTATAGCATACAGTATCTGCTACATGTAATTTTTACAAAAAGATTGACAGCAATCATGAAAGCAGTTAGTGTTTACTAAATGTTTAACTACATTACATTAAAGACAATATGCATTTGCAGTGCATGTTATGAAATATCCATTGTTCAAAGTGGAAAGGTTTCACTTAAACTTGACCACATACTTAGAGGCCGTCTGATAAATTAAGTGCACCTATACTGAATAATCCGTAACACCACTGCACATTTCTGTATTCTTCACATTTTCTCCTTTCTCAAACTAGTACCTTGATAGGGGAAAAAAGGTGCAGCAAAATAATTCCTTCAACATAAAAGATAAAAAAATTTCAATTCAGTTACTGAATTTAACATTTTTACTACTTTGTTCAACTTTGTGCACTTCCACTTTTGAAGAAAAACTTCACACAAAGTTCAAAAGAAATAAACAATTTATATATATATAAGGCATACATATAAGACAAAGATGCAAGTTGTTTAGCAGAAGGCAACATTTTTTTGATTCAAAAAATTACAGGAGAAAAGGTTACACCACAGAAATTATCCCAGCAAAGGGAAAGAAATAAATTTAATGAAAGTACAGTAAAATGAAATTGTGAAGTGTTACTGCGAACTAGGGAAAATAACATGTGTAAGTGCAGCCACTCCTTCCCGTCTTACACTTGTTTTCTTATCCTACCCCCACTTCATTTACTGCGCTTACTCTGACAAGGCTTTCCATATATTGCAACAGGATAGAAGAGAGATTATTACATAGTTGTGCAGAAAATAGTTTTTAAAGTATTCGGAAAACTCAGGGACTCTTACCACACATGAAAAAATACTTCAAAGAAAGCATTTTTCTTCACCCTTCACGTTTCAATTTAGTCTATGGGTTTTCAATATAAATATGTTATATCTTCCTACCACAGAAGATACTTCCCTCCATTCCTTCTTCTTTTGTTATGTATGTCTCTTATTCTTAAAAGTATGTATCAAGTTTGGGATACCAATAATGAGTTTCCATTTCTTTGAGTTACATATTATATACAGGCTGTAGTCAAGAGTCCAGCAAAAATGGTAGCATCTGCACATTTAGAGTCCCACACCAATTCATATTTAAGGGTAATGCTCTTCAAGAAGAACAAAAACATGCAGCTGAGCATCAAGTGAAAATTTAAGTGCCACAATGCAGCAGTCACTTCTACTTAGAGAATCCATCTAGAATCTGCAACAACTCTTGGATCTGTTCGCTTCATGTGACAATCTGTCTCCTGCTGCATAGTTACAGAAGTTTTAAAAATAGTATACACCTACCAAAACCAATCTTTGTCTATCTTTGACAGCACAAAACTTCAGTATCTGTTCTTCCTACAACAGGTATAAAGAGGTGGCTCTGTGCTCTGGAGCAACGAATGCTAATCCACATATAAGCGTTCTCAGACACGACTGAGATGACTGGACACTTTAAGCCTCTGACTTCCCTCTTTCCTCTCTTTAGCCCCTTCAAGAAAGGCAAAAGAGAAAAATGTTCATCTTTTTAAGTACAGCAAGATGAAAATGTATGGGAGAGTAAGTGACCACAGGCGAGCAGTAAGCAGAGCTGTCTCACACTTGTGGCAATTCCTCAAGTCACCAGACTTAAGAGGATAATGAACTTCCTTCAAAAGCCTGAATCTGAAGATGAAAACACATTTGCATAATTATTCCTCAGCCACAGTTGTACTGTGTCTGAGCATCTTCCTCTCTTTTACTGCCTGACTACCCAAAGTATCACTATGGTAAGTATCTTGAAAGATACTGACTTCCACTCAGCAATAACCCTCTCTGACTTCTCCACTCACAGCTGAAACAGTGTTAACAAGCTTTTCTCTTCAGGTATGCATGAAACAACTGCTGCCAGACATCCAGGACACTTTCCATTGCATAGTTTCATTGTTTGTTTTCATTTCTAAAACAAACAAAAAAGGCTGCCTCAAAACTCTAGCTGCCTTGCAGTCACCTATATGATACAAAAGTATGAAACACACCGAAGTCATTATGACTGTCCTCTTAAAACACAGCTTACAAGCAAACAACAAACCCTTATGACATATTCTACTTTTATATTTTCCCACTCCCTCAAAACCTGAGAAAACACTTGACTTTCCAGATATAATGTGAGTTGCAGTGGGTTTTTGATGATTGTTATTATTTTGATGAGGTGATAATTACTGCATTCCAGTGAATTTATCTACCCAAATTACAGTTCTAAATTATTTCAGCTAATCTTTTTTTCCCTTTATAGTTTTACTTGCTTTTTTCCCTGGGTGCTTTTCCCATAATACGTATGAATTACTATGACCCTTCTATATATTTTTCTTGAACACATGTTATTCCTAGATATTGTTTTTATCTTACCTATGTTTTCTCTACTTGGCAGGACATATATAAATACTCTGAAACGTTTGCTACCCAACTGCTCATTCTTGGTCTTGTTTCCTTTTCTCTTCTACACGTACACATGTCAAACAAGAATTTCTTCCTAAATTATTCTGCATGCCAAGGAAGACAAAGTCTAATAATGTCCACATAAAACTTCATGTACTTTCTCTAAAAATGAGGTCCACATGGTCAAGATAATAAAAAAGTTATCAAACAATGAGACTGTCTCTACTTTCATGTGATTCTTAAATAAACCAGAATTGCTTTTCTACTTACAGAGGACACACTACTGAACTAACTATGTACTTCAGAGGGTTATGGTGAGTTACACACTCCACAGTTTGAAATAAGCCTGAATCTTATCATATTTCAGAATGATTTCTGATGTGGACATTAATTTTTCCCTCTGAATTTAACTTCCTTAATTGAAAAGCAGTCTCACTCAGAATGAATTTGTCTACTGTTCTAACAAAACAGGATTGTAGAATGAGAATTAGAGGTAATGGTATAGCTAATGGTCAGTACCACAATTGTCTTAGAAAATGAAGCTAACTTATCTTAAAATTTGAGAATACTCTAGGACAACTGCATTTATAGTTGTACTTTCTGAACTAAACAAAGCTACTCAGCATATTAGCTATGAATACAAAGTTATCTAATATTTGATAGTATCACAGCAGACCAATAGCTGAAGTATTCTTCAAGCTACGAAAACAGTTAAGACTTATTCTGGGTCTAAATTACTCATCCAAAAAACTCTGTCAACACCAAAAGACCAGTACTTAGCTATACCTGCTCATAAAAGTAAAGAAATTTTATCAGAGTAATATGTAGTTATTTTCCCCTGTTGTCATATCTAGCTTTTCTGCTTGTATAAACTGAGACCAAGGACATTCCATAAACTCTAATCTTTTGCTTCGTAGCGGAGAACTGACTACTAAGTCAACTGAGGATGGATAGTGTTCCCTCTATTTCCCATTTACTTCTGAGTCTGTTTCTTCTCCAATCAGATAACAGAGCAAGAATTTATCATTGGGAGCAGTTTTATATAATTTGTTGACTCTTTAACAAAAATAATTCCTATAAGCCATATCACTTTCTTGCACCAAAAACCTGATCATAAATCAACAGTTATTAGTACTGTTCAGAATGAGAGGAGACAATCAGTCTATCTCAGAATTCAAAGCTAAGGTAATTGCTTACTCCAGCAGAAGCCTGTGGATTTACACTTATCTTCTTTCACTCTCTCACCCCTCCATCAAACAGTAGCAAAACCAAAAGCCATGCACATACACCATAATGAAAATGCAACTACATGCTTCACAAAATGCCACATATGAACACACTGCATCTAAAAAATACAACTAAAAGCCATACTGAAATGGTTAATTCCATTGTAAACTGAAACACTAAACTCAATAAAGCAGCGTTACAGGCCAATCATTTGGGAACAATTATTTTAAAGCTGAACAGCATTTCCCACCCTAGAAGAGCAAGGATAATGGAATGTTATCTCCCAAATGTCTAGTCTTTGTAAACAACTATCTAAACTTGTTGAATCTGAAAGCTGTGCAAACACACTGCGATCAGAGTTACTATAACTGATAGAAAGTCTTTGTTTAAATAATCTACAAAATGTCAATGTAATACAAATAAGATAAAGAGGAGTTCTTAATGACACAACTTTTGTATTTACAGTATTCTCAACAGCACTTAAATCTGCATTGGAGATACAAAGGGCACATTTTTTCCTAGGCTGACAGCGTGCTTAGTTCTCTCATTTACACCACATTGCAATAACATAAAGAGGGGTTTACCATTAATCCAGGTTTTACTACAAAGAATCCCGTTATTTCTCTGTCAAACACTGGCAAGAGTGCCAAATGTCTGTCATCCAATTCAGAGGATTAAGTCTTCTTTTATAGTGTGATTCTTGTACGAATTTAAAAAAATACAGATATAGTTTCTTAGAGCTGGTCACAGTCTATATTTTGGCCTGAATTCATGCCGCAGAGGTTGAATATGACAGCTGGCAGGAAGCTGAGGGGAGAATACATCCTCCCCCTTTTCAGTCACCACATTTCTGTTGCCATAGTGATTAATCCTCAATTGAATGGCTCTCTTTGTATATTTCTTTTCAGTAAAACTTTAAGTAAACTTAAGTTGAAAACATGCAGTTGACTGGAAAAAAAAAAGAAAAAAAAAAAGAGTCCATATATTCAACAGGTACAGTACAAGTTCTTGTGACTAACACTTTTCCACATATTAAAAAGTGCAAATTAGGGCTAATGTGGGACTACATCAGTTTTTTAGATTATTTAGTTTGTCCTGCTCCCATTTTTTTGTCTTTTTTGTGAAGCTTCCCAAGCCTTCTCCAAAGTCTTCCCCGTGCTCCAACCCCCCACCCCAAGGTTCCTATTGAAGAAATACTACACAAATTCAGCTTTATAGGAACTAGAGAAAGCCTGTTACAGACTTCTGTACTTGTGTAAAACTTTTCACATGGGCTGGTTTTGCCAATTAACACAAAAATTAATTAGGAAATTAATTAAGGAATACAGTAATTTAATTCAGAATAGACTAGAAATATTAGCAGAAGATATTTCATCTTGCCTCTGGGAGGCTTCTATTTCTTATGGTAGCTACGAAAAAGCTTCACAAATAACAGTGCAAGTTACCCAAAAACCAAAGTAAGTAAAAAGCTGCACTGAAAATCAGCCAGGTTGCTTTGGAACTTGGAACCCACCAGAAAAAAAGGATCAAAAAAAAAAAAATCAAAACCTCTAAAAATACTTAGTAGATAATTAAGGTCTTAGAGAAGTTGTTAACACTTTCATTTTTTCCCCCAAATTAATAATGTCAGAATAACTTTGAGCAAAATATCACATGAATTACTCGAGACTTTTTTTTTTTTTCCCCCCTCCTTCCTGAAAGGCTGAAATAACTGTAGGTCTGCTCTGAGAATTATAGTCTGGCTTTGTACGTCCACCATGTCCAGTCTACAGGTTCATTTCACATGTTTTCTTTTAGAAGCTTTTGTTTTCAATATCCTTCCTTCTATAGCTGCACAAGATAGTTCTTCATTTTGGTTTTCAGCTACCTTCACAGACAGCAATGGGGTAAGAGACAATAATCTTCCACTTGTTTCATGAAAAAACAATGAATTTTTAGTGAAGTCTATTTGCACACGTGTGTAAACAGAAGACTTGAATTTAAACTAAAACACAGAACACAGATTACTCCATGTCATTAAATCAGGCTAAAACCAACAAAATAATGCAGGAAAAAAAAGTTATTTATTCTAGTAGGCTAACTTTTAATATAATCAACTTCCCTTACACTTCTACACAAAAGACCAGAAAACCCTTCTTAGGAATAATCTTCTCTGAAATAGCATAGCAAGTGTGTTTTGTGGTCATATGCATAAGGAAGCAACAAAGGCCAGCTCTAAGTAATTTTTTACTGGAGTGGATATCTGCCACACTAAGTGATGTGCATTTTCTACCCTCAGATGTTTAGAATACTGAAGCCTGGGTGACTCTCCCTGCATCATGGCATCACAGATCTGACCATAATTTCTGCCTTAACACTTATGACTTGCTATGAAAGATTACAAATAGCCAAAGATCTTAGACTACAAAGAGATACTCGACTGCTTTCTGAAACACTTAGGTTCTGTGACGTACAGTAACTTCCTAGAACTAAAGGAGAAGTTGAGATGTGTTATTAACCTATAATACGTATAATCTGTATCTCCAAAATTTCTTCAGGAACAGCTGTCTGCCATGCTTCTGCATGGAATAGGCTCTTAAACACCTCTAATTATTGATACTTCAGTGCCTTCCACATAACCAGCACCACAGGAAACATCAGCTGTTTGAGGGAAGATTATCATACTGTTATTATGTCCTTTCTTCTCAAAATCTACATTGATCTGACACTGCCAGTTGTGGTCAATGGTCAGAATACGGACAATCTTCAGATACAGGATAATACGTACAACTCAGGAACTGCTGGTAGTAAGTTAAAATATTTTTACTGTAATTCTAAGTATACTACATTTAAGGGATATCAAGTATATATATGTGCTATCTAAAAAAAATAATAATTGTTAGTCTTTTTAAGTACCTCCCTGATTACACTTGCAAAATAGAAGTATAAGCAGATCTCCACTGCTGTAGATGACTATTTATGAAAGCCCCCTCTATAACAAGACAAAGTATCTCTCTTCATTGAAAATGCTGCTCCAGCTCACTTAACAGCTACAGAATCTTCTTCTACCTTTATGCAATCCCATGGACTTCTGTGATAAAGGGAATATATTCCCCAAAACACAATTTATTTTCCTTTCTTCAGAATCATGTGATTAAAAAAACCTTCCACATTTGTTTGCTTCTACTACTGTCATATACAAACTACCTTCAAATAGTTATCTTTAATTCAGATGCTGGGCAGGATTTATTTGACTAATGATATTCAACCAAAATATGGCTTATTCTCTTGCTTGTGCAATTAATGCATACTTTATACTGTTACTACTTTTAGCTTTTATCTCACGTTTTATAGCTGATAAGTTGTGACAGAGCTTTCATGATATCCTATTTTATTTCTTGATGCCAGACTTCATATTCTGGTTGCTGTTACCTAACTGTATTTTCAATAGCCATATAGAATGTATGGAAGGAAATACACACGAAACAAGCATTCAGTACCATAAACGTGAACATTCTAGCTAAACTAGTCTGTCTGCACAATTCCTTTTAAAACAAACAAAAATACAGAGTATGACTGCATTCCCTACCACCTCTGGAGAAAGAAAAGTCAAAGGCTCTGCAGCAGTCTTGAAGCCAAGTACCAGGACTGTTATGGAACCTGGAGCACAAAGCAAGCAAGAACAGAAAAAATAGTAGCAAGACCTGTTTCTCACAAAAAGAACCAAGATTTTGTTCCCTTAAGCCTTTAGAGGTACAGAGCAACAGCAGGTTAAAACAATATGTCCTGTTACTTCAGAGAAAAGGTAGCTGGGATATATGAAAACCAGCATAGGTAACATTAAGGACAGATGGACTATTTATTACTGGATTAAAAAATACACTTGATTAAAACCTACAGTTTAAAAGGTTAAGAGATATTTGACTGAATTACATTAGTGCCAGCTGTCCAGATCCAATGCAGACCTTCTGAAGTCATATTAAGGAAAGAAACTATCACCAAGACAAACACCTTTTCTTACCCCAAAGTTCAAATCTTACACTTTTAATAATCAATTTAAACCCAAACTTATTTATTCATTAGTTACTAATGTTCTTAAACAAGATGTTCTACATACCTTCAAAGCTCTCTTTTGAGGAACAAAACTCTCTGCCCCCACCATTTCTACCTTGGCTCTCAAGGAACTTCTTCCCATGCAAACTCTCTCACTTTGAAGGAAGAGTCCTCACAGATTTTGCAGTCCGCTCCAGATTTAAGCAGTTTCTACAACTCAAGTGACTACATTAGTCTCCATGCTTCGGCAATAAAGGAAGGACTAATAAACCTAATTTATACTCCTTTAAGTACTACTACTAGTAGTACTGCAGGGAGAAAACCAGGGAGAAGACTTTTTTTTAATATTGCTTTCCAGCAACTTATTTTTGCTGTTACTCATATTCACCTAATTTCCATAAATTAGCTACTGAAACTAAAGAGCTTAACCTAGGATGTAAAAGTTCATGGGAATTTAGTGAAGCCAAATGTGATTAGGTGACTAGTCAACAGCAAGAAATCAACAAAATGTCAATGTTCTTAGAAAAGGTTGCCTTAATTGATTACTTTTGCATATTATTTAGTACATTTTACTTATTGCTTATTACAACATTGGTTTTTATGCCTGTCATTCTAGACTCACATGTAAGCAGGAAGCAAAAATGTTTCACTCAGTCTTCAACCAAGATTTGTAGGACAAGCTGTATTTCCCAACTTACAACACATCAACTTCAGTGGAATACTTTGTTATTTTTTAAGTACTCTTGCATCCCTTTCCCAAAGACATCAGTCATTTCTTGAAAAATGTATTTAAACTTTAAGTCAGAAGTGCATTATTATAGACAGACTGCAGAGTAAAACTGCAAAGCAGGAAGACAGAGTTGACATAGGTAAAATGAACAGCGCAAAGGATATTTTACTTTTGTCCCAAATAGACCTATCTATGAAATGAAAGGAAGAGATGCCTCCCCCTCCTTTTTTTTTTGATCCCTCCTACTTAGAGATAAGACAATTTGATTAAGTGTGCTTAAAAAGGGACAGAAATATTATCAGGGCATTATTCAGGAGCCTTCATGATGCTATCAAATAAAGCTTCAATATAAATACACTGTAAAAAAAAGCTTTGAATTAAGAATGTGATCATTGATAAGCAGAGCAAACAGAAACAGCTATACAATTTCTGAGAACCACTGTTAGACCAGTGATGCTAGAAAGTGACATCAGTGAGAAAATTTCAGCTGACAAAAATTTTTTCTTTAAATAACTATCAATTTATAATTAACATTCCAGTATTTAATACTATAATTTTATTTACCTAAAATAATGATGGAAACTTAAACTGTTCAGCTGTATTTTTAATATTACACATAATGCTACTGTAATCTGCTGAAAAACTTTTTTTATTAAACTTCATTTGAAATCAGGATTCTCTTTAAAACACAATTAGTTGCTTTGACAGCAAATATCCTAACTTGAACTGATGGCAAATGAGTGAAAAATGACCAGCAAGGAATGATGGCCAGAAGCACAACGATGATGTTTTTCACAGAACACCTTCTAAAATAAAAATAAAATAATGAAGAAAGGAAAATAGTAGCAGTAACATTTTAAGTAGATCATATTCCAAAGTTGTCTATGAAGATCTGGCAGCTCTTTTAAGCAGAGCACAAAAAATTCACAGCTCCACATTTAAGAATAGGCAGCTATCTAGGGATTATTTCCAGATTAGTGGCTATACGTAAAAGAAAGAACAGGAAGCAAAGGCAGAGGCAGCCTTCTCCATAATTATTGATGTTTTTCTTCCTACTTAGATCTCCAGGAGGATTGACACTACTGTTGCTTCTGAGTGAAAAATAGATACCTTAGAAAAACTGATTGACAAGTTAATCAAGAGAAGTTCATTTGTAATACTTGCAGTCACACAAACTCTAAACAATGAGATGTAAGTTTCATGAACAAGACAAATGAACTCCCACAAACTAGTTTTGAACTTAGGTGATCAACAGACATTTACTCAAAGTAGTCTCTTCAAAGTTTTTCTTCATTTATATTTAGCTTTATAATGTTGTCATTGCCATTAAGTACCTTTCTACAGTATTCTTGAGTATTTTTGACCAACTTTTCTGTTAATAAGGGACATTCTAATGCAAATGTGTTAGAATTGAAAAGGCCTCACTTTTACTGGTTGGCCTGGTTTGATCTTCCCAGAGTAAAAATTCTTTGGCATCCCTGCTAATGGCTTAATTAAATACAGTACATCAACAACACTGGAAGAAACTCCTCTAGCCACCGCGGATGTTCAACACCCCAGAACAACATAGTTTTATGTCTACAACTTCTGTAGTGCTTGCTAACATGTCTGTAAAGACTAAACTGCACGTTTACCAATTACTTATTCTATGCTTGTGGTTTATCTTAAGAATCAGTCTAGGAAACTGCCAATGTTTATTACAAGGCAAACAATAAAGTGTCCAGATAACTAGAGTAGATTAAAACCACTATGTAATACGAACAAAAATCTGGAAGCTGTACCTGAATCTATTCCAGATTTGTATGTATTCCAAAAGTAACTAAACAAGATGCACGACCAACAAAAAGCATAAAATGTATCTGTTGCTGCAAATGAGTACCCACAGTAAACTCTAGTTTTATGTTTCAGACATTAAGCACAGACAATTTAATTCCTTGTAGCAACTGCATGTGTTCCCTCCCTACCCCCCCCCCCCCCCAACAAAACACCCCAAAAAAAACCAAAAAACCAACCAACCCATCTGCAAACTGATTTATGTTTGACTTACTATGCTACAGAGATTCTGGCATGTACTGTGGCAACTGGATTTTTCTTAACTGGATCCAGGACAAACTTAAGTTTTTTCAAGCCTCAAACTGGGCAAACGTGGCACAGAATTTGATTTCAAACACTCAATCTTTAATCTCACCATTTCTCTCACAGGAAAATCCCACAGAGGGTGCTGTGCTGCTTAATTCCCAACTCTCTCAGAGTTGGCCAATGTAGAAACTACCCCAAAAAACAAAACACAAATGTAATTTATTAGACCTCCATTTGAGCCTCCTCCTCCTCCCCCAGTGACTTTGATCATTCACGGTGGCCATTAACAGAAAAACAAGTTTGTTAGAGCTTTTTAACATGAAAAATGAGGATAAAAAAAAGAGTAAAAACAACATTTCCCAAACATTTCTCTTTACCTTGGCACTACAGACTGCTACATTAGCAGGGAGCTGGGAAAACTGCTTCAACTTAAATACATCTCGTACTGCCCACCGGCTCAAGCGATTCTCAGCCTTGCTGGATCCAACCACGTTCTGATTTGAATGAATATATGCCACTTCTTGAACGCCATCTGATATATTAGGAGAAAGATACAATCAAAGATGTTGATTATTACAAAACCCTGAAGGTACACAGTTGCACTGAAAAAGGATATTCTAATTTTAAAAAGTTTTACATGAAAGTTGTAAGATTTGTTATGATTTCACTCAGCATCAGGTTTCTCAGCTCTATGAAATTAACAATTATACTTATTTAGATTTATCCAGTTTAATACTGCTTCCATTTCAGTGTGCTTTTTTCAGATGGACAAAGAAGTTTGAAAGCATCTACAATTTAATGGCTGCAGTATTGTTTAAAGTCTCTAATAGAATCAAATCCTCTCCATGGTATTTCAAACTCCCAGGTCATGTAGTTTTGGGCTTTTTTTTTCATAGAATCATAGAATGGTTTGAGTTGGAAGGGACCTTAAAGACCATCTTGGCCAACCCCCCTGCCATGGGCAGGGACACCTTCCACTAGACCAGGGTGCTCAAAGCCCCATCCAACCTGGCCTTGAACACTTCCAGGGATGGGGCATCCACAGCCTCTCTAGGCAACCTGTGCCAGTGTCTTACCACTCTCATAGTGAAGAATTTCTTCCTTACATCTAATACAAATCTACCCTCTTTTCTGTTTAAAGCCATTAGCCCTTGTCCTATTACTACATGCCCTTGCAAAAAATCCCTCTCTGGCTTTCTTGCAGGCCCCGTTTAGGTACTGGAAGGCTGCTATAAGGTCTCCCTGGAGCCTTCTCTTTTCCAGGCTGAACCACCCCAGCCCTCTAAGCCTGCCTTCACAGAAGAGGTTTCCCACCCTTCTGATCATCTTCATGGCCCTCCTCTGGACTTGTTCCAACAGGTCCATGTCCTTCTTATGTTTGGGGCCCCAGACATGAACACAGTACTCCAGGTGGGGTCTCACCACACCACAGTAGAAGGGGAGAATCACCTCCCTCAACTTGCTGGTTATGCTTCTTTTGATGCAGCCCGGGCTGCAACCGGCTTTCTGGGCTGCAACCGGCTTTCTGGGCTGCAACCGGCTTTCTGGGCTGCAACCGGCTTTCTGGGCTGCAAACACACATTGCCGGGTCATGCTGAGCTTCTTGTCAACCAACATCCCCAAGTCCTTCTTCACAGGGCTGCTCTCAATCCACTTATCACTCAGCCTGTATTTATATACTTGGGATTGCCCCAACCCACGTGCAGAACCTTGCTCTTGGCCTTGTTGAACTTCATGACGTTCGCATGGGCCCACCTCTCAAGCCTGTCAAGGTCCCTCTGGATGGCATCCCTTCCCTCCAGCACGTCAACCGCACCACACACCTTGGTGTGGTTGGCAAACTTGCTGAGGACGCACACAACCCCACTGTCCATGTCGCTGACAAAGATTGTTTAACGAGCCGGTCCCAATACCGACCCCTGAGGAACGCCACTCATCACTGGTCTCCACTGGGACAAGCAGCCATTGACCACAACTCTGAGTGTGACCATCCAGCCAATTCCTTATTCACCAAGTGGTCCATCCATCAAAGCCACGTCTCACCAATTTAGAGACAAGGATGTCGTGCAGGACAGTGGCAAAGGCTCTGCACAAGTCCAGGCAGATGACATTAGTTGCTCTTCCTTTATCCACCAACACTGTAAGCCCGTCATAGAAGGCCACCAAATTTGTCAGGCACGATTTGCCTTTAGTGAAGCCATGCTGGCTGTCACCAATCACCTCCTTGGTTTCCATGTCCCTTAGCATAGTTTCCAGAAGGATCCACTCCATGATCTTGCGTGGCACAGAGGTGAGGACTGGCCTGCAGTCCCCCAGGTCTTCCTTTTTTCCCCCTTTTTAAAAATGGGCGTTATGTTTCCTCTTTTCCAGTTGGTGGAGCTTCTGCAGACTGCCAGAACTTCTCAGATATGAAAGAGAGTGGCTTAGCCACTTCATCTGCCAGCTCCCTCAGGACCCAGGGATGCATTTCATCAGGTCCCATGGACCTGTGCACTTTCGGGTTCCTTAGATGGTTTCGAACCTCACCTTCTCCTAGGGTGGGTAGTTCTTCATTCTCCCAGTCCCTGCCTTTGCCTTCTGTGACTTGTTTGGTGCGGCTGGAGCACTTGCTGGTCAAGACCGAGGCAAAAAAGTCATTGACTACCTCAGCCTTCTCCATGTCCCAGGTAACCAGGTCTCCCATTTCCTTCCTGAGAGGGCCCACATTTTCCCTAGTCTTCCTTTTATCACCAATGTACCTATAGAAACTTTTCTTGTTGCCCTTGATGTCTCTGGCCAGATTTAATTTTATCAGGGCTTTAGCTTTCCTAACTTGATCCCTGGCTGCTTGGACTATTTCTCTATATTCCTCCCGCACCACCTGTCCTTGCTTCCACTCTCTGTAGGCTTCCTTTTTGTATTTGAGTTTAACCAGAAGCTCCTTGTTCATCTATGCAGCCCTTCTGATGTTTTTGCCTGACTTCCTCTTTGTTAGGATGCATCACTCCTGAGCTTGGAGGAGGTTATCCTTGAATATTAACGAGCTTTCTTGGGTCCCACTTCCCTCTAGGGCTTTATCTCATGGTACTCCACCAAGTAGATGTGCACAAGTCTTTATTTAACAGCCCTGTCAAGACTTTCAGGGTTTTACAGGTCAAATATTTAGATTTGTGAATTCTTAATAAATCTTCAATCTTAGCATCTTTCAACAGACAGTAAGTGTTTAACAAAATACTTCAAAGCAGCCCATCAACCCAGGAGACAGGAAAGTAACACTAATAGGTAAAAAGAGAGATAGAGAAAGACATTACTAAATAATTTAGCAAAGCATTTATTAGTATCTTGTAACAAAAACACGTATAGCAGGAAGAATTTAAAACCTGCCAACAATGATAAATTAAACATAAGTTACTGCCTTAGTTGAAATAAAATCAAAGAAATTAAATTACCATAGTTACCTAAATATCTGTCCATTGATTCCACTTCACGTTCAAATTCAGGTTTACTTGCAGAAGTTCTTTGCACAGCATACTTGCTAGACTTTATTTGTGCAACAGAGGTATCTTGAATAGAATGAAGCATTTTAGACCCAAACTGACCTCTGCCTTTCTGGCTTTTACACTTACAGCTTTGCTTTCTGGCATGAACTTTCTCAACTGGTAAGTTATCTTCAGATGATGAAAATTCATCTATATTCTGAGATTCACTTTCCCTTCCTTTTCTATTGTGCTTCTTTGCTTCTAGCAGAGATTTGGAGATGTCACCTAGTCCGTTGCTACGGGCATGTCTTTTTTTCCATTTTGGAATGCCTAAAGTTCTTAACTTTCTTGATTCAGAATTATGGCAAATTTCAATATCATCAGACTCATCACTTATGTCACTTTCATATTTCAAATCTCTTGTGCTGTTCTTGATGTCTTCAGAAGACATGACTTTGCTGAAATTTGACTCAGTACTATGGCATCCAAATTGCCTACTGTCTCCCTTAAATACAAACCCATCTTTTTCCTTTGCTAACTCTTCACAATTTTCAGATGTTGATCTGTATATTTCAACCTTTTTAGTAAGCACTAGTTGCTGGCATGCTGGAACTTGGGTAGGAAAGATGACATCATCATCCTCTTCAGAACTGTCTTCAGTTTCCATGATTACATCACTTTGCTTTGAAATGCCTTGATCCTCACTTTCTCTGTCCCCTTCCTCCTCAGAGCCTGATAAAGCAAGCCAGTCTGTACTACACGTATCTTGTTTATCAATTCCATCTGGTGACTGAGCAGCTTTCCCATGCTCCAAAACAGGCACATGGTTTTGACATTTGTGAAAATCACTGCGCTTGCTATTTACATTTGTTCTTATAGACTGATCATCAGAACCTGAATGATGAGAAGTATAATCATTATCCCCTTTGGTAGTTTCAATTTCTCTCTGCAACAACTTAGAGAATCCACACTGCATTAAGGAAAGCTGTCCCTTTGTTACCATTAAATTATTTGCATTGCAAGGCTTCCTTCTGTCACATTTTTTCACGGAAGTTTCCAGAATATCATCATCACTAAAGTCATCACAAAAATCCATTTCTTCTCTCTTTAATTGTGCCTGAATGCTTTGGGGATCTCTATCTTCTTTAGAGTCTGGTTGTTCATACTAAGAAGAAAAATAATTGACAGCAAAGGTATTTAAGACATAAGTAGTATATGGAACACACCTAATTCCAAAGCAGTGTAAAAAAAAAAAGTGGATTTCTACTATGTTAATCAAAAAAATATACAAAATAGTATCATAATATACAAATAGAAAGCAAATGCAAAACAAATCGTAAAAAGAAATTATATGAAAGTCTTCAGGAGAACAAAATTTTTAGCAGAACAACAATTAAAATAACGAAAAACATTATGTATTTGAGAATATATGCTGCACGCTGCTAAAACAACCTATGTCTTCACAATCCACACCCGTATTTTTCTAGCTTATACTAATCTTGTTGCAACTTTTCATCCTTTAAAGGTAGTTTGAAAAGTGACTTCATGATTCAAACCTTAATACTGTGTAATGACATTCATAAAAAAAAATATTCTCACAGCAGTGGTCAACCTCCTTGTATATGGGGGCTAACACAGTTTAAAAGAGCCATGAGTACATAATATTCTGGACTAAAATTAGTTGAGGTCTACTGTAATCAAACAAAAATTACCCCCAGGCAACCTTAAAACATTTTGAAGATACAGAAGTCCAGAATACAGCTCCAAAACTGCCTACTACTAAGCCAAAATTATGACAATATGTAAGTGGAAAGTCAGAAGGGTGAATACTAAACTTTTGTACATGAAGTTTTAAAATTAATATATTAATCCTGATATCACCCTGCTTAACAAAAAGCATTTAACATAAGCTAAAAAAGTGACTGTTTGTCACCAAGTCCAATGTGAGATCATGACCATACAGTGACATATTAGCAATGTGATGTTATGACCAATGCGATGGCACACTGATTTAAATTAATACTGACATCTACCCACAGAAATCTCCAAAAAACATAATAGACAGTGGCTAATTTTTAGTACCATTCAGTGTGATTTAAGCTAACAATATTTTCATGTTAGAAGCCATATTGTAGACCTAACTGTTCGTTTCCCAAATCACTTGAACACAGTGTTTGGTCAAAAACATTCATAAAAATGCTCCCATAAACCCCAACCTTTTCAGGAAAAAAAAAAAAAAAAAATCAACATCAACCTTGTTCCACAAGGAAACTATTAGATATATTATTTTAAAAAAAAAAAAAAGCCAGCATGAACAGACCACTAATTTGGTGGGAATGACTGTACATGAGTACATTAACTAAATAGCCCGTGTCTTCCAGAGGGGTCCACAAAACCTGAAGCAAGCTTTCAATCCTCTAAACAAATTGTACTCCTTTCCACAATTCCCTAACCAAAATCTTCTAAACATCAGTAGGTGTCAGATTCTCAACCGACTTCTTGACGGGAAAGCTGTCATATCGTATCATGTCATATCACATCATGAAGCTGTCACTCAAGACACTACAGAGCAATGATTCAGTAAACAATATTGCTCTGTAATAACTGCATGTTAGTAATACCTTCATTCAGACTGAGGATATTCAAGTGTTGTAAACATCACAGAATACCATATAACCAGATGTTCACAATATTCCATTTTAAATACAGAAATACAGACAGCATGACATTATCCAATGCTTTACAATATGTAAAACCAGGGGCAAGCAGACAACAAAAGATGGCAAGTGCAATATAGGGCAAAAGTATTATCAGCCTAATAACATACTGTCCACATTTGCCACTCTAGTATCAGGAACTAGAGGGACTGGCACGCTTTGGTGCATAGTCCAAAAAGACATCTCACCTTTTCTGAGCTGCATGGAGGAGTCTCTTCCTTTAGCCATGTAGTTGCTGTCATGACTCCTGCTTCTACTCGCCCTTCCCTCTAAAACAATCAAGAATGTATGTAATAAAAACTGTATCTGTTCAAGTTAATAAAGGCAAGCCCAGAAAAAAAATAGTTTTTCTTTCTTTCTACAAAAGGTGGAAGCACTGGACATATAATCAGCAAGTCCAGACTAAGACTTACATTTTGGTAATACACTTACTGCTCTTTGATCTAACACGTAACCTGCAGGAAAAGTAACACACTGCATAAATTGGGAGGATCTTATACATACACTGTCTTAATAATTTTAAACTTTTCCAAAGCAGAATACCTGCTACAATATTCATATCACATATCATGTTTTAATTTAATTTAGAGAAGATTTGAGCTTAATATCCCCAAAGTACATGTTCTTACACCACATTACTCTTTTGGGTATGCTACCTTTATATGGCTGTATCACACTCCTCAGCCTCTTCCTAGCATAGGCAAAATAACAAAATGAAGGGAAGGATGGAAAGAAACCTAGAATAAAGCTGCAATAAATTGCAAGATGCAAGTTAGCTGCAGCAAACATGCTGGATAAAAAAAGGTATAATACTGCATATACTTAAAATTCATTTGCACTATATGCTAAGGAATTGGGCCAACAGTCTTTTTGGAGTAACTAAGAAATGAATCTCAAAATATCAAGCCTCAGTTATTTACTCCCACCCTGTAACATTTTTAAATACAGCATTATAAAATATATTTTATTAAACAGGTTTTGACATCTCAAAATGTACTATAAAAAAGTTGCCGTGATCACAAAAAATATTTTTATGATCAGAATTCTGTCTTAAAAGGTCACTCTGAGCTACTGATGAATAAAAGGTATCTGTGCACAAAGCTGACAATATGTGAAAGTATCATAAAAATAACTTAACAGCATTTTTATTAGGAAAAGAAATATATTAGCAAACTTTTGATTTTCAGGTTTTTGTTTGATTTAAGGAAATTTATCTGGTCTACATCAGAGTGAGAAATTAGCATGCCTATTTCATTTAAGGCACTGCATAGACAGGTACTGCTTAAGTTTCACCATTCTTTTTTATAAAGTGTTCCCATACAAAATTATGACAAAGTATCTCATGAGGAAAGGAAAAATGTAAAGCTAATAGCCAAAAGCAAAAGGGTAGGACTTCACACCTCCAGGATGTCCTTGGTAAGACAGGACCCATGAGTCCTGAGTTTGAAAAGGTTATGGATCCCAAAAAGCTCTCCTTGATGTTCCTTTGATCCTTGCACTGCCTCGAAATACCGCTTAGCATTTTCACTTCCAACCACCACACAGTGAAGTTGCTAAAACAGAACAACACAAAAGATTTCAAAAGTGTTTGCTCCAACAACATGTCAGAATTTCCTGGCATGCACATTGTATACACAGCTTTCGTTGGAGCAGGCAGAAATTCCTAAGGGAGGATATTTTGTTTTCATTTCCCTGGCAGATGTTGGTATAATAGATTGTGGTATAATAGGAACCTGTTTGAGTTTACTGAATAAAAAAATAAAAATATTTCAAGTCTTTTACTACACTGTTGTCCAATATCAGACACCTACTATACACACTACTGCCACTCCTCGATATCTTGACTGCTCATCTTTCCTCGAGACTAAATTCTTAGTATTTTTTCATAGTCCTATGCATTGTATGCTTACTTGGTAAAGACTAAATAAAGCCACCTGATTACTCCTACTGCTCTCTGAATTCAATTTTAATTATCATGCACTCTTGCTAAGTTGACTGAACAGAAGTGACTTCAAAATCTTCCAGGTAAAAAGGAAAGACAAGTAAATAGTTTGTCAGGGAGAATTAAAACATTTTTGAAGTCAGACAGGTTTAGCTGCATTCCAATGACTGCAAATTTTCAACACTTACATAATTGGTCTATTTGACTTTAAGTGGAAGAAAGTAAAATCCATGGTTTTAAGGATACCAGACCTGTAATATTTTTTGTAACTGTCTCTAAGCAGTTGGTAGTTCTTCAGTTTTACTCACTTCTAGTTCTAGCACTGAACAGGTATTTTCCTAGACAGCACATCTCTTGAATTATGTAGGCCAGTAACTATACAGTCAAGTTCTAGTTTAATTTTAGCTAAGCATAGTTTATGTCTTTCTTGAATTATGCATGGTATTTACAAAAGTATACTTTAGGATACATATATAACTTATTTGGTTTTCTATTATGTTAGAGTTCAGTTTTATTTACATCAGATTCTTCAATCACATATGACTGGGTCAGACAATCAAACACCACTAACAGAAAAAATTCAGCAATTTTAAAATCAAATAGATCTCTCAGTAAGAATACACTACAAACATGACAAAGCATTTTCACATAAATTCATTTCATGAAAAGGATTGATGACAACATTTAGCTCTCTGAGAGCACATTTGTATAGTTCACCAAAAGCCACACGTCCACATGCACTCATGGTGTCTGAATTTTCAAGAGCAGAAAAATGCATTTTCTTCAAAACTTACTGAAAGTTTCCTAACTGTGCTCAAGTGTCAATAGCAGGAAATGCAATCCAACTGTAAACTAAAAAAAATAATATCCCAGATTTACAATTACTCTGTTTACTGCTTCATAATCAACCTGAAAAAAAACCACAAGAGCCTTTCAAGAAGTTTTATATGTGCCTTTTGGAAATCCAAACAGACAATATCCAGGTGGTCTTTATCTACAAGATCACCAATTCCAAAGACATCCATGAAGCATGACTCCACTTCTTCAGGATTTTAGTGAATATAGTCAGCCGTACTCTGCTATTGCTCATTTTGTTAGCCTTTCTGAGACCTCTCCTACTGACACTTGCTGTTGAAATGAATCCTCAAAAGTACTTTGCACAAGAAAAATTTTGGAACAGGATGCTCTGTAAGCTTTTCTGTGAATGTGGCTATAAAAAATAAATCAAGCAGGTTTTTTGGAATGAACTCCTTTAAACCTTGCTAAAGCCATGCCAATACAGCAGTACAATTCCTGCTCCTGATGTGTTCGAAAACTAAATTATTAGCTTTTATGTTTTTAGACCACTGTCCCTCAAGAATAGTTTTTGGACTTACTGGGTTTTATATTTAACTTGCCTCATTAATATATGATTTCAACTATTAATACAATGTCTTCTTCATTCTGAGCTTCTGACACTGTCTCTGAAAATTGCCCAAATACCTGTGAGTGCTTCAGCCCATCACCTACTTCTTTTAATTTCTTCTTAACAAGTTTCCACCTTTTTATTTAGATAATTTTGTAAGAATTAAACAGGACTCTAATAGCTTTTTGGCTTCTACAAAACACTGAATTTAAATCAGATAAGAGTCACTGTTACACTTTTGAAAGTAGCATTTTAAAGCAGGCCACACACGTTACTGAGAGCAGCTCAAGATTTGATCTTCCAGCTGTAGGTTCTCTGACTATCTGCTCTGTGAAATCAGATGATCTTAGAACCTTATTCTGATTTGTCACTTACTTAAATCTTAGGAGGATAATGACAATCTGTATACTACTGCATTTCCCACTCAATCAGCCTCCAACCTGCTCCTTGTAAATAACCCAGCTACAAGAGCCGCTTGTCACTGAAGACTCATTACCAAATTTTTCCTATTTATGGCCAAAAATTCAAATTATTAGGTTAATTCATCAAATTTCATAAAGCTTTCTTTAATATATAGTATCATTTGCCCACTGAGGTGACCTACTTTGTCTTTTCTATGCAATGCATTCTTCAGGACAACTGTATCTCCATGATTTTCTTCCTTTCTCCAAGTTTCTATGCCTATAATGTCAGTATCTCAACTCAAAATCAATCACTTTATTTCTTTAACTTGCAACTTTTGTTGAGAAAAACATGTTCATATTTCATCTAGTTTCTTATTATTCTGCAGCCAGCTCTTTGTTGTTCATGTTCAAGTTTGCCTATTTTTTGTTTTAATTCTGATCTCACCAGGAAACAGTTGCTAGATTATGGGTTCCTCAAACCACACACATTGCTCTTCCCAATCTTAGGTGTTTAAACCTATCAATGCAAATAGAAAAATTTGGAGAGAGCAAGTGTTTCAGGTTGAGTATTCTGGCAAGCAACATCACTTATCATCTTTGTAATAGCAGCAACTACAAGCTGTTTCCCCCTCCTTTTATAAGCAAGTTTTCACAATCAGGAGAGTAACAATGCCTTCTTGCTTGTCTTCTATAGCACCAGCAAGATTTTTGCTCTACTTACTCCAACCTTTCATAAGAAAAAGCTGCCTGAATCAGACTGCTGCAGGTACTAACTACAACTCTCGCAGATATATTTTACAAGTCTTTAAATAAAACACTTCTCTGTATAACCCGATTAATGTTAATTGCATAATTAAATTGTCAAAAGTTACAGAAAAACTTGAATACAAATATAATTCTTTTTTGTTCTTTGATTATCACTAAATGATATATCTCTGCTTAATAAGTTAAGATAACAGCATGTACCAAGGTAAACTACAATTTTGCTATAGGCTAGCTTAGCTTTCAGTCACTGAAGCCGCTAAAAACCATCTCCCAATTTAAATAGTTTGTGAACTTTACCTGTTTATAAACTTGTCGCAAGTACATCATCTCCTCCACAGTTCCCAAGGATATCAATCTAAACACTTTAACAGCTTTGTATTGGCCAATCCTATAAGCTCTGCAAGGACAGTGGCATATTAAAAACCATTTTTAATCAATAAAAAAAGTAAGAGACAGCTCTCAGGGGTAGTAAAATAAATGAATAAAAGCATTCCAATAAAACAGGAGTATTCTAAATAATTTATAAGTTGGTTGTTTGATATTTTTTTTTTATTTTACTTTTCCAAGTTTTCCTCAGTATTTTATTCCCTTTTCCTTTACCCTTAGTTTTCCATGCTTCTTCCCAGGCCTATCCAGCTGAAAAAGCTTCGTCCTCAGTTTGTATCACAAGGCCTGTCCCCCACCTCTCTTGAAAACACATCTGCCACAGTTTTATCTTTTTTTTTTTTTCCCTCTCTGTCTCCATCTGCTCTTGCACAAGATATCCTCCTATTTGCATTATATAGGAGTTAGATCATGGATTACTTGGGGCAGCCTGTTCTTTCTTATCTTTATAAAGCACTTTGCAAGTAACAACATCATAAAAACAGCTAATGAACTGGCAGCGTTCTATCTAAATGGTAAATTCTGAGACTTCTAATAAACTATATTCCAAAAATTCAAGAGAGACTGAACCAATTTATAGAAATGTGATCTTACAAAGATTCTTTGAAGACAGTCCCTTTCAACAATACACATTTCAAACACATATTTCTCTAGAACAGGTGCACATAAACACCTCTCAGAAGTCAGAAAGACCCTTAAAATGAAATTACATAACTGGATGGGACAACAGAAACAAGTTTATTTCTGCTTGTGAAAATGTACAAATCTACTGGATTTTGAAGGTTTCCAATATTCTTCAGCTATTCAAAAGTCTGTCCTGAATTCCTAGGAAAACATCCTATGGTCAAAAAGCCTTGAAAGAAAAACCCAGATTCCTGGAAATATTCCAATGGCACTTCCATCAGAGATAGAAGTGAGTGCTGAAAAGACACTAATCTCCACACGGGTGAAACAGAAAAGAACATAAATGTTTTTCTTCAAGGATTCTGGAATTCAAAATATCACTTGAACTAGGGTCAACTACAACCTACTCTGTCCTAGCAAACAAAGCAAAAATGCCATCCAGCTACACACACACACACACACACATTCTCAAGATCACAAAAAGTTACAGTAACTATGGCTTTCTTTCCTTAATGACCCCACCGTCACAGTGCCACAAAAATAAAATGGAAAACAAGAAGTAAAATTCAGGGTTAAAAGTAAGAACAAAGCTAAAAATAATATAGCTGCACATTTCTTACTGGTTTGTGGACAAGTCAGACTATGTAAAAAATTTCTTCCCTGAGGAAAATTTTAGTTGGACAATCAGATTACAGAATCAAAGCAAAAGAAGAGTACAACACAGATCAAGTTCTATACTTTGAGAGTGTACCTGTCAATAGCTTGAAGATCATTTGCTGGGTTCCATGTAGGATCGAACAGTATAACAACATTGGCACCAACAAAATTAAGACCCAGTCCACCAGCCCTAAAAAGCAAAAATTAAAAAATAGAACTATTTGACAGTGAGAAAACCTTTTTTTTTTCCCAGTGTATTAGGTCCATATTGGTATATCCTTCCACAACATAAAAAAAAAAAGAGCACAATAGAGATACTAACAATAGTGGGGTACAGCTTTGTGTTACTGTTGCGTTAATAATCACCAAGTACTCAAATAACCACTGGTGTAAAATGCAGTCTTCTCACCTAAGTAGCAAGAAGATTACAAACTGTATGACTAGCTGAGTCATAACCAACTGATATCACCTTGATATAGTAGAAGACATGACTGCTATTTCATACCCTCTGAGCCCTAAAGAGACCAACTCCCCCAACAATCATACTGAAATACATAACCACTTTTATGCCAGCTAACATTACAGAAGCAGGAAAACTATAGCTTAAATAAAGAGTCTGCATTAGATTTTACTTCCTCTAATCCCCGTACATAGTTTTGACAATAATGCTATGCAGCTTCCACTAAAATGGTCACAGTCTAGGGTAAGTCATATCTGTAAGAATTAACAACTGTCACAAGTACATTTGTACAGTATGTCAGTCAACCGTTAAAAATGAAGTTGGCCACACAGCTGCCTATGAGCAACAATCATACCAGTTATTCCAAGGAAAAAAGTCACTGTAAGAAAATTGTCTACTGTGGGGGTTAGGAGTCACAGGAGTACCAGTTACATCATCTTATAACATTCAACAGCTGTAGTCTGCTTTCAGGTAAAGCCTGCAAGCCAGTAAAGAATTTGAGCGTATGCATAACCTGATGTACCTAACTAATGCCCTGCTGAATCCAACAAAACTGCTCAGTTACTTGGAGTTTGGCATGTGCATAGCTGAATGATTTGATAGGAACAAAAGTGAGGAATATACCACTTCTCATCCAGCTGCAAAACAAGCAAATACTGAAAACTCTTTTCAATTGGCTCAACCAGCATTCCTACAAAAAGAGGCACGTTCCTAAATAAGTACACGCTAAATACTATTATTAATTTAACTATTAAAACAATTCTTCACATTAACATAGACAGCACTAATTTCAAGTGTGGTTTTTTCCAGAATGAGGTACCACAAAAACAAAAGTCAATCCCATTTAATTTACCAAGCAGCTAGTTTTAACAGATTACATTATATTCTACTTGTTTAAAGCAGTGGGAAAGGTAAAGTTTCCACGTATAAGAATGAAGACAGAAACCAAAAGCTTATGGAGCCCCACCGCTTTTTGGTCTTCATGGAATCCTTGTCAATGTAAATACAGTTGTGGCCTCTTCCTTCCAGGTGTGGTGTGGTGTGCGTTAGTTAAATCTGGAAAGGGAGAGGATGTGGGAACCTGCCAATATTAACGGAGGTTTCCGGAGGATGAGCGTTCTCAAAGTTTGAAATGCTGAATAAAAATCTTTGTATTTTTCAGAATACCTTACTGTATTTCGGAATTTTGGTGTATTTCTTTTTAGTGAGGACAGAATTCAGCCTCTCATCTTACCAAACCAACCCTGCAGTCAGACTGAAACGTTAAGTCAACATGTTTTTCCAAATACTTTCTCATAAAATTTGCAATATTTGGAACTGAAATATGAATTAAACCTCAGTGCAAAGCCTTAGTGCAAGTAAAACAGACTGACCATAAAGATTAACTAAACAGGATACTTAGCTTTATAAAGATTTTACCTTTCCATATTTTTAGGTATGCCGCAAAAATTCAGATATTCCAAAACAGAAAAAGAATGGCTCCTACATCCTTCATGGGCAGAATGAATGCAGTAGTTACTTTGCGCATTGTAAAGAATATCTTCCATTTTAACTATCATTTCAACTATCTGCTAGTCATTACTGCAAGATGGTCCATGCAAATTACTATAAAATGGCTCAAATGAAGATCCCTGTATGAAAGGTCTCATAGCAGCTGTGTTACAAACAACAGTTTTCAAAAGATCACCTTACTTAAAACTGCACACTGTGTTAAATAAATGGCTTGTTTTTCTATCCTGCCACTGACAACTTAATACCTCCATGTTCAGAAATTACAAAAAGTATCACATTAGGAAAGTTTCCATGAAAGCTTTGACTATGTAATTCTATTTACTGAGGTAAGTTTTTTTATAGTTAATAAGTTCTGTTTGAGTGATATCTCGTAGCTGACAGTTCTTTTGAATTTGATTGCATGCTCATTAAAAATGATTTGCAACATAGCTGTGAAGAATTCAAGCTAAAAAAAGCCCTGTAAAAGTAGCGGACAGCAGTCCAGTAATTGAGAATGCTGCAGGTAGAATGGAAGTGTATACTGTAATGTTTCATAATAAAAAACTGTCTAAAAATTTCTGTAACCATCACCTCTTCATCATCTAAGCACTTCTCTTTACATAAAAAAAACCCAGAGAAGCAGAAATAGATTTTAATTTATAATTATCCCAGAGGAATTAATCTAGAGGAAGACTAGCATGGAAAACCTGAAAAGAGCAATTTAGCTTTAAAGGTAGGAATACTCACTGCTTTTATTTCTTCCAGAACACTATGATGGAACAGGACTATGTAGACTTCACTATTGTACATACACAGTTCCCCTTCTTCAGGCTAATCAGTGTCAATGGAGTTGCAAGCTCTGACATTCCTCCATCAAGTTACAGCAACTCCAGCAATTATTTTAATGTTTCTAAGCATGCCTCCAAATGCCCCTCTCTTCTTCCAAATAATCATATATTTTCCCAGCAACACTAGCACAGGACTGCAGTATTCTGAAACTGATTATACTTAACGAGCCTTAGCAGTTCCAACAGATGTATACCTATTTTTCCATAGAGCTCAAGGCTGAAATTCATGACATATACCTAATGGTTTGATGGAATTTACAAGCTCTGAAGAAATCAATCATATTTTCTGTCAACACCCATAAAATATATTTATCCATATAGTTGTATTAGAGTCATAGCTATCTATAAAAGCATTATGGATAGCTATATGACTGTGTTTGATACTAACATTAACTGCAAGACTTGAGGTCAAGCTATAGAGATAGACAGATTTTTATTTTTTTATTGTTTAAGGCCCCATTTCTCAAAAAAACTCACCAACCAATTAAAATCAGGATTTCCAAATGTTTACGGGCAATACATAGGCAATTCCAGGCAGAAACAGCATTTTGCTGGTATAGAAAAAATGGAATACAAAACCATGAACACTGTAAATTTAACAGTGAATTCATCACCACTGTCTGCACTGTAACTCACTAATTTATAGATTCAGCTTCCTGTTTAAAGTTGTATGTTAACTGTGCCAGTGGAATATAATGGCAGATTCAAGATCACTATGCAGGGAATTCACCCTTTGCAGAATGTATTTCTGTAGCCAAAAGACTGTGCAAGTATTTTCAGCAAAAATCAACATTTGGCTCTCCAAGCAATGGGACTTTCAGAATACATACAAGTTGACTACACAGAACAGTTGGCCAAAAACTTTGCAAGAAAGTACAGACAGAAGAGTATGACCCAATTCTGTCAACTTACCATAATATACTGTAAAGTCCTAATGCCTGAAATCTGAGTAAGAGGAAAGATGAATCTCTTGCAGAGTAGAACTAGAATAAATCACTTTCTGATTTCCAAACAATTACCAAATTAAAGCTGCTTCCATTACTGTATATCAAGCAAGCAAAAAGATCACTTCTTGTTATCTGTGATAAACTACACAAATAATTGTACCTTCTGTTTTGCTTATTAAACGCTAGTTATATTGACTGCAATTCCATCATTGTTTGCTCCTTCCATTCACTCAGTAAGATGAGAAACACTAAAAACAACAGAATCAAGACTTGCGTCTCAAGCACCACCAGCCAGCACTGAAAGCTCACCAGTCTCTGTATTCACAAGCTCTCATAACAGAGAGGAAAGTCCATCTCTGTTTACCTGACCTTCATTTGTATTTCTATATAAGTTAATGGAAAAGAACTGAAAAGGTTATGATCACACAACTAGACTGGTAGAAGCACAAACTAGAGAGTCTTTTCTTATGCTACAGATGTGCTAATTCCCTGCTGTCTTCAGAGACAAGGAACAGGGACTCACAAAGGTCTTAGGGACCTAGGGAAGCTGATGGCCAGATTCCACAGTTGATGGAAATTACAAACAAACATGCATGACCAATACCACAAACCTCTTAAAACCCTGCCCACATACACCAGAGAGTATCTGAAGACAGTTCTGACATGCACTTGCAATAGTCTTTAAGATTATGTCTGACTTCTAATTAAACAGAGGTAGTGTGGATCCTCCTATCTAACTCCAACATGCACGCTTTCAATAAAGGACTAAAGTGACTGTATAGGCAAGAACAGCACTTTCATCGAGTTTCACGGAGTTTTCCTCTGGGCAGGAAGATTAAAGCTTCTCTTTGTTCCCTTTCTGCCCTTGCCTGGTAACAAACTTCATTCAAGAAGAAACATAGAAGTAGCCAGAATTAAAAATAAAGAAAAAAGAAAAAAATAGTCATTAATTTTAGTTGAACATATTGCTCTATTTCAAAAGAATTCACTATCCATCATAGATTGCTAAGCAGATCCAATAGGTAAATACATTTTTAAAAGACAATCAAGGATTGTTTGAAGTATTTTAAATAGATATATGCTAATTAACATGGTTAATAAATTACAGTAGCACCAAGAGATAATTTTTCAGTTCAATATAGCATTTCAAGTTCACGCTCACTTGCTAATTCTACTAGTACAGTACAAGAAATTGAGTTTGTCTACAATAAAATGAAAGCTTTTTGTGGATAATAACATCATAATAATAATAAAAATAACAATAACAATAACAACAACAACAACGTTTTAATAATATTTAAAACTGGTTTCCTCACTCCTACAGCAACTGGAAATTTAAAACTAGGATTCAGAAGACCCATTTGTTTCAGATATTAGAAGTCCTCATAAAGCAGAGGAAAGGGGAAGGGAGGAATTCTCCAGATACTTTAAGAAGCTTCAGACCACAGCAGTGAGTCTATGTTTACTAACAGACAAGAGAACAATTCACTTCCTTAAAAAAGTGACCCCTCACAAGGTCATCAATCAAAATGCAGAGTAACCTGTTCACTAAGCATTAGAAAGGCAGAATGAAACAGACTAAAAGTTAAATTTTCTTACATTGTAGATACAAGACATATGTTAATTTCTTGAATGCTGTTGAACTCTCTTACAATTCTGATCCTATCTTCTGATTTTGTATTTCCATCAAGTCTTCGGTAATCTAGCCCAGATGCCATACAGTATTGTTCCAGCACATCTAGCAACTGGGTGGGGGTGGGGAAAAAAAAAAAGATTAAGTGCTTACTGTTATCTTTTTAATTAAACATAATCACAGAGGCCATGTTTCCCAAATATATTTGCAATAGACCAAGCACTGAAAATGAGAGTAGATCTTCACCATTTTGGTATTAACATCCTTGACTCTCCTTAGCTGTGATTCTACAGCATTCAAGGTGATTAATGTTGGTCTGCTGTGGTTTCACTCGGTCCTCCAACCCTGGCTGCCTGTCCCTTCTTTAAGTGATGCTGAATCAGTTCAACCCAATAAGCTGGCAGACAACTTTTAACAGTTTCCTACCATCTTAGTAAATTACAATGACTTGAAATACAGTAAATGAGCACCAGAGCCAGCACAGAAACACACTGATATGCACAGTCAGTTCAGAGGGATGGAGTGACAGACCACAGTAAGCAGCAGTCAGTCTGGTCTTGAACACCCTGAAGGACAACCCAAGAGACATGAGCATTTTACTACAGCATCTAAATATTAAACTTGCAGACTTCCTTAAAGCCACAAAATTATTAAATATTTAAGACTCTGACCTGTCATTCACACTATTATTTTTTAACACTTTTTAGTGCTATCATTACAAATATTTAAGTAAAGAAAACCATACTGTAGATTGCACCATTTCAGGAAACACATTATTCCCTAACAAGAAAATCAAGGAGCAAGTCCCTTAAAAGTGAAATGCACATACACCCCTAGCTCCAATTAAACATTGTTTTAAGTTCATACCAACTAGTGTAGTAAGTTTCAGGGTGTAAGTTTCATCACTGCTGATGGTCAAAAACCAGCAGAACAGAGGAAATTTAACTACTTTCAGTGCTAACACAAAGATTGTATGATACTTCCATCATAATTTGCTGCTCTAACTCAAGACATACCAGCTGAACTCAGTATGAGCTATCTACATCTGAAGTAATACAAGAATTTTAAGAAACTCTAAGGAAGGCAGAGTGTTACATTTGTTTTGCTGTCACCATTTTTATCAAGCGATAACATAAGGTTTCAATATGCTTCTGGAATACAGCACACTATCCTTATCGTTATTTCCCATAGTACAGAGAGAAAGGAAATGTGGTTGACAGCTGTCATCTCAGTGCTTTACACTTCAGAACTCACTGCTGCAGTTAATTGATAAAAATCATACGGAGCTCACCTTTGTGGAAAAGGAGAAAAGAAGAACTTTATCCTTAGTTTTTTGGAAGTGATTTAAAAGCTGCTGAAGGACCTGTAAACGAACCACAGAATACAAACGAAGAGGTTTTATCTGCAGGTCATCTCACACACACTTACATGTGTTTTCAACCTTTAAACAGGCTACACTGTAATTAATTGTTTGTAAAGCCAAACAGAGGCATAACAAAAAACACTACTAACATAACAAATGTGCCAAAGGTAATGGAGATGCTGGACCTATGCATTTTTCAGTGATCTACATGGAAATCCTGCTGTAAAAAGGCAATCATATCACTAACAGGTAAATTCAGAAGCTATTTATGTCAGGGCAACAAAATATTACTTATCTCATGCACTAGCTCACCTTGTGAATTTTTGCATTTAACAAATGCACAGAATTCCCTTGAAAACATGAAGGTCTGTTTTAAGTTTTCTGTACTACATCTGAGTTCAGAACTTCTTGGAACTTGTTTCTTAAAATAATCAGTGAGATCTATGCCCCTCCCCGCTCCCACTCTCGTCTGTTGCTCTGTTTACAGTAGGATCCAGCTTCCCAGACTCTGCACAGACCCTGAAATGCCAATAATCCGCCCACACACAATGTTCTTCTGGTGGGGAAGCAAATAATCCAGAGCCTTGTGTATAATAGTGATACTGTTATTTTCAACAGGAGCATGTCCACATCTGGCAATGGCAGCTCCAGAGTACCATGCAGAAGAAACACACAAAGGGGAAGAAGGAATTTTCTGTACCATGTCTGTAGCTTTCTCCCACTGGGCAATAAATGTTTTAAAATTTATATTTATTCAGTGATAAACAAACAGTTAATCAACACTGATTTCAGTAAAAGCCTAACAAATCTTTGATAACCAAATAATGATGAATATTTATATTAATTTTACAGTTCTGGATAATGTCTAGAATATAAAATAGTAATTATACATCACTTACAAGCCCTTTTGTATATGTTAGCCAGCCAGTTTTAAGTGAAAACAAGGTAGAAACAAGATAATTCTTGCTTGGTTTCTTTGTACAAGAACATATAAACCAGGATTTATTTTACTGAGAAAAAATCCGCATCAGGTAATTTAGCAAGAGCTAAATGACTTACATTTGCATTTTATTTAGCCACATTAAGAAAAAGAAACAGAAGAAAAAGTGACATGCTTTTAAAGTAGAAGGAGTTTCACTACTGTATTGTTGTTGTTATTATTAAAGTACGGGTCAAATAATTAATTTCCTACAGGAGAACAAACAAACAAATCCACCCAGTTTGTTTAAATAAAATGGATCAATGTCATGCCCACTGAGATTTCAGATATTCTGGAGTAAAGAACAGGTCTGACAAACACGGAAAAGTAACGAATGATTTTGCACCAAAGAGAAATAAATTCTGTGCTTGCGCACCAGAGTATTATCCTGAAAGCTGTTGGTCTGAAAAAGAAATACTTCATCATACCCAAGCAAAAGTTACATGCACTTTGTAAGAGCCCACATGGATTCAAATGCCTATCTCCCCATTACTATACATTGTGAGTTGCCTGACTGATGAAATTTTTACCTCTCACATTTGAGAATACCTTGTTTGTATACAGATGTCCAAGTTACCCTACGGTGTTTTTAAACCTTTAAAACCATGCCTGCCTGCCTGGGTTAAGTTTATGTTTAATGGCAGAAATTACTATTATTTGCAAAGTGCTCTGATAGACTTCCATTTTCCCACTGAACTAATGATAACATGCAAGGCAAAAATAAATAAATCAATCCAGGAGATGTGTATTAAGAACAGTATTCCAAAACTGCACAAATGGATGTCTGTGGAAATATTACATGTGTAGTTTAAAAAAAAAAAAAAAAAATTATTTCAAGTACCCAGACATTTAATAGCCCTTTTCAATTAGAAAGCATATAGAGTCTCTCTGAGCTAGAATTTTAACAATCAGACAAGGTAGTAATGAGAATTACTGCAGGCTTTTAAAGTTACCCTCATTCATCTTGACTTTTTTTCCAAGCAGTCCCCAATACTTCTGTATGGACAGTCTGCAATCTTTGTGTTTCAAAAGCAATGGAATCATTTGTCCTTGCACTTTGCAGGTCCACACTGTCTTACTTCATGAGAGAAAAATGGTGGTTTCCAAACAAGGCACACTCATTTCAATTCTCAAATATTCAACTATTTCAAGTTAAAAATCTAGGCATGAAATTCACCTTGCAATAGAAAGTGTAAGCAAGTCTTCTGAAAACTGTATGTTCTGCAGTATGATTGAAAATGAGGGGTAATTCCACAAAAAAAAGCTGAAGCTTAGATCACGTTACTGCATTATTACCTATTTCCCACTGTAACAAGGACATATTAAGAGTCATAGGTGTACCATCAATGCTTGTATGTGTACATTTGGATTACAGGGACTGTTTCTTCCAGGCTCTTGTTATAATCTTAAATTCAGAACAGAAAACCTGGGGCAGTACATTGTAAATGCTACAGCTTGCAAAACACACAGAGATGACTGCAGCCACAGCACAAGGTAGGACATGAACACCAATATGCCATTCTCTCACGCTTACATTCAAGCAATTCTAGTTTTACTGGTGGCGTAGGCATATTCCATAATACAAAAAAGTACGTTTCCCTGTGGTTTTTATCTCTGCTTGGTGAGAGAACAGAAGATACTTTAAGTTGATAGGTTAATCTTTTCAGCTCTGCAAAACAGTTAAAACTGCTTAGCTATTAACCTTCATAGACAAAACCCAGGCTTCCCCCCCGCACGCTGAATAAATTCAAATAAATGCCACAAACTTTTCCTTTGCAAATATGCTCATCTACAAAAGAATAATCACCTGCGCCAAAACTTCTGAGTAGCCTGTAATTTAAAGGATTAGATAATACCTATTCAGTCTATACTATCAGATGAAAGTTACAGAAGTATTTCAATTAGTTCCTAGAATTTATTTATAGAACAGAAAATGTGAAGACTACAGTGGTACATGGCTATGAAAAATATTTTACTATCATTTGTTCATTTATTTCCAAACAAACATGTTAAAAATATAAAAGGTAGTTTTCAAGCTCTAGTATCTGTTGGCTCTCCTCTGATTACTTTCTGATGGTAAGAGGACCTTCTATATTTAAATACCTTCTGAATTACTTTGCTTCCAGAGCATAAAAATCAAAATCATCCCAAACAGCTTTTTTTTTTCTAAATTCAGAATAGAAAACAAAAAAGTTAGACAGTATTTTCTCACAGGACAAACCTTCAATGCAATCAGCAGAAAAACAAAACAAAACAAAAACAACCAAACCACCACAACACCAGACACATATGAAGCGATTTTTTGCATCACAATTATTCTGAAGACAAAATTAATGGACTCAAAAAACACCTTATTTTTCAATGATGGCTACTTGGCCCACTACATAAAACTCCTCCTTCCAGGCACAGAGATATCACCACACAATCCAGAATATTCTGTTTACACTAAGATGTATTTCATGAACTGACCCAAAATTGAAGTTCCCCCCAAAAGAGAAAGCAGGCTGTCAATGTAAGCAATTCTATCAATAATTCTTAGATAAATTGGGTCCAGTTTGCAAGGGACTGAAACATACTGTAGATTTCTAAAACAAAGCATCACATATACAAAACCAGAAGTCATCAACAGTGGAAAAATATTCTGTAAGTCTACTGGGCTGTCATAAATGCAGCATTTGAAAAATGCTTCTATTCTACAATTCATAAAGTAAAAAACAAATCAAACAAGCAGAACCCCTCATAACAACATAAGATCAGAATTTCTTTGGTTGGAGGAAAGAAAGGTCCATATTGCTTTGTACCTTTGCCTACTACTACTGCAGTGTAGTGTCTGATCTGACTTTTTAAACAAGTCAGAGTAATAGAATGTTCTGTGAAACAGCAATTTTTTTTTTATTTCCTTTCTTAGTTTTCTACAGAAATTTATATTGCACTTACCCTCTCATCTACCAAACATACTGAAGAAATATTTTTCAATATAACCATTACTTCAAAAACACAAGATTGGATTTTAAAATCCAGTTTCCCATGATATACACTGCACTTTTTTTAAAAAATGGAAAATCTCCACACCTAGGCTCTTCTCAGGAATATGTGCTTATTTAGGGTTTGGGTTTTGTCTTTTTTGGGGGGACTTGTGGATTTCTTTGTCTTGCTTTGGCTTTTTTTTTTTTTTTTAAATTACCTACAACCTATATTAAAAAATACCTTGAAATATAGGAGTATTGATCAGTATAGACTGATAACAAGCTAGAAGATCGAAAATTAAATAAAAAGCATAATATATCAGGAAAGTTTCTAGTGAGATAGAATGAAGATGAACATTAGATGATTCACTAACAACAAAAAAACGACAGGAGTTATGATCATGCCAGTAGCTCACTATTTTTAATCACATATTTCTCATCTCTTTCTACTTATGTTTGGGCAAATTATCCAGAAATGTAAATTGGCCTGGCACTTATCTACTGGTAGCTCAGAGACTGATTTTTCTAACTGTGTGGACCTCCTCAACGTCAAAAGTAAACATTCAACCTGGCTGACATCTCATCAGTGTCAAGCCATCAGCACAAGCTCAGTATACTTAAGATGATCACAGCCTCTCCTCTCTTGCCACCTCAGTTATGCTCTTAGTCTGGCACTGCAATAGCAGAACCTTCTTCCTTACTACCCAAGGCCACTGCACAGAAGCATGAGAAGAGCCTTACTGCTACCAGCCAAGGTTACACCCAACCCACACAGCCACAGCCAGCTGCACCCCTGAGAAGACACTGCAGTCTATGTTGTCCCAGAAGCAACTCAGACTTATGGCCGCAGTTTGCAACAGATTCCTCCCAATAGGCAGTTCTGTAAGCAGCAGGCTTTAAAGGCATATAATTTTGGAACCTCTCTCTTAACTAAGGCATTTTTGCTTGCTTGTGTTGTTCACTACTGTGTCAGAAAACACATAATGAAAATGTTTTAAGGCGGTGCTGGAGTGAAGTATGCAATAGCCCCAAGAGACAAATTTCTAGAGAAAGGAAAACTAGTTTTAACCAATAAAAGAAGAGCTTCATAAGCACCACCAAAGATCGTGGACTTAGTTTTTACAGGTATGTATTAAATATTTGCTGGTAGCTAATTTAACAGTAAAGTTGACTTTCATGAGATAATTAAGTATATATAACAAAGCAGGCCTCTCACATGTATGTAATAACAGAAAAGAAAGATGTTGCTTGCATAATAACAGATCAATGAAGTGATAACAACCATTTCTGTTAAAAAACCACAGCCCTGCCACTGCCTCCCTGCCAGTCCCAACCAACAACTGTGAATATCCAGGTTTATAAAGAGCAAAACTATAGTACACTTCATTCTGCACAGCTTCTTACCCTCCAGTTACTCTCAGCGCAGGAACTCTCCTAAACTAGTACGGTTTTCTTTTTCATGAGCTACATTACACATCTTTTTCAGCTATTCATCCTGTTCCCCTCCAAAATCAGAGAAAGGCATAGTTTCTGATGTAAGGAGTTTTACAGGTTCACACTTAACATGTTTATTTTGTTCATCTTTAGTGTGGCTCCTATTAGCTTCCTTTGATGTCCAAAGGGTTAGAAAAAACAGTAAGCACTCAGTACATCTTCACCAGTTCCATGCTACTCATGATTGGGTAGGTCCCTCTCAAATCCATCCTAAGACATTTTTTCCAGGCTGGAGAGTCCCAGCCTACTTGGCTGCTTTTGCCCCACAGTACTGATCACCTTTGTGGCCCTTCTCTGAGCTCTTCAACATCTAACATATGTTTTTTGAGAGAAGGGACTGGAACTACCCACAATACTGAAGGTGTGCACAAATCATTAAGTCCATAATGATTCTGGTTTCCTCTCTTTTACTTTCCCAAATATTTCCAACTGCCACCAAGTCGATGGTTTCATGGAACTACCTGTCATAATACTATGACCCCAACCCCCTTGACTGTAAGGGCCATTTCCGCGCCTATCACTAAATATGTGAAGCTAACATCTTAAGGTTTCTTTGCATCACAGATTATTCTTATCCAGTCTTTGCTCACAGGCACCCTATCCATGACAGGAGACACCTGCTGTGGTACCACCACCATAAACAGAATGATTAAAAAACCACAACTATTAGGTGTACATTTTCTTATATCCATATACTACAGCAGCAGATCTATTACTAATACATATTTTTCTTCTAAAGTGCAGGTTTACCTTCATTTTTCCACTGTACTTTGGATCTGAAATTGTTTCAAAGGCTGCATCTTTGCTTAACTGCACAAAATCTGGAAAACTGGAAAATACCTGGCTGCACACCCGTTTGATATGTGCTTCCTGGAAGAAGAGCAGAAAGTTTGAATAGGCATTAAAAATTAGAGCTACATTGGGATACCACTAAGCCATACAAGGAGTTAAACAGGTTGAAACAAGTGATCTGCTGAAGTAACTCAAGCAGAAAGAGTTACATGGTTTTATTCAGTTCACTACAGAAGTGCTGGATAAAACATCTCCTGGGTGTTTTGGTTTGCTTAATAAAAAAAAAAAAAAAAAAAAAAAAAAAAAAAAAAAAAGAGGATCTTAATCTTAAACTGTGGATTCTAGTTACTAGAGATGCCCAAAATTTCTTCTCTAGGGCAGAGACTGAAACAGGACTGGCCAGAAGTGTCAGTCTGAAGAACTCTCTTGGGTTGAGGTTTGCATTACCCAACAGTTGTGTACCAGTATTTCTCTTGACCCTCTGGCATGATAAGCTAATATGGGAATTACATATAGTCCCACCAATACGACCAAAAACATTAAGGGAAATGCGTTTAAACTGTTCAAAAGCCATGTAAAGCTCCACTGCTAGAATTTGGGTAGCTCTGAACTTGAACATGACCACATACTTCAAGTCTACTTTTCCAGAGAAACAGAAAATATCTAACCTCTCACCTAAGAATAACACATGTGATGGACTTTAGTATTAGAGGTAAGAAATAGTACAAAATATCAGTGTCTTCACCAGATTTTGGAGAGGTTAATAATTATGTATGCTGTAAAAGACAGTAAGTCTCAAAATACTTATATATTTTTATTTCCGTAGCTATTTAAACTCTCCAATGTTGTTATAACAAAACCTACATATGCAATATACAAAAAACCCCACTGAAAACATTTCAGTATATACTGCATGTAAGGCCCTGGACATTAATAGTAACATTATCTAAAAAGCAAAACTGCTTTAATGGAACAAACTTGCCAAAATTAGCTAGGATTTTCTCGTTTCCATTCCTTTGTGACTTCTCAGAGGTAGTGGTAACATCCCTAAATCTCTTTGCTCATTCTTGGATCTTAAGGTTCACATGCAGGCACTTTTAAAAACTCTGCTGTTTGTGGGTCTTGTTACTTGCCACAGTAATAAGATAAGCTGATACTGTTCTCTTGTTGAGCATTATCTACTAATACATGTTTCTCATTAATTAAAGAAGCTCAGCTCTGAATATAAAGTACTAGAGAAAAAAACTCCCACACATTCTAATTGCCTATTATTTATTTCTTTGCACAAAGATATTCCTCCTACTAGACACTTGTCATAAATGGAACAGAAATGGCACTCCTAGAAATCACTAAAAATTACTCTCCCTCCTAAAGTTCGCCAATGTTTCTATAACCCTTATTTTCAGATATGCATCAACTAAATGAACTTACTGTTGTGTAACATCTCAATCTATAAGGGCTGCAGTCTGAATTATTGAATGGAAAACAAATTTTGCAAAATATCTTAATTTCAGTTAGTTAAGACTTAAAAATGAGGCCAGAAGCAATTTTCATTCAAGAGTTTTCATCGCATTTTCCACAAGTCCATTTTTTAGATACTTCTGAAACTAACCTGCTGCTTGCTAGTGTTGTCCGTCTGCAGCAGTGCAGCATGATTTGCAACCTTCTGTAGGATTGTCAGGTAACTGAAGCACAGTGACTTAATTGTTTCACCGTAAGCATTTACCTACAAAAAAACCAGAAAGAATGTTTATGCAAACAAATATTCCTGAAAATAGAAAATAATCTAAAAAATGCTATTCTTACAAGGTTTAATGCATTAGCAATTCTAAGTAGTACTATAACTGATCCCAAAGAGATGCATACTGTATTTTTAACAAAAATGCAGCATTTTTTTTTTTTCCTCAGCTTTGTGATCCTATTAATAGAAAACATCTTCTCAAAAAGAAAAAAGAACCAACAACTATGTTCATAGCTTACTAAACATTTCAGATACCACGGTATCTACAGAAATTGTTAAGATAACCAAGAATTTCTGAGCAGACAGAAAGACAGTAACTTCAAAATCATCACAGATTGGTTTGGGTAGGCTTTGGGTAACCCTGACCTGCTGGTTATGCTTCTTTTGATGCAGCCCGGGCTGCAACCGGCTTTCTGGGCTGCAAACACACATTGCTGGGTCATGCTGAGCTTCTTGTCAACCAACATCCCCAAGTCCTTCTTCACAGGGCTGCTCTCAATCCACTTATCACTCAGCCTGTATTTATATACTTGGGATTGCCCCAACCCACGTGCAGAACCTTGCTCTTGGCCTTGTTGAACTTCATGATGTTCGCATGGGCCCACCTCTCAAGCCTGTCAAGGTCCCTCTGGATGGCATCCCTTCCCTCCAGCACGTCAACCGCACCACACACCTTGGTGTGGTTGGCAAACTTGCTGAGGACGCACACAACCCCACTGTCCATGTCGCTGACAAAGATGTTAAACAGAGCCGGTCCCAATACCAACCCCTGAGGAACGCCACTCATCACTGGTCTCCACTGGGACAAGCAGCCATTGACCACAACTCTGAGTGTGACCATCCAGCCAATTCCTTATTCACCAAGTGGTCCATCCATCAAAGCCACGTCTCACCAATTTAGAGACAAGGATGTCGTGCAGGACAGTGGCAAAGGCTCTGCACAAGTCCAGGCAGATGACATTAGTTGCTCTTCCTTTATCCACCAACACTGTAAGCCCGTCATAGAAGGCCACCAAATTTGTCAGGCACGATTTGCCTTTAGTGAAGCCATGCTGGCTGTCACCAATCACCTCCTTGGTTTCCATGTCCCTTAGCATAGTTTCCAGAAGGATCCACTCCATGATCTTGCGTGGCACAGAGGTGAGGACTGGCCTGCAGTCCCCCAGGTCTTCCTTTTTTCCCCCTTTTTAAAAATGGGCGTTATGTTTCCTCTTTTCCAGTTGGTGGAGCTTCTGCAGACTGCCAGAACTTCTCAGATATGAAAGAGAGTGGCTTAGCCACTTCATCTGCCAGCTCCCTCAGGACCCAGGGATGCATTTCATCAGGTCCCATGGACCTGTGCACTTTTGGGTTCCTTAGATGGTTTCGAACCTCATCTTCTCCTAGGGTGGGTAGTTCTTCATTCTCCCAGTCCCTGCCTTTGCCTTCTGTGACTTGTTTGGTGCGGCTGGAGCACTTGCCAGTGATTTAAATGTAAATCACATCAAGAACTGTTTGAATGACTTCTTATCCTACAACAGTTAACTTTGTACATTTTTGCTGTAGAGAATAGTAAAGCTTTATAAACATCTCAAGTAACGTAAGTCAAACAACTTCAAAAGTTCTACAATGCAGCAGCAGCAACGGCATCAGCTATTTTTCTGGTTATGGTTGGCTGATTCGACCAATATTCATTTCCATTTCCCTTCTCAAGTTACTAAATTTCACGGTTAACTTTGAAATAAGACAGTCCATAAGAGCACTTAAGCATCTGCAGGCCTGCCTACTGCCCTTTGTGAATCAAGTTCAACAGCATTTTACTTTTTGTACAGAACATCACAAGAAACAGAAGCCTGCAGAGAACTCATGCTAGTATCCATGGAATATTAAACAGGCTGAGAGGGGGATTGTTTTTAAAGAAAGATGCAGAAGACTGAACAAGCTACATCATTTGGAGAAAAAACCCAAACCACTACACAAGAATCAAAACAGGATAGAACGAAAATAGGGAGAAGCAAGTATGACACATATGCTTCTACATGGTTAATAAAAGATGTACTTCATCTGAGCCTACTGAATGATGTGGGCGAAACAAATACAAAGCTAGACTAATTGAGTGTTAAAGAAGTCCAGAGAAGATGGAAGAAATCTGCAAAGCTTTTACTAGTGAACAAAAGTTCTGCTTGTGCTCAATGGCTACTGTTCTCCCTTCAATGAAGCAAAGCAAAGTGCATGTTTAGTGCCGCAGAAAGACACAGTCCAACTGCAGTTATAACACAAGCAAAGCCCACATGACCTGCTGGGTCCAGGATGCCAGGATTTGCAGCTTCTGCATAGACCACCTGAGATGCATGGGAGCAGAGCACCTGACATACTGAACATCCCAATGCAATACCCTTGCCAACATGAACTATATCACAGGTGCACATCCAGAACAACACATCCAGAATCTACTGCATAAATAACAACCACTTGCTCAGGGCATGTGAAGCAGCTTTGCTGTAATCCCAAAGAACCTAACTCCATCATGCTTGCGACGCAGCCACCCGTCCAGTTTCCAGTCACGATTTCCCAAACAGATGGCCTATGACCATGCAGCCATTTCAAACAGCTCTTCATCGGCAGAGTCTCCTGAGAAAACCAGAAAGGCTATGTTCTACAATCCAAACAGTGCAAGTTCTTACTTTGTAACAACAGTTCTTCCTTTTACGGCCGCTGTTGCAGCTACAAGGCTCTCCTGCTCGTAGTACTAAGTTTACATCCTCTGTCTGTAGCACAGCCTGGTACACTGCTTTCTGGAACTCAGTCAGGGAACAGTACACCATCTGTCAAAGAGAACCCCAAAAACACAACTACGTTCAGTATACAATGAAAAGCCAAACAGCACTGCATCAAATAACACAAACCAGGGAACATCGAAAATAAAGTAGAAAACAAGAGTGTATTTGCCTAAATAGTTACAGGAAACACCAAATGGAAAAATGTGGATCTTGACACCAAAATAGAATGAAATTTTAGCCAAAATGTATGTATACTTATTTTATTGCCTCGCAAAATTCTACAAAAAATATTAACATCAAGCTACAAGAATTTGCCGTTAGATTTCTATAAACCTTTCAATCTGGCTTTTCTGGGGGTATAGGAGGAAGGAAAAAACGAGAGAAATAAATGGATAATTGTAACTATGGATTCCCCTCTGCTTTGCCAGCTGCTTAATTTATGCTTTCTTTCCTCTTTTTAGGCACTAGCTGTTGTAGGGCACTACCAAAGGCAGGACAAACAGAATAAGCAATGGGAAGGCAAGGACCTACACAGGGCTATGGCCAAAACTCTTATCCCTCTTCTTAGCGACCATGGGTGGCATCTCCATGACATCTTTAGTCTTAAACAGCAGGAGACAGAAATCCCAAGATCATTCCTCAACCTAGGCCACCCACACAGCAGCAGCACCATGCTGAGCTATAATAATACAGCAGTAACTTGAACATATACTCACATTAACAAGAGAATGAAAAGAATAAAACCTGCTAGATTTAGAAAAGCTATTGACTGACGTTTGTGTTAATCTTTCCTTCCAAAGACAGTTTAGATGACATTATTATACACCGAGAATGAAGAACAAATACCAAATTTTGAAAACAAAACCAGCTGCAAACTGACATATTTGCCTACTTGGGAAGAAAGCACAAATATATGTAATGAGAATTTATCAGAATGCTCACCTATAGTCATAAAGTATTATCACTTCATATAATGTTTACATTAGCCCTGGATGGCCAGGATTAGAGACCTATCAACAATCAGCTTTAGGTTTGGGGGTTTTCTTTTATTTAGTGACCTAAAATGAAGGAGTTAAAAAAATAAAAGCATACTGTTCCATGCATAAAGTGCCAAGCTGCAAATTCAGCAGTCCTACATAGAATTTCAAGAGATCTGCATACATTGCATTGGGTTTGCACGGATAAGTACAAAAGTCCACATAAAATACATGTGTAAATCACTAGTCAGAAGTCTAGCTGAGCATTTTCATGCTTGATTAACTCCATTTCAACATGCAATCATAGTAATTATGTGAACAAAGCACACTACCGCTTGTGCGTTTTTTCCAAGGCTCTGGATCTTCTTAAGTTCTTAAGTCCAAAAGAAAACCATAAACTACTACAGGCATGATGAAAGAGAAAAAATACAACAAGAACAAAAAAGAATAGATATATTCATTAGCACTGTGTTTGAAATGTGCAGGCACTCTTACTCTGTCTTCCTTTTTTGGCAACTGATCACTGATAAGCGCTTTTGTACGTCTCAGGAACCAGCCAGACATTTTTCTTGCTAGCTTCATCATGGCCTGACGACCTGTTGCTAGCTCTCTTTTAGTTGCAGTATGCCTCTGGCCATGCTCCACTGGATCAGAAAATTTCTTCTTGAAATGTACTCTGCTACCCAAAAGTCCTGGTACGGCCCTATTAAAAAACAAAGGAGGCTGGTCTGTGTGTGAAGGAATAACAGCATTTTCTTTACTTCAAGGCAGTCTATCCTCTTCCATGGATTAAAAGCACACCATAAATTGTTTCTGGCTAACAGAAGGAGATCTTCAATTAACAATCACTAGAGAAATTAATAAAAATTATGTATATAAATAGAAACACATACTACTTCCAGACATGCCATTTTGTCATTTACTTTCTGTGACTCTCAAATATTAAGAGATTCCCCTTAGGAAAAGGGTTGCCATCTCCACAAAAAAGAAAGCTCAGCAGACTAACAGAAGTCACAAGTATACAGAACCTTTAAACCACAAAGCTGCTACTGTTCAGGAGCCTAACTGGAAGCTAAGCAGTCATGTTTTCAATTTTTACTGTTTTTATTAAAGTCACGTTATGCAGATATCGCAATTTACTAAATAAAATCTTAAGAAACTCAATAGCAAAAAGAATTTAGTAATCATTAGCAGCACTACATATTGGAACAATCTATTAACAACATCAGCATAGTTTAAATGGACCAGATGCAGCTTACTGTTAAAGTACTTCTTTCCTGGTATTTCAATTCAACATGCATATCCTTATATCTAAGGTATGTTTTCTTTTGTTCCTCCTCTGTAAAGCATCCTCAGCAAGACTTCTATGTTTAGATTTATATCTAGGGTTAGTTCCACCCCTCCCTCTCCATTAAAAATTTTCCTGGACAAGAATGTTGCTTCGCAAATATGCACACGTGCATTTTGAAAAACAGCAAAATATTATTACTTTCATCTTCCAAGTAAGTCAGCACATATTGGACAGAGCAAAGGCACAATGCTGTTCGAAGTTGTGTAATGACTGTCCATCTACTGTGCAGAGGACAGAAGAAGAAAAAAACAGTGTCCTTAGAAAAGGAAGGTAAACATGGCGGTGGGGAAAGAAAGTAATTTTAACTGTTTCCCAAATTCCCCAAAGAAGCTATATAAGAGGAGGTCCAAATGTATTAAATAACTGTAAAATTCATACCAGTAGCTTACCTCCATAGATGTATTGGAAAAACATACCTACATTCTCACAAAATGTTGCGGTTTTTTAGGGGGAGGGCTGTGGTTTGTTGTTGTTTTGACTCTATCCCAGTCCCACTGCATGGTTAACATATAGAGGTGTTTGGCCATAAAAAAAGATATTTTATTTACCAGTCCATAACACACCAAAGTTCCTTCATATTGTTTTGAAGAATGGTTCCAGTAAGACCTATGCGAACACTGCATTTTAATGACTTCATGGTTTGAGTTATTTGAGCCTTTGGATTCTTGATTCTATGTGCTTCATCCACTATCACAGCAGACCATTCTATACTGCAGATCAACAAGAAATATTTTATTAACTGAAACTACTTATTCCCTCATCCCACATACACATTAAAAGTGAAGTCAGACACACAAGTAGCTGTGATTATTATAAGACTCTGTTCCTTTTTTATTTTTCTGTTTTACATTGTATTATACTACTTGGTTTCTTCATATTCTGGTTAGTAAATTCAATTGCCATAGTTAAATATAATGGCTAAACTACACAGTCAAATAAATAAACTACTGATAACTGTACAAACTGCTTTCTGTAAAGAACGCAGCTTCAATCTCTGGAGCAATCAATCCAGTAAATCTCAGCAGCACTAATTCCACTCATATGTAAGATTTAGAAAAATTAAATAAATTTCCGAAGGTAAACTACTGAAACATGCTTAACACAGGTATGCTTCATTTTCTCAACAAAATCTTTCCAGTGTAACTATAAGTAGACTGAAATAATTTCAATCTGTGTGGTTTCCTACATGAATGCATCACTAAACTTCTTTAATATCTATATGATACCAATATGGCAGGGGAGTTTTAATATTTTGTGATTCTGTGACTAGGAGGAACATATCTAGAACCAGGGACTGAAAGGTATTTTGCAGCCAAGTTCAAGCATAAAACTTGGAGGTAGAATGACCTGGATACTGTTTAAGTCATCAAGTCCCCAGGAAGACATGTATTAGCTTTATAAGATTGCTAAACTATATATATATATATATATATATACACACGAATGAGTATTTCGGAACACAATCATATGTACTTTGATGATACTTCAAGCAGCAAAAAGCTAAAACAGACATGTTTAGAAGGAAACCTGTCTCCTGAGCAGGCTGCATTTAGTTCACTAATCTGAAGGCTGATCTTGTGGCATTTTTGATGCCTGCTAAATACATTCATTCATATCCGAGTCCCTTACATTCCTAAAATCTGCTAAAAATTGGGAGTTTCTGAAAGGAGACTAACAGATGAACACATGCTAGCTCCTTCAACTTAATCTCTCATTATGCTGATTTACATGCATAACTGAGCCTATGTATTCTTATTAGTAATAATTAATTAAGACCAGTTTTGGCGGCCAATCCATCATTCTAGCTAAGCAAGACACATAGCCTCTTCCAGTGTCAACGTTATAGGCCCATCCAGCCACATGCTGTGCAGAAACAGTTTAGTTAATTTGTATGCTGAAGCAATGTATTTGCAAGCAGTCAGTCACATGTCAGATCTGTTCTGCACACCCACCTATTTCCTGACCACTGCCTATTCAATGACCAAAACTGAAGAGTTCCTCAGAAAGACAACAGCAGGAGTTAGGGTACTGTTAACACAACTCCTTTAGTATTCTATCTGCACTTTTTCAGACCTGAGCACAGACACAGATGGAGATCTGACTGTTTTGTCCTGGTGGTCTGGACAGCCATCACCACTCTGGAGCCTGGAGCTTTCCCAACACATAAAATGACAAGATCTGCAGATTCACTGACAACACCAGCTACTAAGGGCAGGCTGCTACTACTGGCTATTCACACAACGTGTACCCTACTTCCAAGATAACATAAGGAAAGAGGACCACTAGGATCAGATGAGAGGCCAAGTACTCCTAAACATTGCAAAACAAAAGGCAAAGCTCTCCAGTTTGAAAATGCTGACAGCTATGGAGCAAATAAAGTAAGATTTCTAATACAATCTGCTGTCAGAAAAACCTCGATTCTGCTAAGTCCCTCAGTGTATTTAAAACTACATATACAAACACGTCTTATACCTCAGAGTTTTTAGGACTCAAGAATTTCATCAAGCTGGTGAAAAGTGCAAATAACAAGGAAAATACCTTTTGATTGCTAAATACCTTTTTAGCAAATACCTTTGCTAAAAATTCCACATTTTTTTTCTCCTTACACTGTACTGAAAGATAGAAATAACTTCTGCATAACTTTTAGGTACCACTGGTTTTCAGGCAGGCAATTCCTGCACCTTTTAGAGAACACTTCATGAATGGATTAACAGCAAAGACTAGCTTTATGAAAACTATTCAAATGCTTACTTCTCCAAAGCATCCCACTACAAAGATAGTAGAGGGTAAACTCCCCAAAGATAGTTAAATAGGATTCCCCTCTTCAGCCCAGTGAGTCATTGGATTTAGCAGTAAATACATTGCACAGAAAGAAGAAGTACTTGTAAATAACAACGCAAAATTAGACAGTTAAAATTCTGCATGTAGAAAAAGACATTAAAATAATTACCTGTTAATTTCATCCAAATACAGGCGAAGTATCTCATATGTTGTAAGGGCAACTTCACATTTCCCTTGCTTGATACGACTCAAGTCATCATCTTTTTTACTGCCATGTAAGACAGAGACCTTGAAGTACCCCCATGTGTCTAACTCATCCTTCCAGTTGTACAGCACTGAAAGAGGGGCTACTATGAGGAAAGTCTGAAAACAAATAGATGTTACAGTATTACTGGAAAAACTATAACATAGCACTTTCTCAATAAGGAAAAATCAAAATGTTGAGATTTATTTTACTGCCTAGAGCAGTCTGAACTCTTTAATTCTGTCACTTCAAAGCATAATATAGGAAATACCTGAATAGCCAACATAAATTCAAAAGTAATCATTTTACTCAGAGTATGTAAATAGTACAGAAGAAAAATACTGTAACACTAAAAAAAAAATTACCAAAGTAGTGCTACTTACTCAAATTACACTCTAACAACTGCAATAAGACATAAGATACTATCACTTTTCTTTGTTATAGCATCTGTATCTGTACACCATAAAATGTTTTGCAGATGGAGAAAACAAAAGAATGAAGAGGGTAAGCAGCTTCCACCAATTCACAACTCTCATCATCATACAACTTCAAAACAGAAAGGCATGAAAAGGGTTTAGAAATTTAAGACAGCGCATACAACTCATTTAATATCATAGAATACTAAGATCAGTGAGGTGGGAAGGGACCTCAGGAAGTTTCTAGTCCAGCTTTCTGGTCAACACAGGGGCAACACTGAATTCAGACCAGGTCATTTAGGGCTTTCCCAATTCAGGTCTTCCAAACCTCCCAAGGATGAGGGCGGTCCACAGCCTCTCTGTGTGACCTGTTCCAATACTTGATTGTCCACTAAGTGAAATTCTTCTTCTCTTATTCCCAGTCAGAAGCATTCCTGGTTTTTTCGTACAAAGTGCTATCCCTTCAACTCTTCCTCTCTGTATTTCCCGAGGAACCTGTATCCATTATTCACAGAGCTATAGTCATATGAATCATTCTGCCTGTCAAATATTCCAATTATTCCAATAAAATAGAAATTGCATGGGTCCTGTGATGGGTAAAATTAAAATGAACTTCAGATTTCTCTCATTCACACAGAACTTTTACATGCATCTTTATTTGCTGTAACTGTATTTGATTACCCAGATTGTCAGTCAGACTTACTTCTGACCTTATTCACAGTCATTCAGGAAAATATGTGACGTCACAAGAATATTAGCAATAAATTTTCCAAACATATGCATTTGCCTTAATTATTTAAATATCCTGTTAATATAGATACACATGGTTTTTGTACTTTAGAAACACAATCACACGAAACTATAATTTTCTACTCACCGACACAAGCTTTTCAAAGTACTCTAGCCACTAATCTCATTCAGGTATTTGCAAATGTTTTGCGCTAGTGCAGACCAACAGCATTAGCAGATCAGACAATAACAGCTAGATAATGCATTATGACAGTCTGGAAAACTGAAGGCTTCCCTAGCATTACTAGGGAGGCCATGAACTCCTAATCTACCTAAGTAGCTGAATTTTAAAAATGAATATATATAAAGTCCTGAAGCAAACAAACAAAAAAAAAAATCCAAGTATTGCTTTTTACCAAAATCCTTAAGCTTGTGTCACTAAAAGCTGTACCTTCTTGGGGTTAGTCTTTGAGTCTTTTTTCATTGTTCTCCGTAAAAATTCTGGCATATTATTTTCAATATCCTCACGTGTTCCCTTTTTGTGCAACACTGCAGCCAGAAATGAAATTACCTTGAGAAAGAAAACAATTCTCAGTGATTATGTACAAAAAGCAAACAGAAATTGAGTTATATTGAAAATAAACATTTAGGACAAAATCCTGGACAGGATTCAGTAAGGTGGTTTGGGGAGGCGATTGGGGTTTTGTTTGTTTCAAATCTATCTCAGTTTCTAAAATGGGAAGCCCTTCCCTTGGAGATTCCTGAATTCATGATAAGAGGAATTAATTGTGCTATTTTACTCTTTCATCCTCTCAAGTGGAAAAGTCCCAAAAATACAAAAGAGACTATGAATGAGCCAGGAAAAACTAGAGATGAGGCATGCCTTGCAACTCTCCATTTTCAGAAGGACACTTGAATCTTAGATGAGAAAACAGAAGGAAGAGATACTTGCTAACTATACTCCCAATGCTACTTCTGCAATCAAGGAAGAAGAGCTTTAAACTAGAGGTTCTATTTTCACTAATATGTTGTTTTCTGTATGCCCCATTCCTTCCAATTCCTGTTGCTAGCTTCAAAAGCAGTTCCTTCTGTTGTGTTGGGGCTATATTCTGTCATCTGCCTCAAACAAATCAAGGTAATTTTGCTTTGATTATGAGACGACACTTATTATAATACATCACAGCAAGGACAAACATCCCAGCATAGGCTACTCCAAGTTGCTCCCGTGGTAATCCAAACCAGGAAGAAGGCACAGAGATAGCTGGCCAGAACATGCAAATCCATAAAATCCACTCGGGCTAAATGGTATCCATGGGGCTAAGCAGCAGCAAGGACCAGATGCATCATCAGAGAGGTGCCCTTCTTTTGAAAACAGGCCCCTTTTACTCAGAGCAACCAGCTCCAGACACTTCCTTTTGCAGCTGCTGCACATCTGCTCATAGCAGGGCAGAGGTAAAGCTGTCAGCTGTTGATTTCTGAAAAAGAGGAAATTTCCAGAGCCTTCTCCCCCTAATGATGGTGGGGAAAGAGCCAGCAGGAGTGCAGAAGTGCAGGAAAAATACCTGAGAAGAGTAAAGGTAGATGAGCAGAAGAGAGAGGAAACCCATCACATATGGGGCCACAGAGTGGGAAAGAGGTATACAGAAGAAAATCAAACACTTTTAAGCATAAGATTTCATATAAACTGACGCTAAGAGGAACTGCAAGTTTGCACATTGTTTGGCTTTAATTTTTTTTTTTAAACCTTTTGAGAATCAGAATAAAATTCAACCAAACATAAAATCTCCATGTGCCTTCCAGATCCTCCATCTTTGGAAGAATAACGCATCACAAATTTGTAACAATAGCAAAGGCTGTAAAAGGGCAACTCTTATGAGAAACCTTTGGCTCTTGCAGATAAAGCAGGAAGCCACCAAAAGGCCTTGATAGGAAACTAACTTACTGCAATCACATTAAGAAACAACATTATTCTACTTGCCTCCACCTCAGTTTCAGCTTGAAATGAAAGAGCCGTACAGTCAGGCCAACTTAAGCAAAAATCAGTTCAGAATTACAAAGAACATTAAAATGCAAAAGTTTTCTAGGAAAGTCTCTGTCTCATAAATCATCCTGTAATTTAGAAACAATAAGGTTCAGCCAACTGACAAGCATAAAACAAGTTTTCTATAAGACTAAATCAGTTACTTGATGAAGTTTAACTAATATTTCTTCTTTCATACATACTAATCTTTTTTAAACAAGTCCCTTTTACCTCATATCCACTGAACTGCCTTTCGCATGCTGAACTTGAACAACGTAAATACTGTGTTTCATAAAAAAACCACAAGATATTCTTCAAAACCTCTACCTTTCTTCTGCAAACTTGACACTATGATTAAAAGAAATAACGAATAGATGTGAATTCCACGCAGGAACACACTGTTGCCGAGTGATAAACATGACCAGATCACTACAGAATCAGCTCCAAGATTCAAAAAATACAAGAGATGCAAGCAAGGCAACTCAATTTTTTCCCCTAGTTTACTACTATCTTATACAGGTGCTTCTTACTATATTAAATCAGATTATTTGCAGTTCTGAGTAGAAACAAACTTCCATAACTACCAAATTCTTAAACAGCCATGGACAAGAAACATGGCAAAGCTTAGGTAAAACACAAGGTAAATGGATGTTTAGTTTTAATAAACATCTGTTAAAAGAGCAGCAGCAGCTACACAAATCCATGATGCATCTCTAAATGCTCTATCCAAAGAAGTTTTGCCAGTTTAGTTTACTCACTCTTGTGAAGTTTGCTACAGAACAATACTTCTTTGCACTGAAGGGTGTCTGTCAACATTCTCCTAAATAGAAGGGCAACAGATGCTACAGCCAGTATTTGTCAGTGAAGGAATGAGCTTGCATTTGACACATGGAGGAAGAAAAGACAGGGGTACAAAGACTAGCCACCATAGGATTCAAGCTGCTAACTTAAAAAAAGACAGATTAAAGAGAATTTTCAAACATAAAGACATCCTAATTTTAGTAAAATAAATAAATCGTTTGGGCCACACTGATTCAAAGCATAATGGAAAAATCCAGCTATACTTTGTCCTTTCATCAACCCGAGTCATATTTCCAAAAGAGTGATAAAAATAACATGGAACATTTAAGCACTTTTTGCAGAGATGGGAGTATATGTGTCTGCTTCTTCTCGTTCCCAGTACAGTTAAACTATTTGCTTTCAAGAAAAAAGGAAAAAGACATTTAAAGAGCTACAGTCAAATAAGTGCTGTAAGTACTTTCAGCATACTCCAGTGTAAATTATTTTCATGATGCACAGGTAGCAATCCTCTAAGGAAATGCAACATAAAATGAATACTAACATTTTAACTATTGTAATTACCCATGTTTACACTAAAAGGGGCCACATCCCAGTTTTGTGGCCTGTCAGGAGTGAATCTTAAATCGGCAATGGCTCCTGGCTCTAATTGCTGTCCTGGACAGTCACATCCTGCCTCCTCAAACTCCACAATAGCAAAGGGAGATTAAGCTCCACTGAGGTACCTTTTCTTAAATACTTTATTTTTAAAAAAGATTTACAACTCACAGAAAACACACTGCCAAAAAAAAAAATCTATTCTCTCACTGTAACAATCAAAAGGAGTACCTGTATTGTCTTTCCAAGGCCCATATCATCTCCAAGAATACAGCCCCTTTTATTAGCATAGTGTCCATACAGAAATAGGGCTCCTTCCCTTTGATAATCACGCAGGTATCTGTTAATTGTATATGGGATAAAATCACCGTTGTCAGATAATTTAAAAGCAACTGCAGGCGTCGGAAGATTTCGGTCAGGAAAATAAGGCTTTTCCAGATCACCATCATCAAAAACTAAGCTTTTCCAGGGTCCTCTACTGGCTTTGACTCTACAAAGTTTAGTTATTAGTATTTTCCTTTCTTCAGACTCCAAGAATGATACAACAGCAAATGATTTTCCGTTCTTGTCCTTTTCAATAGAGGATATTGTTCCTTCATGAAGTTTCCCGTCTTCCAGAAGAGGGGCAAGGCATTTCTCCCCAATATGCCAATTATCTATAAAAAAACCCCAAACACGCATAGTGATAAACTGTGCAGATATATAAAGTAGTTCATTTTGTCACACTAATAAAACACTGAATATAAATTTATTTGAGAAAATGCATACAACTTAAGATAAAATGTTTATTGAAGGTAGCACTAGAATCAAGATACCAATTACTGTTCAGAACCAAATCCTGAGCTAGACATAGAATTACAGTTTGCTGAAACACTGCTATTTTATAAGTGTCTGAAAGAATATATGAAAAAAATCTGATATGAAAGCCAAATTCTGATACATTAAGTTGTTACACAGTGGCTTCACACAGGCAAATGCTGATGCCTGCAGATTTAGTGCAGGGCCATGAAGATGATCAGAGGGCTGGAGAACCTCTCCTATGAAGACAGGCTGAGACAGCTGGGGTTGTTTAGCCTGGAAAAGAGAAGGCTCCAGGGAGACCTTATAGCAGCCTTCCAGTACCTAAATGGGGCCTGCAAGAAAGCCAGAGAGGGACTTTTTTACAAGGGCATGCAGAGATAGGACAAGGGGTAATTGCTTTAAACTGAAAGAGGGTAGATTTGTATTAGACGTAAGGAAGAAATTCTTCACTATGAGGGTGGTGAGACACTGGCACAGGTTGCCTAGAGAGGCTGTGGATGCCCCATCCCTGGAAGTGTTCAAGGCCAGGTTGGATGGGGCTTTGAGCACCCTGGTCTAGTGGAAGGTGTCCCTGCCCATGGCAGGGGGGTTGGCCAAGATGGTCTTTAAGGTCCCTTCCAACTCAAACCATTCTGTGATTAATGTCTAATTAACAGACCATGTGACCTGGTCAAAAGGCCTTCTGTATAGACACACTTCTGATCTACCTGAATCTAGTACTGCAGTGTTAGTAAATTGTTTATAATTATAATCACATAGGAAAACCTCATCTTTCTCCTAACAAAATCTGCAACAGGTAAAAAACCAAAAACTTATGTTTAGAAAAAACAGAAGTGTATTTTAAGAATATACAGTAGCATATCACTTGCCTATATTGTTCATCAAAGCGGCTAATTACTCAGTAAACTGCTTACATAGCTGTCAGGTCTGGAAGTGTTAAAATCTGTTCCTCTATGTGGTCTCATTATAGCCTTAGTACAGCATACCAAATATTAACAACAGAGATAACTGAACTGCTTCATTTTCAGCTATCTCATTTTTACAGTTCAGGCAGAAAGATGATTTTTAAATGGTATGTACACTGCTAACAGAGAAAGGGAAAGATAAGAACAGCAGTGTATCAGAGTCCAAAGAATTCCCATTGTACTGACAATGAAAAACCCAACAAAGTGCCTCTATCAGAAAAAACAAGGCGCTCACTGTTCATAGCAAAAAGAGAAAGACCTCGTAAATAACAGCTGCACACAAATTTTCCAGATCTGAACTGAGGAAGTGTTGCCATTTTCAGTTTTTGGAAACAATTTCCAACCTTCCCCTTCAGCCATCACTGACACATGATTAATTTCAGAACTTTTATTGTTTCTTATCTGTTTGTTGGAACAAGTTCTGCTACTTCTGACAAAGTCATTATCAGTAGCAGTGAGAGGCACGTAAGGATTTTATGGTAAGGAGCAAGACACAGAGAATCTTGCATCAGAGCAAGTATTCATACTTCATACTTATGATCAGTGGTAGTACACCATTCTGGGTGCATCAACCCAGTTACTTTTCAGAGGTAAGGAAAAGAAAAGAGGAAGCCCCGAAGGCAAGAAACTCCAGCTTTCCCCATTTTTATGTCTCTGAAAAAAACTCATGGAGAAGATAGGTTCTTCTCACCAGTTCCTGAGCTCCTGGACATGTATGCTCACAGGATTATTCTCCACAACGTATTAGTTAGATCAGCAATAACTATACTTAATTTTTAAAAATTAATTGTATACACTCAAAGAAAACAAAAACATCCACGTAGCCCACTGTTCTGCAACCAGCTGTGGCCGTAAGTTGATATCCAGGTAACAATAAAAATAGCACAAGCATATGGAATCTCTTCTAAAATTCTTCGGCCTTGAAGTTTTCTTTTAGCTACAGAGATTTCCTGGGCCAGGTGTAGTTTGTCTGTTTAGCAAACCCCAGCAGACCTCTCTCTTTCAAGTAGCTCCATTCCCCCTTCAACACATGCATATTTCTTGCATTCGGTGTCTTCTGACTACAGATTTTGCAGGTCTGCTCTCTAATACCTGTCAAGCTTTTGCCTGCTGTGAACTTGGATCCCACAACCTAAACTGATGGCCCATTAGTTCTTATACTAACAAGATCATAAAATACAACCTCTCTGTTAGATTCATCATTTTGCAGATCTCTTTCATAATGCCCCCCATCATCCTTACTTGAGAAGTTCAGCCTCAATGCCCTGTGACCTGTACGTAAGCTGCTCCATACCTTCAGCCATTCCTGATCTTCACAGAGACTGGAAGCTGAAACATATCTTTTTGAGGCAAAGGACGAAGTATAGACAGCGTCTTCAACAAACCATACGTAACTAATCTCTTAAGCTTTAAGGCATTTGTACTATCTCTGACACATGCTCAAATCAATGCAAAAAAAATGCGCACATGAACTCCCAGTAGCACCTAAGTCTTTGAGCATTTTCTCAAAAAGAAGCAAGACTGAAAAAATGAAACCAGCTATATAGAGCACCCTGTTAAATATGCAAAACCAAATTTAAAATCAGAGAGCATTTCTGCCATTACTTTCTTTTACAATAATATCTGAAGTGACATGTGACATTTGTTTAAAGACTCTCAAGCTAAAACTATGACTTAAGATGACAGTGCCTTTAACTAAGCATTTACTTGAGTTTAATGAGTTGCACACAACTTGTTAGAGTTAGAGTTCCAGGTGCAAACTAGAATAAATTGCACTGAGCAATAGTTTCAGTATTACCAAACTCCAAACCTAGTGAGAAACAAGGAACAGAATGAGAAAAAGGGCACGAGAAGAAAAGCAATGGTATTAAGGACACCATTGCTACAAAACCCCAGAAAATAATGCTGTACAAGCCAAAGCAAGAATTGCTACTTTTAACTAGCCTGATTCACTAACTTCTTGGGTTTTGAATCAGAACTATGATTTATGTAGGGTACTATCTTTAAAAGATTATCCAGTATGGCTTCCTACTATTGATAGGTACAATACACTTGCCATCAATGAAGAAAGCTGATATTTAAGATGCCTGCCTACACTTACCCCTTTTACCACAGATGAAAAAATTGTGCCATTACACATATTAACCATACTACATCATGCTGATAATAGCCTACTGTCACACACTAGCTCCTTTAAACAACTACTCTACAAAAAAAAAAAAGCTAAACTATCATGAATGCCCTCTAACTACTGAGGTTTGACCACTTAACGTAGCGTGGAAAGGGTTTTCTTTACACTCCAGTAAGTGACTGTAAAAGCAAAATTCAAGGATACAATAAAGTAGGAGCATCGCCCTTCTTAAATTATAAAGCTTAACTATAAAGTTGGTAAACAAAAGAGGCTAAAAGCCCCAAAATGTTCTCTCCCGAAAGATAAGAAAGCAAGATGTTTTGAGTTCCCTTAACCACAGATTTCCACTTGCTGCAAGAAACGAAACGTACGCTTGTAACCAGAACCGCTTTAAACAAGTCTTATCACTTAATGTTTCTAAAACACATACGCCACCACGCCTCTCGGGTCCAAGCACCTCATCTTTGCCGCTAGGCGAGGCCTGGCAGCACTGCGGCACAGAGAGGTGCCCACGAGGCAGCGCCGGCCGGCCGGCCGCCCCACGGGCGCACTCCTCCCCACGGCGAATGTGCGGGAGCGCCCGCCGTGGGTCGCCAAGCACCTCCTAACTTCCCACACCTGCTCTCATTTTCCACCTGAGCAAACGTGAACAAGCGTCTGAACGTCGCTCTGGAAAGATACACGGAAGACGCTTACCTGGGACATCATCACCCATTTTTAACTTTTGGCCGTGCAAAGCCCAGCAGAGCCCGTGGGCGCAGGCACCCGGCGGCAGGTGGGGACCAGAAGCCGGCCGGGCCGCCGCTCCCGGGGCCTACCGCCACGGGAGAGGGGCGCGGGCCGCTCTAGCGCCCGCACCCCTTCCCCGGAGGCCGCACGCTCCCCCGGGCGAGCCACAGGCGGGCAGAGGGGCTGAGGAAACCCAGGGGCCGCCCAGCAGTCACCCGCCGGGCGCCTCACAGCGTGTCAGGGAAGAAGACCGTCGCTCGGCCCCCTCCCCGCACCGCTGCCGGCCCCGGTAACGGCCGGCCGGCCTCACCG
>NW_010972687.1:7827886-7955427 GCF_000737465.1 Haliaeetus leucocephalus | reverse complement strand
GTGGCTCGGAGGGCGCTTGGCCTGAGGGCGGCGGCCCTGGGTGCTGGTGAGGGCCCAGCGCAGGGCCGGCAGTAAGTTGGGTCCGTGCTGCGGGTCCGTGTTACGCGACCCAGATGAAGCGGCCTGTGGCACAGAAACGCACCGAGGTGCCGCGTGTGGCGGTGTCGTTGTAGGGACCTGTGAGTGGTGAAAGGTGCGGCGTTGCCCCTGAGCGTAGCCCATGAGCAGAGCGTTAACTACTCCACTGGAACGATTTGGCCCATGCTACTTATGTTGTAACTGAGTTGCCTCCTAGCGCAGCCCTTGTTCGTAGCAAAACCTGTAAAGGAGGAGGGGGAAGAAGGGGGTCTAAGGTTATTTTTTTGTGCAGAAATTGCGCAGCTAAGGAAGCAGGGAAAACAGCTGGTGCAATGGAAGGTGCAACTGGTGCCCTGGCAGAGCACGGCCTTGCAGCTGGCGCGGTAGAGAGGAGTTAGCCGGGGAGAAGCGATTGGAGGACGGTAAGAAATGAATGTGCGGCAAGATCTAGCATTTGGGGAGGAGGCTTCAGTGAGAGGCGCCCACTTGCTACAACGGCTCTGCCTCTGCCCGTTTTCAGAAGACCTTAACTGGATACGGTAACACTTTCCAAATTACAAAATCGGTAACAACCATCAACAAACCATCAGTAACAACCAAAAATTTAGCCCCACCGAGACATCTATCCAGATTGCCTCGTATCTCAGTAGCAATTTAATAGAATGTTACATGAAGGGCATGACTTCCCAGATACTTGCTATTACATGGACAAAAGGCTTTCACGTGCATTTAATAGCTCAATGCTAAGTAGTTTCACTTACAAAAGTTAAGCATATATGTGTAAATACCACGCAAGATCTATTTTAAAAGCAACTTTGTTTACTTTTTTAATGCAGAAGACATCAGTTGTGTATGAATCTCTTGTTGTTTCTAATTACATTGTAACTTCAGTCATTTTAATGATATGTTAAGGACAGATTAAGCATTACAGGAAAAAAAACAGGATCCTTTTGGCATATGCAGTAAAATTCTGCACAATGAAGATGGATAGTCAGACTGGCTAATCAAAGTTCTACATCCTCCAGTTTTTCAAAAACAAGGCAAGGCAATACATTTTCTAATATGTGGGTCTCCATGCTGTTTCTGCAGGCAGCTATCTGCCTGCTGTAAGAGTAATGAAGACTTATGCAACCTGGAGCAGCATTAAGTTGCTTCTTCAAGTTGCCTGCTATGAGCCAGAATTTTGTTCTAACATAAGTTAATGAAAGATGGATGGTGTTTGGTCAGCCAGTTATATTAGACTAACGGGAAAATAGCAAGCATGAAAGCACTAATACAGTTGCTGCAACAATAAACTACATGAATATCAGGCACCACGTATGTTGGGGGAGGTTGTTCAAAAATAAAACTAATAATATCGTACCAGTAAATTACATTGTTTTAAAAATATAGATGTAGTCATGCAGTTAACTGCGTTCATTCCAAAGGAGTGTGAGAAGAACTATCATAAAACCAAAGCTGAAAACAGGGCAGCATTTCAGATTTTAAAAATCTGGCAAAATAAACACAATGTAACTTTACCATGACCTCACATACACCTCGGCCCTCAGAGCATCGCGTCTTAGAAAAATCAGCAAGAATATAGGCTCTGATGCTAAGGCAAGCTTTTAAACTGGATCATGTTTGAAGATAAAGGTGTGTTTATACAACAGGGTGTTTATTTAATGAATACTATATTGCATTTGATTCTTCTTGAGACATTTGTGCTTAATAAGGACTCTTCCGTGCAGAGCACAGCTGTTATTTTACAGTCACAAATACAGTATTATGACTTCACAATAGAAGGAAATAAGAAACAGATTAAAGTCTTCCTTAAACACTTCAATTTTTCTAATAAACAGGCAGTAAAATTCTGTCTACGCTCCAGGGATCCTATTCTGCTTTTATGTCAGTGGTAAGACCTCAGTGGCTTAGCTGGAAACAGACTTGCACCTGAAAATCCCCATGAAGTCGCTAGGATGAGTCTCTATTACAGTTAGGTACACTCTTAAAGCTCTTCTCTTCAGGAAGGAGAGTAAAGGGAGGGATGCACCCTTAACAGGAACGGTTGGTTAGCTTTATGTCAACAGGTAGGTTTCCTCTTGCCATTAAAATTCCTCTTGCAAATTATACGCAGTTTCTATATCTTTACTCCACTTTGGGGGGTGCAGGGGGGGAAGCTAGAAAACAAGCTGGCCCACTGAGATTAGGACTTCTTTCATGCAGTACCCTTAAAGGTCCAGGCCCATAATGAAAATGTTTTCAGAGGCCAGATAATTCTTTAGCTCTGTCATGTATCATTTTTCGAATATAAAAGTCCTTCTTTCAGGAGTCTTCCTAGCACAAGTTTGAAGTTATTTGCTAGGATGTCAAAAATGTCTCACACCGTGTTTCTTCAGGGAAAGATTTGTAAAAGGATTTCATTTTGAAAAGCTGTTGCCATTACTGAAAAGTTGAATATATCCAAACCCCATATTAAAATTTGAACTTTGCTCATACTTGACTTAGTTTGGATTTCATAAGAGAAGTGTTAGGCTCAGATAACAACCAAAATGAATAGGATAATGGGGATAAGGACTTTTTAAATATGTGCTATATCCCTGAAAGCATTTCACATGTAACATTGTGGCCTTCCTGTTCACTCTTCTTTGACAGAGAGAGGAGATAAATTAACTGATGTGCATCTAAAAAGAGCAGCTTAGTTACATTTACAGCATCCTCCATGTCAGTATGTCTGAAAACAAAGCAAGCTAGTGATTTTCAGATGCACTCAGCATTTGCAAGTCTAACTGAAACCCACAGAAAGTACAGGCACCTAGAATTTTTGAAAATGTAAGTCAGTTTTTTAATTCTATACTAGAAGAAAGAAGAGGTGGCTCAATTCACTAGTATTAATTAAGCATGGCAGCATTAAAAGTGCTACAAAGAGGAACTCTGTAATGTGATATGCACTGAATTAATGTTTTGGAAGGCCTTTTTTCTCTCCAGCAGTTCATTTGACACGGTATTTTCCACATTACCCATTAACAGTATTCAAGAAGCTCTCAGAGTTCATGGAAATGAGCCTATCTGGGTGCTCTGAAGTGTCTGTACACTGTTGTACAAAACAAAGAAGAGGCATTAGAACCGTTGTGTGCAGCTACAGGGCTACAGTCTCCTTGGGATCACAGATACGTGGTGGGATAGCTCAGAGGACTGAGTGCTGCTGTGGGCAGATACGGGCTGTTCAGGAAGGACAGGCCAGGGCAGTGGGGACCAGAACTAGCATTTTATGTGAGAGCAGCACGGATACATGGGGCTCTGTCAGGTTGATAGTGACCATGAGATGGTGGAGTCCAGGATCTTGAGAGAAGGGAACAAGGCAAGCAGCAGGATCATAAAGCTGGTCTTCGGGAGTTCAGACTCATGCCTGCCCAATCCATTAGCCTTCTACAATGAAATGACTGGCATGGTGGACTAGGGGAGAGCAGTGTATGTTGTTTATCTTGACTTCAGCAAGGCTTTCACCGCTTTGTCCCATAAAAGTCTATGTACACCCTGATGAAGTATGGACTAGATAAATGGGCAGTGTGGCTGATTGAAAACTGGCTGAACTTCTGGGCTTAAATGACTGTTACCAGCAGCACAAAGTCCAGCTGCGGTCCTATTACTAGTGGAGTATTCTGGGATCTGACACTGGGGCCAGTATTGGCCATTACATTAATGACTTGGATGGTGGGACAGAGTGCATCCTCAGCAAGTTTACAGATGATACACAACTGGGAGGAATGGTTGACAGACCGGGTGCTTGTACTGCCATCTGAGAAGGAGTGCAACAGGCTGGAGAAATGGGCAGGTCAGAATCTCATGACGTTCAACAAAGTCCTGGATGGTGGGGTGGAATAACCCTGTGCAGCAGCGTAGGCTGGAGATCAATTAGTTAGAAGGCAACTTTGCAGAAAAGGACTTCTGGGTCAGCAAGTTGGCCATGGGCCAGCAGTGGACCCCGGCAGCACAGAAGGCCAACAGCATCTTGGGCGATGCTAGGAAGAGCATTGCTCTTCAGATCAAGGAAGATGATCCTTCCCCTCTGTTCAGCCCAGGTGACACCACATCTGAAGTGCTGTGTCCAGCTTTTGACTTCCCACAAGAAAGACATGGATATACTGGAGAAGGTCCAAGGCCATAAAGATTAAAACTTTGGAGCATCTGCCAGAAGAGGCTGAGAGGTGGGATTGTGTAGCTTCAGGAGGAGTCTCAGGGGAGATCTTGTCAGTGTGCACAAATACCTGATCAAGGGTATAAAGAGGATGGAGCCATACTTTTCTCAGTGGTGCCCAAGGCAAGAGGCAATGGGTGCAAACTGAAACAGGAAATTCCATTTAAGGATAAGGAAAAACTCTTTAGCTGTGGTGGTGGCCAGTTTGCTCAGAGAGGTTGTGGAATCCCCATACTTGGAGATGCTCAAAACTCATCTGGACACATGCAACCTGAGCAACCTGCTCTAGATGACCCTACTTTGAATAGGGGAGGTTGGACTGGATGTTCTCTAGAGCCTTCCAACCTCAGCCATTCTGTGATTCTTTGAAGAAGTCCGTAGGACAAACTGAGGTCTGACTAACTGCTTATGCTATTATTTAAAAATTAAGAGCTGTAGATACCAGGCAGACTGCTTAGCCAGAATCCAGTTTGTCCCGAGGCCCAGTGCCAAAAGACATGGCACCAATTCTTACCTAGCTATATACATATTTACAACCTCATCTTCCAGTTATTCTTAATGACTCATAAGATCATCAAGTCATTCTTCTCTTTTGTATCCTCAATGATAAAATAAAAGCCTGAAAATGCTAACTAAGGGTGTCTGGAAGTGCTGCACAACACTTAAATGTGTGCACAGCACATAAAAAATAGATAACACCTTGAGAGTTTAACTCAATAGATCAGATATCCCTTGTATTGTTAACTCATTCTCTCTCAAAAAGATTCTGGCCAGTCCTAAATCTTACTAACTCTTAGAAGCCAGGGTAGTATAATTCTTATAACCTGCTGCAAAATTGTCCTTTAAAGTTTGTCTGCCAGATGATGTGTTACTCAGCTTGAATAAACCTGAGAGACTGATTCTGCAAGTGTTACAAAGTATTGATTCATTTCCTTTGAGTCTCTGGTTAGAGGGTGACTTGAGGAAAATGTAAAGTTTTGTCCTTAAATAAATATTTTATATAAATGGATCATGTCAGCAACACTCAGATTTCATGATTACCTGGAGTGGGAACTGGATAATGAGACTTGTCAGCTCCACTGGATTTGTAGCAGGTATTTGTGTAGAGCAGTTTTGAATGTTTCAGAAAAATATGTGAACATTTGAAAGGCTTGTGGACCAGTCTCAGTTATGCTCTGGGTCTGGTTAAACCAAATCAGCATAATTGTTCTTCAGAGGATCTTTTATTATGTGTTACACATTTCACTTTACAAATAAAAATTATTTCAGAAATGGAACAGAGCTTTCCATTAGGAGTAGTAGTCATAGAAATGGTTTATGGAGATTACAGTTGAGTTTGGTTCCCGTAATCCGTTTTTTCCTTGAGGAAAAAATAAAAAGTATTTGCTTCCTCAGGTTTGATTTCACCTTTTTGAGTTTTGATTGACAGCAAAGCATGCAGGGAAAGACTTAAAAGCAGTGCACACACAGAGCAAAAAAAGACTAAAACTGGAAAGACAGAGGTTTTTATTTTATTTTTTGTGGGAAATAACATGGCAAGGTGTCCTCAAGAGATAAGACAGACATCATTTAAAGCCTCCTAAGCATATGAGATGCAAATGTAATCTGGTGTGGGAATCTGGGACATGCAACTTCTGTAACAAAACCCACAAAACCTGGAATACACAATCCTTGTAAACAGCCACCTGACTTAATCATCAGGTCAAGACAAAGCATCTCTAATCAAATGAAAATGTAAGGTCATCTTGGAAATGTGGTGCCAGCTGTGAATTGCGGGGCTGCTATGATGATCCAAAAATAAAGAAAAAAGTGTATGTAGTTACCCTCTAAAGATAAAACTTTTTTTCCTTTCTGACCTTGTTTTATGCAATTTACCTCATTAATTGTGTGAGTCATAACCTGATGTGTTATACTTTTGAGGAAATGTGCAGAGGCATACACACAAGAAAAAAAGCATATTAGGAAGCAACTCTGAAGCTCCATTAAAAGATATGACTCCTGTTTAAACAAAAAAATCCTATTCCAGTACTGTGAGTAGAATGCAGTGCTTTATACAAGTTATTTCCTGTGCTATGTCTACAAGAAATCTAGCAAAATAGGGTAGCTTGATGAAGTGGCAGTTTTTAGGGAAATATTTATAGCTGTGTACAAATATGTTTAAGATGTAAACTGGAGCTAGGCAAGCTAAACTGGGGGCTTGTCAAACAATTCACCAGTCAGTTCCCTTAAAGCATGTAAGAATGCTGCATGTTCATGTGGAAGGCGGGGATATTTTTGCTCCTGGGGGATTTTTCCCCAACTCTGAAGTCAGTTAACCTCTTTTACTAGGAGGATCAGACTGCCTTTGGTGCCAGAAACCACAAACGTCTGGGACCAGTATGTCAGAGATTATTTCTGCTGAATCAGCTCTCAATATAACAAATGTATTAAACCAGTAACCCAAGCACAGAGACATTTCATAACACAATGGGAACTGCACTGCAAAATATATCTGTTTAGACAAATTCTGAGCCCCTGCTCAATGTTCACTGTTGCATAAAAAAAATACAAAACCTTTTGTGACACCAGCAGCAGATTACAATACCAGTAAAACTACCGGTAGACTTTTTCAAATCTTTGCTTATGAATAAAATGGAAGATGAAATTAAAATAGGAGAAATACCATGGTATGATTTCTAAAGCATCAAATGAATTATTAAGCCAGTTAATTTAATTTAAAGTAATCATCAGAAATACATTTTATATTAAAAAGTAAGTTGCCATGCATGCCTTTTACTTAGTTAATATAATTTCAAATTGTTGTCAGGTATCTGATCACTCTAATAGGTAACATCTCTGTTAGTTTTATTCAACACAATCTATTGGTTTGTACACATACATGTACATGCATATGCTGTGCCACTGGCCTGCAGACAAACTTGAAACCCATTCCTAGTTTGTAATTAAGGCTGTCCAAATTCAAGTATCAACAATTAAAACCTAATAAAGCCACAAAATAGCAAACTTGATTCATACACCATAATAGTGAAATCTTACTGTCCAGATGAAACATACGTAGCTTCCTCATCTGTAAGCAAATTCTCAGTTACTTTGAACAGCACTGTTCTCTTTTTTTCTGATTCACCTTATCCAGTAAATTCTGAGTTGATGCTACATCTTTTTCAAGATGTAGCATATAGAATGTTACTTATAAACCACAGAAAGAAAGAATATAGCTTACAAAAGGAATGACTGTTAAAAACATACCTGTTCTTTCTAGCTTTAGTTTATCTCAAAGCCAGGTTGTAGGTGTCCTTATAAAAAAATTATTGAAACCAAAAAACCCAAAATAGTCAGTCTTACTCTGGGGTTGGATCCCAACCCTAATGTTTTTTTTTCTTATTTTAAACAGAACAGGTTTTTCTTTTTCTTTCTTTTTTTTTTTTTTGGTAGTATTTGCTATTAAATTAGTTCTAAAATACTGGTTTTGCTAGTGCCTTTTAAGGAACGTGGCCAAAGAAGGGCAGCATTTATTGGGGTTTGGAAGAATACTTTTGTTTCTGAGGATGATTGCTTGCTGATTTTACATAGACTTGTAATCAAGTTAGTTGCACTGCCACAGGGCAGCACTGAGCAATGGACCAACCTTCTTCAGCATGGTGCTTTCTTCTGCTGACTGCTTCATTTTCCCCACTGAAAACGAAGAAGATTCCTGCCTAAAGTATAGTAAGCAAATAAAACCAAAAGGAAAAAAAAAAAAAGCCAGAGAGAAAGAAAAAAATATACAGCATTCAATTGCTTGTGCTTTCTGTACAAGCCTACCAGGGTCTTCCCACTACATTCAAGATTACTGCTAGTCCAGAGCTTACCAGCCTTTTTTCAAATTCAGCTGTCCCTTCTGGTCGGTCCTAGGGGCTGATTCTCTCCATGTGGGTCTTTGGTTGTAAGTATAAGGCCCATTGACTTTCACCAAAAAAATAAAAGGACATGCTAAGAATCCAAACCTGCAGTCATAGGTATAATTAAAAGGGAAAAAAATAGCTGAAAAAATGTTCCCAAGAGCATTCTTACCACAACCAGTCACTCATATTGCATATCTTTTTTTTTTTTCTTAAAGAAAGAGATTAACCCAGCTCTGTATGTGTAGGTGGGAGGGAATAATTATGTCTTAAAGACAGATGTGTTGTTGTTATGACTTCACTGATGTTTATCATCTAACTACTACAAGTACTGGAGCCATAAAAATAAATGGAGTAGCAGCAGCCACCACAGAAAAGGAGGCAGAGGAGAGATCTTCTAAGCCAAATTGTTGAGGTTCTGTGTCTCCTACATGATATGAATAATGGTTGCATTCATTGGCATTCGTGTAATGTTTTCTTAGAATACTTCAGGCAAAATATAGAAAGATCAAAAAATCTCAATTAGTAGGTGGCTGTATTCATTTATTCTTGTATGTATATGAAGTTAATACAGATAGTACAAAGTAGCACAATCAAGTCAGTTTTCTACAGAATCTGGGGTGTTCATTTACAACAGAATATCTGTATATATATACAGAAGAAAAAAAAACCCTAAGTGCTTAAACTTTTGCTTAATGCACATTTTCTGATCAGTACCATCCTTTCACAACAAAGACAGTAAAACAAATTCTTTTAGCTGAGTGGACTTAAGCCTTAGCTTAAATGATTTTCTAAAACAGAATGAGATTAGTCAGTACATAATGCTAGGACAATTGAGAGCCTAGGTTATTATGTCATCTTAGAAAGACCACGGAATGCAGAGAGAATTCCACCTTGTTTCTAAAAAGCCACATAATCTTGATTCCTTTAAAAAAAAAAAAAAAAAAAGGAAGGCTACTATTAACTCTTGTGAGGTAATAGGTTGTTTTGACAGTGTCATTATTCAGATTTATGGGTGTATCTTTCAGCTTCACTCAAGATCTAATTCTCCCCAGTCACTCGAAAGGCTCGAGGACTAGTGATTGCTGGAATCCTCCATGGATTACCCCTGATCCTCAAGAACATGAGAGCAATTCCCAATTAACTTCCAAATACATTTATGTAAACTGTGTATCCCGCCTCGGAAAGAATAATCCACTACATTCACATATAAACAGAACCTTTAAATATGCAACAGATGTTCTATTTTTTGAAAAGCTCTTGAATTCATTGACAGGCCTTTGGCTAAACTGATGAATTAATTTGTTCGGGGCGGATTTCATAAATCCTCTAATAATTCTTACCCTTGCACATCTTGACTTGATTTCTGAGATCTACAGCATGTGTTTTAAATGTTTCAACCTTTACTACTTTAATCAGGTAACATTTATTTCAGCGCTGGATGATGATCGGTCATTGAAAGATATAGTTGGCTAGGAAATAAAATCCAATTTGTCAGTTAAACAAACCTCCACATCTGAAGTAAGAAGAAATCAGTCTGTATTACTGGATCCCTGAAATGCTTAGTGGTTTTGACGTCACTCTCCCTTTCAAGAACATATAGTGCTGGCTGCTAAGTATTGCTGGATGCAGTGCTGCTATGTGGAAACCACACTTACCATGCTTATGTACAAACGATTTCTTGGGGCAGTTTGAATGTAAGCCTTTACCTCTATGCTGAGATTTATTTATATCATTATAAGCTATTTTTCTTTAATATCTAGAGGCTAGATACCAATTTAAACAGCAATGAAATCAGTCTAAAAACCAAATTTTGTCTAAGCTGTTTGCTTTGGAGAGGTCTTCAACCTCGTTAATGCCCCTGGTGTAATGTACTAAATTATATAAAATAATTTAAGTTTTTTTAATCAACAGATGTGTTTGTTAGAGTGGAATAAAATGTGGAGGTAAAACTGTATTAGAAAGACTTTTGTCTTCCATTGCTAGACAACTAACATGCCAGCCACCCACTCAATAAGCCTTCATATATTTTCTTACTATAATGGGACATTCAGAGGTCCAGAAGTCTACAGTCTCTAAGATATGATACAAATATATTACATTTATAATGTTTTTATTTCTGATGAAAGCCATAAACACAGCAAATGGCTGGTTTTTGCCCCTTCCATGATGTTTGCTCCTAAGTCTAGGTTTAGCTAGATTTAGAAGTCTGAGTACATCAGTGCTGACTGTAGGTTACTAGTCCCCATCTGTATGAATCCACAGAATTATGAGTGTTGACAACCTAATTTGAGATGCTGATGTCCATTCTGTAGTGTTTGATGGTTTTTTTGCTCTGATGCATTTCTAAATGAACGCTACTGCATCAAGAAAAATGATGGACTTGTGAAAGAATTGCAGGATTAGACAGTACATAGCAAAAACAGACCTCCCCATCTGAATTCAGCCTTCAAAAATGAACTGAATTCTAGTTAAAATCCATCTAGGTGGTTTACATTTATTTGAAAGAGGTCTGCTATTAAAGTTTCTTAATCTGGGCCAGTTATGTATATATGCTTTTCATATCTGTAATGTGAAAATGCTGTTCATGAAGTGGAACTACATTTCATGAGTGAAAAAATAGTTGGAAAATGAAAATTATGCTTACTATCTTGTATTTATCCATTTTTCCAAGCTATTCTGGAAACAGGAGACTTAACAAAGCTTATTTTTTATCCTTGATATATTCACCAGGTTCCTTCTTGCTGGTTCCTCCATAGGCCATAACAATCTCAGCTATCAGTGGAGTAGCTAACTAGCAGAAGCCAAGCAAAATGTGTACTAGTTGCCTCCCATCTGCCTTTCCTTTGACAGTGCCACTCATTGACCTCTCTACCCAGATGACAAATTTAATTAAATTTTAAAAATGTAATTATAACAGGGATTTTTTAGGAGATGGATAATCCCTTTTTAGAAATATTTAAAACTTGACTGGACAAAATGCTGAGCTTCCAACTTGAAATTAGGCTTCTAGCTTGAAATTAGTTTCTAACTTGAAATTCTTCAAGCTTCTAACTTGAAATTCTAACTTGAAATTAGTCCTGCTTTCAGTAAGAGGTTGGATATATGATTACCCAAAGCCTCTTCTGACTAGCTTTGTCAAAGATCCTGTGATTCTGTCTCCCTTTAGTTGAAATTGGCCCAAAGATTTGGGGATTACTGGAGGAGACTAGTAGATTATATAATCACATGTTCTTTGCAAAGTCATATGGAAGATTACAATACATATGATGCAACAACCAAGAAAAGATCCAGAGTGCACATGGCTGAATATTAGTTCGTCCTGTGAACTGCCGTGCAGCTTGTCCTGGAACAACCAGAATTCATTGTTATTATAGGTCCTTTAAAGGTTATGATCTGGAGAAGTCAGTCAAAATCTCCTGGTGTACAGTTTTTTTCATACATCATATTTGGCACTCTATTCCCACTTCATAAATTATGAGGAATGATTATTCCTAAGAAATGAAGTGCTTTCATCTTATTCACTAGACAGGATTTTCTGCAGGGTCAATCTAGATTACATTATTCTCAGGGATCGGGATTGATGCTAATGTGCTACTCACATTGCAATAAGAAAGCAACAGATCTTGTGCCTTTGAGTTGCTCACCAGAAACAAACCTAGCCACTGGGGAAAATGCTAGAGGAATTTTCAAATTGTTGTCAGACACTCTAGCTTACAAATGCCAAACAAAGTGCAGTATGTTATAGAAACAACTATGTGATTACCCAATTCTCCACTTTGCTGTATTACCAACTCTGGAACATACTAGTGCAAAATACGTGGCAGCATAAACCTACAACTGAAAACCAAATATACCATGAACTGCATGAAGTTGTTGCTAATTAATTTTCTTCAAATACTTTAACAATACCTTCTGTCACAGCATCTCTGATACCTAATCAGTAACATACTGCAGCATACACTGAGGGCAGTGAAGTATTTCACAGCTAAGCAATCAAATAGGAGGAGGTTGAGTGAAAGACTTGCCCCAGAGAAAAAAGAATTTTTACAGTAGCCAGGAATTAAGTGTCTTTTGATTCTTAGTTTCTCATTTCTAAACTCCAAATTTGCACTGCTAAACTTAAATTTTAAGATCAACTTTTACTGGTAGTGTGTTGTTTTCTACTAAAAAATTGAGTTTCATACAGAAGTCAAAGGACTCTAAACTCAGCTGCAAGCTTAGCTGCAGAAATACAAAATATACAAATCTGCAGTGAAACAGCATCATTCATGCCAAGAAAACAATCTTATATAAACACAGAAGTCACTCTCCTATATCAACTAAAGTGGGTGTGGCCATTTCTGTAAGATAACCAGAAAAGACGATATTGCTCAGTGCTTGATGCTGCACTCTTTGTTTTGGGATGAATGTGCCTCTAAAATAAGAAAATGGAGTACAGTTTTACTTAGTTTACATACCATTTTGGATTAAAATACGCCACCAAACCTAGGTGGTGTCATCTGACAGAGGCGTTTTCATTTGGCAAAAACAGCTAGTCTACATGTATACTGAAAACTTCTCCCAGTATTGTAATAGAAGTAATATGATTTCTAACAATACATTTTGACTAAGAAATTACTTAATTAATTATTTTAGGTAAATAGGGTAAGTTATTCCCCCAAAAGTACTCTCTTGACAGTGTGGGTGGTATTTGAATTAGAAGAGTCCCCAGGTGTGGCTATATTACAGTAATTATACCAGGAAATGTATTCTTCAGCTTGTCTACAATAACCTAGCTTTAAATTAGCTAATCTGGATATCAAGTAGCAGTTCAGCCACATCAGAAAAGAGCTTAGTAAGGGTGGGCTTTTGTGTTTTTTCCAGTAGGCTTTGCAGCCTGTGTTGTGCTCTGTCTTGTTGAAATGATACTGTTAACTGCACCCAAGCAAGGCAGTTTAAAGGTATCTTAGATTATTCAGTGTCCAGTCACAGATGAAACTCTTAGATGAGTATGTAATACCTACCTAGTTTATTGATATTGCTGTGTGTTTACTTTCAGTTGCATCATAGCTGTGGCCTCATGGAGTGAGTTAAGGCCCAGGCATTTAGACAGGGAGAAAAGACTTGTCAATGTGGCTAGTTCCTACAGAACTCCTATTTTTCCCTGAGGAAAAAAAAAAATTATTCTAAATGAACAATCATAACTGGCTGCCACTTTCAAACATTGCCTTGACATTGGAGTTGACTAAGAAAAATGCTTAAGGCATAGGAACTAAACTTTGAAAAGCCTTCCAGTCACATTACAATCCTGTATTTTATAGAGAGACTTTTTCTAACCTCTGAGTGATATAAAACAGTTCATTTAACTGGGATGAAGACATAGGTTATGATCTCTCTTTTTTTTCTTTCTCACCTTCCCTTTCACCTGTTTTCCTTCTGACTTCAGGAGGGATTCATAGGACCAGAAGGGAGCTAGAATTAAAGACTTAGTTTGTAGACTGGAGGCTTTCAAAAACAGGTACAAGAAATCCCAGAGCTGAGAGACATGTCCATATGTGTATTTGCTGACTCACAAAATTATTTATGTGCAAGCTTCCTACAGATGGAGCTATAACGCAGTTTGTAAGGGCCTGTTTTCTTTCACAGCAGATAAAGGAATGGCATCTCCACAAGTGCGCTTCTTGTTTAGATGTCTTGTGTTTCCAATTTACTTGTCTTTCAGTGAATAAGTATTTTTCAGAAAAGGTTAGTTTAAAAGGTACAGTTTCTGCTATGTCGAGTTTTATGCAAAAAAAAAAAAAAGGCTTTTGAGGTTGATGAGCTTCATTTTATTCCCATTTAAAGCTAGTGCATTTAGCTTATTTCCTTTAATCCTTTCTTCAATATAACAGTTAATACAGAAGGAGAAAAAAAAATGAAGAACTTATTTGAAGAAAACAGACAAAGACACAGGCTCAGTGTCATTGCTGTTTCATTCAACTCTTGTTGAATGCCTTCTGCTATTTTGCCTTTTCTGTTATCTGCCTTTACCGTAGGCTTTTGGGACCAAAGCCTTTTTCTCCACATGTGATGTTACGTGAATAGTATTGAAAAGCCTTTGTTTTAGAAAAAGGACAAACGGCTGCTATTTGATTTTTCTTGGTTTCCTCCAGAGGGTTAAAGAGACATCTTACATTGTGTCCTTCAGACTCCTCAGATACTTTATTCCTAAATATTCATACTTTCTGATCTTCTGTTGTGCCACTTACCTAGCAGACAGCAAGTAAGACAGTGCCTGGGCTGGCACCATGGACAGAGGTCCCCCGTGAAGTGGCTGGAGCTGTAGACAGTACATTCCTGCCAAATCTTACTCACGTATGTAAGTGAAACAATTTATTTGGTTAGGTTAACTGAATTAGCTGCATTGGTAGATTTTGAGGGTGGATAATTCTTCTCTCAAAAATGGAAAAAACAACAATTCCTCTTCTATGTAATATCTGTAATTTGGGGGAGTTTCAAATTGACAACTGGTAGCTGAAAAATTCCGCAGTTGTATTCCCTACCACATAAACTGAGAATAAGAGTAACCACATGAATCGATAGTCTAATCCTGTAGCATGACACTGGCAGGTCACTTTTTGGTAGTAGTCTTCTGCCCTCCAAAATACATTTTCAGCTTTCTGCAGTGTTCTCCATTGCTACATCTAATAAATACATACAGTTCTAGCCCTAGGAGGACACAATCCAGATGTGGATTCTCCCTGTGTGGCGTGGGGGGGCTTCCATTTTTATTCTTCTCATGAGAAATAGATTGGAGCTGGAAGACATTTTCTGTCCCCAAAGGACACTGTAATTCAAACACAGCTTCGAGAATTTCAGCAATGCATTGTAATTAGCCATTCTCACTGACCTGAAAAAGGAGAATAAGGTGTGTGTGGGGGGGTGTCCTAAAATTATTATTATTATCCGTTTCATGTTCAACAGTTTGTCACACATCTATAGCTGCAGACTCCTTGCTAATACACTGGGACTTCTTAGTCACATACAGCCCTACATCAGCCACACTTGCAAGACTTGTGCAAGTGGGTTCTTAAGACTAGGTAGAGACAAGGCACTCCACAGCCCTGAAACAAAGCACTGCATCCTAACACAGTGCCACTTGCTAAAGCTTTTTGCATATGAATGTAGGCTTCTTTTGCTTAGTGTTGGCTTCTGTGAGATTATATTTTTTTCATCGTATGCAAAATACAAGCAAAAAATCCTCTGCCAGAGGCCCTAGGAGTCCATTTTGGGGGACTGCTAATTTTGCCTAAAACCTAAGGGCTGAGGAGAGATTCAGAAATGGAAAAGAGATTCTTGCTGGTCAAGAAAATAGGCATGAGGCCTCCAGAATAGCAGGGAGAATAACTTCTAGTTGAATTTATGATCCATAGTGGTGGTAAAGTTAGGCTGCAGTCCCCGCATTGTGTTTTATAGTAAATGCTTCTGTATTAGTGCAGAAGATGATCTAATTGTGGCCAATGTCTATTTATCTGGCACTCTCCAAACAATGGAAATGCTTCCTGTCTGGTGAGGTAGGCCTTAAAAGTGACCCCTGTGACTAAAACTAACAAAAATGCTTCTCAGTGGACCTCATAAGAACCAATTGCATATATGGGCCTATTAGTCTTGCACTCATGGAACAAAATAGAATAACACTTGGAAGTATGAACGGAACATGGAAATAATTTTCTGTGTAAAATAAGCTCTTCAAGATGTGAATCACAAAATACATGAATATCTGAATCCCAAGTGGTCCTTGATTGAGAGATTCCATTGATAGTTATAAGTTTGTATAATGATGACTTTGGGAAATTTCAAGTACTGAGAAGACAAAGCCTGTTTTATATATTCTATCCCATATATCATGAGTTAAGCCAGTTCTTCATTTTGATCATACACTAACGTTTGCACTTGTTGCCAACACCAGTGAGCCTTCTCTGACAGATATTATCAAGAGTATGAACCAAAGATAATTTGATGGTAAAAAATTTATGTATTTTGCTTCTTGAAAGGCAGCTTGTGTTGGTAACAGGTCCTTTTCTATGTAAATGATACTAAAGTTTTATCCCCCAGGGACATGGTCCTAAGGTAGAACTGAAGGCATACTGAAAAAACAAAAATTGATGCTATCTCCCAACTAAACGGAAAGGTGCCCAGAAAAAAAAAGTTTATGATGCAATTGAGATGCTGGCTTTAAAGTTCCTTTTATTTTGTTTAAGGAGTACTTTTTTCTGTGTTACAGTAATGCCTGAATGTGATGAAGGAAACTCTCTGCCTTTCCTTCTCCTTGCTGCTTGAGGCACTGTTATTTATCGTTTCAGAGTTCTACCTTTCAAGTTCATAGGAAGTCCACACAACCTTAATCTTGTAAGGGCTACTGAATCAGACTTGGTAGTGAGACTGTAGGCCCTGTCTTGACATTGGACTATGTAGTGGACAGTTTATTTCTGAATACTTGTAGGAAACACACTAAAGATTGTAAGCTCCTACGACAGTAGAGGCAGGCTATACAAAGGGAGGATACTAAACTGGGTAATAGAAGAATTGAAACACAAGGAGCAGGTTGCATGCAGCTTCTGTGTACTTCATACTCTTTTTCTTGCTTTGGTTGGGGAAAATGGCTGCAGTTTTCCCCAGGATCCTGACACTGCTATGTAAGTCTCCTATGGGTACTACTTGTAAAGTTTACACTGTGTATAAACTAGCTGGAAGGTTGAGTGCTCTGAAGAAGTAGTCTGCCACAAAACTAAAGTAGCTGTCAGAAGAAGGAGAATGATCTGCTATGCCAGATTCAGGCCCAAGGATTAATTACTTCTCCCCTTGCTGGCCTCTAAAATTTAGCACAACCTTGGTCCCTGCAATCTACCAAAGAGTTTGTTTGCTTTTTAACTAGAGAGAACTAATATGATATCATCACATCAACTTACCACAGTCTGACTATTACATCTTGCAATTCTAACTGCTGTAGACTTTTGTGTCTCAGTTTGCATTTTGTTCCCTAAACTATTTAGGTCTAACACCTTACCTCTATACATACAGCTCCTAGTATAGTGGGCTTGAAGCTGCTCTGTACTATTAAAATACAAAATTAAAAGCAGCCTGAGAATAGCTGATAATGGATAACATTTGGTTTCAGCATTGTTCCAGTTCTTCATGGCTTCCTCAGTAGCTGAGGAGGATTCTTATCTAAAGCTTATTGGAAGTCATAGGACCAACTTCTACTGTTTTCAGTTAGGTGTATTTCATTAGAAACCGTATCAGGCCCTAGACCCAAACTTTATACACAGTTACAATCCATTGGCTGTACAGATTTATAAAGATGTGCATTCAAGTGTTACAGATAAAGATTTGTTTTCAGATTAGAAACTTAAGGCGTACAGATTATTTCTGCATCAGATAACTCATCTTTCATATTCTGTGTCACATAGCCTCCAGAAGAATCCAACTCAGCAGCCAAAAGAAATCACTCTACACTTGCTTGATATTTAACACCAGCATTTGGGAGGGCAGCTTAGGTGTCGAGTGAGAGGAAATGGCAACACCCCATTTAGCTAGAGTGCACCATCCGATCTTATGTCTCTTTTCTGCTTCTTGTCAAGCAAGTTCTCAATTTTGGTTTGAAATGTCTGCTTCTTTTCCTTCATAAACAACTCCCACTTGGAAGGTGGAGTGCTGAAGTACAAGCCTAGGCTCAAGAAGAAAGCTTCCTGTCCTCGGTGAGTTAACATGGAGAGCATCCAAGTACAGGAAGATAAGGAGAAAAGGCTTGAAAGCAATCTTCCAATGGATCTATGCCACATTAGTCTTGTGAAAGATACTAGATGATAAACAAACCATGAAAATGGGTGGAAAGGAAAAGTGGGAGCTAAAATCAAAAGCTTTATCTGGAACAGAAGGTACATGCAATGCAAGATGTAGAGGTCACTCAGACGTGAATGTTCTTTCCATCTTACTTTACTTTTAGTCTGATATAGAAATAAAATGATGATTTTTTATATTAACCATATTTTAAACCAACAACCAAGCAGCAGAAAAAAGAATAATAGCATAATTCGAGCCTGTGTTCCGTTTTTTCTTTCCCTAGATAAAACTTCTGCCTTTGGCGTGGAATAATTTCCATTTCAGCATATTCTTCTGATATTTCCTGTTCCTGCCTGCTTCTTAAGAGTGAACTTGCACATTTAAAATATTTATTGATTTCAGACTGTCTCCACAAACTTCAGTGTCTGAACATGCTGTCTGTCTCTGAAATGTAGTCTCTTAATTGGATATGGGACCATTAATTCTAGGGAAGGAAAGAGTTTGAATCATTAAGTACATTATATCCAATTGTAGGGTAATCCTATCACATATGGGCTGCAAAGGTAGCATTGTTAGCCACAGAAAGCATGGAAGGCTGAAGACAAGATCTGCTTCCAGGAGGGATGTATGACTGAAGAAAAGAAAGCATAAACATGGGTTATTTCAATGTACTAGTTTCTAGGACCTCTCTTGGGAACACAGACTGGAAGCAGACATAAACTTCTCCTGAGAAACCCGTTCAGTACACTGCATGAACACCAGATCACAGAAAGCAAAAGCTTCATATGTAGTCTTTCCTTGACTGTGCTTAGAACTTGCTTGCTATAACTAAGTATATAGGTCAGGAAGTCCATATTGCATCCAGCTAATTAAATTGAATAAAATATTCAGTAAGTATCAGATAATTGGATACTCTTGACTGGATTTTGGTCAGAAAGCCATAGCAGCCATGGCAACTCTTGGGGAAAAAAAAAAAAAAAAAGGTGACAAAGGTGATAGGTCCTTTAATTATCATAACTGTTCAAAATGTACTGTTTCAGTCTCATTTAAAAAGTGCTGTCTGCGATGGCACAATATTTGCAATATATACAAAGGATGTTGTAAATATGTAAATTGTAACAGGGCATTGCACTCCAAGTACTGGTGAGTAGCTGCTTCAATCTGTACAAAATCATTCTTTGGCTAAGAATACCCCAAACACTTTATTAACTGTGAAAGTTAGGGGGTTTTTTCTACATAGATTCACAGAATGCTTGAGAAGAAGCTGTTCTGTTACTAAGACTGAGTAACTTTACGATGTATTATGATTCATAATTACATCACATATAGGAAGCAGCCAACCAACACTAGAGGACTTTTACTTAAACCTCTGGCCATGTTCTGTTATTTGAAAGATGTGTGTGTCATGTGTGGAAGTAGGATAGCTTGGCAAAAACATTTAATAGTAACGTTGCTGGTTTCTCAGAACTTGTTTTTACAATTGCAATACTTCCTGCTACTGTACCCAAATTGTCATTACGGAGTTGTCCACCAATAGGAGCAAGCATATGAGGCATTCAATTGCATTTAAGAATCAACAGTGACATAATCCTGTGATCTGCAGTGGAGCTGGCACAGCCAATATATAGGAAGTCTTTCAATAAGTGTCCTGGTTTCAGCTGGGATAGAGTTAACTGTCTTCCTAGTAGCCGGTAAGGTGCTGTGTTTTGAGTTCAGTACCCGAAGAATGTTGATAACACTGATGTTTTCAGTTGTTGCTCAGTAGTGTTTAGACTATAGCCAAGGATTTTTCAGCTTCTCATGCCCAGCCGGCGAGAAAGCTGAAGGGGCACAAGAAGTTGGCACAGGACACAGCCGGGGCACCTGACCCAAACTGGCCAACGGGGTATTCCATACCATGGGAGGTCCCATCCAGTATAGGAACTGGGGGGAGTGGGGGCGGGGAATCGCTGCTGGGGGACTGACTGGGTGTCGGTTGGCGGGTGGTGAGCAATTGCCCTGCGCATCATTTGTACATTCCAATCCTTTCGTTATTGCTGTTGTCATTTTATTAGTGTTATCATTATCATTATTAGTTTCTTCTTTTCTGTTCCATTAAACCATTCTTATCTCAACCCAGGAGTTTTACTTCTTTTCCTGATTTTCTCCCCCATCCCACTGGGTGAGGGGGGAGTGAGTGAGCGGCTACATGGTGCTTAGTTGCTGGCTGGGGGTAAAACACAACAGTAAGCAGCAAAATAAACAAACAAAAAGATCTATACAATGGAGATTTTTTTTTGCGACATACATATTAAGTTGGATATGGAAGGTACCGACAGCCTGAAGCACTATTTTACATAATAAACATTGATAGTAAAACTTGAGCTGTTAGGGCAAATCAGCACAGTTGTGTCAACAAATGCCAGTATAGGTGGATGTTACTGTGTGGTAGAACTGATATATGGAGTTTTGTGCTGCCGGAGTTTTGTGCTGCCAGAATTTTGGCATATAGTTAGAGCTTCCCAGACCACCTTTATGTGTTAGTTCTAATTTATGGTAGGATTGGAACAGCAAGCAGCAATCACAGTATCAGAAAATCTTACCGGATTGTTGCCTTTGTACACCTACCCTGTGAACCCCATACTCTTACCTGTTAGAGCTTTCCTGTCTATATCTCAGCTAACACCAGGATGAAAGCTGTTTGTTCTAATTACTGCCACATGTCTATCTTTGTAATTTCCTTGGTACAATGAAGTATTTGGAATACTTATTCCTCCATCCCTTCTTGCACATTCCCCAGTATGTTTGTATATATAGTATAGGTGCAATCTATACACTTTAAGACACTTCTTGAAATTATTTACATCAAAATCTGTGGTGTGAGCCAATGCAAGATGATGTAGTCTTCATTTTCAATTCTGGTAGAAACATCTTTTCCTTTTAGAAAAAAGGCATCCCATCTTTATTTTTCTTGAATTAGGCATTCCAAGGTTCAGACATCTCTAGTGGGATTTGTCACCCTTACATAAGAGATATACGGTGAGCCTCAAGAAGTCTTCATTAGCTTTGGAGTGGCTTAGACCAGTATTAAGCCTCTTGGGGGATTCAAAGGGAGAAGCCTAGCACTGGTTGGGTTTTTTTTTTTTTTGCTTTGAGAATGGGAAGAAGAAAGTTTTTTTAATCTGTTACTGTGGGAGTAAAAGCACTGGCTGAGTGCCAGGACCTAAGGAAGATTGCTCCCTGTGGAAAGGTAGAGTTTGATAGGATATGATTACTTATTTAGCTGCTAAAAATCAACTTAGGCTTGCCTGAACCTGGGAAGGATAGAAACATTTGTAGAGTCTGTTGGCAGTGAAGAGTCTAATGAAAGTCTGGGTCCAAAAGTGGGGAAAGAGTTTGGGGTTTTGTGCTTATTTTGGACTAGGAGTATCCAAGAAGGGACAGAATTTTGTATGACCCCATAAGAGAGCTGTTCTGGAGGCCAGATGTATAAGCTGAAAGGTCAAGAAGAAAAAAGGAGTTCTCACAATGACCTGCCAAGAGTGAGAGTACAGTAAAAACATTTGTACTCTTCTTCAGTGTCACTTTAGAGTGCTGTGCATACCTATCCCAGCTGTGTATGAGTGACATTTAATGAGAGGGATCATCAGGATGATGATTTCATTTTTCTTTTTACTACATGGATCTGATAAACACAGAAGAAATCTAAACCCTTGGATACAGAAATATGCCATGAAGAATTTGTCTGCATTGTATATGCTCTGTATGCCTTCTTATGCTCAAATGCACATTCTTGAATTCATTATTCTTTAAAAACTATCGATTATATACTTATTTGATCATCCAACAAGATGGGTCTCTTCTGTGACTATTCATGCTAGCATCTTTCCCATCTATTAAGAACCACACACTAGGAAATAAAAAGATTGCTTTTCAAAACTTTACACAAGTAAAATTCTCCATTATGTCTCAATATGTTAACTGAATATACAGGGGAAATATTTATGCTTTATATTGACCAAGAATGGTGACTTGTCCTGTGCTTTCAAGTTTAATTTTTTTAAAGTGTTTACTCATTATTAAGCCTAGTGTTTCAGTATTATTCCTAGTGCCTAATGCTGTAATAGATTGTCAACACAGTCCTCACCTTCATGTCAGATCTGCCACTTTTAGTAGGAAACTGATGTGAATTCTGTTTTCACCTACATTGGTGAGTAATGTTACGGGATTGAATTTACCACCATTGCTTTGTTCTGTCTTTCTTAAAACGTGTTGTCACACAAAATCCAAAGTCATTAGAAACATTTTATTCGCAGTTTCCCTGGTGTGGGAGAGTGGACAACTGACTCTAATTGCTAACAACTGCCCAATGCTCCAGGCAGGACATATTGCCTAAAACCCCCTTACCTCTCCACAGTAGAAGAACTAAGGTTTCAGGAGCAAACACCATTTGAAACAAGGCTATACTTCCAAAAATTTTAAGACGTTGCTCTCTCAGAGCCAAGGACTGCAATTTGGTTCAGTCTGCATACAAAAATGGCAGGCAAGTCAAGCAGAGTTAAAGTTGAAAGTAAAGCCAAAAGCGTATCTAAAAAATGTAAATGCATGAGTAATGACATCTAAAAATAAGATACACATTGGGTGGTAAATCAGACTTCCAGCATGATGTCTTATGATTATTTTTACTGTTTGCACAAAAATTAGTTGGCCATCCTGAACAAGTTTTAATATTGTCAGAAACATAAACAATTCCTAAGGAAAAATAAAAAAAGATATGCGCTATAAAAATACTAAAAATTGGTAAGAAGCAAAGCTTATTATGTACTTCATATAAAAACTACTGTGTTATCTAAACAGTAATGAAAATACAAGTCATATTCTTTCTTTAAATAGAGTTAAAGTTACACATCATTTTTTCATGACTAGTATTTTCTTTGTTTACTGAGTGGATCTGAAAGACAGACAAAAGGAATGCTATAGCATTCAGTTCTAATGACCATGCATTCATGAAGTATGTGCACTTTAAAAGTTGAACCTTTAATTGTAAGAAGTATGGTCTAGATTTTTGACAGGGAGAGCATAAACTGCTTTATATTTTATTTCTCTACTCAGTGGTGATAAGATGGTAGTGAAATGAATATTAACATAAGTCCTTTGGAGACAATATGAACTATGTAATACTGTCAGGAATTTTGTAAATAATGATCTTCTCAACTTCCTGGCTACAAATTCATGAGACGGTAACAGGAATAACATGAATGGAGACTAAATTATTGTCCAAGATTCAAGTCATTCCAGTAGATACTGATCTAAATACCCATTAACACTCACATGAGGGACTCAGGCCTTCTTTTTCATATCAACAGAGCATTCTTAATTCGAAATTAAATGCCCACAAAAAAATGATCCAGCAATGTCTCTCAGAAAAGAGCATCTTAACTTCATTCAGTTTATCTGTCTCCAAAGGGAGGCAATTATACTGATCTATATTAGCATTGTGAAATTAAATCTTTACCAGTTGAAGCTTTTTGTTCTAAAGTAGTCTGAAGTCTTTTGACATGAGATATTATTACTCTATTAAAATCGTGCTTATTCATCTTCAGTTTATACAACCAAAATTTTAACCTGGAAATCAATACTCAAATTGCTTTCATTAACATGAAAGGTTTTCACACTTTTCCAATCTACTGGATGTGTTTTCCCCTGTTGCTGATGAGGGAGGACTTATCATTGATGACAGTTCAAATTGCAAGGTTTTAAATTAAATCTGACATTGCTTTCGGCTATGGTGGGAGCTTTTTGTATCACAGACAATGTAAAGGTCACAGTAGGCTTTCTTTATTAGCAAAATAGCTCCTTTTGTGTTAAACATTGTCCAGAGTCTCCAAAAAGAGGAAGTCAAGGTTAGCTTTAATTCCATACAAAAGAAACTCTTAGGCATGTTTAAAAATCCTGAACATTGAACATCTAATTTCTGTGATTCTATTCTGAAAAGATTTTCCACATTACAGAGTTTGATGGGGCTAGACCTATTTCATCAAATACTGAACATGTCATTAAAGTAGTCAAGCATTAGGTGAGAAATATAAAACTTTGATTACAGGATGGGGTCCTATCTATAACAGATAGATTTTTTTTTTAATCACTTAATTTTTGCATGATACAAAAGGGAATTGGAAAGAAGGAATCTCTGGTAAGCACCATGAAAACATAAAAGAAGGTGATTCAAGAAATAGATTTGAGACCATTCCAAGTCCAGATTTATTGCAGTCTCATCTTTCTGTCCACCTTATCATTAAGAACTTTTCTTTCTTGTCCTCATGTATACAGACATTTAGGATTAAAAGAATAATTGCATGTGATCTTACATTTGTGGCATGAAGTGTTGTATCTAATGCTGAGGAATTTTATTCTCCCCACCTTGTGACGTGTGGGGAAGCTGCAGCTGCAGACTGCTAGTTCAACGTAAATAGTATCAGTGTAAGTCCTAGGTTCTCCAGGCTGCTGAAGGAGTGGGTAGTGTTGTCCAGAAGGGGGCATGACTAGGATGTCTAACAAAGATGTTGACTTGGAGCCTACTGCCAGCAGTGCTCTCACGGAACACCAAATACCCCTCCACAGTGATGAATTGCCCCCTCTGGCATAGGAGGGTTGGGTGATGTTAGGAAGTGCAAATTACACCTCCCTGTGGCAGCTTGTCTAAATCTGAACCTTTAATTGTAATTAAGTGATGAATACGTTCCTTTCATTTTTGTTTTGTTTTGGTGAATTCAGCTCTGATAAAGGTGACATATTAATTGCACTGGGGAATGAAGTCATTGAAGCTGGTTCAGAAATGGTTCAAAAAGTATTTCATTAACTTTTTTTTTTTCTTGAATTATCTAAAAAAACGTTTCAGCTAGGTCTAAAAATCACAGCTTAGTAACAGCAGGAGAGCCTTTCCCTTCTACCCATGTCCAGATATCTGTACCACACCTGGAAATGCTATTTGTGTAATACAGACAGCACAAGCTACAGGGTTTTTTCTATGCTCTATAGGACAAGGATCTCAAAAATATTTCAGTATGGTCAGACAGATGTTCATGTGGAAATCTCTCCTCCTGATGATTCACAGGATTTTTCCTGTTCTTTAAAAGAAAAGATAAAAATTTCAGAATGTTTACAAAAGCAAATTGAAATGACCAGCAAATATATACTCATGTCTGTGGCACTTTACTTGGACTAATAGTTGTGAATGGTGTGTTGCAGAAAGCCCCTCTCTACAGTCACTGGTTGTTTACGTTCCTTTCCCCTGAAAATTTGAGAAGAGGACAGTCTAGCAAAGATCTGGTGGCCACCTCCAGGGCCCTCTCTGGTACAAGAAGATGGCATGCAGGCAGGGTGCTGCTTCCCTTTGCTCATCTACCCCAGAGGAGGTGTCATCCCCCTCTGTTCCCAAATGGGGAAGGGAGATTGAGGATCATTAAAAGAAGCTGCCATATCCTAATCGCTAGACTTTAACTTATTATTTTATCTTTTGGGGGCTTCTCTGCTGCATAAACTAAGCAGAGAAGGAGAGTAAGGACGTGTAAGGAGGTAAATCATGATTTAGAAATTGTTACGGAGCATTTTCTGGTCTTCTAGTATTACTCCACAGAGGCTGCCTTTTGTATAGGAATGCTTTAACCAGGAGAAACTTATTAGGATAAGCAAGGGAACATCTAGCAAATTATACCAGAGGTGATAAATAATGTGATAATTGATTATATGTGTCCATTTTATTCCATGAGCCTAACATGAAGAGGCAGCTTTGTGCAATGCAGTGGAGTTCTTTGTCACACAAAGTAATGGTTGCCACCAAGTTAATGCTTTGTATAATACAGAATTCTAGTTCAACATATGAAGTTTAGATAAGTGACAAAGGATCAAATCTTTTATGACCAAACATTTCTGCTAGTGTGTATTTTCCATCTTATCTACTCCATTTCTCTTTTTTTGAGCAAGTTGTTTTTATTGGACTATGAGTAGCAAATTCCTACAATTTTATAGCCATGTGACATTGTTGTCATTGCTTTTAGCACAGGAAATGGTACATCTGTTAGTAAAGAGACCAAAAGAACTCTCCCATGAGTCACCAAAAAGCATTTGCCAAAACTAATTAAACTAATGCCAAATATGACAAGTCAGTTTAAGACCTGTAACAATTTACAGTACACTGACTTTGCAGGAAAGGGGTAGACTATGGGGATGAAGGTAGTGGGAGGTTAGGGTAAGGATCTGAAGTATAATTTCACGGAAGAGGCAAAGCTCTCTTGTCTGATTTTTTTTCTCAGTATTATTCACCTACCTATAAGTTAGCCCAAGAACCATTTTCAGAGCCTTCGTTTTCCAGTTTTGTTCATTTACCCTTAAATTGCAATTAACAGAAAAACTGTTCATTCTGTTTGAACTCACATTTTATATTTCTCCAGGTATGAAATTCTAATTATTATTCTAGATCAGAACTGTTTTAAAATAAAATTTGATTTATCCTTGTATGTAACATTTGCTAGGAGTTTCACTAAATTTTATGGGACTGTCATGAGAATCTGCTAAAGAGATGCTTTGATCTTGATTTTCTTAAGGAAATTCAGAATTAAATACAGAGTTCTTTTAAGTATTAAGCTAAAGAACACACCAAGAAAAGCAATGTAAGTTTTGATAATAAAGACTGCAGAACTTTTTTTTTTTTCCATTATGCCTGCAAAAGCAAAATATTACATGTCTAGCTAAGGCCTGCAGTCTGATTTTAATTTCAGAAAAGCATGTAAACAATGCATCAAGAAAGCTAAAATATCAATAATAATGAACCTGATTTCTGCAAGCAGTTGTATATAATACTTAAGAAAATTACTCCTTTTGAACTAAATAAATAGTCTACATATTGTATGCTTACAGTTTCTGAAATGAGATTTTTTTTTTCCATTTGTATAGCAAATATAATTATTAAAATGCAGCTATAAGAGTATTGTAGAATTATTTCACCTAGATGAGCCATTAGATTTATTTTCTATTCTTAAAGGCATTATTGTATGGTTACAGTTTTTGGACCACGATGCATTGTGGAAGCAATGAAGCACACAAGGAGTAGAGATGGGTTTTCTGGAGACAATACTAAGGCCCTATCACACTTGACTTTTTTAGTTGACAAAAGACCCTCCAACAAAACTAGCTTGCATCACCTACCACCCCAAGTCTCGTGTCAAAAGAGTGTGGAGAATTGAGCCCCTGTTTTTATCTTACCTTGCATTTGTCTCCAATGTCTGTTCTAACTGCCAAACTTTGTGTTGCCAGGGCTATGAACTCTTTCCTTTCTCACTTTTCTGCAACAAAAGTATTACTTTCAGTGATATTTTAGCCCACCAAGCTAACACTAACCATCAGAAACCCCTTTAGTAATATATATTCTACTCCATTCTTGCATAATTCTATTGACACTTCAGTGATTTGTCACTCTCCACCTTCGTTTCAGAATACCTTTGTGTCCTCAGCCTTCCTGTTCATGTTGATATATCTGCTAAATTAACTTGAGCGAGTCCAAACAATTATTATGAACTAATTTCTTCCCTCTTTCCAACCTAGTTTAAAACCAGTGTAGCAGGTCTTACTTGTTTCAAATCTGGGAGTTTGTATTTTTCACTCAAATGAGGATTTTGTGATATCTGAAAAAGTTCTTTTCAGAAAAAAAATTCCAAGCTCTCATCACCATTGCCATGAGCTGTTGATCAGTCTTCAGCACTAATCATGTGATAAATTTCTGGTGCAAATAGGTGGCATTTGCAGGTGTCTCTCTAGCATCCTGAAAAATTTCTCACTAAGTTTTCCATAACTTCTCACCCTGCTGCAGCTCTGTCCTGCACACAGATTTCCTGTTTATAAAGTGAACATCTTCTGATAACTTAGGATATTTACTGTTCCTAAATTAATATCTAATCCCATTATGTGGAAGCATGTCATGCTACTTTCATTAACTAAATTGAAACTTCTGTAGCCCAAAGTTCCCTGGCATGGACTCAGTGATCAAGATCTCCTTAATCTTCTTGGTGGTTCATGATTATTTTTCTCTGATAGGAACTCCTGGTCCTAACATCTCCTGTTTGGATTAGTGTGGTCATCTTAACCAGGACTAAATGATGATGCTCATTTAAAAGATACAGCTAGCTCAAAATATAAAACCTTTTCTATGACATGCAAACTACTTAGAAACCTACAGTAATACTGCTGTAGACATAACTGTTCACATACACATTAAGTTCACTGTATGGAGGTTGGAAATTCTTAATGTCTGAGCATTGGTTTCTGAAACTGTTCCTTTTTCTAACCCCATAACTTGATGATGCACTTGTTCTTCATTCTTTTGTTACCAAAAGTACTCCAAACTCACTGATTCTAGGAACATAGGATACAGATCATCCATTCCCTGAATTTCTCCTGACAAGTGTGATAAATTAGTTCTGGTTTTATAGCACTGGGATTCCCCATCTTAAGGAAAGGATAATCCTGCCTACTGGAATTTATTTTTTAAAGAAGCAAAACTATAGGGAAAGAAAAGAAGGCAGATAATTACTTTACTTGTAGTTAAAGCTACAATATGAACTGATTCTCCATCTAGTTGCAACAATAGTATTTTTTGGTCAATGTCAAAGATAAAAATCTACTGTAGTAAGAGATAGAACATTATGTAAATGAGGAAATGCAATATTTTATGCAGAAATAAAAACATACTCTAATTGGAGACTGAGACTAAATGTTATTCTTCTCTGACATAGACATAGTTTGGCTTATGTTTTTCTTGTAAATAAAAGAGGACTGCAAGATTTCCTTAGAATTTTATGTGAGGTGTAGATAGCAGAGTAACTTCAGAAGACACTCTTATCAATCACACCACCCTTACAGCTTGTACAAAGTAAAAAACCATGGTAGTCAGGCAAAATCCCCAGTGACAGGAAAAAGGGAAACATCATAACCATTTTTAAAAAGGGTAAAAAGGAAAACCCTGGGAACTATCAACCAGTCATCCTTATCTCTGTATCCTGTATCTGTAAGATAATGGAGCAGATCCTACTGGAAGCTATGTCAAGGCATATGGATGATAGGGATGTGATTAGAGACAAGCAACATTGGCTTCACAAAGGGAAAATAATGCCTCACTGATCTAGTGGCCTTCTAAGATGGAGTGAGTGCATTGGTGGATAAGGGAAGAGCGACTGATGTAATCTATCTTGATTTCTGTAATGCCTTTGACACAGTCCCACACAACATCCTTGACACTAAATTGGAGAGATATGGATTTGATGGATGGACTATTCGATGGCTAAGGAATTGGCTAGCCACATCCAAAGAGTTGTGGTCAATGGCTCAATGTCCGAATGGAGATCAGTAACAAGTGGTGTCCCTCAGGGGTCTGTATTGCGCTCAGTGTCTTTATTAATGATATAGGGAGTGGTATTGGGTGCACTCTCAGCAAGTTTGCAGATGACACCAAGCTGAGTGCTGCAGTTGATAACGCTTGAGGAAAGGGATGCCATCCAGAGGGACCTTGACAGGCTTAAGGGATGGGCCAAAGTAAACCTCATGAAGTTCAACAAGGCCAAGTGCAAGGACCTGCACCTGGGTCAGGGCAATCCCTAGCATCGATACAGACTGGGGGATGAAGGGATTGAGAGCAGCCCTGAGGAGAAGGACTTAGGGATATTGCTAGATGAAAAATTACATATGAGCTGGCAATGCGCTCTTGCAGCCCAGAAAGCCAACCATATCCTGGGCTGCATCAAAAGGTGCATGGCCAGCAGGTCAAGGGAGGTGATTCTGCCCCTCTACTCCACTGTGGTGAGACCCCACTTAGAGTACAGCGTCCAGACCTGGGGTCTCCAGCCCTGGGGTCTCCAGCACAAGAAAGACATGGACCTGTTAGAATAGATCCAGAGGAAAATGGTCAGAGGGATGGAACACCTCTCCTGTGAAGAAAGGCTGGGAGACTTGGGGTTGTTCAGCTTGGAGAAGAGAAGGCTCCAGGGAGACCTTATTGCAGCCTTTCAATACTTGAAGGAGTCTTAAAAGAAACACTGAGAAAGACTTTTTACCAGGGCCTGCATGACAGGACAAGGGGTAATAGTTTTAAACTGAGAGAGGGTAGATTTAGAATAGACATGAGAAGGAGATTCTTTTTGTGATGAAGGTGGTGAGACACTGGAACAGGTTGCCCAGAGAAGTTGTGGATGCCCCATTCTTGGAAGTCTCCAAGGTCAGGTTGGATGGGGCTTTGAGCAACCTGATCTAGTGAAAGATGTCTCTGCCTATGGCAGGGGGGTTGGACTAGATGATCTTTGAAGGTCTCTTCCAACCCAAACTATTCTTTGATTTTATGATTCTATCTAGAAGTATAGCACATTATAGCACGCAATTTTACATATTAAGGCCTCATTTAAGAAATTAATGCCTTACTACTAACTTTATACAATATTAGGCAGAAATCGACTGGTAATCCACAAATTGGAGTACTATTTGATGTATGATGACTTTTAGGAGTGAGATTTTTACTGGGGAGGAAAACAGGACCTTGTGTAATGAAGGAGAGCCTAGCTGATTTTGTAAATATACGAAAAGCCTTTTAAATAGTTTTGGTAGAATCATGATTCTCTCAACACAAGAAGTATAAAATAAAGACATAGTATAAAATTAGGACTAAAGGCAGGGGAAAACCAAGCAGTTCCTTTGAAGAGTGAGACACTTCTATTTGTAATTCTTTGTTAGTCATGAAATAAGGTGTACTGATTATATCTAGATAAAGCTGTTTATAACATTTATGTATGTTAATACTTCAAGTGTGTACTACTTGTTACAAAACATAAACACACATGGGTGAAGCCTAGCCTGTTATGCCTGTAAAACCAGAGGAAGTCCACTGACTTCATTAGAGTTTTTTGGTACTATATCTTACAACTGAAAGTAGGATTTGGCTCAATGTATTTTTCAAAGAAAAAAATTTAAAATAATAACATCTGTGTTAGAAGCCGTGTAAGTTCTTGTATCATCCCATTCTTTTTCTTCGGAATGAAAGTGTAATAAATAAAATGCTATAAAAATGCATAGAATAAAAAAAAAATTAAATTTTGATAAAAAAGCAGAGGCTATTTTCTTACTATCAGCTTTCAAAAAAATTCCCAAAGAGCATGTTAAAATGAATTAAGTCTCCAGTGAATGCTGTTCTTTGTCATAACAAGAAAACAAAAAAATTACAAAACACATACCAACTTTCAAAATAAGGTTGTGATTTAGCAGAACAAAACCAAAGCTTTTGGTATTGTATTTGTTTATTTGCTTTGGCACTAGCGTAATTTTTTTATTGTGCTTCAAATACTCAGTTTTGCCCATATCTATTTCTTGCTAGTTTAGTTGGGTTTGGAAAATAGGAAATCTCTTGAAAACAGGTTTTGGATAAAATTGAATAGTAAACATAACTGTCTGTGAAAACCAGCTATCAGATGGACATTAATCTGATTTACTTGTAGTCCAGCATCATACTTGAAAGAAAAAGAGAAATACAGAAGTTTAGGGCTTTTTTGCTCTAGTTATTCTGTTTTCTCTATTCCAGACCTATTTAAAGCTTCTGAAGTCCTCTATTATGGAACAAACTATACTCAAAAGAAATAGAAAAAGTGTAGGACTTCTACAACTGTGATACTACTGTGTCCTGAAGAGAGAGGCTGAATTCTACATCTTGTCCATAAAGATTTTTTTAATTCACCAAATGAAAAGACTTAAGTTCCTGAGCCCCTTGTAAATAGACCCTTTTGACTGCATAAGCTGAAGTTTTCCTTTAACTTTTTTTCAGTTATGCTTAAATGTTAAAACCTCTTGTGCTTTCTTTGGCAGGGATAATGAAGGGGTGTAGATTCATAAATGGAAAAGAGATGCTTACTGGAGTTTTCTCGGGATCAGAGAAATCAGCTATACATCTAACACGCTTGTTAAATTCTGCCGCACATCGTGATGAATCATCCTGACAAATCTCTGAAATCCTTAAATTTGACCTTGTCTTTGTTGCTGTGATTATGGAGAGAGAATCTTTTATACTGCAGGAGACATGCAGGCTCCCCACTCCCCCCCAGGAAAAGCATTTTCAAAGTACGATCATGTAGGCTGTGTCACCAGCTAGAGAGAAGCAAAAGCCACACCCACGTTCTTTTAAAAGCTTTTTTTCCCCTCACAGAATTTTTTTGTTTTTAACAATAGTCAAAGAAAATAAAATCTCAATTGAAAACAGAAGTCAGAAGCCTCCCTGCTTTCACCAGCCAGAACAGGGAAGGGAGGAAAAAACACCCATTCTCCAAAGCTCCCCACCTCCATTTTCTAATACAAGCACAGCCACGGAAGAGCCAGACTGCAGTCTTTTCCATGCAGCTTTTTTTCTTTGATGTGATGCCAGTTGATAAGCTATTGTGCAGTTAGAAAAAGCTGTAGTGGGTCAGAAACCCAGCTGCAGTGGGCTCAGAACAAGCAGAGATGGGGAACACCTAGACTTGATTGATTTTTGAGGAATCAGCAGGGCTGGAGGTTAGTGAGTTGTTTACTCAAGGAAATATTTCATGTTCTGCCTCTTTTGGTGACACATTTTTGAGGTAACGCCTTGTGAAAGGTTTGAAACCCTACCATTATGCCTGGGTCTAAACAGTGCACTACAAGTGCAGGTCTGTGTTTAAAGGAAGAAAAATCTAACTAATTCCAAAGAAACTGTAGTCATCAGGCACTAGGAATTTCCCACCAGAGGTAGAAAAGGGGGTTGGATCATCAAAGCCATGGGAAGATGCAGACACGTTCTGGAAGTCCAGGAAGAGAATAAGTGAAATCATGCAAAACGCTGAGAACAGAAGCAGCATGAGGGTTATACTGAAAGTTACTGGTGTTTCTAAAACTAAATATTTTGCACAGTGACCTGGCCATATATTGCTATAAAGTACCTTGTTAATGTGCTGTTATGTTAGTGTTAGAATTTGCCAAGAAAATCTGTCTGTATGTTTCCTTACTTAGGAACCCAATAGGGTATATTTTCCAAGTGCTTTATTTTAGCAATGTAGTTGCAAAGACTTATCTGGTACTGGAAATGTGGCAACTGAAAACATTTTTCATTTCTACTGCAAGCTCAGACCAGCATCATATAAAACAGGAAAAAAAGATACTACTAAGGTCTTTGGAATACTTACAGCAATCTCTAATCGCTTGTTTCTGTGCATCTACCTGTAAACTTGAGGAGCAATGTATATACAGAGACAAGAAGACAGGAGAGCAAAAGCAGAACTGAGATATGCCAAAGAGCTGGGATTATTCAAGGAGAAGAGGCTGCCAAAGATTTTGAGTTAAGATTTTTTAATGCAACAGGCTTCTTTAAATCCCATTGTACTGAAGAAATATTGAAATAAGGCTGAATAATTTTAAATGAACTTTTGTTTTGCTTGTAAGTTGCAGTGAGACAGATGTAGACATCTCCAGCTTAAAATAAAACTTTGTTTATGCTAGTTCACAGCTTTGATTAGATGAATAGTATGAAGTCTCCTATAATCTTCAGTTCAGAACAAAATGCTTTTCGGTTTTTTGGTGATGTTTGTGAAAGCAAATCCAGTTTTGGAATCCTAAAATATTCTGTACCCTTACATTTAATCGTAGTGTCTGAATATTTTGCATTAACCCCCCTAAAAGGTAGCATGCAGTAGTTCAAATCCAGAAACTAGAAGAAATACAGTATTTTGTGCCAGGTTCAAAATCAAAACATAAAGTCTGTACAGAAGGTATCGGTGAAACCGCGCTATGTTATAAGCCTGCAGACCTGGAAGTTGGCCTGGCATTCTGGTGAGGGACTGAACTCTGTAGACCAATTTGAAAATTTGCCTTTATATGGAAGAGCAAACCAACCTTACTGTTGCTAGCCTAGCATGTCTTTTGTTGGTGTTTGGCACCTCAGATTTTATATACTTGCAAGCACCCCAGGAAAGCAAATTTTTGAAAACCTAAAGAGTTTAATTTTGAAGGACAAACAAAACAGGATTCATTCACATAATATTGAGTGTGCAGAAATGCAACAAAGCTCAAAGCAGAGATCACCAATTAAGATTAAAGAGGGTAATGACAGGCAGTTGACATCACAGCCAGTGTCAAATATATCAGGAAGCCTGCTTCCCATGAAACAGCAATGCCGAGACAACTGATGACAAAAATTATTTTTCTCCTCAAATGATGATGTTGCAAAGTGTTGACCTGAATTGGGGCACTCCTCTTTGTTCTGCACTGGGACGGAAACATTGAAAATGTATTTACAACTGAACTACGGCTCATTATACAGTGACCTCGTACAGAGACCTTTTGTTTAGCAGCAGAGACAAAGTGAGCATGCCAGCCAGGGAGTATAACTGCCTGCTTCTTCTGTCTGTGCATGAAAGGCTATTGAGTCTCCTTGGGCTACAGACAAGATACAGTCACATCTGAAATTGGGTGGAATGCCATCGATGTGAGTGAATATCCCACACAAGAGTCTGCTAGGCTCAGACATGCTATGCTCAGTTAATTCCTGAGGTCACACTAACATAAAAACGCTCATGAAATGCTCATTTCACAATGCTCCTCCCATCTTGTCCTCTCTCCCATTTTCCCTTGCCCTGTCCCAGTTTTTTGGCATTGGCTAATGGGAAGCACAGGGGAGAGGAACTGCAGTGAGTATGGTACCTGGGTTGTATTGAGAAACGCAGGAACACTTCTTGAAAGATCAGTTCTTTTCAATGTCTTACTGTAGAACAGATAGTAGACCTTCCTTCTGTTCTTCTTCCATAAGGTGACCTTTTGGGGGAAGGGAAATTCTTATTAACAGGTGCTAAATGCATGACTTTTAACATTTTTTTACTGTCGAGTTCGTTTCATGGCTCCCATCCTCAAACTTACCTAATTCTTACTTCATGTTCTGGTTCTCTTCTGGGTGGTTGGCACCCCCCACCACCTGGGGCAACAGCAAATGCTTTTACCTTTACACCTATTAGTGATCTTGTAATAAACTTAAAAAAATATCGAATTTATCCTTGGAATGGATTTCCAGGAGGAATTCCTTTCAAGTGAATGGTTTTATTTTAGCCAAGTGCTTCCTCTTTCAGCATAACTCATTGTGTTCTCCTATTTAGTGTTTTCCACCTCTTAAAATTCTGATATTAATCATATACCATTTCATTTCTGATATGCCATCATACCAAATGTCTTACTAAATCTGGATGAATTAAATCTACCACCTTTTGTACTTTAGAAATAATGGTTTTCTCGTTAAAAGATAAACACTGAGTTAACATGGTATGGCCTAGTCTCCTTAAGTATAAACTAATGCTGGTTAAGCTAGACAGTTTTAAATGCAAACAACTAGCTCTGCCTGCTAGTTTTCAAAGTCCCTGATTCTGCAAATGGTTACGTATAGATCGAACTGCAAAAGTGGCCTCACATATGACAGGGTTGCTCATGGGAGAATACTTCTGGTGAAAGTTAAGGATCTGTGTAAGTTCTTGCCAGTGTCAGGACCAAAATCATATGGGTGAAACTTCAAGATGTGGCCATTGACCCTGACCAAAAAAAAAAAAAGTAAATAGAAGTAACTGCTAAAATGAACAGAGATGGATCTGTTTAAAGTGCAAGTGAGAAGAAGCCTGTAGAATAATTCTACGGTGTTAAAAGTGAGACAGATAGAAGTTTGGCTCAGGCTCCCTAGGCTTTTAAAATCCAGATTTTGGTGTGTAGTATGGTGAACAGGATGCTTAGTATGGCCCCTCTCCCATTCCTGCCTCTAAAAGCTGAACCAGAATGCTTGCTTTCAATTAGAATTCCTACCTGTTTCATGAATTTATCTTACCTGTGCCCATTTTTAGGCCCCCTCTAGGTTCTTCTTCCATAAATTGCCACAACTGAAGTCTGCATAGAGCTACATTTGCAATCTGTAAAAGAAAATAATGCTCTTTGCTACTGAAAATCAGACATTTCTGGCATAGAGGTATTTCCAACTTTTTCCTAAAGAAATGTGTTCCAGAGGGATGCATTAGTAATTTTGAGAATTATTTGAGTTTTAAAACATTTTTATAGAGTTCTTTGCAATAAAAAATATTTTTGCCTGTCATAAATTATCAGAAGCATAAAGTGTGTATAGATCTATTGTTAAAGATTGACTTTTTTTTTTACTGACACCATTGTCCTAACTGCTAAGTGGTATTAAGCCAGGTCATTAGTACTGGGACATTGACCTTCACTACGCAGAAGTGACACAAATCACCTAGAGGTGTAAGATGTGCCTCCAGAAAGGGGCTTTCAAAAGGCTAGAAGTTGGAACTTTTTTCTGTTCCCTGGCTGGAGATTTCACTACCTACACATTTAGCCAGCAGTTATGACAAGCTTTCTGAGTACCTTACTGTACTAAGGAGTTGTTTCCCATGACTGAGTTTTCTTGTCTTTTGGCAATATCTGGCATCCATGTAAATAAAATAAGCCAATTTCATATGTCATTTATGCAGAAATTGCACCAAGAAATACAACCTTTTTCTGAATTTGCTCCTGACTCCTTAGAAATAACGTGCAGTAAAAATTGGATCTCACTAAATGAGACAATTACTTCATCATTTTTGCTGCTAATGCTGTTACAAGTATACTTCAAGGGAACTTCTTGTGGGCTTTAACAAACTGTTCTGTGGGCATAAGATTTCTGAAGGAAGGAGAGCATATTCCTGAACCATAAACCATGAATGTCTGTCTGTCCTCAGGGAAGGCAAAGAGGACTACAAATGAATGCAAGCTTTTCTTTCTGAAGATGCTACCCCTTGTATTGGCAGTGCCTTTGTACTCTGGGAAGTCAAAATCTTAAGATTTTGATAAGCAATCAGAGGAATCAAGTTCTCTTTCCATATCCATCTCATTCTGCACATCTCCCTCTTCAGACTCCCAACTGGAGTACCAGAGGCAACACAATTTTAAGTACTGGTTGACTTCTTCTAAATTACACATTACCAAATAGTTGCTTGTCTTAGTCTTTCTGTTAAAAATGGCTCAATGTTTTTGAAGTTACAGCATCTCCTTGAAATCTTTTGCTAAATGCCAGTTTTCTGCTATTAACACCTGTCACCATTTTTGTTTTCTAAATAACATGTAATATCTGTTAACCCAGCCTAAAATTTGTAAAACATTAGAAGTATGGAATAAAACTCAAAACATTTATTAAAAATTTGAAGTGTTAGTGAGTACTTTAAATATCTATAAAAACTACAGATCTTCTGCCTTTTTTCAGAGCTCTGAAGTGGCTGCTTTGAAGAACACACATCAGATGAGGTATGTTTGTGCCCATGCCCATGGGAAAGTGTATATGGAGAAGAAAAAAGCCCTTCTGAGAACAATTCTGAATGCCCTCCAGTTGAAAATAGAGAAAAAGCTAGAGAAGTCTGGAGTATTAGTAGCAATAATAATTAAATGAGCTGATAGAGTCCCAGAGTGAAGGGAGCTCTCAGTCACAAATCAGATCTGCTATTAAGGTCTAGAGTAAAGATCCCTTGGAGTAGTAACCATTCTCTGAAAAGTATGGAGAAAAACACAATACACATGTATAATGCACTCATTCAAGACAAATTAGCATGAGTTTTGATTATTTGGTGTTCTCTAAAGTGTGTTGCTGGTATCTGCTAGATTAAATGATACATGAATTTCTTCTATGAAATAGGTGCAGCTGTGCTTTCATCAGTGACCAATTCCAGATGCACCAAAACCAGAACTTCCTATTCTAAATCTCTGCTAGCTTGAAAAGGTAAATTGTTCACTTAAATAATTGCATTCTGGAGTGGATTGACCCTGGCCAGCAGCTAAGCTAAGCTTTGGTTAGTTTGAGTCAGCTGTCCGGATTCCATCGCCTCCAACTTCTTGCCCACCCCTGGCCTATTTGCTGGGAGGGCAGAGAGGGAAAAAGAAAAAGCCTTGATGCTGTGCAAGCACTGCTCAGCAACAACCAAAACACTGATGTCTTATCAACAGTTTTAGCCACAAATTCAAAACATGGAACTTATGAAGAAAGTTAACTCCATCCCAGCCAGTCCCAGTACAACATTCCTAATTACACAAGCTTACTTGTAGTGAATAAGAGCAGTAAAAATAATGACAGGTAGGGAAGGTGATGGCACAGGAAGAGGAACAGGGGTCTAACTTGTACTTAATTTTGCTGTGTGCTTTCCTGAACCCCTGAGCCGCGTTCTCTTAGTGGGAATTTAGACATTGCACAAAGTGCCTAACTGTACGCATTGCTGAACATTTCATGCAACCCCTTTTCAAAAACTGAGTTGGAGTTTCTCAGCCTCCTTTTAAAAAAATAAACTGTCCTAGCCTTCCGGCAGTGTGAAACAGCATATAATTCAGTGTGAATTCCTGAGCTACCTCGGAACTACCTGGTGGATCAACACAATGTGGCTGAGCACAGTGCAGGGAGCTTTGTATGAGCAAGTTCTTGAGCTTGCCAACTCAAGCTGCAAAAGCAGTACAGTGCAGGTAACTTCATACTCAATGATGCCGAGACTCCTATCACAAGCATATAAAAGTCAGAAAAGCAAATAACTTGCTTGCCACTTCTTAAAGCAAAAGCCAGTGCAATTATAACTTCTATGTGTCAGAATGGTGCCTGTCAGAAAACAGTAGTGGATGACAGTTATGCCCCTGTTTTTTGTAAATTTTCATTTTCAGTGAAGAACCCATACTGATTTCTTCTTCTTTGCTTGTGCCATATAACTACCATTAGATAAGCAATCAATCAATACCAATAGCACAAGAAATTTCTCCTTATATCCGTACCGAAAACAAAATAGATCGAGGATAATTTCTTAGTTCATATAACCATCCTCTACTTTTGTCCACCTGTGTGGGTTCTTTTCATCTATGAGGGGGGAAAAAGCGAAAGAATTTGAGAATTTATTTCAATTTATTTAATAAAAATAAGCCCCAGAACAGCCAGAAGTCTACCACTCATCCCTAGCTAAGGAACTCAGAGCTACTGGTGTGCCTGCTGGGTACCTGAATCCTGGTGCTATGGTGTTGCCTCAGAAAGTGGCACTTTCATTTCAGCCGAAGTGGTATGGATGTATTAAAGGAGCCTGACAAGATGAGAGAAGTGGAAAAGCTTAAAGATAAGAATTTTGATAGATATGCTTCAGTTGCCAGCTCTTGCCTATGAGGTGTGACCCCTGTATCCACTTGATGCTGTTCAAAAAATTTATAAAGTACATTCCACAGTAAGGGGAAATGGATGGGTTGGTTCACTTGCCAACAATGAAATACAGGTATTTGTAGGGTGGAGTGAAGCTGCTATTTAACAGTGCATGAGGTGCTACACAACCTTTTGGTCAGGGTGGGAAGAATGCAGTAACAATTTGAAAGCACAGAGGAAATGACAGACTATAATTACTCACTGCAAGCAGGAAAATTTGGCTAGTACCGCACATCTTGCACAAAGCAGTAAGAGTCCTTTACTAAAGCATTTTATTGCTTTTGTCTTGAGAGCAAAAAGCTGAGCAGTATAACATTGAGGCGGTAGCTCAGTACTTACTCAGTGGTTGCAAATGGAGGAGCAATGAATTACCTGCCATTGCGGTTCCAGACTGGTGACAATACAAGGGGAGGCTGTACTGCAGGGAGGAATCTGCTGCCTGGGCTACACTGGCAGGTGCAGCATAACACTTAGATTAAACAGCAAAAATGACCTTTCATTATGCTGCATCTTCTACAACTGCAGCTACTACTCATCAGCTGTAATAGTGTAGTATAACAGATTACAAACCTGTGGTATAAACACAAGTTAGTGCTACCTGCTGAATAATCAGCACCACTTTTATCCAATATTTTTTACATGGATGGATGATAGAAGACATCTAATCTTATTCTCCAGAGGGGCTGTACTTTGTCTTGAAATACAGCTGTAGGCAAACGCTATGTGTGTAAACCACTAAACTGTACTGCGTATAACACCAAAACTATAAACACCTGCAGGACTATTTTGCAGAACACCTACTGTAAATGTAACAAAAATATTTTTAAGAATTTTAATAAATGGCATGAAAAAACTCTAAAATTGGCATCTTAGGTTTCTAAATTCATTGTGAATCAATAGCTTCATATCATATTTACTTACATTAAATATAAAAAGAGTTCTTTTGAAACACAGTAGTTAAGCTTGTATATGAGCCTATAATAAAAAATTTTAAATCAAAAGTAAGAAAGTTTTGATGGTGCAGTGTCCAGAAAAGGCTACAGGTTACTCTGACGGATTACACTGGGTTTTTATTTCCTTTCCACAAGATTACATTTTTCCATTGAAACTCATAAATGGGGTTCTGAGAGATTTATTTACCTCTGACTTTTAAAATTGCTGAGTTACTTCTTTGGCGTACTTTCAAAGATAAAAGGAATTAGAACTGGAACTAAGTGCACTCAAGTTTCAGATGATGACTCCACTATGTTAGTTTTATTTTCATTATTAAATCAATGACTGGGAAATAATTACCAGGGTGCCTTTCTTTCACAATTTCCCAAACAGTAAGGGATATTTAACTTGCCAAAGGCAAGACAAAAAAACATTCAGTCCCAGTCTGCTTCTTCATGCACCAGCTCTCCTCTCACAGGTGTGCTTCCATGATTCTCTGTGGTAAAATTTTCTTGATCTTTGTAAGTGGAAAAGGAATGCCTGAAATAAAGGTGCTAAGTGTCATCAGTCTGAAGGTACACAGATATAGACCACTTTAAATGTAGATGGATAAGTACATCCTGTGTTACAAAACAATTGAGAGAAAAGGGGAAGTCTGGGATCCACTGAGGTAAATGGTGAAAGGATGTAGGTTTCCACAAAAAGCGTTGGTTCAATTTCACCAGCAGGTATTGTGATCTACTGCTTATCTGTATTGTATTGGGAGGTGGAAGTACTGGTACCAGTTTCTTAGATGACTGTGCATCCTTCACGTTTTCTCAATTTTTTTCCTCGCTCACTAAAGTAAGTGCTCTGTGCAGAGTTTGATGTAGTAGTAAAATATGACAAGCACCCAGCTTTGGAAGGAGGAAGAACTTGTGGTACCTGGCCATGTGCTTAATCATTTCAAAGCAGCTTTGAGGTTGAAAGAATGTGAGCAATCTGCCTTCCCAAACTGGAAGCAATATAGGCTAATGGAAAGCCGTTAGACCAGGAAGACTCTCAAATCCTTATGAAAATCATTTATCTTCCCTCTACCACAGTTTCCTTAGCAGAAAAATGGGGATTAAGACACTTACCACTTTTTGTGATAATGAAATTAAAAGAAAGACAGTGTTCAAATACAATGTATTGTGCTCTGGAACAGGAATTGGGTTTGTGGACTACTCCCAATAAGGTGGATAACAATTATCTCAGATTCCAAGATGGAAAAAATTAATTTTCAGTGTACTAACAGTGAAGTGGAAGCATTATTTTGCCAGTGAACTTTATATGCCAGCAACATCTTGATTAAAATTTTTAGAAGTATTCTAAATTCTAAAAACAGCTTATGACTGTTAGAGCATTGACCCAAGGCTTTACAGTGAAGTATAAAACTGCTTGCACTGGTAGTTAAATGAACTGTGTAGATTGCTAGCTTGCAAGCATGCATGAGAAAGAAAGAAATCAAACAAATCACTTCCAAAGTTTTATAGCAATCACGTTAAGAGGGTGGATCTGTGAGCTATGAGTTTGCGATGGTTTTGTTTCATGTCTCTCTTATTTGTTCAGAAGGAACAGTTTAATGGGATAGAAAAATACGGTGTTTTCATGGCCCATGAAGCAGAGGTCCTCTGTCACTCTGTAAGAAGTACAGCTTCTGAGGAATGAGAAAATTAAACCTGTGAAAAGTGCTGGAGAAGAGCAGCACAAGCGAGGGAGATAAAGCAAACGGGGCAGCAATAGAGTGCAGGAGGGATGAACATGCATGGAAGAGCAGCTTCGGCGAGTCTTCGTGTAGTGGGGAAGGAGTTTGAAGTGGTTGCTGTATGAGACAAAGAGCGGTAATGTGCTTCCAGTGCCTTGTTCCTCTCTTCTCGGCTCCACTGTGCCTGTGCGGTAACACAAGGAGAGCAGCTAAACTGCGGAGGAGGTTCACCGAGGGCCAGGGTGGATGCATATAAAAGAAAGAATGGACAAATAACTCTTTTAATTCTGCTTAGCTGCAGTAGGGAGATGTTGTCTTCACAGGCAGAGAGGGTGGTTTAGAGAGCCTTCAGGGTAAATGGCAGTCAGTATTCACACAGGCCACACATAGGGGTCGTGCACACATATGCAAACAAACACTTGCGAAAACAAATCCTTTACAGAGGCTGTCTCAGCAAACACCTTAAAAATATGCATTTCACCACCACCACCCCCCCGCCCTGTGCCGAAGGATGCTTTAAGGACCTTTATGATTGTTCAGGCAGCACAGCAGACTGTGTCAAGAAACACAGCATGTAAAACAGAGAAAGAGGTGGAACAAAATGGAAAGCACAAACTTTACGTTAGAAATAAACATAGAATATGCTTGCTGCATACGCAAAATGTTCCTTGGACAGGTGGGCTTTCAGGCATTTCAAGACAAGGAGGACATATCTCTGCCTATTTCAGTTTTTCCATGCAAATGTAGTAGTGTGTCATCATTAACTCTACCCAGCAGGCCTTAAGCTAGACATACAATTTTTGTCTGTGTATACTATAACTAGAAAATGAAGTAAAGCTGAACAGCCTAGTGCTATGTTGGTTGTGTATGAGGCAAGTAAAACCAACTGCAAGATGGAAAGTCCCACAACATTTCAAGGTACTATTTAAGAGCCCAATCACTTTTATTTGTAAAATGGTATTTTTCTTTTTGGCCTTTGTGACCACAATGCTTTACCAGAGTTACCTGAAATAAGACACACAAGGAAGTATTAGTCTGTACTACTCTTCTCATGCAATCTGGAAATCAGTAACTGTGGGTTAACTGGGGCACAAGCTTTGTGTGTCTTCTGCATATAACTCCCTGTCTACTGTCCCTCTGCTCTCTCGTTTTGAACCTGCAACCGCATGCTCCGTAGTCAGCACTTAGAGAAAACCAATAAGGAATTTGTCAATAAAATGCATCTTTTTCTTTTCCAGAACATTCTTCCTGAGAGCCCACCCCCAGCTCCAGCCCACGTGGGATTTTGTGCCTGAAGCAGAGAGCCCTTTCCAAACCGGAGCAGCCCACGGCCTCAATGGAGACCAGGTGGCAGAGCGCTTGGCACAGGGACATCAGCCCAAGTTTCCCACCTTCCAAGTAAGGGGAAGAGCTATTGGTTATTCAAGGTGGATCTGGTACAACTAATAAGCAGGAGATACTAGTAATGCCAGGACTTTAATCTTGTTTCCATACCTCAGTTCAATACCACAACTTCTGAGGATGCGTTCTTGCACTATTTCTCCCCTTTACCATTATTTAATTTAGATCAAATCTATGTCACTCTTTAAACAAAAATTTGGCTGTGGAAATATTGCTGAAATAAGAGATTTAAGGATGTTACCTTTTCGTTCTAACAATTTGTTGTTGCTGGTGCTGGAGAATGAATCAAAGACTGTATGGCAACGTGGTCACCAGGTGAGGGTTCACTGCCTGGCTCCCATGCCCCCAGACAGCTGGGTGTGAGTGGTGTTTCATGCTCCCAGAGCTGATGGAGCCCTGTGAGGGTTGGAAGGTGATCGGGAGGTTAAAACAGAGCCTATTAAAGCAGAGTGGTCATTATAATGCTGTACCTACTTGAGGAGATGGTTGAATTATGGGAAAAATTGCAGATCAGGGTGTCATCTGCTGAAAAAAAAAACCAACAACAAAACGGGGAAGACTAGTTTAGGTAGCTGGTTGCAATAAGGAGACAGGAAACTACTTCTGTTCAAGCTAAAGAAGCAAAAAGTTGAACGATGTGGAGCTCCAGAACTGTTCATGATCACTTCACAGCTATCTTGTGGAAATCAAAGGCCAGATTTACTTTCTATATCTCTTCCCTGTGCTGTAGGTACAGGAAGAATCAGTCTTATAAATAAGCATTCATCCTATACTGTCTGTGTAAATAGGTTGTGCCATTGTTCAGTTCATACACATTTAAAAAAGGAAAAGAAAAACTACTCAGATTGAAATTCCTGAAAGAGGTATGATTTTAGAGGGGGAGAGAGAGATGTACTTGATGTACATGTGATATATGTACTTAATTTTTTTGCCTCATGATACAAGCAGGCAAACTTTGCTAAATTATTATCAACGGAGAATTTAGTGTTAGAGACAAGAACAGACCATGCAAGAAGGTGTCACTACCACTCTGGAGTAACTCATAGCAAATGCAGTTATTTCTCAAATGTGGAGCCAGTTACATGCTTTTACTACAGTGGTTTGCAGTGCTCAGTCTGAAAGGCCATAGTAAGCAGTCCACTGCCAGTCTGCTCAACCACACTGAGTAATGTATTAATAGTAATGCATCAGTTCTGCCTGGCCATTCAGATGACCAGAGAGCTTCAACCTTGACAGTGATGGACTGTTCCCAACCACCTAAAGAATAACAAGAAAACATGCAAACAGTTGATTTTCTTTAAAGTTCATGATGTCTGTATTCTTTCTGAATGCAATTAATGCCCAAAGAGTACATAAGACACTACTCCATTATTTGGTATCCTTTGTAACAGTTGAAGATTAGAGTGTGATATGAGTAGGGGTTGGATACACTGCCAATGCAACTATATCTTACTTTTAAATTAGTAAGAGTTGATGTTCCCCTTTTTGTTTACGAGCAATACACTGCAGGTAATGGCAGATCGTCTCTCCACCTAGCTCTCACTTTGCTGAGCTGGATCCTAGGAAGGACTGAAAGAGAAATTAAGTCATAGTATTCCTCCTCCACAATAATATCCACATAGTTTTGGGTAATGAAAAGCTTTCTGTACTCCTTAACCCATCTTTAACAGACTACACAATTGTTTCCATGACATAATGAGCTTCAGTGACTGCTATCCTGGCCTGGATTCAAGCTGATGATCTGCATCTGTCTATTTCCAATTCACAGCTATAAAAGTTCATTGTTTGTTATCAATTCTTTTCTGCAACTGCATGCTCAAGGACACAGACTTGCATCCAGGTTTGCATATGAAAAATTCTGGACATCCAAAGGATATTTATTCTGTTTTGGATTGGGGTTTGGCTTTTTTTTCCCCTTGCTTTAGCTGTTGCTGCACACACTAATGAGAAATTAAGTTGTTTGAGCAGTAAGAATCTGCCTAATGGCTTAACAAAATAAGTGCAAAACTTTGCCTAGGTGTCAGAAACTTTGTTCAGTTTCCAAGCTCCCTTCCACCTGACTCTTATCAGATTATACTGAAATCTGTGTGGGTTCAGCACTTGCTACCTGAGTGCTCTTGACGCAAAATTCCAGAGCTTCACCAAAACCACAGAGGATATACTCACCATAAGTGTTTGATAGTGGATATTTAAAGTTACTGCAATAAATCAGGGATAGTAAGAAGTAGGAGAAGCTCCTTCACTAGAGATCAGTGGGAAAGAGGATGGCTAGGGTAGCCTGAGGGAAAAAGCCTCTTGTTTAGTAAAAGAAGAAAAAATGTCTAATTTGTTGATTCTTCACAAATTACATAATGATGCAATGCATTCTGAAGGCTATGAGATTCATGATCAAATTAGATAAACACTTTCAAAACACAGTCAGCCATCAGTGCAAGTAGAAGATACCCTTCTTACTAAGGGTCATGGGGTTGAAGCTAGTGGAAGAAGCAGCAAGAAGGGAGAGGCAGTGGATACAAGGAGGCAGAACATCGCTCAAAGTTCAGATAAGAGCTACCTTTAAAATAATAAAAAAAAGCTTGCCAAACAATTGTTTTTAAAGTTCTCTTTTTAAAGTTCTGAAATTTTCAGGTTGTTTCCTCAAAATATATTGCCTCATACAACTGAATGTGTTCTGTTAGAAACGTATGAAATATTTGCAATGAAAGTAACAGTTTTCAGCAGTTTTCACACTTCATTTCTGCCTGTAAATGAGCCTATCTTGCCAAAAACATTGTTTTATTTTGTGAATGTTTTAAAAGGGGCTTTGCTAATGGAAAAATATCTCCTTTCCAGGAAAACTGATGTTCATCTGAACAGAAAGTACTGCTGAAATTGGAAAGGTTAGCATGGCACAAGAGCTTTAGCCAGGAGAATTAGTAAAAGCCTCTTGTGATCTCTGCAGGCACAAAGTCTCAAACTTTCATTCCTCAGCTAATTAGTGCAAAACAGAAATTGTCCACACTGAAAAGCAATATTATCAGCATTGCAAAACAATGCAACTTACAGAATTGCTGCAATAATTTGGACCCAAGTCCACCTAGCCCCACAGACAGTCTTGAAAAGCATCTGGTATATTTATGGTGAGGACAGCGTGACTGTTCCTACCATACATTGCCCAGCCTTCAGTAGCCAGTGTTTGAGACATTTATATCTTAAGCCTCCAAGTTCCACAACTTGGAGGTGTGGAGAAAGTCGGTACTTCTTCTGTTAGTGTTAAATCTGTGTATGATAATTTCACTGCATGTTCCTGTTGCTAATTTCATTAGATCCTTCTTTATGCCTCTTCAGTACAGTAATAATTTCATCAACCTCTGTCATTCCTTTCCCCTTCCTTCTTCCTGCCTCAATCCTCACTTCCCAAACTGAAGAATAATTTTTACTCGTCTTTTCCTGTATGACCACTGCTCTTCATTCTGTTACCCTTCTCTGTTTGTTTTTGGTTTGGTTTTTTTTTTTTCTTATTCTGCAATAGCCTTTTTGAGACAGCAGGACCAAAGCTGCACAAAATTGTCAAATCTGGATACATAGTAGATTTCTATAGCGTAACACTTCTTGTATCGTCTGGATTATGCTCTGAGAGTAAAACTTGAGAATTTAATTCCTAATTAAATTGTCAAGCAGTCATCACAAATAAATGCACTCTTCAAACACTGTGCAGTGCTCCATCAGTGAGTGGCTGTTTGGTAAATATTAGTACCAGTACTCACGCTTTGCCTAAGGAATGAAAAACAAATTCTTGTAGCTGATAACATGGAACAGTAAGGAATACTTTCAGTGCTAAATTGCACTAACCTTGACAGTTTGTCACTGGACGTCTGCAGAGTTGTGTTACTACAAATGACAGCTTTCACAAGATTTCCAGGTGAGAATAGTTTTATCACATACAGAACGATAATTTGGGGTGCTGAAATTCCAAAACTGATGCAGTAAGCAATTTATGGAAAATTTTTCAACATAATTTTTACCAGTAGTAATTGTCAAGGGTTTATAGTAGATGCCTCTATATCATAAACAAGCTTTTGACTAGTATATTTATAATATCAGACTTTCTCTATTTTTTAAAATATAACCTTACTAATAAAAGACTGTTACAGGCAAGAATTCACACCCCTGACAATTTACACCAAAACCAAGAAGAAGCCAGTACATATGAATACAATTTCAAGCATAAGTTCACTGAAAACATAAACTAAAATTCTGTCAATTTTTTCTTGAATGAGATATGCAAAGCTGAAAGGGCTAACTTTTTCTTCTCTCCTGGAAATCAGTCAGTTCTGATCTTTGGTCTTAAGTAACAAATAGGAACAGATTTAAGTCATGGGGAAATAACACTGATCTTCACAACATATTCAACATAATCCTAATGAATGCTTTTTTGACATCACATATCATACCAAATATCAAGTTCTAGAAGAGACTGATCACAAATAATTTTCATTCAGATTAGCAGTGACAGAGGAACTACTTCTGAAATAAGTTCTAAAGAATATGCATTTAAACAATAATGTAGGAAATATATAGCTGTAATTGGATCTGAAGATACTTTCCTCTTCTTCATATTCACCTGAGTCATACATATAAAATATGTTTTCCACCTAGTTTTAGTCAATTTAATCTAATAGTCTGGGCAAGGTTACCTTTTTTTTTTTAAGATTAATTTTATTGACGTCACTAGAGATAGAGATATCAGAATTTCCACACTAAGTGAACATCATCTGTGAAGGCTATGAAATGACTGAACATGGTAGGCACCCTTAATGGATTTTTTGTAAACTAAACCAAGCTTTCACACTTAGGCAGCAGACTGGGGTAAAAATGAAGCAGAAAAGGCAAGGAAAAGATAGCATTATCTTTGACATGATCTGTTAAACAAGAAGTAACACCTGCCTGCATTCTCCTTTATCCCCCCAACACACATATCCCCCACCCCAAAACAGCAACTGTGACATCCTGTAACTTGAAACCAATAGTTTAAAGCAGTTTAGTGTCATGTAAATTACAGTCTGCTACACAAATAATTTGCACTGAAATGTTTATCAGCTCTCTGACATAGCTGGTTCCATTTATAGCTTATAAACTGTTTTTTACTGGTTCCTTCACATCTGATAACGTGGCATGAGAACAGGTGGTGAAAATGTTAGGCAATTATGAAAGCCTCTGTTTGCATGTGTGTGGTCTCTTGGTTTGCAAGGCCACTGACCACATACGAAGGCATTGTAAAAGTCTCAAAGTTAGATTATCAGCCTCCGTTTTTGAGTGCTGCCCTAACTGCAGCTGGAGTCTTTCTGGACTGTAAACAGCTTTGTTGAAGGGTTAAAAGTTCAGAATTATCAAAACCTATGTTTAAGAACAACATTTACTCAAAGTAAATCACAAAATAATTTTAAATCTTACTGTGTAAGTAGTGTGGCTGGGTAACTGTCCAATATTCCAGTGTAAGGTGGGTTTCTTAGTAAGGCTCAGAGTGATATGCTGGCCAAGGAAGGAGCAGTTATTTTTGTTGCATGTTACCATTGCGCCTTTAGAGAATTTGTAGCAAACCCTGCTGGAGTAAGTTGGCTGTCCAGAGATAAATTAGTAAGAGTTGTTTCATTTTCTTTGCAAGGAGGGATAAAACCCTTCTGCAATTTTGTCATGAAAATAGCCTCCGGGAGAGTCCTTGCAAGTTCTTCTTACTCAATTAAAAATATCTACCTTTAGCAGCAGAATACAGTCTAATTCAAGATTCAGATTTTTATTTCAGCAAAACAAGAATAAAGTGTTGTGATTTGTAATCTCTGATCAAGAAAAGATCAAACCAATGGTAAAATCTTGCAAATTATTATTTACAGGTATAAAGCCTTTTAGCCAGAGTAAAGGCTTTTTGTAATTTGAAATGCTTTCAAATTTTAATGCCATTATTGCTAAGAACTTGTTTGCCTTGGAAGTTATAAGTGTTGCGGGACTGTTTCTCACCAGTGGGTATAGTCCAGCTCAGAGTATTTTTCACTATTCTCCTGCATTTGGATTTGACAGGTGCCATTTGCCATTATACAGAAACAAAAATAACTTCAAGTATTTGCCCTACAGCCACAATAGGGATGCACATGTTGGGTCTCAGCAGCCATTAAAATAATCTTTGTAGAATTGAAAGGAACAAAGAAGAAATAGGATATTCTACAGATGGTGCAGTCTTGCATTAGTCCTTCCATCACTGTATTCCTTCCCAACACATCTGTATTTATCCAGGTCCCCCTCCCATTTAGTGTGCAGTCATAACCTCCAGAAAAAGAACATGCACTCTAGTTCAGGATTTTAAGTACAATGAAGTCTCTTCCATCTACAATGCATATACTTTCAAGAGGAATTCAACAACAGGTCTATGCAGTTTATTTTATCAAAATGCCCCCAGCACGTTTCCAATACTGTTGACTGAGTTGGGAAAAGGGTAGCAGTTCTGTACATGAAGAGTTCATGAACCATAATCATTTTGAAAGAAGCATGTATCAGAAAGGTTAACTGCTTGACCTTCGCAGAATTCCTTTGGGATCCAGTAAAATACAATATACCCTGAGATCATTGTACTCAAGTTCCTAAGGACTAATTTTGCTTTTTGCATTTTCCTTTCTTGCAATTTTGGTTGCAAATAGTCCTGAAAGTTAGTCAGTGTATGACAATAAACATCATTGTGTGTTCCTGTTGATAATTTCTAAAATTCCAGACAAGAAAGACATGCCTGCTGCTCACATTTAAATATTTCAGAATTACTGCAAATATCAGTTCTCAGCTGTTTGGCCATGAAGTTATTTATAACAAGCTAACTCTTTCTGCAGACTCACTTTTTGTAACATCTGTATCCCCCTATCAGCTAGGTATGGTCCTCTATTTGTCTGAGTTTACGGAAGTGGACTTGTCCAAATAAAGAGAGGTTTTTGAATGGACTACAGTTGTGTACTTGACAAGAAATTTTTCAATTTATACTGTTCTGACATGTTCAGCATGAGCTTATATTAGAGTTTTAGCTTGCCCTTTCAAAATACATTTTAGGAAAAAAGCTATTTTTCATTTTCATATTGTTACTGACACAAAAATGTGTTGTATTTTGTTTCATACCCATGTCAAACAGTGTCTGTGAAAAATATTTTAAGATTGCAAAATCATATGTCCAGAAATTAGTAAGTGGCAGAATTCAAGTAGTCTGTCAACTCCAAGTTGTGTCCCTTTGGGAATCTTTTGAAAAGTTGTTAAGAAAACAATCATTTATTTTTCCAGTAGAGCTTCAACTTCAGCAGTGCACACAACTGATATTATTCAGTGAATGCAACACCTGGTGAAAATCTCAGAAGTCCCCAGCACTTAATGCTAACAAAATCCCATTTCATTTCCATTCTCCATTATTTGCGTGCTGGAAACATTTTTTCATTGAAGCTTTTCTTAAGAAATTTCAAACTGCAGTGAACACTAGAATGGGAAACTTTAGTTAAAATTATTAATCAGTCAGGAAATGATAGAAAACAGATGATTATAACAGAAAGTGGTAGGCTACTTCTGCTGCTTGTGCTATCATCACAGCAGTAATTATGTGTTCTTAAAGGATCAAATTCATTAATACAATTTAAGATAACTGATACAATGGACCACGGTGGCTTTGCAATGCAGGTTGTAGTTGTAGAGAATGCCCATGACAGTTCACACTGAGAAGGTGTCCCTGTTCAGAAAAGTAGAGGAAAAAAGTAGAGACAAATGCAGCCTAACCTAAGCCCCTTTTCCTCCCTGCTGCTGGGGATTATGTGTACTGAAGGCTCCAGGCACTTGCAGAAAACAAGGAAGTTAAAACAGAGATTTTCAAAGGCTTGATGTTAGATGAGTGTGTCTACCTAAGGGTTCCTGTGCAGTAAGACTGTGGGTGACACATGGAGATGCTGTGCCACTGGTCTTCCTAGTAACTTTCCTCATGACCTTTCTGCCATGACTTTTCTGCTTACTTTGATACCCAGTTCTGGAAAAGCTGAAATATAAACCAGAAGTGTTTATATTGACATGTACTTCTATGTACAATGATTTATTTTTCAAGTTTTCACTATTATGCAGCAGAACCTGTTAAGTCAATGGTATAAATGGTAACTGACTTCTTAATATTAAATACAAAATTTTCTGCAGACATCTTAGCTAACACTGAAGCTTGGCCAAGTAAGATGGTCTGTAAATACAAAAAAAAAGAAAAAGAGGCAGCACTTTCAGCGAAGTTACAACATCAAGATAAGAAGAAAAAAGTTATTGAGATCTTTTGCTTGCTTTTTACCTTTCAAGCATTGGGCTACATTTGGACTAAGTTTTCAAGCTTTCTTTGAAATTACGGGCAATAACGTTTATAAATGAAGCAGAGGATTGTCACATACTTGCAAGCTACTAAGAGCTGGGACGGAAAAAGAGCCATCCAATATCGTGAAGCTTGCAATGCAGTGCAAATGTTCTTTAAGCTCAGCTGTCACCCCTCACGTTGTGGCTACATGATTGTAAAAATTGCTTCAAAATCTCCATGAGTGTGTGTGTTTAAGCACTAAGAACTGGTGGAGTGCATATGGAGAACAGACAAATTGAGATGTATTTGATATGGAACAGATTGTACGGTTACTAGTGAGGGCATTATAGGTTTAAATTTCCTAAAGAGGGGTTTCTTTTGGGGGGAAAAACAAAACAAAAGAAAACCAACCAACCAACAACACCAGACCTCCCTGCCGTAAATAAACCAAGCTCTGTTCTTCTTTTCCACCTATAGGACCTCACTCATGGGATGAGTAGTAGGGTGTTTGATGTGTAGCCATAGTGTATAGCCAAGTTTGTCCTAAAAGCTGCACTGGTATACGTTGCCCTCTAGAAAATGATGGTTTGGAACTGGTTTCTATGGAGATCCCAGCTTGCATCAGAAGATCATTATAAAAATGTTGTATGGTATTCAGAAAATTACAGTGATCTATAGGAGGAAGGAGAGGGTTATTGGGTGTTTGGTTTTTTTTTTTCCTTTCCTTTTCTTTTTGAGCCAGTTCTATCATCTGCTTCAGAACTTCAGCTTGGGAAATGAAGCCTAGCCATAGTTTACATAACTGTATAAATAATGTCAGCTGTAGAAGCATTCACACAACGTTGACAGCAATGGATAAAAATACATAAAAACTCCATTGCTCAAACATTGCCTTTTAAGTACAGTAAATCAATGAGCTTAAGTTCTCTGAAACACCAACTGAGTTGAAATATGAATGTTTATAAAAGATGGGGCTCCCAAGCAGATGGGCTAAGAGCTGCTTGGCAATTTGCATGTAAAAGCAAAAATTTCCCAAATGGCCACTGTTCTGGATCCTTTTACATTTAAGCTGCAAACGGGCAATCCCATGATCCAGGTCTGTAGAACTGCTAACCTATCACAACTTCACATGAGGTTAGTGGGAACTGCAAGGCTTTACCATTTTCGAAAACCAAGATCAAATGCCACACATTAGTTACCCAGAAATATATAACTGCTTAATCCCTTTTGCCTTTTTGTTGTAGAATTGTCATTGATAATGAAGTTTGTTAAACTTCATTTTCTGTTTTATTAACATTAAGGGAAATATGAGAATTCCTTCTGAAATTTGAACTGCTTGTATATTGACAGCAAGCAATGACTGGAGAACATTTGCAATCTTGGTCATTCATGTGTACTTTTAAGTTGTGTGCTATTATGAAAAATTAGATGTACAAAGTGCTTTTTCACTGTCTGGTCTTTTTTCACCTCCACGCACAGGCCTCTGTTCTATAAAGGCTGTCAGGCACAATGCAGGTTACTTCAGAAAATTAAAGGAGGGACTACATGCCCGGCTAGCTGCCAGTCTTGTCTGCTCTGCTGCTTCTTTACAGCCCAGGAGCTGAATTTACCAGTATGGCCGTGGTGTTTCTATTGCTGTCCACTAAAATATTTGGAGTCGGTCAGCATGGTGAAAATAGGAATTAGCCAACAAGCTACATTTAAAGAATTTACACATGGTCAGGCCTCATAATACAGTATTTGCTTTTGTGTGAAAGCTTGGAACTCTGTCAGACTCATAAGACCTGAGATCACAAGTATTATAAGAGGACAGGCAAACACAAAGCATCACGGCTGAAACTCCTCCTACTCCCCCACATCATTAAAGAGCAAAAATCAACAACAGAATTGAAATTGCAAGTAGATATACATGAAAATAAATATCTCATGCCCAATTTTGCAACTCATTCCTTCAGCTTTACCAGGGTCTTCTATTCATAACATATTGTTCTAACAGATGGATAAAATCAAACTAAATTCTTACAGATCAATAAGGCTTTATTTAAGCATTTTTTTCAAAAAGCAGAGAAAATGATAAATGATTAGCAACACTCAAAGATCTACTCTTCAACTAAGTACCTATCATCACATAGTTTGTGATACAGGTTAAATATTTGCTTCCTAATTTGGCATCTTATTTACATAAGACTGCTTTTCTCAGATAATTACCCTTTACTGATATCACTGATAGTTACAAATGGGACGTAGTCATGGAATGCAGTGTATCTCAGTGCAGGGGGAGTTTAAGATTTACTTTCTGTAATCTTATGAAATAATGCCTACATTATGTTAGTGCTCTTCCCCATTCTCTGCCTTATCTCAGCCATGCGTTCCTGGCCATCTAAATACTCACCAGAAATGTAACTGGAGCAGATCTTGTTTCCAATGACTGACATTTTTATTTGTATGAATTTACAGGGGGTTTCTGTTTAGCCTGCTAATGGACAGAATTATGGAGATCCTTTTTAACGCTTGTTCATGCCAAAAGATTACACATAGAGACGGAGAGAGCAGCTCTTTCCATTTTCTGCTACCAATCTAATATACTTCATATCTGTATAAAATTCACTTTGTAGTATTTTTCCTTTTTTTTCACTTGGGCTGTTTATGAAACATTTAGTTCACAACTTTATTGAAATAAAGCGGAATTGTTGAGAGTTTTGAATAAAGAGACTCTACAGAAGGCTGTTCATTTCCTGATGCGCAGGAATATATGTCTTCCTCATCTGGCCCAGTGTTCAGTTTTACAGTTAAATGTACTGACAGATTTCAAGGTAAGAAAGGACTATTTTGCTCATTTAGTCTCACCCTGCAGCTATTGCAGACCAGAGCACTTTTTTAACATTTTATCAAGGCCCAGATCCACAATTATTTCTTTACATAATGGGAGCTAAGCAACCTGAAAAACTTGTGGGAAGCCTGTAGATTTTATTGGAAATTAGTTTTGCATAAACCATGAGGTGCTATTGACAGTAGATTTGATCTGCTACATTGAACTTGAATTTCAAGAACAGAACACCAGGCAAAGGTGCAAAGACCAAAAGGTTTCCATTAGGGAATAATAATAAGATTCGAAACTATCCACAGTTCAAGTCTGATTGCATGGAGAGTGACTGGACGTTTTTATCACCAACTGTACAAGCAGAGAATTGGCAGATTCCATCTAACCTCAAAGAAAAGCTGCAAAAAAGCCCCAACTAGCAACTTCACCAGGTTTTAGCAGAGTAGCTATCAGATATCTGGGAAAATAATTCCTCAGTTTTTAAATGATCTACGCAAAAAAATGGATTGAAGTGTTTTGGCTGGACAGTTTGACTTGGCTTTTTGTTTGCTCTGGAGACAAGCAAGATTACATCATATAAGATACTCAGTTTCTCGTAGTCTTGGGATCAAATTTATATGAAAAGTTAAAATGGAAAAAAAATTAAGAACAGTCCCTTACTGAAGTTTGCATTAACAAACCAAACCAACTAACTAACCAAAACCAAAACAAAACAAACAAAAAAACAACAAAAAAAACCCTTAAATTTTCTTCATTTTGGGGAAGGTCTTTTCTTCAACCAATAAAGTTTTTATTATTTTGGGACTCAAGAGTTTACAGGAAACAGAATGCTAAGTCAGCAATGCACACCAAGCAAGTCTCATAAACAGTAGTTCAGCACAGGATAATAACAGAGCTGGACAAGAAGCTGTGTTTTCCCTTTTTCAAAATTTTTAAAAAAGAAAAATTCTCATCTCACAATAGGACAAACAAAGATTATGCACATTTTTGCAGGAACTTCAGGTGTTTTCCATGAAAACAGAATAAAAAAACCCCAGAGTTTTTTTACACCAGAACAGTTGCTTAGCCCAGGAGACTTGAACAGAGCCAAGGTTCAAATTCTCATCTGAACCAGCCAGAAAAGGCTGGTTTACCACATTGTAGGTGAGTCTCCTGAACATTTTTGTCCAGTAGTGCATTTCTGTGTGACTTGAAATTCCTCTTTTTGTTGTCAAAATGGTCATATATTTGAAAGTTTCATGATTTGTAATTTTTTAAGACAAAACAGCTCATCTGAAAACATCTGACTAGTTCTAATGAATGTATGTTTTATCTGAAGTTTTCAATCTATTGATTGATGTCTGTTGAGTCTTAATATTTTTAATGTCCTTTCATTGGGTATCCTGTTCATGTTAAAGGATCCCGTAGATTAGTTACAAAACTTGTACTCCAGTGCTCCAGTCATTTCAATTGGCTTTTAGTCAAATTAAAATGTAGTTTTAGCCAGTATTAAAATTGGTGTATCTAATTTGGCTTAAGTCTGTATGTGAACAAGTCCTTTTATAGTAAGCGGAAAAGTGCTATTATTTCACCAATTTTCTATTTTATCCTGAAATCTAAAATAAATTTTAACGCAGTTTCTTTTCGGAACTGTGCGAGTACTGTAGAGTCATTAGGCATTTGAATTATGGGGTTATATGGAAAGGCCTTATCATTCAATTCATTAACTTCGGGAGGGGGAGGCTCTATCTTCTGTTTATATTCAAGGAAATGAATGTCAAAGACTGCCATGTGTGTGGTGTAAATAAGAAAGGCCACCAGTGGAGAGTTTCCATTTTTGTGATGAGAACATAAAAGTCAGTTGCTTCTGTTCCAGAGGTGATATTTTACTTAGACATCTGCTCTGTTTGCAAAAAGAAGGCAAAACATCTTTTGTTATTGATTTGCAGACTGAGAGTGTTTGGACATCAATTAAGTTTAAGCCTATTGAAAGTCCTTCTGTAAACCTTCATGTTTTAATGATAGACTGAACAGTTCTTTTAAAAAATACAATTTAGATGAGAGACAGAGGGAATAAAGCAAATAGAGGGTGTGGGTTATCATGAGAATAATTACACTACATTTCTGATGCATTTTGCTTCTTGTCATTAATTTTCCTAGACTGTAATTCTACTATGAAAACTTTGCCATGAGGAATTATATCCTGCTATTCTAAAGTCTTAACTATAGAAAAATGCAATTTTTGTGTATGTTTACTGGGGGAAAAAAAAGGTCATGAATCTGGCCATTTACAGTGGCCAAAGGTGACAGGATTCTAAAGGAATTAATTTAAGGGATTTTGCCTGCTGCATCCCTCTTGACATCTTCAAGACAAGTTCCTTATTCTTTGGAATAACTTGTGGATGAATAAAAGCAAGGCCAGGGCTGAATATTAGAATTTTTATTACAATTATGTGGCTCAAATAGTTTTAAAAATGAAGCAAAGAACATTATATTCAGTTATTATATATTTATCCTACACCACCTTCATTCAAAGAACCTATAGAGAAAATAATTTTTCTGTACAGTATGTTTTAATATCTGAACTCATGCTTAGCGGCTAAATGGTCATGATTTACAAGGAAGTGTACATGCTGGCTTGTGTTTGTTTGAACACAGACTTTTCTCTAAAGTAAAAGAATGAGTGGTCACCCAAGATATGTAAGCAATACTTAAGAAGAATACTTGAATTTCAACTCTTTACTCAATCAGCCATCACAAAAACAAAAGCACCAGTTCAGATTTTTTTCGATGCTGTGAGAATACTCTCTGCAGCCATACCTAACTCCACTGTCACTATCAGGACTACAAGTAACTTTAATAGCAGTTGTATAACCAGTATGTTCTCCATGTCCCTGTTATTAATTCCGTAAGTAACATTGAGATCAGTCTGGCTCTTTCATTACCTGAATTTCTTGAACCTTTGAACAATAAATGTAAGGTCCTATGAAAATAAATGGGTTTATTCTAATATCATCATTGCAATTGTTAAGGGGCAACATAATCTAGACCCAAGATCTTTAAAATTTCCCTCTTTGCACTTGAGAGAGATATATATATATATATATATATAATTTTTTATGTCGTTATGATACACAAAGAAATCCATTACAATATAGAGAATAATGATAGATGAAACTATCTGAAAAAGATTATTTAATTCCAAGATATTTTATTCTGGTCCTATTTCCTAATGTAAATGGCTGAATTGAGTAAGGAAACACAAAATACAGAGGGAAGGCCCCTTAAAAAAATACATAGTAAAACATTTGATGTTGCAAAAGGGGAACGTGCTAGAATAAAAAATAAAATGGGGGCTCTGGGACAATGACTGCTGATGCCTTGACAACTGCTTCTGTTTTCTAATTTTGTGTGTATAAGCATAAGGTGTAGCCCACTTGGTATTTGCAACTCAATAGAAAGTTGAAATTTGTATATTTTTATGCTGTGATGAACCCATGGCAATGTAATTGTGATAGGTAATTAGTAATATGTTCTGCTAAACTATCTGGCCTAAACAAAGACAGCTACATCAATAGATGGCCTGCTGCAGTAAACTCACAGCTACGCGCTTAAAAGAGACGATTTGTTTGACATCTTTAAAATTGATGAGTATTACTTAAGAAAACCAAAAAAAGCTCAGAATGTCCTGCTTAACAAGCATATAGAAAACACTTGCATCCTCTTTTTGAGGTGTCTTGTGGATGTCTTTCAAAAAAGCAGCAGAAAAATATTTTAACCTTGCTTTCTTTACAGGAGAAAATTAGTTTTGTTTTCTGTTGAGACTAGAGCACTCCCACAACTCACTGTACACAAACCACACATAAAATTCTTCACTTCACCATTACTATGAACCAGATTTCTCCTTCAGTTGCAAGTCACTTTCTCAATTCAGAAAGTAAATAATACTTTATATCAATATGAATCTGATCCTAAAATTTTGGGAAGATCCTACAGTTATACCTGGGTACTTTATCTTGGCAAGAGGGTTTCAGTGTCTAAAGTGATTGGTAAGCAAAATTGTTATAAATGGTTCCCACTATAATACTAAATAAACACCACTGACTTACTTTGCCATTTTTCATCTTGTACGGGCTTTTTATAACCTTGAAAAGTCATTTCTTGTAGCAGTGAATACATCAGTGTACACTGACACACTTTAAGTATTTCACTGAAGTTGAAGCCACTTAATTTTATAATAAATTTCATCAATTGAGAAACACATCCTGCCTTTCTGGATGTATGATTGCAAGATATGCAGAACAAGAAATAAATAGTCCATGGATTAAATTAATATTATTCTGCTCATAAAACTACCATACAGACTTCCCCTTAGAAAATTCTCCTTTTCTAAAAAAACAAAGCCACCTGAATTTTCTCTGCAAAATGGCATGCAAACAGACGTATTTGCATTGCACATAAAATAGATGGTAAATGTATATGGATTTTCTGAATTTCCCAGGATTTTTACCACTGATTAAACTGGTACTGGCTCTACAGTGCTAGAGAGCAAGGTGGATAGATAACCCTTTGCCTTATGCAACACTAAATTGTTACCTGATGTCTACCTATAGCATGTATTATTATTAATGACAGTGCAGGTGACAGAATATTCTGCTGTGAAGCTGTCAAGTTGTTTTGCAATGTTGAAAGTCAGGATAAACATTTGAATTTGTAATCTAAGTTTACCATGGAAATAACTGAGAAAGAATTAGTGGAGAATGCTTTAATACACCAGTCATTCTGCATATTTTCCTATTTTCTCCTTTTTGACTCAGCAGTGCAGTCGAAAATGCTTAACTGAGTTTGGCTTTTAAATATCAAATTAGTTTCATAGTAGATTGTGCAATGTATGGACAGTTCATGAGCTGGTTTCATAAAGCTTTAACATTGTCTCTTAGTTTTGTGACCCAAACCAAAAGAGATTAAAGATTGTGACTCTATTTCCAACTTTTTAAAGTGGGTTGGGGGCCTCCTCCTTTGGAGCCATTTCTAGTTACTCTCTGTTACTACTGCAACATGAATACTGCTGAGAATTGGGTTAAACTGGCCTTCAAGTTCACAGTTCAAATTGTGGTTACTTGAAACTCTTTCTTTCCTTCAAGGATTATTTTTATTTAATTGCTAAAGACCCACAAACTAACCGTTTCAAAGGAAGAGATCTTTCTAACACGGAACAGCAAATTCACCCATAAAAATGGAATAAAAACAGCCTCATGCGTCCAGAAGAACCTGAGAACAGTTCAGCATGAAAGCACAGGCTTCACACTGCAGTATTTTGCTTTCTTCATTCAGAGGAAAGGGAAAAGGCAGTGTGGAGAAGAATTACACAGAGTTACTGTGTCTCTGTACACTTACAAAGTGCAGGGCAAGGCAGCTACCTAGAAAAGCCCAGAAATGTCTAGAAATAAAGTATGACAGATTCCGAACACACCTAATATAATACAACTGTATTTTATGTTTTACTCATGAGTGAGCTGTGTCATACTCAGTCACCTAGAGAAAATTAAATGGTTAGTACTTGGTGGAAAAAAAGCATTAGAGGCTGTCTTGCAGGCTCAGCAGTGCCTATAGAGGAGGCAAAGTCCCCCTGTCTGATCCTTGTGAATCCAGACAACAAACTGCTGTTTTACCAGCAGGTAAAGATCGGTTTGCTATGAACACAAGGACCAGCATCCTATCAGCTGGGAAATCACCAACTGTTTGTGTGTTGAAAAGCTTTTGGGATGTTTTCAAAAAACTATGAGTTCTGCCTTTCTACTCCAGCCTGGGCGTCCAGTGGCACACTCTATCTACTATGCAGAAGTCATCTGTGGAATAAGATCAGAGAGTCTTGTGTTTACATACATGGGCTAAAATAAACATAACTGTCATGCTGAAAATTTTCGCTTAAATTTAGGTGAATATGGTTATTATGACCCTTATTTCCCCAAAACAATCCAGAAAATGTGACATATGGAAAGTTAGTTCTGATGTTTGTGTTTACACAGGGAAAAGTTTGTGTATGCATTCCCTAAAAAATCAGTTATAAATCATCATTACCTCTCATCAGGCAGCATTTCTCACTCTTGAAACTTGTGACTAAGACCACCATTTTGATAGTTCTCAGTATGACAAACTTGTGTTTAGCCAGGCAGAGCATTTTAAGCACTCAAGTTCACAAACTATCTATGAAATGTAAAGAAAAAGAGGACAAAATTAAAAGCAGAAGTTGCAAGTTAGAAGTTGCCATCTATTATCATTGTGAATGTACATTGATCTAAAATACTGATGTTCCTTTCATGTCTAATGCAGAAACTAAGTGTCCTCTGAACTGAAAACTGAGGGTTCATAGCAAAAATGTAAAACAACTCTCACTGAACAGGGTTGCCTGCATCTAATGCCATGGAGGGAGGAGAGAAAATTAATGTTGTCTATATTGAAATAATTATGAATAAAAAATTTGTATCATTATAGTTGGTCTTAAATGCAGCAATTCTAGCTTGAGTCTGCATTATTTCTGCAAGGCGCTGTAGTTGGAGCCTTGCCACTGGGAAATCTCCCAGCAGTTCATATGGCTACTGTTTTACTTTGCTTGGCTCAAAAGAAAGGAAAAAAGCTGTGTGGAAAAATCATGGGTCGTAGCAGGAATTGTGGTGCCTCTGCAAACTCTTGAAGTGCAGGGCCAGGCAATTACCCAGAAAAACTGAGAAACACCTACGAATAAAGCATGGCAGTTACTGGATGTGCCCGGTGTGGAAGCCACGTTGTACGTGCAGGCAAGCTATCTAGTAGGTGACTGTCAACTTGAGAGAACTGGACACAGTTTCATGTCCGCAGTGGTGGTAAAAGAGCCTCTGATCGCTAGTGGTTTCCAGCTGCAATGTCACAAAGAAGTCAAAAGAAAGAGGAGACAGTGTTAAGCATATTGGAAGCAAAGGTGTCACTGTGTGTACAGTAGTCCACCACATAGTGCCAGAGGTACCACAGGCAGTTTTAATGAGATACCGTAGATGTTGGATGCAATCTAGCTCCAGCTCGCATTGTCCGTGTTATCTGGTTCTCAAGACTTTATTAATATCTTCTCTTGATGCTGTAAGGACTCATGCTGTTAAGATAGTACCTAAGGCCTAGGCTTAGAGTCTTGTCTATCTTGGAGAGTTTCAGCTCAGCAGAATACCTCATCCTGTTTTCCTCTGGTTACACTGCTTCTGGTCTCCAGCCTAGATATTTAGTAATGAACAGCAAGTATCTTCCGTGACAATGGACATCTGTGCATAGGAGTGAAATGATCTATCAGGTGAATTTTCCTTTTTGTCCCATTTGTCTCATAGGGACCATATAATCAACAGTGTCAAAGGCCAGGGAAATACAGTAATTTGAGCACAGAGATGCTTTTCTTCCCCAAAACCAGAAAAGGATTTTCTGTCAGCTCAGTTTGTTCCTAGTCTGATCTGAAGCCTAACTAATGTAACCAGTATGGTAACATCCTAGTCATTCTTTCCAAAGGAATTTGGGAAAAAAAGAGAGCTTGCCGTGGAATAGAAGCTGTGAAGTTTGCTGGTGTTACATGCGAGCTTTTCCAGGCATTCCAGATCTATGGGGTAACACACACCTCAGACTATGTGTGTAACTTTGTATGGGTTTGTGTGTGTATGGTTTAATTATTTTCAGATCAGAAGACCTCTTATGTAGCTAACTGTCACAAAGGGGAAGGATTCTTATTATGAAACTGGAAAAGGAAAAAACACCCTCACAAAATTATGGGGAGGTAGACTTTTGAAACTGAAGTTTCAAACTGGTTTAATTGCTATGATCACACTTGTCTCAGACTTTAAGACCATGCTGTTTATAACTCCTATCCAGAGAAACATCCTTACCTCATAGTCAGGATGAATTACTTCTGTACTTCATGTTCATTTCATAGGAAAGTTATTAAAATTACTTAATAGTCAGCTAAATTTCAATAGTTTCAGTTTGAATGGGATATCAAAGCCCATGGATAGATTTATGTCTATGTGCTGCCAGAGGTTTGAGGAGCCAGTTTGCTGTAATCTGTAGCTACTGTTAAATATTTTAGGTTGAACTTACTTAAAAGGTAATTTTAGTGAGCATTTGTAAGCTGTGTGGCCAGGTATTACAGACATATTCATGCACCTCATATGCATATAAGGTGCCTGCAATGCCAACATACATAATTTAGTTTTCAAGGTAAGATTAAACTTCTATATAAGTACAGGAGTGGATGAAGGAATATAAAAAAGATACTTTTTCCCATATGCCTCTCAGTAAACCTTTACTGAGAACACCACATGCATTATATATAGTCCAAGTGGCTGGTATCTGGTTTTAGCACAACATGTTGGAAATGTGTCTCATCCTTTATTGGATGAATGAGATGATTCCAGGAAAAGTGCAATTATCAACTGTCACTCTCTGGCAAAAAGTCAGACATCACACACAAGCACAAATCAACCTACTTCCCAAAAAAATGTCAGCAGAAGAAGGGAGATTTTCTTTTCCACATTAGCACCATGTAACACCTGCTGGCCTGATCAGCTTTCTAAAAAGGAAAGTGCTTATTGGTCACCAGCAGCTAAAAGTGGTTAAGAGCTGATGAACATGGTTTTACCATATGTAGAAACTAGTGTCAGCAAAAGCCTGTACTGCTGGTGGTCCTTCAAGTTGGAAGAAAGCTACCACAGAAAGATTATGTGTTAACAAGACATGGTCCTGTATCAAAAGACAAGGAAGAGAATTTCTCACAAGTCTTTTCTTTTTCCTGCATAAATAGGTTTTGCTTCTACAAACATCTGATTAGGTAGTGTGTTTTCTTTTGTGTTTTTCTTTTTTGTTTTTCCTGAATTTTCAAAGACTATGAAACATACTACTCATGCATATCCAAACCCTCAAAAAAGAAAACTGTAATAATTTTGACAGCAAAAACCTCTGCTGAGGACACCAACAAACAACACTTCTTTTTCCCCCTTCAAAATGTTTGCATGAAAAAACCAAGGCAGAACCCATGAAGGGTTCAGCAGTCTTAGAAAACTTCTTAGTCAAGCAAATCTCCCACCAGACTCAATGGGATGTTGTTATGTGGTTTGCTGTGGGCTAAACTAAAAGGGATAGTGCAGGGGAATCATAACTAAAGTGGGTTTCCAGAGGACATCTTGCCTGACACAGTCAAAATTCAGCAGAGCTGTACATGCAACAAAGCACACAACAGTTTTGCCAGCCCGTGGAAAGAGTAAACACCGTCTCACACAGAGGTTTCTAGAAGTATCAGAGCCTTAGGTCCACAGCACATTGACAGCTGCAGTGCCTAATTTTTAAGTACCTTGCCAGCTCTTAGAACTTGTTGTCCTGGTCTTGGGTGTCTGGATTTCCTAAAGCAATGACCAAAAGAAGAGAAAAAGATGCCTAAGCATAGGACCTTGCAATAGTCAGCATGCGGTAGAGAGAATGGGACTTTCCATCCTTTCTGCTAAAGATGCTCCAGTGTTAGATAGAATAATTAAATAAGACTTGAAGCCGGAGCTAGAACAAACAGAATTTCTCTGTCTTCTTGTAGCGTAGGAGAGATGATGTTATGCCATGCCAAACTGCATAGTTCCTCTAAGCCAGGGACTGAGAGTGCTGAGGGGGAATGCAGGAAGCCAACAATAGATATCACACAAAGCACACCAGTCCCTTGTGAAAGATGGTGTAGCACACAAACTGTTCACTTCAAATTAGTCTTGACGGGAATGAAAATGTCACATAAGCTGAAGAGAAAGTTATAAGAGAAAAAGCTATGTAAAGTAATAGAAGATATCCATGACTCATACAATATAAAAATTACTTTTCCTCCTAAATTTTCAGAATCTTGTGAAGGTAGTGAAATTGGTACAGATGCTGAAGGAGAACGGAACTTACTAGCATTCCCATTTTCCAAAAAGTCAATAAGAACTTTATTGGAAAATAGCAACCTGTTTACTGGAAGAAAGCCAGGTCAAAAATATTAAATTCTTGGCTTACTAATGCTGATTACTGCAGTGATATCTGATTGCATATGAAGCGCAAGAATTTGATACTACTGCCCTTTGGTTTAAGGGGGGAGGGAGTTCTCTTTAGGACTTGAGAATACCATGACCCCTGCCTCACATGTACCCAGAACCTACAACAGAGATTTGCCCCTCTTTACGACAAAAGTCTAAGCATCTTAGGCAGGTTTTAGTGTAAGGGAACTCATGTCTCAGAAAGCTCAATGGTAACCAGTGAGAAGTTAAAAATCCAATGCAATAGGATAGGATTTGTGTAGGAATTTAAGTAATGGGTATGATTTGTGTACAGATAGTAAAATGAAATTATCCTGTGGTTGACAGGAGCTGCTGAATTCTGCTGTCACTGCTCAATGCTTTCAACTCTAAGTAGGGTGTGTTGTAATATCTCATTTAGCTCTCCTTCTACTAGTAGGCATTTATGAGTCTCGATCATCACAGTGTTTGAAAAGAGAAGCAATTATTTCTCTCTTTGGGTTTTCTTTCTTCCAGCTAGTTTGTAGAAAGGCTTGATTCATTTGCTGGTTCTGTACTTTTGTATTGGTTAGCTTGCTTCTGTGATTTGCATGCATACAGGGAGCAGGTGTACTCTGCACTGTATGATATCAAAAGAACATACTTTCCAAGTAGACTTTCCAAGACAAAAATCAGCATGAATGATTTCCAAAATTTGGATATTTTTGCAGCAGGAAATTTGTTTTCTTAGGATTAACAAAATAAAATACCTCAGATTTTCTTCTCTGAGATCCCCTGCATAAGATCTTTTACTTAAAGACCTCACTTTGTTACTGTCACTCATTGAGTAGAGCCAGGTTTGCTAGACACTCAAGGCATGATGTTGGTTCCTCTCAATTAAGACCGAGGGTCCTGAAAAAAAACTGAGTTGAGAAGGCTGTTGCATCTGAGTTGAAGGATTAGCTGAGCTGAATAGGCTTGAAGAGAATCTTGTTTTCAGTAGTGATATTTAGAATATTGTTAATGACATAATGCAAAGGCTTATCAGGAAAACAAATAATGTTTGTTGCATATATTTAGATCACACTACTATATATATGAAGACATACAGGGCACTCATATTCAAATGAAAAATTCTGAGGAAATTGTTAAGATTTGCTTGTATATGATTTATTTGTTTTATAAGTCACAGTTATTTGTCCATTCTTGTGGTTTCCATATTTTTTCATCATTACCTCTTGAATGCAAAAAACTGTTATGTTCATGCAAAATAAACTAGTCTTTCAAGCTTATGTTTCACCTACCTCTTAAGTAATCACTTGCCCCGAAAGTCAGAGCCCGGAAAAATTTGAAACACCAGAAGTGGTGGTTTAAAGTTTGGGAAGCAACCAGCAAAGAGCATAGCTCTCACTGGCAGCAGCCTTCACTGTCTCGTGACTCATGGTGTCTATCTTGATGGGCATTTTATCCAGCTGTGAACGGATATGCCGTCTTTTTCCCATAATACTGCTTGCTGCCCAGCACCTCCTATGCCTCCTGCTAATGAAGTTGTTTGAATATGTTTCCTGAATATAATTCCTGTACTGAAAAAATCACATTTTGGTAATCACCTGTGTGTAGCTCTCAAAGACGGTGACAAGTTCATTCACACTGGTATATTTCCAGAGGGTGAACACTTGTTAATATACTATACTTGTGCAGACTTTTAATGGTTGTCAGATGTTTTTCATGTACTAACTGTACTAAAAGCTCTGTTGCGGTGTTCGTAAGTTTAAAGAGGGGGAGAAGAGCAGTTTAACATTACTTAATAATTCACTGATTTCAGCCTTCCTTTCTCAGTCTGTATTGTCCAGTCTCTGCTACCAAATTCATTTTGTCTATTAAATATCTTGCCCACATTGTTCAACCAAATTTTAAAAAGGCTGTGGCAAGAAGTATATAATGGTACTTTACCATATAAAAGAAAAGCTAAATCCTTCCTTTTTTTTTTTTTTTTTTTTTAAATTTTACTCCCTTTCTTTCATTCTTGCCCAGCTCCTCTGGTCTCTCATTATGTACAGTATATTATGTTAGAACAGTAATTACAGTATTAACAGTAATACACCACATCCACACTCAGCTCTTGAAGTGTCCACTTTCATGATTATAGGAAACAGGACAGCCGGTGAAGCCCTGATCTTTTATAGTCCTGCTGTTAAAAGTACAGAATGTCTTCATGTCTCCATCGTGTGACAAACATAAAACAGTAATAGGGCTCACTTCTGAAAGCAATGCTTAATTAAAAAAATATTTGCACCATTATTTTATTTAATAATAAAAACCAATATGGAAAACTCTTAAACTGTTTGAAACACTTCTGTACAAAAATAGACCTCCTGAGGGTAGATCTAGTCCTTCTCACTAGTATAAAAGGTTTAACTGATTGTCTTCAAACATATTTAATAAGGATCTCGAGGAAGTCACATCACCTGAGGAAAAAAAACCCTATGACACTAGGATTTCTCTGGGGAAAAAAAGAAGGGGTCAAAAATAATCTTCAAATGGAAATGTTCTTCTAACCTGTGATGTTTTTCTCATAAATATTATAAACTTCATTCTTTGAAGACAAAGCTTCATGTACCACAAGTTGGCTGGGAATGAAACATTAAAAAAACTTCTTAGCACAAGGCAGTTGAATTAATCACGCAGAGTGGATAAAGTGTGGCATAATCAGGGATGGGTTTGAGTAGCAAATGGTGAAGTTCTAAGTCTGAAGAAAGGTGAGAGAAAAGGCCAAAGAGAGCCAAGATACTTATGTACACAAAAACTTTACTCAAGAAATTTCATTTTTCAGAAAAGCTGTGTTTTCATGAGGGAATGTATTGAATGGCTAAAAAAGGTATATGTCCAAATAATAGCCTAATACCACTATTCTTTACAGCAGTAAGAGGCATCTTTACAGTACAGATAAACAGTTTCTCTGACTTCTTGGCTTAAATTTTCTTTTGAGTTTATCTTCTTCCCTTCATTATTTTTAACAAAATAGACAAAAAAACCCACCAAACTCTATGCCTAACAAGAGCAAACAGCTTGCCAGAGAGCAACAGGACTGGGCTGCTCCATAGGGAAGGTAAGCCCAGAGCTGAGAGCAACAGCAAGGGAAGCAGGGTGGTAGCTTTACAGGCAAGGGCCCAGAACAAGAAGAGCAGAGCAAGTCTGATGCCGGTAACATCATCAGCCGTGAGTCCAATGATCCCCAGGCAAGTTCACAGGGATGAGGCAGGTCTGAAGTCAAACCATGAAGTCAAGTCTGGCCAGGGTCTGATCAGCACAGTACGTGGGCAAGCACTGGCATAGCTGCAGTGTAGTTCAATGACCAACTGCCTGACCTTCTCTGCCGCTCCCAAGCAAAGCAGGGAGCCCCAGTGTTGCTTCTTGCTGCTCTTTCATAGCACTTCTCACAGCAGCCTCATCCCAGGTTACACAGCTGCACCGTATCAGAACTAGCCTTGAGCACAGGCAGCCAAACCCATATGAGGGGTTAAATAACCAGGACACTGGGCCCCAGCAAAGCTTTTGGATTCATATTCAAGATTTTACTTTCCTTTCGTGAACTTCAGAACTTGTATTTTTATGTGTCTTACTCTGAGAACTCATTCATCCATATCTCCCATTTTGTAACTTCATGGTAATGTAGCATAAACATACCTAAAGACAAGCAACTACATTAAAAAGTGTTTTGAGATCCAGAACTGGAAAAGTGACCAAGAAGGAGTTCTGGTTCAGTCAGTTTTTAATGGCTTACTTGATGCATAGTCATTTGAAGTACATTATATTCTGTTTTCATTCGTCAAAACCAAGAGAAACGAACACAATGTCTGCGGTTAGAAGGAATTAGCTCCTGCAGTGGGATCAGGAATTTACTTTTGGAGCCATCACCTGGACTTGACAGCAGGAAGCAAAGGTTTCTTTTCTCGCACTTTTGATGTTCATTCCTTTCCGCTTTTCAACTGAGGCCTGTTAGGTAGCAAGAAGGAAAATTGTCAGACAGAAAAAACCCTGCATCAGGCTGCCCCAAGGTGGGACAGCAATTCCGATGTCTGGAGAAAAAGAACATTTTTTTTCTCTTCCTCGTATTTCATCTACTGGATATAAGGGAGAGAAACCCTTAGGCATATCTTTTCTCTCAGAAGGCCCAACTGAGATTTTTTTCCCCCTTCTGAAGCTGGAGCGTAGGTAGATAAAGGTGGGACAAAAGCCACACAACGTACGCAGAGTACTGGCCCTTACAGCAGTGTTTAAGACTATTTTTCAACCTTGCAACTAGTCCAGTAGAAAACATATGAGCTGGACATTCTTTTCAAAATGTTTAGAAGGAGGTGCTGGGAGTACATAACATTTCCCAGGATCATTTTTTTGCAAGCATCTAGAAAAAGATATAGTGATGGAGAAGTCAGAAGTCTGTCAAAATTGCGCTAAATCTGAATTATTTTAAATTTCTTTCTTGAATAATAGCATTATTGAATTGGTGAAAATGTTAAAAGCTGACTGTGTATGCTATGTGTACGAAAGGAGCAATCAGAGATGTAAAAAACAAGCTAGATACAAATCACAGGGTAATGATGCTTCAGTAGTTCTGCTGCCATGACTGGGGCTACCTGCATGAGCAAGAAGTAGAAACTAGTCTGCAGTGTGTAATGCTCTCCTTTCAAAGGTCATTTATTTAAGTGTTTCTTTCTTTGTGGTATAAATATAGTTCTAGTCAGACAATTCGATGCAGGCTAAATGATCTGCAATTGATAGAAACATACAGTAAAGCTTTTGCTTGGCTTTAATGTAAAAGTTGAGTTCATCTGTCCCAATACTTTGATAGCAATAAGATTTTGAATACTTCGTATGCATGGATAAGTAATGAGCACAGTGCCTTCCTCTCCCCCTCAGTTTCTATAACGTAGTGACCCTTCTACACCGACACTTTGCTGAGAAAAATTCAAATAGCCAGTTCAGCAAACCAGGTGCGGTCACGGGATGTGACTATTCTTCGTTAGATGCACTGCAAGAATAGTCCTTAAACCAGCCAATGAGACTGGAAACAGACCTGGATGCATAAAACGAAAAATCCAAAGCTGAGCCTATAAACAGCTCCATGTTTTTTATTTAGCTAATTTAATTACATGAACTTAAAGCAGACCAAGTGTGTGCAGACAGCAACATTCTTCTATAACTTGATGCATTTTAAATGCTGTGAGTGTTTTCTTGTGGGAGAGAGAAGAGAGGCACACTGAGCTCTCTCTGAAAGCAATTAAATACTAATAACAGAGGGTGACATCATGCTGCATGACTTCTTCAATTAGAACACCAAGTCATTTCTGGCTTAATCATTCCCACTTGTTAATTTGTTCTCTAGAAGACTTAACAGACCTGCTTCTTGCCCCTATTTAAAACAGGATTTCTGATTCTGACACCTTTTAAACAGAATTCCACTTGGATGCAGCCTTCTATTAAAACAGAATCTGGTATTTTTCCTACAGCAGGACAAGACGTCAATAGCTCAGATGAAAAACTGATACAAATTAAATAAATGAACATGAGTGCTTTCATATGGTATTTAGCAAGAGTATGGAGTGAATACTCTTACTGAGATTAAATAGAAGTTTTGCCATTGACCACAGTAGAAAGCAAGTACTCCAGTATATGTAAATTATTATACATCTTCCCAAGTGCTTACCTTACAGTTTGAAAGAAAATTGTGATTCTATCTCTAATCATGTATTTAAATTATCTGGGGGCAATAAGGAGAAATTGTAACACTGAGCATTTAAAGAATGTTACTAGAGTAGGGATAATAAGGGATATTCCTATTAATTACAAGGCAGTAAGTTTGTGATTTGACTCTTGCTTTGCATAAGTATTTTTGGTTCTACACTATTTTCACTCTAAAAAGGATATTCTTTAAAAGTTTTCCACATTCAGCAAAACAAGGCAGTATAAAAAAATCTGACCTTAAGCCTCTTCCAATTCTTTACTCTTATTCATGAATATTGAGGTGTTGCTGTAGCCTTCCGTTTTTCAGCCTTTTATGCTCTAAATCTAAATGACTGATGTTGCAGCTACCTCTTTCCAAGTAAATACAGCAATAAGTTGCTACCCTTTTCCTTGAAGTTAAAAGCTGTGAATAACTTTAGAAAAATAAATTTAAGACTAAATCTTGTTTCCATCCTCAAACTGGGTTTGGTTCTTAGAAGTCATTTTCAGTTGAAGTCATTGCACCCTATCAATTCAAAAATCCCTTCTAATATTCAACAGGCCTCTCTGATAGTTATTACAGCTCTTAATCTTGTGTATGATTTGACTGATTTGACAGTGTTTGTCAGGGTAATTGCTTACAAGACTGTAAAAACTGTAATTGGGGCTGTCAGGTGTATTGAGGCTTGCCTGAGCTGAACATATCCTGGACAGTGTGAAACTGAAGACAGCTCCATCTTGATCTAAGTAAAAAATGATAAGTATGACAATCTTTTACAAAAATATAAAAAGAGAGGAGAAAAAATTATTCTGAAAAAAAGAAAGGAGGGTCTCGGGACAAATATAGGTGATTGGATAAATAACAAAAGTCAGCAGCAAGAGAAAAAACCAATAGGATCCGTGATACTTTTGGAGGAAAGAAAAAACATCATTGCATTGGAAAGGAATCAGGGAAACTTTTTAATACAATTTTTTAATATCCTTTTTCATTAAATTTAATAAGATCAATAACTTTTAAATGAAATTCAGATGAATGTAGTTAAAGCACCAGAATTTCAAGACCTCACCTGAACTGAAGCATCTGTCTGTATTTTTAAATGATATCTTCAGTTCTTTTATCTGTGAAATACTTCAGAAACTTAAGCTAATAAGCCCTCCAAATAGCCCTGCAAAGTATATACTAGTATCGCCATTTTACAGGTGAAGAAAGATTAAGTAACTTGGCTCAGACCACAAGAAAATGAGGCATCAGAGCCAAATTAGAGATTTATAGTTTCTAGGTCTGCACTTAGACCATTAAATCACATCTCTATGTCCAGCCATGACTATTAACAAACTGTCTTCCAAATTAACAGTGAAACACGATCTCTCAGACCTTCTGCAGTATCCCTCTTCTCGCTTCTTCCTTTTTCATCAGAGCACTCACAGACTTTATTTCCTAGTGAGAGCTGAAACACTGGGATCTACATTGAGTATGATATTAATGTGGAAAAGTCCCTGCACAACAGAAGTGATCCAGAGCTTTCTGCAGTGCAGAAGGTCGTGCATCTGGCATCTGCACCTGGTGAAAAGCTATTCAAAAGAAAACAGTAGAGCCATTTTCCAACGGCTACATATGTGCCTCCCACAGAGAGCTGCAGCTTCTGGCTCAGGATAAGGACAGGAACTCTGTATTTTTTCAACTTGAACAACTATTATACCAGTTTAGGTGGCTCTTCATTACTAAGTAGCTTGGTCTGTAAGCCTGCCTTAAGTCACCTTTCCTCCCAGCAAAAATCTCTAGCAGTCATCTTCATTAAGCTTTATTGTCTTTCATTTTAAAACAGAATGTAGGAATAGAAATGAGAATGTGCTCCAGTTAGACCAACAAGTGCCCATATTGTTTCAGATTACTAAAACCAATAATTCAGTAAACAACTTCTTCTAAAGATTTCACTAGATATTTGTTTCTTTCTCATATTCTGCTCCACCTTAGCACTTATTTTTGTGTAGCCATTTTATTTCCACTTGAACAGTGTGGGAGAATCCTCATCCCTTTGTAGTCAAAGGCAATGGTGAATATACCCTTTGCTGCAAGGTTTTATCATGTGCATATATGTGCAGTGCACAGTACAAAAGCTTCTTGCTATTTTATAGTATTACAAACATACTGTCTTTCTATCTGAGAGACGTATATCTGCTATATACTTCTCAGCAGTAAATCTGCAAGTATTGGGAGAGAAATTGGTCCTGGCATAATTCCAGTGGAGTAATTAGGGTGACACCAGGACTGAGTTTGTCTTGCAGCATCTGGTTCAGGAGTTGAGAACCATCTTGCCAGGACTTGAAGACGTTAAGAATTTACCACAGGAAGAAAACTAACACTTTTTGATTCCTTCCCTAGGCTTGCCATATCCTACAAGGACTATTGTCGGTGGGTCACAACTGAATGTTAGTTGTTTGGGAGGAAGTACAGTCTCATTGCACAGAGATATACAGTGTACCATAATGTGAAGAAGATAGGTACAAATCCTGACTTAGAAAAGCTCAGAATATAGGGGAGAGGAGAAGGAAGCTAGGTATGTGTGTAGACAGAATGATGGACAAATAGATTGGTTATGATAACAAATTACATTATGGCCACTTTGTTTGAAAGACTGCCTTCCTGTGAACGGAGAGTTGCTCTGACGAGGCAGGAGATGTCCTTGTGTAACATGGAGAGATTTTTACTGAAGAAATGGAGCAAAGTTCCTCATACCTTTTCTTGTTGGGCAGGCTGAGGAGAAGTCAGGTCATACAGAGCCTACCTCTGAGCCTTGAGGTCTGGATTCTCTCCCATTCACCACAGCTGCTGCTGGGCTGAAGAGAAAGCCAGGCCCAGATATTTAATTCCTGTTTAGTAGCAGGTAAGAAAAATTGCATCCAGCTTTGCTGCAAAGGTGGAACCACAAGAAGTTTGCCAGTTGTGCCAATTGGTTTCAGCCCCATCCTCCTCATCCTTCATTAGGTTACTAGGCAGTTGGTAAGATGAGGGGACTAGGTTTGGAAAAGATTTTGGAAAAGCCCCAAACTACTGTCGTGGTTTACCCCCAGCCAGCAACTAAGCACCACGCAGCCGCTCACTCACTCCCCCCCATCCAGTGGGATGGGGGAGAAAATCAGGAAAAGAAGTAAAACTCCTGGGTTGAGATAAGAACGATTTCATAGAACAGAAAAGAAGAGACTAATAATGATAATGATAACACTAATAAAATGACAACAGTAGTAATAAAAGGATTGGAATGTCCAAATGATGCGCAGGGCATTTCCCCCCCCCCCGCCGACCGACCCCCAGCCAGTCCCCGAGCGGCGATTCCCTCCCTCCCCCCCTTCCCAGTTCCTAAACTAGATGGGACGTCACATGGTATGGAATACACTGTTGGCCAGTTTGGGTCAGGTGCCCTGGCTGGGCATGAGAAGCTGAAAAATCCTTGACTCTAGTCTAAACACTACTGAGTAACGACTGAAAACATCAGTGTTATCAACATTCTTCACATACTGAACTCAAAACATAGCACTGTACCAGCTACTAGGAAGACAGTTAACTACATCCCAGCTGAAACCAGGACAACTACCCCCAGCCTCACCTTATGTAATCCCTGGATTGAAGTGCAGGTGCTGCAGTCATATTCAGTGCAGTGGGCGACACGGTTCAGCTGACTTACTGGGAGATGCTATAGCATTGTTTCTCAGCTTACCAGTGCACAGTGAGGGAGTGTGTCTGTATGCCTATTCACCTTGAGATTACCCTTGTCTTACATGACAAAAGTTGGGAAGCTAAACTGTTTTTAGGATCCCGAGAGGAGAGTGGGGGCACTGCCTTCAGAGCCACCCAGGTGCTGGTGTCAGCAGAAGTCCTTTTGACAAGTAGTGTGGGCTGAATGCTTATGTAATTTTAAGAAAATTGTGATCTCTGAATTTCATCATATGCTTGTGTCTCTGTTTTCTTGCTTCTGCTTTTGCATCAGAGATGATGTGCCAAAGCAAAGACCACAAAACATGAAATCTTTGAGAGCCTCATGGGTGTGTTGCTATTCCAAGAAAAATATATCTTTATTTTACCCAGAGTGCTACCTCAGGCACTGACTGAGAACAGTTTATAGAGGCATAAATATTGAATTGATCTAAGGGCAGCAAAGAACCCAGAGAAAGTATAACAAAGTTTACTGTGTTGTTTATATAATTAAGATTCTTTTCTAGCATGGAACTATAGCTCCAGTTATAAAAAATCTCAGTCAGTGTTTTACTTGGTTATGAACACAAGAAATCAAATTCAGCCCTAGCATAAACATTCAAATTCCACTAAAATCAAGAGGAATTGTTCCCACTTAGACCATGGCTGATTTTGGTCTAATGATTTACAGAGCATCAAGTGACTGCAGCTGTAAATGCAATTAATATTAATTTAAAAATATTGCTTTTATTGTACTAGCACCTGGTGGAGCCACTTGGATGTGAAGCTCCCTACAGTAGACACCTTTGCATGTTTTAGTAGGAGAACATCCCCCATTTTATATTTTATGAGTGGACAAGGAAAGTGCTATGGTTTGTCCAAGGCCAACTGGCAAGCTTATGAAGTTTGGAATAGTTGTATTCTTTCTCCTTAAAGTACGCTGGCTGTGACTGTTCACTCAACTCCTGCTCAGGTTTTAGCTAACACACAGCCCACGCTAAGGCTTGATGTACGCTGGGAGCAGCGCCATTAGGACCGTGTGAGAGCAACACGTAGGCAGGACATGATGGCCAGGAAGATCGCCACTATCACCTGCAGCTTGTTGTCTCCTGCAGCCATCATCTTTACATACTGACTGTCTGGCAGTTTCTTCAGAATCCACTAACTTATGGAAATGGTATAGACCCAGCTTCCAACCTGGAAAGTATAAATAGGTCAGCTTAACCAAAAAGCTTTTGAAGTGCATCCAACAGCAGCCAGACTGCTGAGGCTTTCATGGTTCCCCGTGTGATACAGGGAACACCCAAACCCTGACGGCGGAGGAAGGATGAGCACTCCCACCCTTACTCAGTTAGGTAACTAGTTTGCTCATAGGCATGTGAGTTACCAGTTCCAAGTTATGAATTAGTGAACTTGTGGGTTGGAACCCTTATGAATGAAGTGATGAATTAGTGAATTCGTGTGTTAGACTAGTTTGTACAAAGGGGATTGAGGCCTTGTTTGACATTTGTTTGTTTTCTTTCCTAATGGGCTCATAAAATAAAGTTTAATTTACAGAATACATTGTCCTGTAAATTTGAGACATACAAATGGACCATGACAGTTGCCGTAGTTTTCTATAACTGTTATTTCGATGCAAATATTAGTGGAATGGTTTAGAATCATAGCATCAGAGAATCATATCTCAAGTTGGAAGGGATCCATAAGGATCACTGAGCCCAACCCTGTGCTTCTTGCAGGACTACCTAAAACTAAACCATCTGACTAAGTGTGTTGTCCAGATGCTCCTTGAACTCTGACAGGCTTGATGCTGTGACCACTTCCCTGGGCAGCCTGTTCCAGTAACTGACCACCCTCTCAGTGAAGAACATTCTCCTAATGTCCAACCTGAACTTCCCCTGACACAGCTCCGATCCATTTTCTTGTATCCTATCGGTCGGTGGTCAACAGAGAGAGGAGATCAGCACCTCCTCCTTTGCTGCTCCCCTTAAGGAAGTTGCAGACTGCCATGAGGTCACCCCTCAGCCTTCTCTTCTCCAAGCTGAACAAACCAAGTGACCTCAGCCGCTCCTTGTAAGTCTTCTTGTAAGACCCCTCATCCCCCAATTTGTATGTATAAGCAGGATTACCCCATCCCAGGTGCAGAATCCAGCAGTTGCTCTTGTTAAATTTCATACAGTTGGTGATTGCCCAGTTCCCTAGTCTATCCAGATCTCTCTGTAAGGCCTCTCTACCCTCGAGGAAGTCCACAGCTACTTCTAATTTAGTATCATTGGCAACCTTCCTTAATGTACATTCAACTCCTGCATCCAGGTCATTTATGAAAACATTAAGGAGCACTGGCCCTAAAATTGAGCGCTGGGGAACCCCCCCAGTGACTGGCCACCAGCCTGATATAACCCCATTTACTAAAATCCTTTGAGCCTGACCTGTCAGCCAATTGTTCACCCAGTGTATTATGGACTTGTCTAGCTGTGTGCTGGACATTTTGTCCAGAAGGATACTGTGAGAGACAGTATCAAAGGCTTTGCTAAAATCCAAAACCCCCACATCTACTGGCTTCCCTTGGTCAACTGTATAGGTGACCTTGTCATAAAAGGAAATTAAGTTGGTTAAGCAGATCTTTCCCCTCATGAACCCATGGGGTTTTTTTTCTCAGTAACTCCCAGAATAACCTTCTCCATAATTTTACCAGGCACTGAAGTGAGACTGACAGGCCTGTAAATACCAGGGTCTTCCTTCTTACTCTTCTTCAAAACTGGGACAACTTTTGCCAGCTTCCAGTCAACTGGGACCTCTCCAGACTCCCAAGGTTGTTGAAAAATAATGGACAGAGGTCCTGCAATGACATTGGCCAGCTTTTTCAGTACCCTGGGATGAATCCCATCAGGCCCCATAGACTTATGTGCATTCAGCTGGAGCAGCAAGTTTCAAGCAAGTTCAGAGTTGGCTGGGAGTTTATCATTCCCTCAGTCATGGTCTTCCAACACAAAGGCTCTGGGGGTCCCAGGGCCCATCATTGCTGTTGAAGACAGAGGCAAAGGCGGCACTAAACGTCTCTGCTTTGTCTATGTTCCTGTGAGGTGACTGACCTCATCACATAACAGACCAATGTTATCCCTGATCCTCCTTTTACTGTTAACATATTTTAAAAAGCCCTTTTTGTTGTTCTTCACTGTGCTGGCCAGCTTGAACTCTAATCAAGTTTTGCTGCATGAATTTTCTCCCTACAGTGGCAAATAGCGTCTCTGTAATCCTTCCCTGTTGCCTGTCCTTGTGCCCAATGTCTGTACACTTTCATTTTCCACCTAAGTTCTAGAAGATCCCCGCTCAGGCAAGCAGGCTTTCTGCCCCACTTGCTTGACTTCTGACACTTTGGAATTGCCTGCTCCTGCACTTTTAAGAGATGGCTCTTAAAAAGTAACCAGCATTCATGGACCCCAATACTTTCGACCTTTAGTTGTTGTACAATGCATTTTGTTCATCCTTTGCCAGGGCAGGAAGAACATTTTGAGCTAAAATGGATTTTTGCACCCACTCTGTGTGCCGGTACACCATCCAGATCTGCAAGATGCAGGTGGAGTTTCTGTTGCCATGGCTTGCAATCTGTGTGGATCCCTTGCACTATGCTCTGAGAGTTAAATGGTGTTCATGTCAACAGTAATGCTCCTATTGATTTCATCTGCATCCAAGCATGGCCAGTCAGATCTAGCTGGCTGCTGGATGATGCTTCATGTAGGCTATTGCCAGCAGCAGCCCTGCAGTGATAGCCAGGACAAGACCCAGCAGCAGGCCTCCATTTTTTCAGTCCCAGCTAAATTTGTCTAAGCTTGAGCTTGGTCATATCATGGACAAGGTGAAATCAGCCACAACAGGTTTTGCTTCTCATAGAACAATATGAGATGTTTGTCCCTCACCAGTCCATCATCTTCTCTGGATCTGGCTAATCTGATAGTCTCACAGCATCGCTTATCACAGCCGAGCCCACCTCAGGCAGACCCATAACCTGAAGATGAAGTTTCTCCTCCCGTTCAGATGACATAAAAGTCCCCTGAGTACAACAAAAGTTTTGTGGGTACTTCCAAACATACAATACCTAACAATTAATAAAAGACTGATCTTCCCATTTTGGCCTTCAAACTGAGTGAGCAATTAACTGTCCTTTTTTCAGAAAAGAATATTTTCTTCGGTTCAAGTCAGACTACAGCCTGTGATTCATTTAGGGTTTTCACAAGAAGTCAGTGAGAAAAGAAGAATCCTAGAGTCACTGTAAACATATTTCGCAGATGCCTTATGCTTCAGCTGGGATTTGTACAAATGGCCTTTCAGACTAAATGGACCCCACTAACCTACAGTGCAAAGCTGCCTCTATTGCATTTTCTGTGTTTGTTACCATGAGCAGTAGGATGACAGCTTGATTACATTTATGATGTTTAAGGAGTCAAGACTTTTCTTATGTTACCAGAAGAACACGAGAAATCATTTGTTTTGAAAGAAAAGAGCCTGAAAGTTCATTTTTAGTTTGAGATTTAATCAATAGCTCTTCATTAACCTTTTATTTTAGAGATTAGAGGAAATTTTCTCAAACTAAAAATATGTGGTTATGCATTACCATGAAAAAACATAGTATTCCATGCTAGCACACCATTCAGGGACTGCAGTTAAAGCTAAAAAGAGTAAATGTCACCAAGCCATAATTTCTGTTCACAGCTGTAGACTGATTGAAATGCATGACCTTCTTGTACTACAAGTAAGAGGCAGCCTCTCTTCAGAGGACACAGCAAATCCAAGGAGTGAGACACATATAGCATGTGACTCAAATAAGAAGTAATGAACTTAAAAGGAGAGGTAATTCAAATAATGGTTGCAGTGTATTTTAAAACCAGAGGCTGCCTTCACTGCAGTCTCAGAGCTCCCACTGAAGTCTGTAGAGTGGACAGTAAATAACAGAAATTCTGGGCTTGATCTTCAAGTCACTACTTCAGGAGGGGCAAAAACCCTCACTAAATTCACAGTAAAATGGGGCTGTTCAGCAGGACTTTTTCTGGATAATGAATAAAGCATGTCATTCTGTACTGATTTTAAATGGTTAATCGTATCAGCAATCCTTTTGGATAGTCCTTTTGCTTATCAATCAGATTAATCTTTTTTAGGAAAAAGAATCACTTCTGCTGGAATCAAAAGAAAAATTCCCATCAGGAGAGGTAAGAATGTGTCCATTACCAGTTTACTCCAGACAACCCTGTCCATTTTATTTAGTGTTTGCTGCCTCTTGCCAAAATTTCTTCCTGGCTGTGAAAAGAGAGGCAAGGCTTGTAATGGTTGGAGGGGACTGTGGAGGTGATAATCTTTATGGAGATTCTCAAATCTTTTCCACACTTACTAAATCTGGCAGTGTCATCTGATAATGTCCTTTTATTTAATATGTCATTCAGAGTTTACCAAGAGACCCTACTGTTTACGATGGATGCACTCTTTCCCAGCATATTAAAACTATATATTTATATAAAAATACAGTTCAGATATCATATAATTCCCAGCACAGGTAAACACTTACTTGGAAATACCACTAATATCCTTCCTCCGATTTCCTCTCTTTAAGTCACAAAGTACTCCTTCCTTCAGAACTTATAAATTAGTGCTCAGCAGTCTGGTACGTATTTCATTAAGGAAAATAAATTCATTTCTATTGCAATAATACTTCAGAACCCAGAAAGAGGGCTCCATTACAATAAAATGTCTAAAACAATATGAAGTTTTTGAAGATGATGGTAATTAATCCTGTTTTGCATTGTCAAGAGCAGGGAGGAGAAAAGAACATGGCAGAAGTACCTCAGTTTTGCATGAAGTTAGTTTTGGTTTCTGCAGTCACTGGGTCACAGCTGGCCGCTTGCTTAGGTGGGGACAGATGTCAGTCCTTCACGGACATCCTAGCAAATACAGATTTATAAGTCTTAATGAAAAAATCTAAAGCACTGCAATAGAAAAAAATTGAAAGTTTCCAGGAAATGGTGAGCCAAAAACAAAGAAGGTCAATTGTTTATTGTCTGTCAACAGAATAAGCATATATTTTCCTGGGACTCTCAAGTCACTAACTATTGCAATTCTACCTACTTCTGATGCTCTAATTTTAATTTCCACTGATATTAATTTTTCAGTCTTGTTGTCTTATTTCCAAGCAGAAAGAAGTGGGACCAAAATCGTAATTATCTCCATGTGCAAATACATGCCTCTGTTTTATATTTCTGCACTCTTTTCAGGCTAATAAATGCCATTTAATATTTTCAAGATGATCTATTTTAAACATAATGAAGTATATTTTAAGAAGCTATTTCAGATTAAGCCCATAGATAGTCTCTGCCAGACCTAGTTGAGCAAGTTAAAGATGGCATCCCCTCCTTTTTTTTTTTGCTGCCATCTCTTTGCCAGAATTTACCAGGCCTGGTAAATGTGCAAACAATCCTTAAGCTACTCAGGGCACAATCAGGCAGGTTAACATTACCAGTTTATGAAAACCTGGCCAATAGGTGGTGATGAACAATTTGATATTATTATTATTATTGTCAGCTAGAACAGTTATTTGCATAATGAATATTCAACTAGGAAATAAGAAAAAGAGGAGGTTTTATATGTTTAAACAAAAAGGTTGTGAATGCAAAATCCCAGAATGATGTGTTTCTCTGGCGAATCTAATTTTTTTCTGTCCTGTAAAAGACATACATTGCTTAGTAAAAATGATAGTTCCTGTGTTACTGCTATGCTGTGTGAATAATGACAGACAGTACAGTAACTTGGCAAATAGAAAGTATGATAAATGTATATGTAACATGGGTTATCATAACCACCTTTTTTGACATATTGTAAACATAAATTATATCCAATAAAGCAAGCCTCCTGTCGCTCCTGATTGCATGATGTATGAATAGCCACAACTAATGCTTTGTTCATAGTTTAAGTGTCTTTTGCATAATAGCTGTGCCAAAAATAGTGATAGTTGTCTTCTAACTATTTTCTAAAATCCTTTCTTTGTTTTCAAGGCATTAAACTATTTTACAAAGTATTAATTGTGAGCAATTGAGTTTTTCAGCTATTCAGTAATGAATCACACACCAAGAGCTGTGTTATTTCTGCTATTCTGGTTGGTTTCAGCTAATTCGTATCACATTGTTGCTGGTCCCAGATTACGTGAGTATGCAACAATATTTCTGACAAGAATATTTAAAATTCCTAATTTGAATGTTCACCTCCATGAGTAGTTATGAATGGGACTCTTAAATTAATTCTTCTAAGCCAGTATAACTTAGCTGTGTGAGTGGTAATAGAAGGTAATACAGGTGAAGGGGAGATAATATAAAACTAAAGCAAGCGTTGCATGTTTTTGTACTCATCCATTCATTTCAATTCTGTAGAACTGTATGGCCATTTTGGAAACATTTACTCCTTATTCTTAGGATTCAGAACTGTATATAAGGACAGGCTACAAAAGAGGAACCAATACAGGAATGTTGCCTGGGGCATGCAGGGATGGTGTTGCACCTGATCATGAGCCAAAGCTCAGGGCTGGGTTGGAGAGTTGTAACTGGCAAGAGGTGACAAGGTGAGCCTTCTATAGCTACTTTAGCAGTGCACAAACAAACAAGGAAAAAAAGCTGGGCAAAGCCCTATGAAACTTGCTTTGGGCAGGCTGGACTGGATGACTTCCAGAGGTCCCTTCCAACCAGAATGATTCTGTGATTCTGTAAATGTGCAAACGAAGCAGCAATAACCTCCATCAAAACTACGCTAAGGCAGAAGACAACTTTACAGCAAAACGTTCTTCATCCGAAACTATTTTGTCAGCACTGAGGTTTTGTTCTTTGAAAAGTATTTATGTGTGAAGCTGCCTTTTTAGCCAAATTCAACTTTTTGCTTTTGCATGTTCCATTCCTTGTGGATTTCACAGTAACCCTTTTGAAGGGTGAGACACATTCTTAAAAGCATCCCCAAAACTGTTTCTAATTTGAGCATGCAGCAAATAACTTGAACATGAGTGTTACAATCTCACTTAACTTTAAACATATGAATAGTCAACAGAACAACTCAGAAACTGAAAGTTAAAACCATATTTAGGTGTTAGGTTTGGATTACAGCTCCAGGAGGCAAAGGAAACAGCATCATTGCTCCCCTTTTGAGTCTGAGGAATAGCAGTCTTTATCATAAGGTAAATGGTCTTAACCCCTGGAAGCTAAATAGTCACAGACTGGAAGCCTAGAAAGAGTTTGGAGGTACTCCTGCAAGGTTCTCCAAATAAGATATGGTTCTTAGCAATGAAAAATTAAGAGCTTTCCAAGTCAGAGACAAATTTTAAACATGAAAATTAACTAGACATCTTGTTGGATATACTAAGCAGAAGAAAAATTCAAACATAAAATTTACATTACTAATATGATAATGTTAAACAGGTGTTTATAGTATCTTAAGCGAAAAATAACCTGATACCCAGGAAACTGAATGAAGACTTAAAAAAGGCAGGCAAAAAAGATACTACTTCTCAGTGAGTCCTTAAAATCTGAACAAATTAGATTAAGTCTGTGATCAACCTTATCTAGAATCATACATCTCACATTCCTGTAGTGATACAGAAACTAATTCACACAGAGAGCTGAAGTAAGATGTAATGCTTTGGACAATATTGTTTATCAAAATCTCCAAGTCAGCCTTCTCCCAGAGAACAGACATCTGTAGGACAAGCTGCCATTCTTATACAGTATAATTGTATGTCAGAATATCAAATGGTCTAAAACCATCATGGCTACAGAGAAATCAACAGTACTGTAAACAGTTAATCCCAGCTGATCCCAAACTGCTGTCATGTCAGAAACAGTAGAATTATGATAGAGATTTAGCAGTCTTCTGATCATATGAATCTCCTGAACATTTCTGGGCAAGCAATTAGCTGGTTTCAGGACCCATCTGATGAGGGGAGATAGCTGTCGGTTTTCCCAGCCTCAATGGGTTATCAGTAAGACGGAGGAATTCCTAGGAGGGCTGAGGAACAAGACTGGGAATCCAGCCTTGGTGTCACTGGGTGCAAGATCAAAGTAGAACTTTTGGGGTCTCTGGGAGGCCCGTGATTGCTCAGAGTTGCAATAGGGATGGGTTTCATCACTCAGCATCTCATAGCTCAAAATGTCTCTCTCTGCATCTCTTCCATCTTCAGTGCACAGACTCTGGTGAAGTTTAGACACTGTACCCTAGGAGGAAATTGAGGGTTTCCTTTTGAATCTTTACATCCATTTCTTTTACCTATATGCATACCAATAATTGCTTTACTTGAATTTAATCTCCTATTTTTACACAAAGGGAAAGAAAAAAAGATAATTTCAGTTCCTAGAACATCCACTTTGCAAAAACCATCTGGTATTTATCTATGTCATTAATTGACTTCACAGCTGAAGACTTCAAAGAGGAGCTGTGTGTGCAAACTGGAAATTGGGTTATTTCAAAATTTGTTTTCATTTTAACTCAGATCAATGTGTTATATTTAGAAATGTCTTACAAAAACAGAATTTCAATAAATAATTTCATCCTTTTAGTATTACTTTAACTGGGTATCCAAAAACTCCTTCTCAATTTTAATATTTTTCTTCTGTTTTCTTGTTTAGTTGATAAAGTCTTTTTCAAATGGGCTTTCCAGTTTCTATTAAAAAATAAAAATATTCTCTTCAAACTTCTGAAGTATTTCACACTGGTTTATTCCATTCTGTTTTAAAGGTCTGCCTTCCAAATCGCCACATCCCCGTGTTTCAGTGCAGATTGAATGCCACTTTGTTTCACTGGAAAATTTTGCAAGATCTGCCTACAAGGAATCAGCTGTCTAGAAGATGCTGTTAAACTCTCTTTAAAAGAGAAAGAGAAATTCGAGAGATATTTGTGCTGACTACCCCTTATCGTTATTGGTCGTCATCATCCCAATTTCATGTACATGTCCTCTGGAGGTCCCATCCGATCTGTGCTCCTGTCTGCTCAATCATGTCTTCCTTGGGCACAGGTGACTCCATCCTGCACCTTTCAGGAGCACTTCTTTGAAACTGGGCATACACTATCTGCAAAATTCATCTCATTACATGATTTGCACAAGAGGCTATGGTACACACATAGTTTGCCTTTGTCAGCTGATTCTTACTAGAATAAACCAGTATTGCTTGGTTTGATTTGCTTTTGTCTCATTTTGTTTCAAACAAGGCAAAGCATGCCACTGTTTAGCAACAATTTGCATTTCCGTAGTCTTATTTTTTAAAAATACATATTTACCAGAGAGTTTAAGTTTTTACAAATAAAGAAAAAAATCATCTTCAGGGAAAGTGTAAGAAGCTTCCAAGTCATAGTTTTACTGGAAGTAAGACCATGCAAAACTGCAGTGGAAGTTGCTGTGTGTTTTCAACCTTAGTGGAAGCCAATAGGTAGCCTATGTATTACAGCTGCAAAATGCAAACATTTTATGTGATGTGTTGTTGTGATATGGTAATTTTATGCTTTCCACTTTAGAGATTTCAAACTAAAAAAATAGAGTCCAGTTTGCTCCCATCACAAGAATTACTTGCAGAGCTTCTAGAAGCATATTCCACATGTGCCCATGATGAATGCCAGAAACAGTAAATGAACATCATTTATGGTGGCTCTGTTGTTATCTACAGCTACAGAGAGCACAGAATAAAGCTATGCTTTTGAAAGTTTGTGAAGGGCATAATTATTTTTAAAGTTCTGTTTTAGCTAGAAGGGGAAGGGGGGAAGAAATAGGCTACCCCATGAGGGATTTTAAAGGAGTGTCTGGGACGAAAATATAGGCTTGAATTTAGAAAAGATCCAAAAGGTTGTAGCATGTACAGTAGCTGTTGCCAATACTATGGTGAGTATATACAAATATACACTGATACACAAGCCTAGATTTTCAAAACAGTTTAGTATCCAAGTTTGGAGCCATGTTTTTTTATGGCGTCTGACCCCAACTGTCGGCACCACACACTTGAAAATCTGGCCCCATGGTGCGTAGGCGCACAGCACGCACCGCTGTGTTTGTAATTATATGCCACATACAGATGAATAGATAGTGGGACATTTGATTGTGATTAAGCAGATCACATTCATTTTTAGCAAAGGTTAAGAAAAAGCTGCTAAGAAAATCCAGCTGAGTCCCAGTGAATGCCTGAAACCGGCATTCACGGCAAACGTGGGTGGGCGGTCCCAAACTGTTTATGTATGCTGGCCGAGAGACAACAACACCAGGAATGCCAGCTGCTGGAAACCAGATGAGAAGGTACAACCAGTTTAGTGGGACAGGGAGCATGCGTCTGGAAGAAAGCATTATGAGAAAAAGCTACAGCTCAAAGCCACGTCACACGTAATATTTGGAGACCTTTTCTCAATGATCATTTGACAAACCGCTTTCAAAAAGTGTGATTTATTAAAAATTGTAGTCACTATGAAAATAACTACAGTGCAACTTAGTACAAAAATAGAAGAAATGGTGGCAAAAATAGTTTCCCATTATTTTAAAATACATTTGTAAAGTTTTAAGTTAGAAAGCCTAGAGGAGTTTTTTCCGGGGCTAAGACATTTCACGGTGTTTACAAGTTGTTAACTTTTCATCATATACTCCTTCCAAGAAAAAGAAGGGAGGCGGAAAGTCTCATTGAAACTACGTATTTCTTCACAAAAAAAGCAAATGACAAAACTGTTCTCAGATTTCTCATAAAACCAGCTCCTATTGGATTTCTTTGAATATTTGTTCTCTGGCTAGTTAGGCATGAAGAAAGGAAGTGAACCAGCACTCTTTTGTTGATAGCATACCCATGCCGATGAGACTTAGATATCCTCCAGCCACAGCCCCCCATCAAAGGCAGCTCTCTGGAAGGATGACTCATAGGAAGGGACAAAGAATAAGGGCTGGGTAGGAATTTACTCTGTAATAAATTTTTACATACTTGATTGGTTGGTACCCTTTTAATACGCTTTGGAAGCAAACCCCAGTCATCTTTCTGGGAAAAGCAGAGTGCAGTAGTGACACACTGATATTTGGATTCTGACACTGAGAGAAGTTCAATTCTCTAGAGAACAGAGGAGACAAAAGAAAATCCATCTCCAGGCCATTAGGACTGCAGCCATAATTGAATTTGTTATCCAACAAGGGGAATGAGGGTTTGGCAAGGGGTGGGGGGGTGCTTTTATTTTATTTTTTCTATCCTTTTACCTTTTCTCTTTTCTTTTTCCTTTCCTTTCCTTTCCTTTCCTTTCCTTTCCTTTCCTTTCCTTTCCTTTCCTTTCCTCTCCTCTCCTCTCCTCTCCTCTCCTCTCCCCTCCCCTCCCCTCTCTTCTCCTCCCCTCTCTTCCCCTCCTCTCCTCTTCCCAATGCAATATTGTAATTTTTTTACAGTAGCAGCTTCAGCTTCCTGCAAGTTAAAGCTAGTAAGAAAAAGAACAGTTTTGTCTCAGGTTTTTTATGATGGCATCAGATTATCAAAATGTGGGTTTGGCTGGATGTGGGTTGGCAAGGTAATTGGTTAGACGAAGGAAAGGAAGTTGCCCCTTTTTTTCTGAACTACATACTTCTTGGCTTCAGGTTGAAATTTTTTGGCTCTGTGCAAGGTGCAAAGTCCCCCCACATACCTCCCTCTGTAGGTAACAATTAAAATAGCCATGGTTGCAGAATAATAGCCACAAAGAACACAAACACCATGGGCATATGTTTGCTATGCATAAGCAGCATTATCCCATACAGTACTTTCATCAATAAACCACAGCTCCCGGGTTTAGCTGGTATGTCTCCCACTTGTCTCCTGGACATACTGTTCCATACCCAAGCAGACTGCACTGTTAGGAAGTTTCTTCTCATCTGTCCTTCCCTTTGGGTTGTCTTTGTCATTAATTTCATTCCACTCATTTACCCCAAAATTGCATTTCTTCCTGGTTGCCTACTCTCTCGAAATGCTTGCAGTATCTTGATGACCCCTTGTTGATGTCTCCATTTAGACCCCAGAAGTAGTTCATGGAAGGCAGCACCTGTGGTCAACAAGACCCTCTTAGACTTGGTACCCAGAAATCCACCGTTACTATTCTTGTAAGACCAAGTACCCATTTTTTTTCTCAGTATGCATGTATTCAACTCTTGCATATTTACTTAACTTGCCACTCTAGAAATTTGTGTAAGGCTATGCCACTGAAAACCAACAGATTAAATTCTGCTGTCCTGCTACCAAAACCATCAATCAGTAATGATGCTAGATCCCCCAGTGAGAGGGTATATGTAAGTGTAATGAAATTCAGAATCTACTGTGAAAATAAGTTCTGCTCCAGTCTCTTCAGATCAAACCTCTGATCCTTAAAGATTTCCAGGAGACCCGATGTGTCCTCAGTCTGAGGTGGTTCTTGAACTTGTGGATTCTGAACTGGTACAGGTGAATCTACATACAACTGCAGGGTGATCCGTGCAAAAGAAGTTGAAATTTCAGCCAGCCTGGGGTATTTTCACCCACAATTCTCTGTCAGATCCCTTGCTCAGAGGAGAAAATCTGGGTCAGTGGTTGGTAACAGCAAGAAGGTGAATATATTTATTTAGTAGAAAACTGTCTTTTTTGAGCATACAAGGTCTTGGAGAGCTTTCTCCTTCAGGAGTGTAGGCTGAAAAATTGCCAGCACATACAGTCTTAAACCAAACATTGTGAGTTCTTTAAGCTGTCCTACTTTGATGTATTTGCCAAAGCCCCATTTTAGTATTCAATATTTCCTCTGTTGTCATCATTAGTGGTATCATTAAGTGTTTCAGGGGAGCCAAAAAGTTGAGTGTTAGGTCTTCAGAAATAAATGGAATAAACACTGTTTAACTGGGGTGGTATTAAGCAGGAACTTTCAACACAGTGAAAATTAAAAATACCATATAGAAACAGTGTACATTGATGCATTATTATACATTAAGACTGAGAGTGTTGGTCCATCACAGTGTGTAAACACCAGTATTTAACTGTGAACAGGTAGTGGAGGGGCAAGAAATTGCCAGCAGCAAAAACATTCAGGGTGGAACTTGTTGGGTAAATTTATATGCGTAAGTTCAGCAAACTTTTAGTATAGCTGTAAATAGCTCAATTTCATGTTTGATGGTTGGGTCAGGTTTTACGTCATAACTGAAAATGAAAAAACAACAAAATAAATCCTTTTTCAGCCTCACTCAGAAAAACAGAACAACAGAAAGTTATGAAGGAGGTCTGAAAATTAAACCAAAGAAGAAGTCTGTGGGTATTGGAAAGGGAGTTTGGTTGAAGCCCAAGAGGGAGAAGGGCCCCCTGCAGTTTGTCCTCTCTGGCATATTGACTTGTATGTATCTGATTCACAATACACTAGACACTTGCTCAGGTCAGCCTGTTTCTGAAGCATGGTAAACACAAAAAGATATGCTGTAACTGTCCTTTCTGTAAGGAAAAAAAAAAAAAAAAGGAAAAAAAAGAAAAAAGTTCTTTTTTACTCTGAAATCTATCTTTCAATATTTAAACTAATTAATTATAAGGGGGGAATTATATATACATATTTGTGTGTGTATGCATGTGTATAAAAGAGAGATATTTAAGGGAAGCAGAAAATGTGTTATTTAAGCAATAATGAAAAAGGCCAGAGAGCATTTAATTCTCAGAGAGGATATCTTTTTTCATAGGTGATTAGTGGCCAATGTTTATGTTGGATCTATATCAATATACAATTTAAGCTAGGATCGTTAGTAGATTCTGTCTTCAGACCAGTTTAAAACTATTTGTCAGCTCCTCTCTCTCTGCCTTTAAAAGTAATCACTGGTAACAAAAATTCTACGCACAAAACTTGGGTCCCTGTACTGGCTGAAATTCAGTGCAAGACAGCTGGCTTAGCAAACGTGTTTCTAATGCATGACGAAAAAAAAAAAAAAAAGTAGCTGTGTTGATGCCATAGTGTTAACTGGAGCAAAATGCAAGAGGGAAAGGTCTCCTCAGAAAAGCAAATATGTATTTCCTGAAGTACTTATTAGAAGCAGATCTGTGAAATTAAGAAGGAAATTTTTCCTTTCTTGATTTCAGAAAGGATACTCCACAATTCTGAACACAAAAAAAGCTCATGTGAATTTCTACACCCAGGCAAGAGTAACATCACCTGACATCAGCAAAATGTCTAGCAACAGTTACTTCTTACAGAGTTACTTCCTAAAAGGAGATCTGCCAGCAGAGACAGTGAAACTGTAAGTGCTTTGGTTAGTCATTGTAGACTAATGAGCTGCTTTTGGATAAAGCAGGTAGTTTAAAATTATGAAGCATACTAGGTTTTTGTGTTGTGCAGAAAAAGGCGATGAAAGAGAAAAGATGCTGTGAAGCTAACCATAGCTAGACTTTATTCACCTATTGTGATAGCAGTTACACTCTCAATGAAAAGTTGGTGGAGACCACCAAGAGGAGAAAAAAAAAGCTGCTGGGAAGGTCAGGAATGCATCAGGCTTCAGACCTAATAAAAATAATATAAATGTCGGCAGAGATTAGAGGAATTGAAACATGTAATTTTACTACTGTAACTCTTGTGAAACAGCAATAAAACTTATCACAAGAGGGGCCTGGCAAAGCCTACACATATTTGTTTTGCCTTTAAAAAATATGGAATCATTTCAACATTTGTTTTTATTATCTCTTGTTGAAAATGACTTTAACAAGTGGTGGAATTTAATTTGCCATAATTCTGGAAGCATTCTTTGCTAAGAAGCAGGTTTTCCCCTCTTAATATTCTTATCCATTAAAAATATAACCAAAATCTACAAAAATCAGTCAGTAAGTTCAAAAGAAATAGACTTTCATTCAGAGTTGGTTTATGAAAAGTGTCCACTCAGGTGTTTTGATACAAGGAGGACATTTAGCTTGACTATCCAGACAGGTGCTCTAAGTGACGGGGGAGTGTGGGGGGAAAGTGTGTGTGTATATGTGTGTGTGTGTGAAACAAATGCAACATAGGCAGCTCACAGTGACTTTTACAATACTCAATTTTTGTTTTCTTCACTTAATAACACAAGGCACTTTCAGAATTGTGGGAAAATCTGCAATGACCCTCATAAAAATAAGAGTAAAGGAAAAAAACTGCTCAATCATTTTTTTTTCATCAATCTTAAAAAGAAATACCTGTTTTTTGAACACTAAGAGAGTAGCAATCCCAGGTAAGAAGACCAGCCCAAATCTAGCACATAGAAAGCATCTTTCCAGCAACTTCAGGGAGTGCGGAATTCTGAAGAAATGTCATAAATCTCTAGCCAAAGTCTAGCCACTGTTTCATCACAATAAACAACAGGAATGGTCTAATCAGTGGCAAATAGTAAGCTCCCTTATAGTCTCTTATGCCATAGGAGCAATTCATACTCTGGAATCTGGAATCACTCCACAGCTACTAACGATGCATGTAATCAAGGATGCTGCAAGTGCATCTTGGGTAAAGATGCAATCGTGCAGGCAAAATGTACTACGGAAACCAGGAGTGAAAGATGAACCTCCTTATGCTAAAGGCTGGCAAGAGGAGGAGCAGACCTGAGGGAAGACCATGGAGAGCTGAGTGATTGCTCTCAGGATGAGAAAGACGGTAAGGACAAAGTACATTGAGTGGTCTTTTAGAAAGAGTGGCCACTGTCCTGTGGAGCTGTGTTCCACAGATTCAGACCTCTCTTGTGGCCACAGCAGTACCAAATTAACTTTCAAAGCCTTGGAATTAGGCTAAATGATTGTTTTGCTGCTCTTTGCAATTTGCTGCAGTGGACTGTTGCCTGTTTTTCTCACCCTTAAATTCACGAAGCCCCAATTCATTACAAAATAACACTGCAGAATGATGTTAATCTGCTCCTTCCATAAGAGAAATCTATTGAAATACAAGTTTAAAAAAGCATGGTTTGTCATTGTAAAGTTTTCTCATGGAGACGCAGGGGCTTACAGACCTCATGGGATGGATGTCTGTCTGCATCATACATCAGATATTTCTGCTATTTGATTTGGTAGCTGTGCATCGTGTCTGCACCAGGAACAGTCTTTACGTTCCAGAAAAGTAAAGGAATTTAACCACACTCCTGTCACAGTGCTGAGGCTTTGCTGATTTTCAGGACAAATCGAGGACGAAGTAGATTTTTAACGGCGTAAGACTTCCATGCTGTGTAAAAGATACTGAGGTTCTCAATTATCAGGTTTACACAGAACTAGACTATTAGCAGCATTTTGGTAACTGTTCTAAGCTCCACATCTGTTCTATGTCCTTGATATTAGCAATGTTTTTGGATGCCTCTATATTGATTAAAAGTAAAACTACACAAATCAGGGTGCCAATTTCTTTCCCCTCCCCTTTAGATACTCTGCATAGAGACTTCCATGAATGAAAAGTTCAAAGTACTGTCAAATAATGTAAAATGCACAATCATATATGTAATTTCCCCTCTTCTGAGTAATTGTCTATAGCAACACCTCTCTTTCATAATTTTTGTATGTGAGACTGTACTATGATTATTTAGCCAAGAATTAAAATTGCTGCCAAGATGCTGTTACAGTCATCCGTCACTTCTGTGTCTCTCAGCTGACAATGCAATGTCATTGCTTATGCTCCAAACTACTTTACCACTTCCACATCTTTCCACTCTCAAGAAACCCTACCAAAATAGCTATTGCAGTCTGGTCGGTCATGATCCCAAGCACTGTCCATCTTGTTGACCCTGTAACTGGGGTGGCCCAACAGTTTTCCTCCAGGCTCTTAGCTTTGTGAGAATCACCAGCAGCAAGAAGCAATACATCTATGCACTGGATACAAAGAAAGGACTGAAGAGCTATCTTTGGGTTTTATGTAAAATATTCTGCAGTAATTGTGGAGTACACACAAGCCACATGAGCTGGAGCAGGGTTCAAGGTAGAAGAGTCTGTCTCTATGTGCTCCCACAAGGATAGTGCATGGACTAAATCTGTCCAACCCAAAAGACTCTGATGTTTCACAATGCGAACAGGAGTCAGCCTTCACCATTTGACCAAGAAATTAGATGGATCTCTATTACACACAGTGTCACAAAGACATTGTATATTTATCCATAGTACTTCATTAGAATTCAAACCACAAAAAACATTAAGCTCATCTATAATCAAAATACTGATTCAGTTCTGAAACAGTAATATTAAAGAGAAAACATTACAATCTCACAATAAACAGAAGATGATGTCAAGAAAGAAGTTTGTTTAAAAATTGATACGACATATCATAAAATATGCTAGACAGATAATTATTTCAAAATACCCCAAAACCTGAGTTTCAGATTATACCTGCACAGGCTTAATTTTGTGTCTACCGATTACCTCATCCAAACTTGATTTAATAATTAAATAGGATATAGAGTGTACACATCTCATATAAAGTGAGACATACTGATATCACATATATTCAAGTACATATGAAACATTTTAAACTACAATCTAAGTCAATCTTGCAAAACTCTATTTAGCGTAGTTCTCTTTCTTAAGCTTACCTATATATTAGACTAATAAGATCCCAGTTTCTCAGTTTTTATTACACCACAAGTTAAATACTGGGGGGAAAAGGTGATATAATGAAATGAGAGATAAATGTACAGTGACCAAAAATCCAAATATTAATTCAATGTAGAAAAATGACTGTAGTTTCTGGGATCCAACATAGGTTTGAATGTACAGTAGCTCATTTGTTAATGAATACAGAATGGCCAGGAAATAAGAGACCTGCTTCATTATGGCTGCCCCACAGTTACTCTAAACCTTATTTTGCAACAGCATGGAAAGAATAAAAACTTCTTAAGCTGGTTGTCCTTCACTCTGAGACAGGATAATCTTTGAGAAACATTTTACGGTGCATCTTTTGAAGAAAAGTGCATTAGTCTTTACTGAAAAAACATTTGGTTGACCTTGAAAATAAAGCATTCATGAGAAGTATGAGCAGAAGTTTTCATTATTCCTTAAGCCCTCCCTTCAGAGAGACAAAAAATTCCTCCCTCCATTGCAGCTCCACAATAGCCAGTTGCCAGGCAACTGAGCTTTTATGGTGGATCTCCATGGCAACTGATGTAAACAAAATCATAAATCCCATTACCTAGCTAAGTACTAGGGCTGTGCTATAAAAGGAGAAAGAATCACTCTGAAGTTTAAAGACATAATATAAAAGAATGACAACGAGATTTAAAAAAAAGAGATTGCTGTTGCTGATATTACAGTTAATATGGTTTGTCTTACCAAACTTTCTCTTTTTCCATTTTCCTACAAGCCATTCCAAACCACTTTTTCTCTTAATTTAGTAAGTACATGTTCAGCATAATTAAGCTGGCTAAGGAAACCACCACACTCAACAGGTAAACCTTCAGTCACACTTAAGACCAACGTGTGCACAGAAGAATTGTGCTAACATTGTTATAGTGCATTGGAAAGCCTTTGGGGTAGATAAATCAAAGGTGAAGATGGCTGGTAAGCTACAGTGGCTAAGCAGATAGTTCCACCACTCTTGCCTAGTTGAAATTCAAAACAGAAAGGTACAACACCCAGTTCACTTTTGCTCCCCGTGAACACACATTGAAATTCAGGCTGGTGGCAGAACGACGTTAGATCTGAACATGTGCTCATGGGCTCTTCAGAAGGGTCTTACAGCTGGTAATACTATGGCAAAAGACCAGGACAAGACAAGGACTTGAACTACGCAAGCAGAGTTTTCTTGAACTCAGTGGTAATAGGTCTAACATGCATTTGGATGCCCATGTCAACAAATCATTTTAGTATTAACCTTAAAAGATGGAAACAATGAAATTTTGCATCTTTGAGTGGAAGAAGGCTGCATTTGCATTTATTTATTCTACTTGGTCTCTATTTATTTATATCCTTCACTGTATGTCACAAAGAGTGAACCTCTGGGGCTTTTATCTTCTTAAATCATACTACCTTATGGATAGATTGTGTCTTTTAAATACCAGTTGGTGCCACAATCTTCCCTAAGGTGGTATCTGTTTAGTTCACTACATTTTTTGTTACAATCCATGCATCTACAAAGTGACTCACAGCTGGCATTTTTGTGACTCTGATTATACTTCTAAATATGATCAGCATGCAGTTTTTTTATTTCCAAGTATAAATAAATCAACATACATACAGATCTATTATTTGAATTCTTTTTTAAATCTGACCATATGATTTGTTTCTTGATCAGTGTGCTTTCAAGTTACACTCCCAAGAAGGAAAGAAAAGATTGCACTCAAAATATACATCATACTTTTCTTATCTACATTTATAGTGCAGATGAACTGAACAATTTTAGAAGCAGATGTATGATTTGTGATTGCATATTTAATGATTTTTTTTAAAAAGTATGCAAAAGTTAAAACTTATTTATGACTGAAAACTAATAATAGCAGCAAGGGTATTACAACTTTGAGTGCATACAAATTATGCTAAAGTACTGACTATTCCATATGTTAACACCTCTAGTCTTTTAAAAATATTATACGTTATAAGGATTTTGCATGGATCCAGCAACAATAAAAGAAAACTAACCTTTTATGGACATCTTCCTTGGAATGCTTTGTGGGTTTCCACTGCCCAACACCTCATCTCCTCAGAGCAATATCTTTTAAAAGTGGATTAATTAATGGTGAAGAAAGAACAGAAGGCTCCATCTCTTGATCCATAGATCTGTACATTCTAGGTCAAACAATATACTTTGCAGCTTATATTTGTCATTGTACTATGGTATTCTATAGCCAAAATTAGACAAACAGGTTACACAATCTTTTAGAAATATTAAATGAAATCCACAATACTCCATGTCAAAAGTAATTCCTTAATTCATTTAGCAACTCTCTAGCCTCTAAAAACTTATTCTAATAGTAAGTCAGACATACCAGAAATGTTCTAGTTCTGACTGTGTGAAGAATCTGAGTTTCCTTGTAAGAATGTTGGGGGGTTTTAGGTCCCCTCTCTCCCTTTCTTAACTAAATTATTCTCTAACTGCTTTACAAATACACTTTGAGTCAGAAATGGATTGGAACAGCAAATCTGCTTCTGTATCTTTAATTTACCACAAAATGGGCATGAGTACTAGACAAGTATGCAGGCCAAGCAGGGACAGTAAAGGAACAGTGTCATTTATTTTTTGGATGAGGAAAGCTTTGTGCACATACAGAAGCATAAGCAGACCTCACGTATAGCCAGAGACTGGGTGGCCCTTCTTGTGTATTACCCAAAAGTGCCAAGACAGCTTGAGAAATTACGGCTATTGCTATGGCTGTACCACTGTCTGGGCTTGACAGCTGAGGTTTCGAAAACTGCAACTGGAGGAAACTGTTCCTTTCCACACTGTTGGGGAGTTCAAGGATCGTTAGGAATGCAGAGGAAAAGACTTCTGTTGCAAGACAGCTACATTACTGCTGACCAGAATTGCTGTCTTCTAATGGGGAGAAGGAACATTTTTGGGAAGACAATAGTTACATCCTTCTCACTACTCTGTCTCACTTTTACAGCTCCTGCAGAGAACTTTGTCCAGCCTTCTCCCACAGGCTTTACAGGCAGATGTTTAACAAAACAGCATGCATGCCCCAACAGCTTGTCAGGTGTTGCTCTTCTCCTTATTGATGTGTGACTGCTTCCTCCAGCAGAGTATGAAGCCTCTTGTCTGGTTCCAATTAAAACTAATAAAGGCTAGTGGCAATGTCCTTAGTAGAAACTAACATAGCCATTAGTAATAGGGACTCTAACACGTATAGCTTTTTGTTCTTCTGCTTAAATCCTTCTTCGTTCATGTTCATCCTTCTAGGCTAATGCAGTTGCTAAGTAAATACAGAAGACAGGATCAACTAGCATTGTTTTTACCTGCCCTCACTGAAAACATGATGCAAGCTTTGACTACCATTGTTTAGCTTTGCTGTCTCTTTTGGACAGTATCAGAAAATACTGCTATACTTTCAACTTGTGTTTAATGCCCTGACACACTTAATGCCCTACTTTTAATGAGATAAATGCAGTAGGACAAAAAGAGTATTCCTTTAATAGTTAAAAAAAGTTAATTACTATCAGCCTTTTAAACAAAGGCCAGACAGCTATTGTGCATTAGTGTCTATAATCTCAGTTATCATATGTCTTTTATTGTAAGGATAATTACAGACTGAAACAATAAGCTGTTTTTAACATATAATGGATTTGGAAATTACAAAAGCCTAGACCATACTTTCCATTATTCCATATACAATACTCAATATTCTCCCACTTTTGCTATGCTCTATAAAAAACCCCATGCCTCTCAAAGGACAGCAGTAAAATGTAAATTATCCTGGCTTACATTCATCTAAAATATAGCAAACTATTGAAAAGTATGTACAGCTGATAGGATACTTCACAATTTATAGGACTTTTAATTGAAATAATGTCTAGTCTCATGAAGGCCCTGGGGTTTATCTCATAGTTAGGGACAAGGGAAACAACAAATTAAGTGCTGAACAGATAACAGAAATGGGGGATATTCTTAATTTTTTCCTCACAAAAGTCTAACTGCAGGATAATGCAGAATTAGATTCCTTTAAAAATAAATTTTAAAAAGGGTGTCTGTGGAACATGAAAATATTGGCCTAAAAATGAACAAAACAGAAAACCACTATAGGTATTCCACAATAATCGTAATAGTAATAATAATGATAATGATAATGATAATAATAATAATGATAATGATAATGTTTTCCTTCATGCAGACTTAAAAAACTGGACCATAACTAAATATGTCTTATAGATTTTCCACCCAAGTGCTTTGCTTAGTCCATCTGACCTTCTAGCCACAGCCTTAATGGCTGAAGTTTTTTCTGGCATTATGTACAGAATCTCGCAACTTTGTAAGTCAGTCAGAAATGATAATAAATGGAGTTGGGCTGTGTAGGGGAAGTATGAACAGGCAAGAAAAATAAAGGTAGCCAACTACTTAAGCTTTTGCTTACCTTCATGTTGTTTGGGTGAGAATAATAAAAAAGGCACATAACACCAATTGGCAGTTGTCCACATCACAAAACCACCACAGAATTTGGCACAATTCAGCATCAACACTGTATCTGTTTCTGAGAGGCCCACGGCTGGAAACACACTGATGCTGTAGATCACAAATTTGTTAGCAGACTCGGTGCAAAAAAATGGCTATCCTTTCACAGACTGGACAGAAGGAAAGGATCACACCTTTAAGTAAGTAAGTGTGGCATTATCCCAGTATTTTGGAGGGCAATGAATAGTTTGGAGACTTGGTCATAAATCAGGGTCCTTAATATACTCTGTACATCAGATTCTGGTTTAACTAGAATCTCCAGAAATTAAGCTGGCCAGTCCCCAATCACTACCACACACAGAGGGACTCTGCCCAGGTGGGCAGGATAACAGAAATGTTATCCTCCCCACTCTTACCTGCTGCAGTACCTCTGCACATCCCACCATGCCGATGCACATGAATTAGTAAAAAAGCAGAACAGAGCCCAGCTGACTTAGTCTAAAAAATGGCAGGGGATGCATTCAGAAACATATGCATAAGGAGGAGAGGCTCAGCATCAGAAACTCAGAGGGCCTTACAGTTCTCAAAATTATGAATGACTGCTGTTTTAAAAAAGGATAAAGAAGTATGTTTGTTATTTTGGTTGACTCAGACTGCAGTCAGGAATGTCTTCATTTCTTCCTTTTCAGGAGTTTATTGGGTATTCTTGCTCATTTAACTAGGAACGTTTTGCCCTCATATGAAGGATGCTTGAAGGAGGTTGTTTTCCTTCCTGCTGCTATTATCTACTCCACCAAGAAAGATCACTGGATCCTACCAATAGGAGATCTTTGAGAGAAAAAATGTGGTGACAGATCCTCCTGCATTGCTCTAAGGTCAAGCCATCCCTAGCACCAGTTCCCCAAAAGCTCTCATCTTCCCTCTGGAAAAATGGTACCCAAATAACAATGTAACACAGAGGCACCGTGCTTACCAAGGACATTCATTAAAACTGTCATGTGGCTAATTCTTTTGGTGGCCATAACTTTTCAAAACCCAAACTAAAACAATAAATCTCTAAGTTTTCCACCCCCAGTGGAAAAGACTGAGAGAGACAGTCAGGTTAGCCTCTCTTTCTGCAGAGCCGAATCACTCGAGCCTTGTATGACTCCTGTGTGCTCAAGCACAGAATTCACAGACAGGCATGTGTAGTGAACAGTCCGAGGATGATGATACAAATTGTCTTCTGCACCTCAAACCTGGCTGTATCACTGCAGATGTTTTTGAAAACCCTAAATAAACAGCAGTCTTTCAGTGAAGCCCCAGGTTCACCCCTGAAAACATTCAGCATATTCAAGTATTTGCTTGCAACTAACTCACTTTTCAGAAAATCTCAAGTGGCCAAATAGAGAGTGCCTGAGCAAGAAAGATTTTTAAAATTCTGTAGTAAAGATTAGCCACTAACTGAGTTCATACACCTTTGACATGGTCATTATACCTATTCAAGTTTTATGTTTCAAATTGTTGTCAAAGTGATTTTAAAAACAGAACTCATTTTTGTCCATTTTTGTCAATTCAGTCATATCAGAAATAATGAAACTATTGATATGTGTTGTTTATAGACAGATTTAAATTATGACAACAAGACTTCTGTAAGTTCAATTTCCAAGTGCAATCAGACTGTCACCCATGTATGATCATTTGACTTTATGGTATTTCAACAGAGCTGAACTGTATTCTTATTCTTATGGTTAAAGCAGCATTGCTGTAGCTGTGGAGCTTCTGCCTAGGAATGTAACTAATGGTCAGTAGTAGAAATACTATCCTAATAACACTTAACCTAAAAGTCTTTTTTCATTTATAGTGATTTCATTTATACCTTGAAGTTTGAAAAATTCTGAACTTGTACCTCAGTATTGTAGAGGTTATACATCTATAAGGCACCACAAAATATTGTTTAGACCAACTTCTTAGCCAGGGTCAATGTAGGATGAATTTTGCCTCTCCAATACTAGAGAACCCATAGACTGCTTATTTTAATCTGTTCTAGTATGTCATCAACCTTACCACTACAAAGTTTCTCCTAGTGTCTTCCAAGTCCATTGTAATTCCCTTAAGCCCTTGTAAGAGTAATTCCACATTTTTAACATGGACACTAGAAAGAAACAGATGGAAATCTCTATGCCCAGTGGTTGATCACACAGAACATAAGCTATTTTATCTTCAAACTGCAATATCTATTCTGACTAGTCCAGAGAAGAACTATTTCCTTCACAAATATTGGATCCCATCTTTAATGTCTCAGTGGTGGACAGAATAGGGAGTGGTTTGCCACCATTTGTTGTTTTTATAGTTTTTTGCCTAGTCTCAAAGAATCTTTTCACCATGAAGGTAAAGCTGCTTTTGACCACTCTCTCCTATAAACCTCAAGAAAAACAGAAAGTAAGATAAGGGGAACAGACCAGTGCTCACAAAATGCACAGACCAATGTATTTACTTCCAGAAATCAACCAAATGTCTCTGAAAACACAGCATGCAGCTAACCTTTTAAATACCACTGCATTTGTTTTGAGAAGCACATGCAGGGTATCTGCTATCAAGCCTGGAGATGATCTTCACATGGCAAGCATTCATGTCCAGAGAAATAGATCACATCTCTAAACTTACCACCCAAATAAAACATGCAGTCATACCACATTCTACATGGATCCCAAACCTATTCAGACAAAAGTATGATCTATTTCTTCAGCACATTATGTGATCTGATGGAAAGGAAGTGGATGAAGTAAATCTCATTCAACCAAGATGAATAACAGTGAATGAAGACAAGCACATACCAATAAAAGAACATTTTTCATAATGATAATTCCACTCCAGTCTCTCAAAGAAGGTGTAAAAAGCTTACATTGTTACTGGAAAATGGCACCTATTTAATAGAGGTACTGATTTTGTGGCACCTTACAATTTTCCGGTTTCTCTTTCCCCTTTGCACAAGAATTAGCGCCCTTTTCCCCCTCCATTCCACCATATCTCTCTACTGTCCTATATTCTCTCTGTGCTTGGCACAAGCATCTCTTGCTCAGTGTTATTGGCAGCTTTCTTGCTCAAGTGTTCTAATTAAGCAGCATTACCACAGCTAACTAAAAGCAATTGCACCTAACTTCCATTTAGGTTAGACTTCCTTGATTCTTCTCCAGCAAGTTGGAGGAATGCTGGATCTTAAGGCTTTGTTTGCCTTTTCCACCTGTAGCATCTCATCTAGTAAGATATGACCTCTTCCTATAGTCTTCTACGAACAAAGGATCTTTCTATGTTAAGAATAAACAGAGTGTATTGACTAGACTTATCTTTAGTGTATACACTTTATATCAAATTTTTAAATGTTTATAAGTTTAAGAGAGAGGACCTAAACAACTGACTAGTTTCAGTAAATTACACCCCTTTATTTGCTTTTAGATGCTTTTTAGGGGCAAAATCTTTGCTTTATCCCTCCTGCACAATTGCTTAGTTCCTTGGTGGTATAAGCAATGTTTGGATATGGCAGAATACCAATTGTGTGTGAGGCCAAGAGCTTAGCAGGATTCAAGAAAGGATTATACATTTGTATGGATAATGAGAACATCCAAAGTTACATTAAACAGCATAAAAATTAAAGGAATAAACCTTAATTCTTAAATTCTGAAAGCAACCACTATCCAGTTGGGAGCTATGTATACACTTTTACCAGTAAGTGGGTTACAGCAGAGTTATGTGACTAGCCTGCTGTGGTAGTAATACAATTCCTATATTCCTTCATTGCTGTGTAATCAGGCCTGCTTTAGTTCCACCAACATTGGACAACAGTTTGTCACCTAAAAGAAAATGGATGCAATTTTTATCTTGAAGAACTCTTATAGTTCAGAACTACTAAAACAGTAAGGTACTCTGCAGAAAAAGTGGCAAGAATTAAGAAGTATACTAAAAATACAGCAAATGCTCCCATTTTTTACAAAGCAAAATCAGTCCTTCAGATTTATTTTTTTTGATTGGTGCTAAATTCTAAAAGCCTCTTGTTCCCCACTATAAACACTGGAGATTAGAAATAAGATAAACAACAGAACAAACAATGCAGTTGTTAAGAGAAACTCAGCCTGAAAAGAACGACACTTTCTCCGTATCATAAGTAAAAAGTAATAGTTGTTGGGTTTTTTTTAAAGATAATTCAATTTCAAAGACTTCCTCTGATTTCTAACAGTTGAAACAAAACTGGATTACAAGATCTTTTTTATTTTCTTGTATCCCCTCTCTAAAGAAGAGGGAAGCCAGAACGAATGAAAACACAAGGCTCATACACCTCCAGGAAATGCTTGTGTAAGGCTTATTTATCTTTTAACTAACATTTGTTAACCATGGATTAGTGGAACAGCCTCTTGTAATTATGGTTACTGTTCCATTTGTGGCTATCTTCATGAGGCCAGTGAATCTTTAAATTACAGGCTGACCACCCGGGAGCACAAGTATTGAATCAGCCACATCTCCATAGGCACCACATTTGGATGATTATCCCAAAAGATGACATGCTAACACACACATACACAACAAAGAAGGTTTATGCTCACAGCTACAGAGTCACTTTCAGTCCCTGTAGTGGTTTTGAGTTCAATAAAACAAGGGTGGCCGCTGACGTAATGTGTTCCATTTCAGTATGGAAGAAATTGCTGGTGAAGACAGTCTTTGTTAAACACCGGTCATTCTGACAGCTATCACAGCATCCTTCAGTTATAACCTCAGTTGTTGGACTGCAACAGGAGTTAGGAAACTGGCCCAAGGAAAAAAATATTTGGTTTGCTTAAAGGCAAACCAAATGTATGCCTATTAGAAATATGTACCTATACATATGTAGATATACACATACACATATACACACATATATATACACATATATATCAAGTAGGAAGAGAAACAAAACTATTCTTTTATTCCTAAGAGTCTGTACAGTTAAAGGGATTTTAGTATGTGTTTGTTATTGTCTTTATTATTGCCTCATGGCTTACCATTCGAATCACCACTTCCAAGATAAAAGGTTTTATGACCTTTATTGCATGGATCATTCATCTTTGAGACTCAGTCAGTAGTCCCATGGGATCAGATCACAGATCTAATTCTCAAAAGCCTGGATCCAAGGAAATCCAGCCAGACAGCAAAGTACAGCTAGAGGCTCTGTGCTGAACCAGCTTTCCCTTCTCTCAGCTCCATGTAAGTTGTGCTGGCATCAGAGATGCACCCAGATATTGCCTGAAGGACTTACAAAGAAAGTTGTTCCATCTCAGACTGAGATTTATAGTGGTCAGTTTACAAACCCACATAGATTCTTGACTAGAGGGCTCTCTGCAAGCCTTACAGCAGAGCTGGTGACCTTGCCCTAGCCCAGGGCATGGCTATAGGCAGATAGGCAATGACATACAAAACCTGCTCTCTTCTTCCAGAAAATTTGCTTTTATATATCTATTGTCTAATAAATTATCCCTTTAGAATAGAATTTCAGAAAGAGAGCCAGCAACCTTCAAAAATCCCACCCTAAGTAAATAGGGGCAAGGAATCTGGCTTTTACTTAGTTGTCATTCAGTCCTTCTATAATATGTAAATAATGCGTGCGCAATATATACACACTTACGGACATGTTTTAATGACATCTAGGAATTCAAAGAGGATTTAGTTTCCCATTGCGTAGGGCATTATACAAACACTGATTTAAAAGGTGGTCTTTTCCCCAGAGGCCTTACGACATAATCTTGATGCTATGCTGATGGATGCCTCACCATCTGTGCAAATTCAGTTACCAAACCATTGCCTAATTACACACAGGCAATGCACATCTGAATCAAAATTGTTGCAGTGTCAAGAACTGCAGATAGACACTGCAGATCTGCTGTGATTTTGCAATGATAAAGTGTATTTTGAATTCCTTTTGGCGTAAGTAAAATTCAGCTGCAGAGCTTGGACCAGGGTCATCTCTAGTGTGTGTGAGGATTTGGCTCTTTGTTTATACAATGTTTCTTCTACTGGAGGGGGGAAGGAGGAGGATCTTCAACATTTTTCCATGCAAAAATCATCATACGAACTTGAAAAGTAGAGTGGCTGTACATAGTGTACAGCAGGTGCACCCACACTGTATGTGGTAACCCTTGCGCAGAAGAACACCTCCTGTTTGCCTCCTAGCTCCACGTTGGTTTGAGAACTGAGTGCATTACTACCACGCGGTGCTCGCTCGCTGGCTTTCTTTGGAAGGAAAACCCTAGGCAGGGAGCAGCCCTCATTCACTGCCGTGGTTCCTCTGGTTTGGAGGAGCAATGTCTGAGGAGCACTAAGGGATCACACTTGCCCCGCCACAGGGATGTGGCCCAGCAAAGTGGTAGGTACCACAGGACCTTCAGGAGAGGAGCACAGCTTGCCATGGTTATTCAACAGATTACAGCCTTCGTGTTGCCCGCTGGCTGCCCTTCTAATGGCAGGTGAGACGTAACGGGTAGCAATGAGTATTTGGTTCTCTGGAAGTATTGACTCCTCCAGGTTTCTCCCCTTGAGCAGCCTGTGAAAGCATTCCTGTGAAATGTCACTGCCTGCTCCCTCATCTCGTGGCAGGCATGCACATAGACACAAAAGTTATTTCTCCCGTGTTTTTTAAGCTTTCTCTGAGCAGTTGTTCTCTGCTACCATTATTGCTGCACGCCACCTGCCTGCTCCTCTGAACCTGTGGGTCTGGATTCAAAGTACAGTCATTTACATCAAATTATCTCTTAGTTCCTACATGGCTTCTCTGTAAAACAGATTTTCCTTGTTGACAGTTAGCAAACAAGTTATTGAGGCCCACAACTTCATATTGTTTTTTTCCTCCGTCTGTGTAGCCACAAGCTATTTATCTAGCAAGAATGTTACTCCTCAGACTGTTTGATTCTGGCAATAAAATGCTGCCTATGCAGAATAGCTCATTCTATTGTTTCCCTATAAAAAAAAAAAAAATGGGGGGAGGGACAGAAGAAGTGGAGCAGTTAGAAGATGAAACAGCCACAGTTGTAATTACGCTGCATTCTTTTCAGGCTGCTGCAACATTTAAAGGTTGCTTTGGATACCAGAAAGGTTGGAAAGCATTACCAAGGTATGATATACAAAATCTGCCATCTACACCAAAAAATACTTCTGTCTAATAGGACAGATGAACTAAGAAGGACCAAGACCAAGACTGCAGTTAGGAACTGCGTATCAAAAGATCTCTGTTACAATTTTAGGTTATACCTCCACAATATTTTTTATTGTTATTTTTTAAGAATGGATGAGACATTAAATTAACAATTGTCCCGTATTTATAAAAATGCATTTGAGTGCACTGATGGTTTGGCATGGCCAAAAATATCTTTCAGCATAATTCTAAGACTTTTACCTGTCTTTTTTGTCTTGTGAGAGTGAACAAGTGTACTCATACTACATTCACCCACACTGCAGCTACAGTTAAAACTATAGCCAAAGACCTAATAAAAAAATACACATTACAATTTTCCTCTGTCTTCACAGTAGTTTTTTTTCAGATAACTGAAAACCTGGACTAACACATCCATCTGCCCCAAAAGTAGTGGAAGGAGCTGCATCCTATGCACTTTTCATGTTGGACTGGGTATTGACAGTAAACTATGAAAAATCCTATATTATCTGGAATACGTAGTGTCCAGCATTGGTGCAAGGAGTCTCGAGAGCCTTTGCAGATTGGACCCCAGAGGTTCAGTGGTGTCATGGCATAGGTGAGCAGGAGGGCAGCTGTTTGTAGAAGGTTTTTTTGTGCTCCACTTGTCCCCCATTTTGTGACTGAGAGGAGGGGTTGAGAGTCAGCGACTGGCAACTGCTCTGAAGTTGAAGCTTAAGCTAAAATTAATCTTAGAACCACAAACTGTTTCATAACATCTTTCATAATAACAGCAGTTTATTGCCTTGTGATGCTAAGTCCTTCCCTGTTTCTTCACTCTGAAAAACCTCTATTGTACTGGCTTCTTCCTGTTTCATTGAAGGGAACAGCTTGTATGAATCAGGGATGAACCACTCTCCAGAGTTATGAATACCCAGCTATCACTCTCTGCCTTGACTGTACAGAAAGACCAGAGCTGCATCCTCAAGTATCTTTCCATTCTTCCACTCTTTTCCCTCTGTGTAAGGGAGCCGTGGCTGAAACCAGGATACTAGCCAAGTTAGTGTACAATAGAGATTCAGGCCTCCTAATGGCATGAGAAGCTTATAGCTGTCAGTTTGTGTCTGGTATTCAGTGAAAAGCTATTTTGCTTGTAATTTTCTTGCATTCTTTTTCAACAAAATTAAATTCCCTGTTGAAGGCATGGGGCGGGGTGTAAGGGGGCAGGGGAAGAGTGTTAAATTGAGACTCCCCCAGCCACGGTGTCTTTTACTGAAACTCTAAAGATCATCTGAAGATATCATAAAGTCTTACAATACACAAACATCAAAGATCCCAACTTGACGTCTCAAGAAACAAATGGATAAGTAACCTGATAATAAAACTGGTATTACTTATGAGTTGTCAGTCCTCTAAGAGCTTACTCAGTCCGTTTTCAGGTTTTCTGGTTCTTAAGTACTCTGGAAAACATTGCCTGGCTTAACAATGTTCTTAAACTCTTCAATTCCTTCATTGGTGGTGCAGAATCTCCTGTTAGCCCTCCTTGGCTCTTCTTGTAACCAGTGTTTTTGCAAACAGACTGAAAGAGTTAATGAGTAAACCATTTTAACCTAGCATAAATATGGGATTTAGACCGCATATATAAAAATGTAAATCATTACTAACTCCACTTTTCCCCCAAACCAAAATAAAACCACTAATGTTACAGGGTGGATATGACAAGCTCATCTACAGAGCTTTCACAGTCAGTTACAGTATAATACCAAGTGTAGAGCATTTATTACGTGCAATACTGGACACTGTAGGGTTTCATTGTGAATCTGCAAGCAAATAACTGTTCAGCATTTGGATGGAGTACACAGCCAACTAAGATTACCACAGAAAACATGGGACATGAGAAGAATATTGTTTTCTGACCATGAAAAGACCACACACAGGGTCCATGTGGAATGCACACTGGACCATCTTCAAAAACATAGAAGTTGCATTCTCTGTTATGCTCACAGGCTGGTTTAATTAAATATAGGCATTAGGCAGTAAATGTGTTGGCAGTTTCACACTGAAATGCTGCTGTTCTACAAGTAACTTCCTCAATGTAGTTTATTCTTTTAAAATGGTACCATATTTTTTCATTCTGCTTAAGACTGTAGAGGCTGGCAAGGGAACATATTTCTATAAATCAGAGTCTTGAAAAACACAATGTGAAAAATAATTAAGTAAGTAAGTAAGTAAAACCATAGGTGTTTACAAGGCTTAGGCTTCAAAAGATAGTTATAGGTCATATTATAAATTCAAGTGGTGATCAGTTTTACATTTTAATAATGATTTTTTCTGAGAGCAGTATTTACTATTTAATGCTATTACTTTTTATATACTTACAATGTGTATACTTACACAAATGCCATCTATATTTTATTCAGTTTGCAGTGTCAAAGCTAGACTGTGGCTGAATAACTTAGGTTAAAATATTTGTGACCAAAAATGTAGTTAAATAAAACCTACTACATAAGCTTTGTTAATTTTCGGAACATAAACCTGAGCCATTCCCTTAGCACAGACATTTTTTAGTCTTGAAATTTAAAGATCTGTTTAAAGATCTGAAATTGTCCATATAACATTGATTTTCTTCTCCCAAAAACATCCTTCCATGGATAAAGGCAATCATTGCTAATAAAGGCTTTCCTTCTAAGATTTTTTTTTTTTAATTGCAAATTACATATTTACCTAGCATTGCTAGGAAGTTGTGATCTATACAGCTTGCTGACTTGTATGGCTGCAAGCTTAAAATCATATCATTACTCTGTTTTGCGCAAGCTGGTAGAAAGAGGATATGAAGGTTGCCTTTTCCATTTTTCCCCGTTAAAAGCAGGGCACACAAAACCTGACTGAAAGGGGTATGCAGACCTAAAGGGACATAGCCACTAGCTGTTTTGATGGTTAAAAGGATGCCTTGCCTAGAGAGCCACAATGTCCCTGTTTATTGAAGCTGCAGTTATGTATGCACGCTCTCATTGGCTAAGTTCACAGCTTTGCCCAGACACTATTATTCCAGCAAGAGCAATGAAGTCATATATCTCTCATGGATTCAGGAATCAGTAAACTTAGGGCTGGAAAAGGTACTGATTCTTGCTGAATAAAACTTTTTTTGTTACAATTTTGACCAGCATGCAAACTCTCAATGGGCTTTATTTTATGGGTGTAAATTAGCATAAGCTAAGCAATGAAGCAATGCTAATGAGAAATAGGCACCAAGAAAGTGATCATGAGCAAGAGAGGATCAGATATGAGCAGGGCTAGAAGACTTTCAAGCCCCAGAATCAGCTTATAATCACTGCAGTGCAGATAGCTCCTGCTTGATTGCAGAGTAGGAGAAATTACCATTTCTTCTACTCTTTTTTTTCTATCACCCTTGCTATTTGTAGCCAAGCAGTTTATCTGTGGGATGAGGTAGCAACAGGAGAGCTCTTCCCCAGTTGTGTGTTCTTCTGCTAATGAATTGCGTTACATCTTCTCTTTTGACCTTTTTCATTTGGGGTCTTAACCTCTGAATTTGCGTCAGGTCTTGCTAACAGGCTGGCCAACAGTTAGCAACCCTTAACTTCCGGAAGCAGCATTTGTAGGTGTTTTAGCTTGCTTTCTCTGTGATTAAGCTTGGAAGCATTTTTTAAGGCATATGCCTTTGGGAGGGGGTGACACAATTGGTTATGCATTATTTGTATTGCTGTGAAGTTACTAGCTCTACTATTGCTTTAAGACTCAGAGTAAAATTCTCCTAAACTCACTCCTTCGAAGTTGCTTCTTTGAGACAAATCCTTTGAATTCCAAGTGGTTACCAAATCATGTCTGAGGTCAGCATGCCTCCACTCGGGATACCTCTCTAAGACTTCCCACTAGCGTTACCATCTTTCAGGTGGCGTCCTGTGGGGTGGGGAAAGTTTGCTTTCCCCCCTGGCCCTAACCGTATCCCAGAGATTTGAAGCTGTCATGAAAGACTCTGGTGTGCTTAATAGCCTATTTCCAGGCTACCCGGGTATGATAAACATATTGAGCAGTGCAGTTTGTGTGTAAGCAAGTGGCTCCATAGCTAAGGTACCGGTGCTGGCCTGAATGAAGCATTCACCTCCCCTGGTAACTGCGGATATACATCACTGTGTAAACAAATGCTCTTTAGGAGGCACAGCACTGTTTACTCCTGCTTTGAGGAAAAAGGTTATTTAAATAGATGGAGCCAAAATAGTTGGAGGAATGGAATGACTATTCTGGTCTTTACAACTTAAGTTACACCTCCCCTGTAGCTCCCTGATCATCATTTGTGTAGTCCTTGGGGCATGGTGTCCCCTGTTTTTTGTGATGTACAGGGAGAGGGCTGTCAAATGAACTGCCATATTCCCAAATTGACAGCAATATATTTATTCTGTTTTGAGCCTGCATCCACGCACATCTCAAGTCAGAGTTCAGTACTGAAAACATATGTTGTTTTAATCTGCTTTATGTCTAGTATCAGTAATAACAGCAGCAATATAACCCATTTATTTCGCCGGAATGAAAAGAAGCCAAAAGCTACTCTTTTAATGATTTTTCCATTCCTGCTGTTTATATTTTTATAGTGCCTATTAATTGGAGACTATTAGTAAAACAATACTGTGTATGCTGTTTAGGAGCCATGTTTAAAAAGAACTCATTAGCTGACAAGTTGTTACAGAGAAATACTTTGGTGTTTAAAATAAATAAATAAAAAAGCACATGCACTCCAGCCCAGTCTTCAGTGGCTGGCACTGAAAGGAGTTCCCCAGTTTTCTGAAAGCCCTTCCATGGGGGAGAGTGAGCTTACTTCCTAAGGAAATTACTCTAGAGGTGTCTGTAAGAGAAAACCAGGCACCGCTTTGCAGCTCTACAACTGCAAAGAGAGTAGTCATGAATGAATGCTGAGCCAAAAGAGTGATGCATGTTTACATTATGCTTACTATATTATGCCTGCAAATGCATAAAATGTAGCTGCCATGAACAACTGCCATGTATAGCACCTAGTATTCAGGAAAGCATTTGGTTCTGGGTACAGGGCTCTGTGTCGACCTTCTGCTTTAAAAAATCCTCCTTCAGACAGTTGCAGGCTTGGAGAGGTGAATGCTCTGGCACGTAATGCACACCAGAAGATGAGCAGCATCTGCCGGTGTGTTTCATTTAAAGAAACCCCACTGGCCCTTATGCTGTTCTGGGACTTTAAAAGGAGCAAAGCTTGCTTTGTGCTAGGCAGTCACTTTGCACTGCCCCAGTGACACAGGGGGAGGTGATGGACTGCATGCATGTTTCCTTTGGCACCTGGAGAGGTTCCTCCCCCTCCCTCCCACCTGGCACAGGTTAAACTGGTACTACCGTTTGTGGGACCATATGATGAACTGGGTCAATGAGTGAGCCAAGTTGGAAATTACCCATAAAAAAAAAAGACAGTATTTTTAACCTGGATGTATTCTCTGATGACTTTATCTTGTGGCTTCATGAGCACTTGCACTGACACCACAGGGAGGACAAAAAATGAGCAGGTGGAAGCCACTTATTTGACCCTATCACTGAAAAACAGTCATGTGTAAACCATGCCCTTAGTGTAGAGAAGACAATCAACCCATGGTTATTTGTCTTGTGATTCCTTTGGGATCAGTTAATTATACTTTCTTTTCGTATTGTGAATTCTCTCATTCCTCCTAACCAAGAAGTTTCCCAGAGTTCATTTAGAGGGGCTAAAAGAAATTTAAAAGTTGATTTAGATGGTGACTGAAGAAAAAAACACTTTTATAATTTCTTTCAAGGTTAGCAAATCAGTCTGATGAGGTAGAAACTTGTGCTACCAAGTGTGTAATACATTGGAAAATCAGAGGCTATTAACAGAAGATAAGTTTTGAAGGCGATTTGTTTTTTAATTATTTTTTTCATATCTCTAAAAAAATGAGTGTCTTCATTAAGTTGATCTTGGAGAAAAAACATTTTCACAAGCAATTCTTGCTTTCTTTCTCTTTTGCATATTTGCTTGTTATTAGTGCATTAGTGTTTTAACATTCATCACACTAGAAGTGCACTGACTGACTGGCTCCCTAAATAGGACTAGAAATACACATTGATTAAATTCTTTCAAACTCTTTGACAAGAAAATGAGTGTTATAAAAGAGTGCTGAAATGGAGTGATTCAAGTAGTGCTGCATTCACAACCTAATTCCTTGAGCCTGCCTATTTCCTCTGGACTTACTAACTTCTAAAACACTTCCATACCCCATGTAGGCCTATACAGAACAAATTAGCCCAGGTCTGAAGGGAGCTGGCATTCAGGCACACCTGTAAATCCTGGCACAGGTAGTACACCTGCTGTGAAGTTCTGTGGTCAGCAAAAACAGGAGTCTGCAGGCAAAAAGGAGATTGGTAAGTGCTGTGCCTCATTTCTGTAACCATTATGCAACTTAAGTAGCCAAGTGTAAGGACATCCTGTGCTACTGCACAGGCACAAAGCACTCCATCCCCTGATGGCCGAGTGGTGGAGGGAAGGGGAAAGCAAAAGAAATAGCAGTTTCTGACTGCACCAAAATCTAACTGAATTCCTGGTACACACAGCTTTGTTATGTTATACCAGACTTCCAAGTTAACTTTGAGTTCTCAAATACGCTAACTCCACATTTGCATCTTGTAGCTAATCGTAGGCTAAGTACATGCAGATGTCAGGTGGTCTTCAAATACTAATATTTTGTACCTAGCTGACATGTATGACTTTAGCAAGTCCCACCAATCAACCTCCTTGAGAAAGGAATCATCATAAACACTTTGCCGTCAGTTTTTCTCACCATTTAGAACAATTACTCCTGGGGAATTTCACTGACTGTAAGTAAAATGCATCCTTCCCTCATAGTCAGTCTTGCATGCATTAATTTATTTTATCCTGCACTATCCATGCTGACACATCCGTGAGCGCGTTGTGCCTCCAGCAAGCACCACATGAAGCCTGGTGGCAGCAAGCTCCCCATTCCCTCTGTCACCCTCAGCGTATTTGCATGCCAGAGTAATGAGTGGATGACAAGCTGCTGTTCTTCCTCAGAAACCTTACAGATCCCTCATTAGAGAGGTTTTAGGAGCAGATAACCTCTGCTTTTTAAAGTCGCACTTCAAGTGAATGGACAGGAAGAAAATAGTAGTTGGTGGATGTAAAGTTAGAGGCAGAAAATAGTCAACAGAGGTTTAGACAGCCTTGGGAAGTGAAACTGGCAGGCTGAATCAATTACAAAAGGCTAGACAGGGTGGGGAGGGTGAAATATGTTCCTTATATCTGTATTCTGCAATGTTCTCTGAAGGTCAGCTTGGTTAGAGACTTTCCTGCCCAGTGTTCAAATCTGGATATTTTTACATCCACGTAGAATGATGTGAAGTGTCAGGTCTTGAGGATTTAGCCCAATGTTCACTTGCAGGCTGCACTGGGACAGTATTTTTAGAGGATGCCAGCAGGATGCCAGCTCAGAAGATTGAGTACATGGAGGCAAGGAACACTAAGGCAATTTTTGGATAAGAGTGGGTTAAATCACTTTAGAGTAATCTGGCCAAAGAGTTATACTTGAGCGATTTACTGCTGAGGGTTTGCTTAAAAACCAAATCTGTCCCAACAGAGATTTTCAGTCGTGAATGTGTGAGTTTTAACAGAAAGACAGCTTGGAAGAAACCTAAATATCACCCTGTTTTAGCTTTCTATTTTGTTTACTTTTTAATCATACTCTTCTGTACTTACTTCACAACAACAAAGCATCTTGCTCCTAAAGCCTGTCCACAATACTTTCCATCTCTTAACTGGATTTTTTCAACTCACATTATGTGGAGATGGTCATGGAAAAAAATAATAGGCTATGACTCAGGCAACATGGGGCTATTTAGGCCCACTTCATTATTTGGATGAGCAGCCATCAACACAGCCTTAGCTGTCAGGAAGACACGCAGAGCCTTCAGCAATAAGGCAGCTTGCAAAGCAGAGAGCCATCCAGAAATAGAAATACCCATCCTCTGGCAAGATCTGCACTTGAGAGTTGTTTGTGTGCTTATGTAAAATGTAGTTCTGTCCCTTAAACCATTAGACCTGTGGTTACGGTACAATGACTCGCTACCTAAGTACACAGTGGTATTTGGGAGAGTAAACACTCAGAAATAGGGGATCAAGGCCAAACATCCAGAGGCCTTTGGCACTGGCACATCACAGTTCCAAACACCCGCAAAATCCCCATTGACAGCAGCAATCATGCAACAGAGTATTTCAGCTTTTTCAGCATGCATAACTTCTTTTTTCATCTGGTTGTTGTTGACAAATGTACCACATGTACCTCCAGTAGTCTACAACTCTGATAGCTGGAGAAGGTGGTATTAGTGAGTAACAGTACTTTTGGCTGTACATATTGGCTGCAAAAGGGCATACAACCATTCACGGGCATGTTGTTGAATAACACATTGTGAGGCTGTTGCAGTTAAACAGAAGTAAATGCAAGAAGGATAAACAAAATTCTGCGCAAACAATGGATCTTCTAATTAGTCTTTCTTGGCAGAGACCAGATTGCTCAGAATTAATGCTGTACCTACAAAGCATTCTTCGATCCTATGTCTTAAAGTAGATGACTACACGATTTTAACTTGGTTTTCTGAGGAAATGGGAAATACAGAATTATACAGTCTGGCTGCGCACTGATTTTAACCAGATTCAAGGTAAGTTTCACAAAGTATTGCAAGGGGCTGAAGTATGTCCTGAAAACCAGGATGCGTTAGTGCTTGTTTGAATAGAACAACTTATCTTTTTGTTTCTGTATTCAAAGGCACTGCTTCTCCTGTCATCCTACCTGATGTGGTCAGAAGAGAGACATGGAGAAGTTTGCTTCTCAACCATAGAGAGAGGCTAAGACTCTGAAAAAGCATAGGGAAGGCAACATAGCCTTTACACAGGCTACACTACCCATTCTGTGGATAGTAAATAAACAGATTGTATCTCATTTCATTTTTTAAAAGGTTAATAAAAGTAGGTATATAACTGCTTGTTCTGATCAAGGAATCAGAAGCATCTGAAAAGTTTCTTGTTGATTTACTAGATTATGCTGCTTGCACTGTTTTTCTGTTCTATCTGGTATGATGACAACTGTTATTTTCTATACTTTTTCTATTGGGATGATTGTCCTCACCTTTTGATGCTCTTTCTAAGTCATGTTGTTACAAGTTGCAGTGCCATGCCACCCAAGAGTGAAAAACCTCTGCCTACATGCTCTGTTAGCTCCTGGGGTCAGAATAGAACAGTGTTGATTTTCACATGCTTTCCCTGCTTCCCTTGGCTCATGACAGATACATGCTGATAGGACTGAGCAGAATGTAACAGGTTCTCTGCATTAGCTTTTGGGTGATCTTTGAAGTGCAGTAGCTAATATTAATGAATAATTCATAAATCCCAGAAAAGGAATGATTCAATTCTAAACTACGCTACAATATTAGGGGATACCAAGGCTCTCAACAATTAATTGACCTGAGAATGAGTCCTTAGTGAAAAGCAATGGATTGTTTATGCAGTCTTGGTGTTTAGAACAGCAGAATTTTATACAGCTCTTTTGCCATTTCTGGACAAAATTACATGATTAGTTGGTCTATATTGCAAAGCAGCAACAGTATTTTAAGAACAACAGGAACAGCTCGACTGTTTATTATAGATGATGAAGGCCACATTTCTTTCCCCTCTGACTTCGTATCAGCCGTTCAAATGTTTAGATTCTCATCTGCAGCTGTTCATCTCCACGCAGGTTCCCAGTGAGGGCTGCTGTCGAGGGGCCATCAAGTGCTTCTCCCTTGCTCTGGGCCATTTGTTTTGCCAGCTCTGGTGCCGGTATGGCTGCATGGTGAAATAGATTAAGAAACCAATCTGGCTGAAAAGTACTTGTAACAGGAAAGAAAAGACTGGTTATCAATCCTCAAAAACTTTGCTTTGGCTGGCTCACTATCATCAGTTCTCAGCCCTAATCTGGTTTAAATGCTATGCAGTTGCAGTCATATCACAAGAACGCCTCCCTGGTTACTTTGCTTTAAGCAATGCAAAGTGATCAGATAATGGCCTTGGACTGACTGGCATACTGTAGGACTACAAGAAGTGCAACAGTTAGTCACACAAACATTTATTGTTTTCCAAACTTTTCTTGTTTGCAGTCTCCTTTTGAACATAACCACTTGCACTGGTATCTTTCCTTCAGTATACTAGTGAAATGCCTTTTCCACCAGTAGTTTTTAAGAGGTAGAAACCAATTACAGGGAGGAGGACACGGACTTTATTTCTTCTGCTTATCTCTGTTTTATCTGAGGGAGATTATTTTTTAGAATACAGTGCTGGTAGGGTACAAACCTCTTGTTGTAGCCATCTTGCAGCAAACACAGTATTTGTTCATTTTTAGTATTCAGATTTCATACAGAATGATAAAATGTTTATGCCACTGTATGAATATACAGAGAAATACAATTTTGAAACTATATTACAAGAATGTTAGAGGCACATTATTAAGCACTGTAAGACCAGGAAATGCCAAAATTAAGTGTAAATTTTCAACCTTCACTCTTGACTTTTAAGTATGCACAAACTATGATTTAAATAAAGTCACATTTTTCAAGTAATAAAGTAAAATATTTCCCAACATTTTCTAATTTTGAATAAAATTAAGGTATTATAACATCATGAATAGTGTTTGAATAGCATTTTGTATATGTCACAACCACTACTGTAATTTTAAAGGGGTGGAGGGTGACAAATACTATTTTACATAGTTCTGAATTACAGTCGCTGTTGATAAAAGCTAGTCCAGGGTTTCACCCTTAAATTAGCCATCTAAAGCCTTGCAACTGATAGTCATGCCCATATTATTAGGGCTTAGGTGGAACACCAGAATAGCTGGAGGCTTTTTGTGGGCATCAGGGTCTGCCCACATGCTTCTGTTAGCATTACATAGCTAAAAACTGCTTCCTTGAAAGCACATTGTCATAAGCTTAAGTTAAGTGCCTATTTGATTATTTAAGAGGAAATCTCTAGCAAGTATCAGGAAGAAAAAAACAAAGGCATTACAAATTTCAACATTCAGAGCTTTCCATTTTGTTTTAGAATGAGAAGAAATTTGTTGTATTAAACATGTCCTGCATGCTTTCAGCCTAACTGAATAAATTCTAATTCAACTGATTTTTTTAATAAGCTATAAAAGGTGAACATGGAGGCCACATTTTTACTTACAAAGAAATTAAATACTCTGATTTCCCCGTGATTATGCATCTTTAAAAAGTTTCCCTTTGTGTTTAAAGATCTTAGCTGGAAGTGGCTTTCCAGAGTTTTAGAAGTACTAACCACCCAGTGCTGCACTGGATGGTGCCCACATTAACTTGAATGATCAGGAAGAAAGAACTGCAGAGAATTCAAATCTTTGAAAATACAGACTTTAGTCTAACTATGTAGGTATAGATTTGAGTACCAAGGCTAAGCACATACTAATCTGACCTCTACACAGCAGTGAGCAACCTACTAGCAATTTTGAAAGTGCGTTTAATAAATAAAAGACATTTAAAGCAGTCCTTTCCATAATGAAACTTAGTATAGACTTCTGTGAGGAAGATTGGTCTTTGTTACTAAAAAGTAAAAAACGCAGTACTTGCTATACTGTACATCATGCCCAGTTTTTCCATACAATTGACCACAGTCTAAGAGCAAGTATTCCTATACATGAACTTCTTCAACACAGACAAAAAAAAAAAATTTTTCCTTTTCAAAGGCAAGCTTTTTTAAGAAGAGTCTTAGAACAACTTCAAAAATGTTCGATGAGTCTCAAAAATATTCGACGAGTCCTAAATTCATTTTAAAGAACCCTTCCCTCTGTAGTGCTTTATGTTTACTGATTGTTAGTTTAAATGCAGCCTTTACATTACAAAGCTGCAGCTTAGTTTCATGAAGCACTAAGCAGAGGCAACCATTGAAAACCGCTCAACCAGCGCTAGCCAAATATAACCGTTGATCAGCACTATTTGCCACTTAAAGTTAGGACCTAATCCTTAATGTGATCCCTAAGAAGCTGCTACTTTATTATGGTGGTTTTTGCCCTTGGAATCTACGCCTTCTTTGCCACAGAAAACAATTGATGTCTCTCCCCCTCCCCCTCAGTTGTGTCACACCCAAAATTGTAAGCAGAGCTGGGGGGAATCAGTTCAGAACAAATACAAGCTCAAAGCAGGCATTGCTGGCAGTTTGAAAGAGTGTAATTGCTTTATTCCATTGTTTTCCTCCTTTTTTTCTTTTTTTTTTTTTTTTTTTTTTTTTTTTTTGGCCTAGTGCTGTATGTTCTGATTCCTGCAGGGACTAGAAGTGAAGTGGGGAAATGCTGTAAGAAAAGCTGTTTACAGAGGACTGTTCCCCTGCTCAGAAGCACTAGAAATCTCATGAGGACCCTTGCATGCATGAGGTTTTCAGCACAGTTGTACAAACTGAAGAGTGCGGTTGAAGTTTCACATCAACATCCACATATCAATTGATAATGACTGTTACTTATTTATGCTGTGGCAAGAAGAAGAGGTCCCACAAGGTTAGGCAGAGTGCAAAAGAGTCTTTCTCTTTCAACCTTCAGATTAGCAATGGACTTTAATAAAGGTGTAATGTGTCGCTTGTACTGTGATAGCTTAAAAAAAGTGTTAGGCAGGATCATAACCCTCTTAAAGTCGATACAAGAAAAAAAGCTTGATTAGATGTGGAGTAGGAAAGCTACCCCCAAATAGCTTCCAGCTCATTGTCAGGCAAGAATACTGTGTTCTAAGATATCTTAATTCATCCTGAAAATGAACTAAAAGAGAGCAAGGTCCCTTTGCTCTCCAGTAAGATTGCGTGCAGCTAAAGTGAGCCAGAAATAGCTGGAATGCCATAAATTCAGACCCTTTCATCTGAATTCACTTTCAAGTGTTATCAAATCTGTAAAAGATAGTCCCTATCCTACACTTCAATTTAGTACCTAAACACAAAGATATTTGTTCAAACCAGTCTCCTGAAACACATGAAAACTAAACATTTTTCATGTAACCACCCTTTGCCCATCAGATTACCACAAGAGCTCTCAGGGTCTTAAGTTCCTTCCCCATAGTATAGATCTATATAATGTCCTCTCAAGACTTATATGCCATGCTGAACTCAGCCTTGGTATTAAATCCCATGCAGTGTCACCAGCTTTATTGGAATTGTAAGAGAATTTAGCTCTTCATATGATCTGAAAACTTCAATTTATAAAAGTTATTTATAGCTAATGTCATCTTTTACGAGAGGTGGTCAGCTTTTTCTGAAGAAACTTACTTTCGTCAAAATCTCGCCTCCTTTTGAGAGATTTCTTGGTGCAAGGAAATTCAGTGTTTCAGTGGCTCAAATTTCAAACTGAAGCTCAGCAAAAACTGAAAGAACAAAACTGAGGAACTGGTTTGGAGGGTTTGAGAAGTCTCAGGTATACTCAAGGATATTTTTGTCAGTCTTCCCCCCTCCCCCCATTTGTTTTTGCTCTTCTTTCTTTCTTTCTTTCTTTCTTTTTTTTTTTTCCCAGCCGTAAACTGAAGGAGACATGGGGAATAGGCATGAGAAGAAGAAATGTAAAAAGGAATCATGTGTAGGTTTGGGTGGCCTGGAAGCTACTTGTGATCATTTCAGAAGATGCTGAGTTCAGTGACAAAAGTGTCTTAAAGGCTCCTGTCCTGTCTCCCACCTATGCCTGTCAGATCAAACAAAGATTTGCTACCCTTAGCATTCAAACCCCAAACTACAGCAACTAAAGCAGCCCTTGATTTTTAAATCTCAGTTCTCACTGTGGGCTAAAGGAGCACCCTGTTCTGCAAGTTGCTCCAATGAATTCAGTATTTCCAAGGTTTTGTGTGAGAGAAGTTGATGCCATCCTGCCCTTAACCTGCTTATACTTTGAGGAGGAAGAGATGGAAGAAATTTGATTCTATAGCTTGGGTAACAAGTTATGATCACTAAATTTTCTTCATATGATGGGTCTACATATTGTGGTATCCATGTTTCTCAGGTATTGTGGAAGAGAAATACATAGTATTATTCATCTGCTTTTTCCTTTTTTTTTTTTTTTTTTTTTTTTTTCCTTCATATTCAACTAACATCAGAAAACACAATTTCAGAACAGCTTCCTTTTGGTCTCATACGAATATCAGGGTGATCCAACCAGCCAACGGGGGTTCCACCTACCGTAGCAGCTAAAAATGAAGTATTAGGATTTCTAGGTTTGAATGCATTTTCAGTTGGTGTATTTCCTACTTTTCATATAAGAAATGCCTGTTCCAAAAAGGCATTTATTACATTGCAAGAGTTAACAATTATTCCCTAGTGATGCATATATAACTTCCATGACAGTTTTGCTTGGTTTGTAGGTCAACAGCATATTCCTTAATGAAAGAAGAAAAAAACAGAGTTGCTGTTATGACGCAGGTGCTGAAATCTCAGTAACAGTTCCAGAGCAATGTGAAACCCCTGTAAATCACAACTCCCTCACAAGACAAGCAAGGCGAAGGATTTCCCCAGAGTACTCTTATTTTGCTAAGAGTGTCATCTTGTGGAATTCTTGGAACACTCTTTGGCCCTGATTGGCAGCTGAAGAGGAGGATTAGTTTTCCTCCTGGTGGAATAATCCATTATAGCTGAGGGTGATTGCTTTTAAGGAAGCAATGTGTCAACAAAACCAAAGAAAATGTGGTTCCCTGACACCTACCGCTAATGAGACACCATTCTTTTGTTTGCTCTCCAGAGGTATTTCCTAATGACAATGTCAGGGGTGGGGGGTAGGAGGTGGCAGGGCGTTGTTTGTCTTTTTAACCTACAGCAGCTGCCCAGACTTTGATATGAAGCTGTTATAATCTCACATCAAAAGACACTTAGCACCCATGGGGCTGTACAGGCTTCACTACACCTGATGGGTCTGATTCCCCCATTCCTACTATCACAGTTATCCTCATATACAAAGCTCCGTGGTGCTGATAGTGATAACTTTAACCAAAGCATACGTTTTCCTCTTGATGTCACACTACAAGAGGCATTTCTTCAGATTCTCTAATTTTGTCAACCTCTCTCTGATGGTTGACAGTACTCTAGGCCACAGTACTGTCAAATCAATGGCAGCAATAATAAAAAATGCCATTTCTGAGAATGGAATTTATTTCCTGTAACCAAAGCTGTACTCTGTGGCAGTATGCCAAAAGGCATTTTCATTTCTCTTTAATTATCTAAAACAATTCATGTCTTAAAGCATTCTTTTGAAGTAAAATGTCAAGAAAATATGGGTTAGAAGCTTTAATGATATTATGTAGGCCAGCAGACAAGGACAGTTTTCAAAGTACAGTTCAGTACAATTCCTTGTATAGTGGCTTTAAATTTAACCTTGTGTCACTCAGCCCACATGGCTTTTATATAGGATATTCAAGCTAAATATAAAAAGGCTAGAACAGCAGCTAGCTGGAGATCTGAAACTATTGCTCTCCTTTATTTGGTAAGCTTCATGAATCTTCACCCTAGGCAGATACCTTCTGTTGGTAGCATACAGGCAGCTGGCTTGCCAAAAATATCCTTTATGAAGAACAGAAGAAAAAAACCACATCTCTGAATGTTCACAAATCCTGAATTGTGACTCCTACATAATCCATGAACAGGTCAAAATGAGTAGCTTTACTAGTTTTGAAAACAGCAATGAACTCTTTAACTAGCTCATAATACTAGGACTTACCCAGATGGAAGAGTTCTGTCAAATAAATCAACAGCACTACTTCATTCAAGAGCAATTAATTCTCAGTGAAGTCAATGCAGCTGGAAATAAGCCCATGGTTCTAACAGGCTGTGTTTTTATAAGCTCTTCCATCCAGATATCATGTAGCCTCAGTTTGCAACTGAATTATTGCACAAAAAGATACCACCACAGGTATTTTAGAAGCATGAATTCTGCCAGGATATAAACACTCAACTTTGCTATGTGAGGTCCCAGGTTTTTAAGTAGATTCTTGTTTGTTTGTTTATTTGCAGAGGAGAGGGGCTGTTGGCTGCCTCTGAAGTAGAGGAAATTAAGCACTTCCCAAAATCAAGAACATTGCGTGTAAAATTAAAAGCCATAGGTCAGTGATAAACTGGAAGAACCACTATCACTACTACCATGCAAGATGGAAATAGCTGTTTGCAAAATGGCAGAAGCTCCTGCCACCTGTCCAGAGAAGAAAATAACTTTTTCTAAAACAAACCTCAATGGCAGTAGTAGCAATAATGATGAGATACAGGAACATGAGTAAACATTAAAAATAGTTTCATAAACGTTTTTATGTGTGTCTTTGAGTAGTGAATCCTAGCCTATTTGTCCAAACAATTTGTTACAGATGAGTACAGAATGCTCAATAGCATGTGTCACAGAACTTCACTAATACATATGCTTTCTAAAGTTTCACGTTGAGCAAAGATTCAGTAGCAGAGCATTACAATGTACTTTTGTATTAGTGGAATAGCATAGTGATTGTTAAGACTTCATTTACTTATTTGCTAGTAGATTAAATAATGTCATTAATAAGGAAAATGAAACTGCCAAAATAAATGTAGAAAGTGTATTGTGATGCACGATTCTTGGGGGAAGCAGGAGAGAGTTGCTCTGTGCATTCCTTCCCTACTTTACGAAATAAGGGCGAAATTTTTCCATTGTTATTTAAAGGGAAATACTCTACCACAAGAGTGTCTTGGGTTACAATTTATAATGCAATATTTTTACCCAGACTCATTAAATATTGTAGAGAAGACTAACTGGCTGCTCTTCCCCCACTGGAACATGAAAGTACTCGACAAAATGAAAAGGCAAAGAAACCATGCAAAACACAACTTCATAATGTTACTGAGGCAAATAGCTGGCATTTATCTAGGGAGAAAAACTCTACAGAGAACTTAGCTGAGATGTAATGCCAAGAACAGTCTTTCAGTTCTTATGCTTCAGGGCCTAAACACACCAGCAAAGGACAAAGCAGATTTCTGTCCTGCCATCTATAGATGAGCAACTAAAAACCTGAAGAGCAGAGTAAAGTTAGGCTTTCTTCTGAACAGTTTGGCATTCAGACACACTGGACTTTCCTGTAGCTGAGCTGCCAGTTTGTAAAATGAGAAGATGTGTAGGTAGAGATAATATCCTTTCTTAGTCCAGCTTGTACAGCTGGAGGGAAAAGGTTAGCTTTTGGGTGCACAAACCCTTCTGTTATTAAAACCTTCCTTCAAAAGATGCACCTGGGATCTGAAGCTCATAACCACAAGCAGACACTACAAATTCTTGATTCATTAGCAGTTTTCCTCTCTTCTGTTTCCTCCTCCAGCTCCTTCCAAAAACCTCTGTGTTTTCCCTAGGCAATAAATTACCTACTTCTCAACTATCTTAGGAGATAACACCTCTTAACACCTCTCTACTCCAGAGGCCCAAATACCTTTCCTCTTATTTCTAATTAAACTCAACATAATTAAATTCACAGGCACTGTTCCTAACTTGCATGTAACTTTGAAGTTTGCTGCTTCTCTTTCAGAGCTGAAGCAAGACTTGCGTAGCCACAAGTTTGCCTGGATTCACAACTATTCCACTTGTTCCAATTTTAAAAAATCACTACGACTTACAAAACTGCCCTTGGGTATATCTTCAGCATGTGGACCCCAACACCCCAACACCACCATCACTCTATTTTGAAAGTAGAGTGAAGTACAGTTAATAGCAAATGATGGCATAGGAAATCCCCTCACTCCTGATGGCTAGGAGTGTCCTAGGAAGCACTATAGGGAGAAGAGCAGATTGCTTTAGCCGTTCTATAACTCTTCTTCATGTGGCATGAATGACCTGTCAGCAATATCTTAGCACAGTCCCATGACTTGCCAAGGCCACTACTGCTTGTGTTCCCAGGGGATTGTTACCAAATTCCAAGTCCCTCTTGGAAGAGGGGTCCCTCTCTTTCCCATGGAGGGGTATGGATTTGGGAAATGCTGCAGTAGAAACAGGATGTTTACACACTGACACAGTCTTTGACATGTCCTAACCATACATCCCAAGTCCTCATTTATCACCATGGTTTCAGTAGGTAAAAGGCGTGACTCCATTTCTTAGATCCAGACAAATTCCTAACAACCACTCAGATCCATGGTGCTGCTTCTGTTGTTTTTTGGCACCACATGAAATCTTTGGTCCCACGGAGTTGGTTTGCACCATCTTTAGGCTCATGTGTAACATTAGCAAAAGGCCACATACACTGGCACACCCATATGAAACTTCAGAGCTCCAGTTTTGAGGCTGGTGGAGAAGAAGAGATCATACAGAAGATCCGCCTCTCTCTTGCCTTCTGTCACTTGCATTCTCTCTGAGAGTTCACTGTATTTCCTGCATGAACATGCCAGAAACCTTATGTGCTGGGTTAATTACCTCAATAAACCTGAGAAACCTCTTAGCCCAAAGATGGCCATTAGGCCAGGGATGGCCTAAGAGTTTTCTCAGGTTTATTGAGCTGATACCAAGCCAGGGATGGCCCGAGAGTACAGCCTGGAGACCATTTACTTATTTTCTGCAAAGAGTTTCCTTCAGTTCTATGTTTCTGTTACTATGGTGGGAATCCTTGATATGACATTGGGTCTTGTATCCTTGATGTGACATTCTGAAATTAAACCATCAGCCTTAGTTAGTCAATGAATTAGCAATGTAAATCATACGCTGTTGAAGGCTTACGGAAGATGGGCTAATTCCCAGCAGATGAGCTCCCACCCTTATTAATTTTTTGACTACTCTTAATGAAAAACATTTTAGCAATATCTTTAAGTCAGTGAATTTTGAGTTCACTTGCAAGACTAGCAAGCATATTTTTTCTAACAAGGCCCAACAGAAGTAAGGCAAAACATTTCATGTTTTCACTGATGATGGCCAAACTTTTACTGGAAAGCTTACTGTATTGCAATATGATACCAAAGTAAAGTGGTTAAGAAAATAATGAGATTTCATAACACCTGAATATGGTACAAAAAGGTGGAGTAGAACTGTTTTCCAGTGACATACAGACATGCTTAAAGTGAAGACTACAGGGAAGGATAATGCAGAAAAGTATCTGGGGATTATAGGGGATTCCATCCCGAGCACAAGCAAAAAAATGCCACATTTGCAAAAAAGGCAAACTCCACACTAGGGTCTGTAGGAAGAGGTACTGTGTGTGAGCCTTGATTCCACACCATTTGGACCAGCTGTGGAGCATCATGGGGAGACTGATAACAGTCATTAGAGATTTGGAAAATATGCCACAGGAGAAAGGTTGAATGAATTGTCTAGAGACTAAAGACTGAGGAAAGACAGGGATAATCTAATTTTTTTTTTTAATGTAATGAGAAGGGAAATAAACTTCATGTTCACTGTTAAAAGGACAAGAAGCAACATGTCTAAACTACAGAAAAGGAAATTTGTGTTAGACATTGGGAAAAAACTTTCCAGCAGTCAAAATCAGTGTCCCTACTGTTTGGGCAGAAAGATTGTGGAAGGAGATTTTAAAGGCCAGACTGGGCAACTATCTTCCAGGAATATCATATGAGCCAATCCTGTCTTCAGGAGGAGGATGGAGCAAATGAACTACCTGGCCCTAGGATTTCTGGTAATGGGTTTTGGACACCTTTTTGCCATTTGAACATCTCTTTTCCCAGGGTTTCTTATATCACCAACTGCCTGTGGGATACTCATGATACAAGTAGCAAAGGACTACCAGTCTTACATCCACCGCTGTGCTTCCTAATAAATTAAAACAAAGCAGCTAGTGTCTTCCTTTTCCCTCTCTCCTCCCTCCTTTTTCTGCTCCAGAGATGAACGCGCTCATGGCTGAAAACAATGGAACTTATAAAGTGCTGGGTGATGAGGACTCCATGCTCGTTTTCCTGATAGTGAGGGTCAGCACTGAAGTAATAAGGGACTCTTTTCATTAAAAAAAAAAAAAAAAATGTTGGAAACATGCTTCACTTAGCATCAGTTCTGCAGGTACTTGGTACCAGATTCAGTCATCCAGACATGATGCTTCCCTGACCATACCAAGACCCTTAATCTTAGCTAAGCTCTCTGTCTTAACTGTGTCTCCAACGGAGGCATGACACCACACAGTCATTGACATTGTGGCCTTGTCACATGTTCAGAATGGTTTTCTTGACAGCACCACCTGTAGTTACAACCAAGATAGCTTGAGCTGAAGACCCTCAACAGTGGCTTCAGAAGGAAAGTACAGAATTGCATTGAAATATGGTCTTCATTAGTATAGGAGCAAAGGGGAATAAAATAGGGTAAGATCCTGCATCATGGTAATGCTTAGAAAGATGTCTGGTTTTCAGCAGCAAAGATAGCTTTGGCTTAGTTCTCCCACTTTCCCTTCCCTTCCCTTCCCTTCCCTTCCCTTCCCTTCCCTTGCCTTGCCTTCTGAAGTACTGACATCCAAGCAGAACCAGAATGAACTTCCGGATTATTATTTGTAATTATCAATAGAGTAAATGTGGCAGCACTGGCCACTGTAGGGTTACCTGTCTGTGTGTCCTGGTTTCAGCTGGGATAGAGTTAACTGTCTTCCTAGTAGCTGGTACAGTGCTATGTTTTGAGTTCAGTATGTGAAGAATGTTGATAACGCTGATGTTTTCAGTTGTTGCTCAGTAGTGTTTAGACTATAGTCAAGGATTTTTCAGCTTCTCATGCCCAGCCAGGGCACCTGACCCAAACTGGCCAACAGTGTATTCCATACCATGGGATGTCCCATCTAGTTTAGGAACTGGGAAGTGGGGGGCAGGGAATCGCCGCTCGGGGACTGGCTGGGTGTCGGTCGACAGGTGGTGAGCAATTGCCCTGCACATCATTTGTACATTTCAATCCTTTTATTACTACTGTTGTCATTTTATTAGTGTTATCATTATCATTATTAGTCTCTTCTTTTCTGTTCTATTAAATCGTTCTTATCTCAACCCAGGAGTTTTACTTCTTTTCCTGATTTTCTCCCCCATCCCACTGGATGGGGGGGAGTGAGTGAGCGGCTGCGTGGTGCTTAGTTGCTGGCTGGGGTTAAACCACGACACTGTGCTAGAAAGCTGTATGAGAGATGCCATTGGGAACCACCTATGAGAAGCCTCTGAGCTTTCATGATTGAGCAAACACTTCCTGACAATTAAATCTGCGAATGGGAGCACACACAGTCATTTCTACTTATTCAGGACAGCATGATGGTTCATGTTTACCAGGCTATGAATTTTGCTCCCCATGATTTTCAAAGGTTACTGTCAATGACTACAATCATTACTTCTGTTGAGAGTATACATTGCACAGTAACTGATCTATTTTTTTCCCCAGGAGTTGCATTACGTATACATATACAAATGTAAATGGCTACTTACCATTTAGTAATAGCTACTATTAGTAATTAATAATTTAGTGAAGTTACAGACAAAATACCAAACTATTTGCGATATAAGACCACAAATAAAAACACTGTGTGTCATGCAAAGCCCCAGATTGACCACTGTGCTGCCTCCAATAGAGTCTACTAAGAGGTCCTTAGGGAAATAGTATAGAAAACGGGACGGTTATGAAGTAATTATTCCCTGGTTTCATCTCCCAGCTATATGTAACATCTTTGTTTAAATAACTGCATTAAAGAATTAAGAAACTGGCACTGTTAGCTCTGCCCTCCTCTTCTGAAACATTTTGGGTGATCCCCACACAGGTCTACTTTTTATTTCCTTTGTGTCACATGTCTGGACAGTTCATGTCCGATTATGCTATTTTTTCTGAACACGTTAGGAACGTCAGTGCCATGGGGTGCCAAAGATTGAGGTTTGCTGGGTAGTACAGAACTAACAGGAGGAATTAGACTGGCAAAAGAAAGAGGCAATAAAAGCTATGGTATTTACCACTGATGTACTTTGATGTTGAACAAGTGAGGAGTCTTGTATTTCTCAGGTTATTTTCTCTGATACTTCCCAACTTGCACTAACATCACAACTCTTCTTGTTTCTAATTCTTTGTCTGTACTGCGCACCTCTTTCTAAAACTGCACTCACATATTGCACTGCTTTGCCCTGCTCTTCTTCCCTGGCAGGATAATTGCTGATTCTTTATGTGACTATTCTGCTATTCTGCCTCCTACCAGCTTAAACAACAGTACTGTGGCTACATGGCATGATTAGGGTAGGTACTGTGGATGCTATCCTGTCCAATATGTAGAGTCAGAAACCACTGGAACTTAATATCAGGAGTTACGATGAGTTTCTCTGGAAAATTTAAGATTGAATGTGTTGGGTAAGAGGATTACAACCATGACATCTACGCACCCTCTACCCCTGCTGTCTGTCTTTTGCTTCAGTAATCTAACTCTGTGATTGATCAGTGAGGCCATAAAAAGTGATGTATTTTTTCAGGTAGTCTTTAAAAATCCTGTAAAATGTCTTTTCCCATGCTCTTCCAACTCTTTATCATTGACACAAGGCCCTCTGCCATGTAAAAATAATAACAGTCTCGTAGGCGAAATGTCCTTCTTGCTCATTATTTTGATGCCTAGACTGGTTTTATGCAGACAAGAGTATGTATAGAGTTAGGCTGTTTGATGCAATGTGACTGCATCTGACATGTTTCCTAACAGTTTTTCTTATATAATGTTTTTATATTCTTCATGGTGAACGTACAACCATAAGGTACACATTATCTTCTACTAGCAGAATTCTCTAACAGGAGCAATACATATAAAACATGGCTAAGGAGTATCCAAAAAAGTCATGTGAGATCACTGAACCCAATTGTGAAGCATGTTTTCTAAATGTATCGCAAACAGAAATATCTGGGCAGCTTGGACACAAGACTACAGCAATATGGAATATATTTTATTCTCAAAATAAGTTATGGATATACCAAATCTGATAGCAAATCAAATGTGACTCACTAGAGGAAAAGGATCTTCCATAAACAATTAGTGACACGTCTTCCAGGACACACCATTTGTTCCTTGCAGTATGCCCTAATCTGGAAGCCACACTTGACATCACTTCTCTCAGACCCTGTAATGATACTCAGCCACCACAAGATCCTAAAAAGGTAATAGTAAATTTCTGCAGTGTTTATATCCTGTTTGTAACTATTGAAGAAAGTGTTGCTTTTAAAAGGGAAAACGGCTGTGCTCTTCTCCAGTAACATTCAGGTATTGTTCACGGGAGCTAACTTTCTTGCATTGTGCGGCTTCACCACCTGAAAGCTGACTTTCTAGTGACCCCTAGCAAAAATGAGCAGGACGGGCATAAACCTTTCAGAACCAAACACACTAAATCAGGTGCAGTGTGGGCTGCTTAGCAGCCAGAGGAAAACTCTGCTTCCCTCTCCCCTCCCTACACGTCCAGCTATATATTTCTTTTGACAAGGAAACCGCATTCCACCACCTGGCACCTTCCAAGCTCTCCCTCCGCTTGAAATCCAAGGTGGGAGAGGGGAGCGAAGGCAGAGGCTGAAGGAGACCTGTGCGCTCTGCTCTGCTGCGGGGGGGAGAGCAGCGGGGCCGGGGCCGGGGCCG
>NW_010972687.1:7827271-7827876 GCF_000737465.1 Haliaeetus leucocephalus | reverse complement strand
CGGGCCGGCGGCACGGGGCTCTCCCTTCCTTCGCTTTTTTCCCGAAAGTTTATTGTAAAGGGGTAACGTTTGCGGGTTGGTCACGTGACCCTGACAGGTCCTGCCTATTGAGAGCCAGACCACCCACATGGAGGACGATGGAGCTGCTTAATAGAAACAGGCATGTAATTGTGAGGCTTTCCAGCACTCTGCAGAATGCCTGCAACCTAGGAGGGTTATTTTTTTACACTTTCAGTTCCTTTGGGGTAAAAAAAAAAAAAAAAAAGGAGGAGGAGAAGAAGAGACGGAAGAAAGGAAGGAAGGAAGGAAAGAAGGAAGGAAGGAAGGAAGGAAGGAAAAGAGGAACTAAAAGGAGAAAGACGGAAAGAGAGAGAGAAAGAAGGAGAGAGAAAGAAAGAAAGAAAGAGAAAAGGAAAAAAGAAGGGGGGGGGAGAAATAGGACGAAAGAGAAGGACAGAGGACAAAAACACTGATGTCCCACTAAAGCCGCCAGGGCCAGCCAGTCAATGAGGGCGCACCCAGCCCTCCAGCACGGCTCCCCACGAGCGGCTCCGGCAAGGGCAGCGATGGTAGGTGCAGCCCCGGGGGGCCGCGGCGGGGCGGCA
>NW_010972687.1:7824955-7826225 GCF_000737465.1 Haliaeetus leucocephalus | reverse complement strand
GGTGTCATCAGGTGGTTCTAAAAGAAACGTTGGAGCCAGGGTGGCTACCTGCCAGCTACCAACCAGATAGCATTTACCAGTTCTGGCTGGAGGGTCCCACATCATTTCGGCATCAGGCTGATAGGTGTATCTAATTTCTGGTTAGGGCTATTAGGGTCATTGTGCATCTGGATTATAATCCAACACTGTATCTGGACAGGAGGTAGTATTGTTGAGAAATGTTAGGGCTGAGGAGGGAGGGGGAGGCGGAGGAATCTTTTAAAACCTATTTGCTTTCAAGAGCCGGTAGATACAAAACTGGCAGCCCACTCTGAATTAAAATGTCTTGGGCTTCTCTGTTTTTATCCTTACTTCACACACACATGCACACACACGCACGCACTCACACACACACACCTTTTATTTTGTTCTGCCTTTGCCACAGTGTATAAAGCCCTATTGAGACATGTAGGCGTGATGTGTAAACCGGATTAGCAGTATGAAAGAAAGACATACAATGAGCCTGAATTGTTTTACTTCCTTTTCATTTCTCACGCCTATATCTCTAATAAATTTGTTGCTCCAGCAGTGGGTCAAAGAGATCGTGTCGCTCAGCTTTTTTTCCACAAGACCCGATGGCAGAGATCATGAAAATGAATGCCCTGCCTTCTGCCAAATGCAGGACTTGAGCTATATCTTTACACAGACCCGGTGTTGTCCGGCCTGGCTAAAAACTGTTCAGTGTAACTCTCCCCTCTCTGTGCACGTTAAAGTCCTGCAAGTGGCAGGGCATTTTGCCAGGAAAAGAATCTGTTTTGAAGACGACTTGGGTTTATAGAGCTAAAGCCCCCCCCGCGGAATATGACAAGGTCTGCTAGGGCTGGGATGTCCTCCAGCTTTTTGGAGGGAGAGGGCTGCTGCTCCCGCCGCTGTCCTCCGCAGCTCCGCGGGCGCTCTGGTTCTCCCCTGGGAGTCCGCTGCTGCGCGGGAGGAGCGCGGAAACCTGGGAGGCTCCTCCGGAGCCACATATCCCCGCGGCCCTCCGCGGAAGAAAATGCCAGCGCTCCCGGGCTGGTGCTGCAGATCCCTCATTTGCTCCTTTGTGGCGTGCAGAGCAGCTTTCCATTAAAGGAGATCAGGGGTAATTAGCCGCATTATTTTGACAAGTTGGCTCGAGCAGTTCCCTTTCTTCCAGGGCTGAGGAGGGGGAAGAGGGCTAGCTTCGTGCCGCCGCCGCCGCCTCGCCCGGGCGCGGGGGTTGCGCGGCGGCGCTGCCCGGCGGAGCGGCTCG
>NW_010972687.1:7823141-7824843 GCF_000737465.1 Haliaeetus leucocephalus | reverse complement strand
CAAGCGGGCCGCGGCCAGCGGAGGCGGAGAGGCTCGGGCTGCTCTGCAAAGCCCAGCGGAGGTGCTGCCCTGTGGGCCTCACCTGGCGCCAAAGCCGGCGGCAGGCGTGCGTGTGGGGCAAGGGGCCGAGGCGGACCCTCGGCCTTGCGCCACGAGAGACAAGAATTGGAGAGAATAGACAAAACCGGGCTCTTTTCCCGCAAGTCCTTCTTCCGCCGCGGTCAGCTCTCATAGCCCCTACAGAAGGAAGTGTCCTTTCTTTATTAAGGTAATCAGATGCTCCAGCAGTGCAATGCTTTTTGGTGGGGTGTCCACGGGCGATGAGCAACCTGGAAAAACGTGTTAAAGTAAAATCGGCGTAAATACCTGTTACCCATTGTCAACCTCTGTTGGATTTGATCCCTCATCTGGCTGGAGGAAGCGTGGAGCTCTGCAGTATTGGGGGTTACGGGCACAAAGGTGACCTAAGTAAGAGGCAGAGCTTTACAAAATGAAGCTCCTATGACCGAAGCCCCGAGATTCTTGTATGCCGGCCCTGGCTGTCCAGGAATCGGGAGGACCAGGTATAAAGGGTTGCAGACTGCAGCCACCCTGCGCGAGGAGGCACCTTCCCAGGCCTTCACCACAGAGCAAGCCCGAGATAAGAAATCTATGGGATCCCTGCGAGTTGCTGAAGATGGGAAAAAGCCCTTGGTGTGGACAAGCAGTTGCATACACAGGGCATGCATATCACAGCCAGCAGTGCTTACAAATGTAAATAAGGGCAGATTGATTGGGAACAACATTATCACCAGGAATGTAGCACTCAAGCATCAGCTAGGAAGCAAACTGGGGGCAGCCACTGCTCTGACCACCCAAGTGGAGACTTTTACACTGACACTTCTTCCTTAAGGAAAAAAAAAACCAACCAACAGAAACAAGGCCAATTAGATCCCTGCAGTAATTCATCTCTTGTGTATGCTTAAAAAAAAAAAAGAAAAAAAAAGAAAAATCCCTCCAGACCACAGGGAGAGAGGGGAGATTAAGATAGCGCTTGTTAAATTTGAGTCTTCAGACTGCGTTTTGGAACCAGGAGCGAGGACTGACAGGCGCTGGGCTATTGTGTGAAGCTGAGCAGGCAGGAGGCAGGCAGGAGGCAGGCAGGAGACAGGCAGGGCAGCTCTGGGGGCTCGAGGTGCTTGAAGGGACGCTCTTCCCCGTTTTCGGAGCCTGCTGGGAGGCTGAACCAAAACCCCTCTCCACCCATCCCTTCTTTCTCCATCCCCCAGCCCTGCCACTCCATCAGACCCCGTGAGGTTGAGCGGGGGCAGGAGCAATGGCAGATCTGTTCCTAGGGAGATGGACGGTCGCTTTCCCAAGCGGAAACTCGAACTGGAGGTGGCCGACCGCACCCCAGCTGCGGGTTTCAGCCCCCAACAGAAAGCAGCCTCCAGCTCCAAGCCCTTCAGGTTTCCTTCTCCCGAGGGGACGCACCTACGCGTGCGTGCGCGACCGCCTGCTGCTCCCAGCAGCTTTCCCGGAGCCAGTCCCGTGCGGAGCACAGGGCCGGGCCTTCACGGAGGCAGGTCTCCCCGTGTGGGAAAAACAGCGGTGGGAGGGAAAGGAAGGGAAAACGGACCCCCCTCACCGCCGGCGGCCATCCCGGCAAGCCGCCGTCCGCCGGTGCCTCTAGGTGGTTTCACCCCGAGAGCCTCCGCACGGG
>NW_010972687.1:7821791-7822801 GCF_000737465.1 Haliaeetus leucocephalus | reverse complement strand
CGCGGCGGTGCGCACGGAGGTCCGCCGGGGAGCGGAGCCTCCGCGGGGAGCCGCGCTGGGGGCCGGGGCGCGCAGCCCCGGGGCTGGGGGGAATGCGCGCAGCTGTAACGGCAGCAATTAATGGCTGATTCTCAATGAACAGAGACGGGGAGAAGCGGTGCCAAAAAAGTAAACAATCGCGTATAGTTCAAGAAGTGTTTAGCGCGGCCAGGCAGGCTGCGTTTCATGGACTTTTACACTAAAAACATTAAAATTGGCTTTCCTCGGGTTTCAGTTAAAGAATGAGCCCTAAGTTGAAACAGGCTAGCTACCGCGCAGCTTTAAATCCCTCAAGTGTTAAGTTTTCATTGTGTTTTTCTAACTGGACGGAGTGGTTTTCTTGCAGGGAACGAAGTCTCCTCTTTAGTTAAAAAAGAAAGAGAGAGGGAGAAAAATCTGGCACTTTCTACCGCAGTATCCACCACCCTGTCATTATTTCTGCAAGCCTGGGAATTCAGCTCGGACCTCCCAGTATTTGTTGCAGCTTGAGGCCAAGGTGCCTCTAAAAGGATTTTCTTTTAAGGGCTTTAGAAATCGTTTAATGCTGCTTTCCCCCCGTTTCCCTGTCCTTTTTAAAAGGGAAAAATATATTTCTGTACGTCGATCGCGAGAAAGTTCCGCGTGTGTATTTGCCTGCAAGCATCCCGGACGGAAAAAAAAGGGGGGGGGAGGGGGGAAGAAAACTTTCTTGAAAAGAAAACGAAGAAGAAAGGGGGGGAAGGCATTCCTTAATGGAAGTATTGCATGCAAAGAAGGCTGGATCTCTTTAAGGCTCCCCCTGAAGCTGGAGATGCACACACAAGGGTTGCCGGCCTGGGTGGTCTCTCTACTTTGGTGAGCTGTTGCTAAGCAGCTAATAATAGTCATGTTTGCTGAGTAATTTCTGCCCTCCCCGAGCCAATCGCCTCGCAGAAACGCAAGCCATCTGACAGCCCCGGGGGCGGGCTTTCAGCTTTTTTTTTTTTTTTTTT
>NW_010972687.1:7820550-7821006 GCF_000737465.1 Haliaeetus leucocephalus | reverse complement strand
CCCGGCCGGGCGGCGAGGAGCGGCGGCGGCAGGCGGCGAAGGACCGGAGGGAACCGGCGCGCCGAGGCGCCCGACCGGGAGTATCTGCAGCGGCCAAGCTACTGCGATGCGGCTTTCGCCTTGGAGCAGATCTCAAAGGTGCATTCAATCTCTCACTCTTTTTTGCAGAGATACACGCTAGTGCTAGTGCTGGTTTTCGGCGGGGGCGGAGGGGGGTGGTGTGTTTTCTCGCGGGGGTGGAAGGAGGAGATGGAAATGAAACAGCCACCAATAAAATGCTGGGAAAAAGAGAGGGACGTCTGTGACTCTTCAGTGCGGGAGAGAGTGCCGTCCTTCCCTCCTTTCTCGCCTCTGCCTGCCCCGGTGCCTGCTTGCGCTGCGGAGCACTCCTCCGCTTGAATTTCCCCAGACAGCCTCCGGTCGCTCCCGGCCTCCCCCCCGCCGCGGCTAGCCCCC
>NW_010972687.1:7818893-7820540 GCF_000737465.1 Haliaeetus leucocephalus | reverse complement strand
CCGGCCCGCTCCCCGGCTCCCCCTCCGCTTCCTTTCCGCCTCCCCATCCCCTCCGTAGCGACCTCGGCAACACCCGCTCCCGGCCGGGACGGGGGGGAGAGAGAGCGGGGCGGCCGCTTTCTTGGCAGAAGTTGTGCTTTTGTGAAGTTCTCCGCCGAGCGCCGACAGGGCCACTGCCCTGGGAGAGCAGGTCCCCCGGCAGAGAAAGCTTGCAGCCGTTTTCTTTCCCCGGCGGTCGGAGGGGAAGCGAGGGCCGTAAACAAATTGCCACCTTAACCCTGTCGCGCAGGTCGCGCCGCTGCCCGCGGAGCGGCGGCGGCGGTAATTGTTGGCGGGGAAGGGCTGGAGGTACCGGAGCGCCCCGCACGCCCGGCCCGGGCGGGGCGGAGGGACGGCCCCGGCCGCCAATCTCCGCCGGCCAAAAAATGTTTAAAGTAAACAGCCTGGGAAAGCTGCCTTGCTGCAGGGATGGTTTCACTTCAGGGAGCGGATTTCTAGGCTTTGTAAGAAGGGGGAAAGGAGGAGGAGGGAAAAAAAAAAAATCCATGTGGCTGCCCTCTTCCGTTCACAAATATTGTCGTAACTTACAGATGGCTGCTCTACTTCCTAATTCAGATCACACAGCGTCTCCAAACTCTATGGAAATGAATTACTTCTGATCTTACAGCGCTGCTCACCACGTGGGTCCTGCCTCAGCACCAAACCCCTGCTAGGAGCTGGGAATGGGGGAAACGGCAGCAAACTGCTAGCGGCGAGCTTTTCCGTCACCACCACTCCCCCCCCCCCCCAAGCCCCTCAGAGGTCTCAGGAGAACAGGAAAAGGGACTTTTTTTCTGTTCTCGTGGCTGTTGAGGTTCACCGGGAGCGGTCACTCGCGCCCTGGAGCCGCGGGTCTTGCCAGCGCGAACGCTTTGCAGCCTGAGCTGCCGGCGTGGTGGGCAGCGTAGGCGAGGGCGCAGGGGTCTGATGCGGTGGCGTCACCCCCGGCCTGCGCGTTGGTCCGGGGCGAGGATGGCTACCAGCAGGTACGCCGTGGCCTGTGCGAGCGCCCGAGGGTGGCTGCTGGGCGAGGGCCCTGCTGCGAGGGCGCCCGCCTGAGCTGCGCTCTCCCGGGGACGCCGCGTGGGAATGCGCCCCCAGGAGCTCGAGCTGTCGTGCTCCGGGGGGGCGGGGGGGGGGGCTCTGGCCGGCGGCCCCGGGGTGCGGAGGCGCGGGTCTGGCGGCCTGCCGCAGCCCCTCAACTGCTGACCTCTTCTTGCCTTGCAGGGGAAGGCGACGGGACGGAAAGCGCCGCTGTGGCTGCGAGCAAAGTTTCAGAGACTGTTGTTTAAACTGGGCTGTTACATTCAGAAAAACTGCGGGAAGTTTTTGGTTGTCGGCCTCCTCATATTCGGGGCTTTCGCTGTAGGATTAAGGGCAGCTAATCTCGAAACCAACGTAGAGGAGCTGTGGGTGGAAGGTAAGTCCGGCGTCCCCCCTCCTGCTGCTGCCGCCCCCGCCGCCTGACCGGCCGGGTGAAAGCGGCGGCTGGAGTGCGTGCGTGCGTCTGTACGGCCGTGCGGCGGGCCGCTCCGCATGCCGGGGAGGGAGCGGGAGAGGGAGAGGGAGGGCCTGCCGCCGCCGGCGGGGGACGGGCTGCCGGCGGGG
>NW_010972687.1:7807323-7818203 GCF_000737465.1 Haliaeetus leucocephalus | reverse complement strand
CGTCGCCAGCGCCCCCGTCGCAGGCCCCCTGTGCCCCTCGGGGGAGCGGGGCTGCCAGCCCGGGCGGGTTACCCGCTCTGAGAGGCACGGCTCCAGGCTGCCGGGGTTTTTGGGTTTGCCTTTTTGGTGGGTTGTGGGTTTGGGGTTTTTTTGTTTTTTTTTTGGTTTTTTTTTTTTTCGGGGGGAAAATATTATTTACTTAGCATCACATTCCCCTGTTAGCTGGGTTGATGTGAAAACAGAGTTCCTTGACTGCAGTAGTTACTCTGGGTTTATGTCAAAGTCGCTTGCAGCAGAATTTGGCTTATAAAAGTTAATATGGAAGGCTGCATAAATAATCATTACTAAATAGCTCTCTGTATGTGCGTGTGTGGAAAAGCTAGTGCTGAGTGCAAACAACGTTAGCCGCTGTTGTGAAGGTGGTCTGTCCCGCCCGATGGATGGATTAGAGCATATACGACCAGATTCCACCCTTGCAGGTGACAGCCATGTTGGGGTCAGGATGAGGGTCACGGGTCATTTAGTGAGTATTGTTTTTTCTATTTTGGAAAGTAATGTGTTACCGACTGAACTTTTTTTGGGCCGTGTAGTCTAGCAGCCCCAAAATATGATGACATCTGCTGCCAGCAGCCCTGAGAAACAGAGCAGGCACTGCAGGATCCCATCCATAGGCAGAGATGTGCGTTCAGAGTCTGTACTGGTCACTAGGTTCTGTGTACTTTTAATACTAAGGCAGATGATTGCGAACATCACTCTTCTTCTCCCCTCTTTTTTTTTTTTTTTTTTTAAGTCCTTGTGAGGTGGTTGTGGAAGTTTGTTAATTTTTGCTCGTATGTGTTTTGTCTCTGGTTTTCTGTAAGTGTTCGGTAGATAATACGTGATTGCAGTTCCATCCAGCATGCTTCTTCCAGTTCCATCCAGCATGCTTCTTCCAGTTCCATCCAGCACGCTTCCCTGAGGTTTATTCTGCTGTCACTGGGGTTCGCTTACTTGGAAGGGTGATCCCATCCCATTAATGCCACCTACTTTTTGTAACCATGTAATACCAAAAAACTACTTGCTGACGATGCCTGTATGACTGGCCCAGCATTAAAATTAAATTCTCAAGGAAAAAACATGGTATGTAAAATAGCCACTTAGTAGAGTTGCTGCACTGACCTCTTCACATGTCATTATTGCTTCATGGAGGGGGGAAAGTCTCTGGTATAAAATCTAGTTGAAATTGATCTCTGAGGTTTTTATGGCCAAGATGAACTCATAATGCAGCTGGTTGTACAGAGTTGACCTGTGTAATTTCACATCTATTGAGTTTGGTTTTCGTGTCAGAATTAAGTAATGTAAAAAGAAGTATTAAAACTTTTCATTTAGAAACCCTTGCATTTCTAGATTGCAAGAAGCAGCTAACTGATTAAGATGAAATTAAATAGTCTGGATTTAATTTAACTTCTAGTCTTCCTGTTCTAGCACTACATGATCATCTACATAGAAGAGCTGGCTAAAATGTGCTTTCTTGGTAGAGACTCTGTAAATGTTCTGCTCGTGAACCAGGGTGTTACACAAATAAACCTAACAAATAGCAGTCACGTATTTCTGTTGCTAAACTACAGGCCGAAGTACAGAGCGAGAATTTGAGATGGAACAGGTATAGAAAGAGATAGTATGGAAAATGTTGTTCGTCCCATGCAGAAGTAGAAAGCAGTGACCAAACTCGTTTTTCTGCACCTGTACACACCTGGTCCTAACAGCTTTAAAGTATACTCCATGAAGTTACTATACTAACTTTTAGTAGTAACTGACCCTTTAGATCAAGGTCTCTCTTAGTAGAAGCAGTGGCTGAATTGCCCTGTTTATTAAAATAGCTGTCTTACTTTTTTCTTTACCTTTTGTTTACTGAGAGTTCGAATGAACTGGGTAATGTTGGCCGAATACGGTAGATTACTTGAAATACGTTTCAGTAACAGTTTCGATTTGCTACTGAAGCTTTTTACAGTTATTACTGCTGGATAAATTGGCAGTATTTACATAAAGAGACTGATTTTGTATGGTGTATTTCTGAATACCCTGAAACATAATACAGCACTGAAGCTTGCTGGAAGTAAACGGTTGCTTTAAAACCATAACACAATTAAAAATAGTGAAGTTTGAATGAGTTTTAAGACCATGCACATTCCAAGATAAATGATTAGTAGTCTGGGCCTGAAGCTATTACGGCTGAAATATTTACATAAGAAGTTTAGAAACCCACCTGGTAGGCAAACTTTCAAAGAGAGAAAAAGAAAAACAGATCTCCATCAGTCTTCTAGTTTTCCTGTAGTAGTCGTCTTCCTTCAGAATTTGTGCCAGCACTCTTGGCCTTCTCTGAGCCTCCTGATACCAAAGTGGCTTTCCTCTCAGCTTGTTTCTTGGCACTAAGTGTTGTAGAGTAGCTTTTTAAAATTTTTTATTTTTTATTTTTTTAAACACAATCCTCCTCTGGCTGCTGTTCAGAGCACTTCGGTTATTACTGTGTGTCCCCCAGTATGCTCTCAGTCCATGCTCCTGTCTTGTAGTCTGGCTCTCTGGTGTCTGACTGGGACACATACCTGTTTCCCCTCAGCCCTTCAGCAGGTCTGTCATCCCTGTGTGCGTACCTTGCTACTGGAGGATGCTTGTTATAGTTTCTTGGGCAAACAAATTCTGGACTGGCATTTCAATGGTGGTTCTGTTATCCACAGCCATTCAGCTTTAGTTGAACTGCTGTATGTGGGTGTCCATGCATACTGGAGTTGTGGAGACTGTTTAGCATCTTTGTACATCGAACGCCCTTGAGAGAACAAAAAGGGCTTTGCGTTGTTTTCCTCTGTGACTGAATTTTGTAGGACACAGATGTGCTTTTAGAAACATCCATTCATAACTAGAAGGTACTCTGGATGGAAAAGAAATAATGCCCATAACTGGTTATGATTTTTGCTAGCACTCTTAATAGGCACTGTAAGACCCTGCGTGTGAACAGCAGTCACACATGTAAATTCACAGCCTCTGCTTCTGAAGAAAGGTAGTTTTGTGGCTCCAGAGAAGGTTCTGTTAAGTGGAGCTTGAAATTTGAGTACCGCAGTGCCTTGAATGACGTTAAATGCAGGAGCTCATAAGGGGAGAGATGGTCTCGTCTTGTTCCTTGATAATTCATTTAATGTCACCATTGTCTTGGGATTTTTTTTCCCCTCACTTTCTTCATTACTTTTTTAAGAGGTTGAAGGTCATGGTGTTCTTTCCTTCCTTTCTTGCTTTCTGCACTTTTTGCACTAGCTGTAGCTCAGTCAAACCTTTCCCTCTTTAAGTAGACCTCTCCACAAAGCTACTTCGAACCAAGCTCTAACATGCAGAGCCTCTTCTTTAAGCCAGTTTGAAGGAAGAGGGTGGGTGATGCAGGTAGGAGTAGGACATGCTGCAGAGGAGACAAAATGCCTTCACTAGCCACATAGTTCAGCTTTGGTACTTGGAACAAAGTGAGCGTGTTCTAATTGTTAAGTGAATTAGGACTGAGGGTGTACGGCAGAAACAGTTTTTAAGTGAAGATTTGAGCTGTTTGTAGCATTGTTTCACTCTGAAGGGGCAAAAATCAAGTTACTCTACTGTACTGTTTATGGCTGACCTATCTTAAAATACATTAATCTACCCGTGCAGGATAAGAATGAGGTGAAAATGAGGAAAGTGTGTGAGTGATGCAGGAACCATTATTATTTCCATAGATTCTCAGTTTGCTTAACCCAGCAAGATCAAGTGCAGGTGGAGAGGAAAGTTATTCTTAAGTTCTGCCTAAGGCATCACTTAACTTTACACTAGTATTCTTTGGAGAAACAAAAAAGAATAGTAAAGGAACAGATCTTTGTGCATTTGTTGTTTTAAGGAGACAAACTCACGTGAGTGGGCTGGAGTAACGTGTGTTTTGAGTACAGTTAGCAGGAATTGACCCAGTTGGGTATAATTCTGTTCTCCCGGACGTTTGTGAACAGCAAGCACGGACATTTGTGAACAGCAGTATAGTAGTCATTTTAGATGTGCTTGTACCTGCATGACCACATCAACTCAGTGTAGAAGGCAGGAGAGCGGAAGTTACTCTGCTGGTGAATCTGAGGTGGGGTGTTCATAAGCAGCGTCACAGTCTGGGGCATTGTCTCTGATCACATCACCAAATCCATTAGTTTCATATGGATCAGGTGAGTTGAGGGCTTACTTATCTCTGAATGCTGTCTTGCACTGTGTTGCATATTGAAAGTTCATTGAAAGGTGTTTATCTGGAGAATTTCCAAGACCACTGTTTTGTTTGAATTAAGTATAATTATTTATCATGTGGTTTCTCAAATGGGAAGGTAGCAGTGGTGTTTCCACTTGATGACTGAAGGATAGTCACCTGGGCAATATGCTTTTTTTAACATTTACTGGTCAAAATGGAAGAGTATTTCAGTCTGTGCTTCTGTTTCAAAAATAACATCACATTCTAATACTCAAGCTTTACATGATGTTTGTGGATAAAAACATCAGGACAGTGGGTGTTACATTCCTGTGAATTTGAACTCCCTCTGTTTCCATATGTTGAAAGTTGTTAAGAAAAGATGTTTAAAGGTTTTAGTTATATGGATGTTTGATTATCATCTTTCAAAGGCCTGCTATTAAATTCAAAATCACTGAGGGTCTCTGTTAAGTTCCATCTTGACAGGTGTCCACATCACTGCTCAGAGTTGGTGCTCCTTGCTGAAAAGCTTGTACATCAAAAAAAACCCCAGCTTCAGTGTTTATAATTCCTCTTTGATCTGTAAGAGTTTTAACGAAGGTATTACACGTGACCATTCTTTGGTCATTGAGAAGGTAAAGGGTGAAGTCCCAAACTCAATGAATGTAGTGGCAGAACTCTGAATGCCTTTAGTGTAGCCAGACCTTTACCCATGTGCAAAGCTGCAACAGATGTTAACAGCCTGCCCCTGCGCTACCTCTTCTGGGAAGGGCAAGAGGAGGATCCCCTCCTGTAGGATTGGGACCCCTCTAAGCTCTAAGTGCATGGTTGCACGGTTCCTTCTGCCTTTCAGACTTCAGAGGCATTTAATTTACTTAATGCTGCAGAAAATTAATCTTCATTATTTCCAAACTTAACACACTGTCGCCAATGTCCATGCCAAAATGTGCCCTACCGCTGCTTGTTTGGAAGGGTCTGTTTCCTTCGCTGTTGAAACCTGTAGTTAAACAGGGCGGTCCCTTGGCTGCACCATTGCCCTCTTCTGAGCTGGAGTGTCATCTTGCACTCTGGGGATTCTGCTGCTTATGAACAGGGTGTGAAGGCATTTCTGTAGTTCTGGAGAGCTTGGAGATTTTGGTACAGAAATTCTGGAGTGAAATAGAACAGCTGAAAGCAACTTTGCTTTATTGTTGGTCCCCATGCCACTGCTGCTGAGCAGGAACAGGGGGAATGTAGGTAAGGAGAAGAGCTAGCTCAGCTGTAGGGTAGGCTGCTGTTGGAGTTGTGGTGCTATGTGGAGGTAGTGGTGAGTGGTTTGAGGTCTACTACCAGCTCCTGTTACCTACTAAGTGGACTGTCATCTTTCTGGACAGAACGGGCCTTTCTTTCTCATAATTCATCAGACACCGAGTTCAGATGAGAAGGAACTCTAAAAGCCATGGGTACTGAAACTTGCTTTCAGAAGAGAATGCATTAAGGAAAACTCTAGCTCCTCACCCTGACTCCATACATTCTCATGATTTATTTTTGCTGTGGGAAGAGATGGTCCAAGCCCTGTTATTAAATAGTATTTGTGGTGGTTCCCCAGAAAGTAGTAGTACTGCATAGCGTATGCATGTAACAGTTCTTGACTGCTCAACAAATTTAAAGGCTGTTGCATGCAAGTGGATGTTTCGGTTACACATAACTGTCAGGAGGCTCCAAAATATGACAACTTCCAGATGTATGAACCGACTGATCCCTTTTGTTTAGATTATGCACCACAGCTGATGCCTAGATTAGTGCTGGCTGGACAAAGCTATGGGAGATTTGTCTGGTTTCCACAATGCCATGTTTATATTTCATTTGGATTTCTCCTTCAAAGCTGACCTCCCTATGACCTGTTGGAGCTGTGTCCACTAGGATGCTAGTTTTAATGTGTCTGCAACTGCCTTCCTTTTGGTGTCTAATGGAACATGTTCTCATTTTGACACTCATGGACTTTTACTTTTATGCACAATCCTTTTAACAGTGAATTACACACTTCAACCTATGAGCACTCAGGTAAAACCATGCTTGTAAAGTTTTCTGCCCCACAGCTAGCTTTTTAAGAATATTCTGACTGGTTAAAACAGTGTTCCGCTTATAGACCTTGTGGGGCTGTTCCTTGTCTGGCATTTTCTCCTGTATATAGAATAAAGTTCAGTCTTCCATCCTTTGCACAGTGCTTTTTCTCTCTACAGATGATGGCATGGATATATATCGTTCTAGCTGCTCTTTTTTTGAGTTCAGCAGGAGCTGGAGCGCAGAATTTTACCAAGAAGTTAATTCTCTTTTGTGTCTACTGTACAGTTATATATATATTTTCTCAATCATCCTTATGTATCTTCAGTACGTCTTTGGTTTTAGTTTCTCTAATCTCTCCAGCCTTGTATTATGTAGGAGGTCTTTCCCCATTTGTGTTTGTGAGTTACTCTACCTGGGAGGACCTGAAGAAATCGGTAAAACTGCTTAAGGGCCAAGTGACAGTTCTACAGTAAGAAGTGTAGTCCCCTGTCAGAGTTCAGAAAGATAAAGATACACAACTTTCATTATTCCTCACGGAAACTCTATGGTTTTCTACTGTTGATGCTTTACTGGGGCAAGAGATTCCTGAGACAGAAGACTCAGCATTTTGAAGTATGATTTCTGCACTGAAAATGCATGCTGTCTTATAGTGGCCACTTTATTTCTGTGCCTGTGAAACAAAGAGAACAGGAAAATGTTTTGCTCCTGTTTTGCATGATCTGTGCTATTTTATTATGCACTTCTAGTGTGCTAAATATGACCGATGACCGATGAATACCAGATACAATAAGCTACATTCGTCCTTGCTGTTAATTGAGTGACTTTGACTTGGAGTAGTTTTTCATTGTATACTGCACTAGAAATAGATGGAGTTGAGTTGCAGGGAGTAACTTTGAATTCAGGATTTAAAAATAAAATTATTTTTCTTAATTCCTTTTTTGCTGTGTAAACTTAGTTTAATATCTGTAAATAGAGTTTACATGTTACTGTTTTTTCTCTTATTTCATTCAGTATCACCTCGGTTCCTATAAACATCCTGAATTTGGCAGAAGTAGTAGTTTCATGAGGTAAAAAGCCCTTTATGGAAACTGCTGACCATATAGATGTTTTGATGTAAGGAGAATTTTAATTTTGGTTTTTAGAATGAATGTCTTGGCTTTAACTTCTGCTTGGTTTTGGAAAACTTAGTTATTTCAGTGCTTGAGCAAAATATATAAGAGGTAAGGGAATGAGCAGAACCATAACGTGACTCTTTCTGCAAAGGTGCTGCTCCTTTAGAGAATTGTACTGAACTTAATTCCAGCTTCAAATATACAAGTAATCATTGTATATTTGAAACATCTGTATTTTCCTCACGTGCAAGAAAAAGCTGATATTTTTAAGGCACATGTGCAGTGTTGTACACCCATATACCTGAAGCTGGACCTGAGCCCTTAAACTGTAATACAGTCTTCATTTACTAACAGTGAGATAAATTAAAAGAAACAGCCTTCTCTTGTTTACCAGCCTGATGCATTTCTGCTTTTCAGTCAGTAACCAAAAGCTAAGTGCAGCAAACTAGAAATGAGCACTGTTAAGTCAAGTTGTATGATTTTTTCCCCCCTTAAATCATTGCTTAAGGGCTTCTGGCCCCTAGCTCAGGAATCCTGCCCAAAAATGCCAGATGTATTACACAGTCAAGTATTGCAATGTAAATAGTGTTCTGTGCCATGAGAGCAGGGTGGTCCATCTCCTAGTTAAAAAAAAAAAAAAAAGAAGAAGAAAAGGGAAAAATCCACATGCTCTGAAATAAGCACAGTAGTTGTAGTGTTATTTGTGTTTTTGGCTGCACAACCAGTATTTTGGAGCTGAAAGAACACAGATAAATGAGTGCTTTGGGCTGGCAGATAATAGTAGCTGAAACTGAGATGCTAGAAAGCAAGATGTGTCTTGGCTGAGGCTGCTTAATTTAGTCAAACAGGCACATAAAAAGTAAAATAGTAAAGTAAAAGCCATTGCTGACAGGCAGAACCTGTTACTTCACCTTGTTGTGAACAGCAGTCTCGTGCACATGGAAGCAGAGTGGACAAAGGATGGGAAGTAGGGAAGGCAGAGGCATAGGGTTCTTCTCGACCTCATGCTGTGTAATGGAAAGACTGAGTATGTTACTGCACCTTCTGAGTATAAACATTGCTGAGCTGTCCTTGTTTTTAATTAAATACCCTTTGCTGTATATTAACAATGACTTACCTTCCAGTGTGCTTATCTTCTTCAGATGTGGTAGTGCATATAGGAGGTTTATTTGCACATTTTTCCATTTTGTGTACGAACATGTCATTTCATAACATCTAAAACTAGTTGAAAGGAGATTTCACAAATGTGACCTGAAAGGAAATTGCCAAGGGTGATGCTGTAATCAGATTTACGTTTGGGTTATCTGACAAATCTGTGAATTGCCATAGCTTCCTTGGGTGTGTGCAGAGGGGAAAGGGGTTATAGGAACTTATTTGTATGTGATAAACTGTATTTAAATAGCTACAGGAATGTAATCCCAATGCAGATCTTGGTGTAATCTCCTCAGTGAGATACCCAGAAGAAAAAAAAGCTTTATGAACTCATTTAAACCTTTCCCTTCCTGCTGACACTATGATAACATTAAAAAAATCCCTATCCATTACAACTTCAAATTTGTCTTCCTAAGCTACCTTTTCTGTAACTGTAAGAAAAAGTATGGAGGTAGTTAAAGAAGATACTTTCTTGTACCAGTTTTCCTGGTGAGTATTTCCTGTGCATTTCTCTTTATGTGCCTCTCGACGTGGGCCTGATTCTGATTTAATTTACACCAGTCTTACTCTACTGGTTTCTTGAGGGGCTCCCCATACTCAAAAAAGAAGCCATTGCTGTTTAGAAGCTGATGCTGTTTAAGTGGTAGCTAACAGAAAATATGATATTCTAGCGCAAATTATGAAGATCAAGAAACAAAACTAAAACATGCTTGGTATGACTTCCAACTGTAGATAAAAGCTAGCAACTTGAGAGAATTGTGATCAGGTGTAAACATCTATTAACTGCTCTTTCTGGAGATTTGGGGAAATAGGATGACCTTTTTTATTCTTTTTTTTTTTTCCCTCCCCCCCCCCTTTTTTTTAAATAGGCTACAGTTTCACATGGCTTGCAAAAGAAATCTTTCTCCCTTTTTGTTTCCCACACCAATTGATTTATCATTTTGCTTGCAAGCAGACTTAGAATGTTAGGGCAGGAACACACTCACTTTTTTCTCGTAACTTTTTTGTTGCGGACCGAAACCAGTTGACTTGAATAAATTTTTCTGTGGCCTGAATGAAGCCAGCAACGTGGAAAAATCTTGCCATTCAGAGCCGTCTGAATGTACATTTCAGCCACACAGTAAGCTGTATTGGTAGGCAGTGGACTGCTAAATACAACCATTTTTCGCAGCAGAGAGTTAGACAGGTGATTAGCATAATTAGCACAGAGTAGGCTATACATATGGTAATGTTAAGTGTGTAAATGCCAGCTGCGGTGTAAAATTTATGTCAGGGGTCGACAGGGCTGTGCGAAAGTATTGTGTTACAGCTGCAGGTCAAAGCCTCCATTGCTTTACCCCCTTTTCTCTTGTTGGTGAATGCGCTAAACAGAAGAGAAAGACAGACAGAAATATAACAGATAAGGCTTTGATTGAACAGCCTGGTTCTGTGCAAGAGGGACTGCTCTTAAAAAAAAAAAAAAAAAAACAAAACAAAAAACCAACCCCCCTCCCCAAACTACACACACACATGCAAAACAAAAGTCCCCCTCTTTCACTATAGATTTAATTTTGCATCATACCAGCTACAAAAGTGTTGCTGTCTTTGAGCCATGTCATTACGATGGGGTGAGGGGAATCTTTGGGGGGGAAGTACTAGGTTGGTAATTATGCTTTAAAGACCAAAAACAAACAAAAAACTTTAATTCACGTTCTTTCTGCATTCCAACCCACTTTTTTTTTTTTAATGTCTCTGTTACTTACTGCACTTAGGGGGCTAGGAATTAAATAGTCTTGAAGGTGACAGCATTATATGTAATAAAATCTGAACAGTGCAACAATCTTTGAGCTGCATGACTGGTTTTAGACTAAGTGCCAAAAGTTCCTCTGTGGTTTTGTGTGTGGGTTGCTACACTTATTCCCCAGGTTCCTCCCACCTCCTAAACCACTAAATTCTTTATAAATTAAAAATGACTAATACAGGTTTCTTGTTTTAAAGGAGCACAGCGTTGAAGGGTACACATCTTTTTAAGCAGCTGATGGGGAAATCTGTAAATCTCTTTGTTGCCGTAAACCGTTCATTCATATATTTCACTTGCAATTCCCCCCCCCCTTTTGTATTTTTTGTAGTCGGCTATAAGGAGTGGTGGTGTTGACAGAATATAGTTCACACCACACTGACCTTGTGATGAAACTTCCTCACAGCCGCAGGGGGTCCTTATGAATCGGCCCCTAATCCAGCTAATCCCGCTCGCAACAAAATCATGAAAGTGGCTCCCAGCGAAGTGTGTTTCCCTGCACAGATGCAGCGGGAAGGAGCGGCCTTGGAAGTGCCCCAGCGCGGCGGCCTGCCGTGCCGCGGGGCCGGGGCCGCCATTGTGC
>NW_010972687.1:7727794-7807313 GCF_000737465.1 Haliaeetus leucocephalus | reverse complement strand
GCTCACGGCACCGCTCTGGGGAAACCTCCCGTCTGGCGGTGCACCCCCGGCGGCTGGGGCTGGGGCTGAGGCTGGGCCTGAGGCTGGGGCTGAGGCTGGGGCGTGTGGCCTCCGGCGCTCCTGGTAACCGCTCGCTCAAAGGGAGAATGGGCCGTTGCTGCGGTCCGGTGGGCTGGCTAGCCGGGTGAGATTACCTGCGTGATCGGAGTGACCAGAAGTAGAAAATAAAGGTGGCGGTGCGGGGTGTGTTTGCTCACTTGTTCAGCTTCCTTTCCCAGCCCTTTCTGCTTCAGGGTCGGCTTGGCCATATGGTCAGGCTCTCGGAGTATCTGACGGGAATCTCTGATTGCATCCTGCACAAAATAAAATGCCCTCTTTACCGCTCAGTGTGAATAGCAAGCAAACTATGAAAAATGGGCCTCCTGACAGATGCAGCACTGCCTTGGGAGCTGGTGGCCAGTAAGAAATACCGAGGTGGGGGGAGCCCTGACAGGCAGCAGGTTCGGTGCTGGGGGGAGTGCTGACCTGACCTGATTGTGTCCAACAGTGAGAGCAGTTCTGCTTCAGTGCAAAGCCATTCAGAAGGAAGCTGCTTAGGCAACAACAGATGGTACAGCAAGCAGCTGGTAGAGAATACTTGAAATAAACTGTACCCTGTTTCATAACATGTTCATTCCTTTCATTTTTCTATACGCTAGTTTTGCCATCTCCTAAAAGCACTGTTTAGGAAACGGTATCCCCTAAAAGGTTCTGGATGAAGAGTTTTTCCGTTGCTGTTTGCTGGTCCTTTAAAAAAATTGCATTCAATTTTTGTGCTACTCCATGTACAGATGAATTTGTGCTATCCCAGGAGTACAGATGAAAAGACTTAAAAATGGTGCTTTTAACCACACAGGAAAACAATTACATATTTGAGGAAAGGGCACTGAGAGGTTAAATGAAAAGTTGGGCCTAGAGGAAAGCTGACTGCTGTGGAACAACACAGCAAATTGTTTTTAACATATTACCCAGCAGAAGCTCTTATTCAAGTTAAAGTAACTTAAAACAATTATATTCAGCTGTTTTGAAATCCTTAGGTTTAGACCTTGAAGCCCCTTACATACCGTTCTCAGCAGAACTCATGGAAACTTAGTCACTTTCAGGTACAATTGAGGACTTTGGCCTGTTAGGAAGTGTGCTCCCATGTTTTCTTAAATTACCAAAAATTAAAAATTCAGCTTTGCTCCTCAGCGGGTGTAAACTGTTACATGACCATAAACTGTTGGAGAGTTGCAGTAGTCTATATTAGCTGCCTATCATCACTGTAGGCCGTCTCCTTGATTTCTAGAAAAAGCAAGAGTCTAGCGTCCTTTATTCCTTTGCTGCTTCAGCCAGAAATTCAATAGTTGGGGCTTCACCAAAAGCTGTGGCTTAGCTCTGACCTGAAGGGACCATGTCTTTGCAAGAAAGGATAGTTCGCTGTCCATGCCCATTCATTCCTCAGTCTCTTTGTTGGGATGGTCAGCAAGGATGCCAATTCTGACGGTGGTTTTCTATAATATGGACACCTGCCCACTAGGAAATGGACTGAGACCACCAAGTCATTTCACATAAGCTAGCAAACAGCTGTCAGATGGTAAACAACTTGTGGTCACTATTGTTCCTGGCTGGATTAGAACCAGTGACCCAGAGGTGAACAGCTCATATCCTGTTACCAAGGACATGTGTCGCAGCTCAGTAAGCAAGCAGCTACTGTGTTTTATGTTTAATTGGAAAGTTTGAATTGCATGTACCAGTTTTGTATATTACAGTACATTTTGAAGCTGCTTGCGTGGGGCGGGAGTGTCAGTTTATACTGTTCAATTTGTTCATTTTGCTTGGTTTTTTTTTTTACTGCACTTTTCCAGTGTCTCAGTCCAGAGGGGCACCAAGCAAGAATTCCATCAAAAAATGTCTGATTTTTTTTTTAGCAGTCTGTCTGTTTTACCCAATCAGTAATAACATTCTTCTGCCTGTGGGCAATACAGATGCATACATGTAAAATCAGTTTTTATTTGATTTTTAGAAAGCAAAGGTTTTGAGTCCTAAAATTGCAGGGAAGGTTTCCCACTACAAGCAGAAGCAGCTGTTGTTGGGCTGTCTTCCTGAGTATGCAGGCAGCTTTGTGTCCTTGTCACAGCTCTAAAGTTTGTCAAACTGTGACAGAATAAAAAGCCATCTTTGATGTGTGTTCTTATTTTTGCTATTCGTAATCGTGTCAGCATTAATGAAATTTGTAACAGCAGCACTGGAGTCATCCCCAGCATGTGTGAGGAGTAACTTAACTCATATCATATGATGGCTTGGGAGATAAAAAGCAGCCTTTTGAAGTGCTTTGTTGGTTGGGGGTTTTTGTAACTTTTTTTGCATTTGTAGGCCACAGTCTTTTATCTTTGGTTTTTCTTTTTTTAAGGAAAACTAAAGAAACTGGTGTTATCTAATTCTCAGTGTAAAAGAAATGGTTGTGGTGGTCACGTTGCTTCTAGATTTTCCTGGCAGTCAGTGGTGCTAAAGAGAGATTGAAGTCAGTTAAATCTTCACATTGGGATGCGATGATATTCTAGACAGACGGTGTCCTTTTGTTGGGCATTATAATGGGGGAGAAGTGTGGAGTGTCCACCTGGACGTTGGGAAGGGAGATGGTAGGAGGAAGGGAGCTGGTAGGATGCAGGCTGTCTTAACCTGAGCAGACACAACTGTCGCTATTCCATGTGAGCTGTACAGATAAGTGTATTCAGCAGAGTAAATGCCATGTGAGAAAACCTAGACACAGCATGGAATTTCTGACTGCCTGTAGTCCAGTGCTGGCACAGATCATGTCTAATTACATGATAAAGATGATAATTTTTCATGGAGCTCTTGCACAGCCATTGAACAACCATGTAATCTCTTTAAAGATGCTGATTGCTTACCACTGTGTTCTAGCTCTCGTAAGCTCATCATTTCTCGGCGGATTTTTTTTTTTCTGGTAGCTCAATTTCAGTCACTCACCATGAAGTCTTTATTTTGCATAGTTAAACAAATGAGCAGAAAAAAATCATTGCAGGTAGCCAAAACTTTTTTATAAGGTAATCCTGATGGGCTTATGAGAGCCATCCTTAGCATGATTAGAATATTGGATACATCAAACACATGATAATGTCTTACAGTCAGTAGTTCATAGAGATCAACCATGTAAACCAATAGCAGTTCTGACTCCACAAGTAGGCAGCATTTTAAAACTTTAAAGAAGTGGACATGCCAGCTAGTCCCATTTCTTGTACTACCCCTGTACTCTGCCAGTCAGGTCTAGAGAATGATAATTCTGAGGAAAGTGCTGTCTTCCCTGCTCTTCTGTCAGGATGCTAACTAATACTGTCTGTGTGCAGAAAAACTATTTTCTATTGGTGACAAAGAGCAGCACCGACAAGCTCAAAGATCCAAGAGAATGCGAACACAAAACTCCCTAGAGAGCAACAGGAAGCTTTAAATCAAAAGGCTGTTATTTTTCTGTGCCGAATAAGAGGTAGGGTAACCCTCATATTTGCCAGAGAACTTCAACTCTTTATCTCAGTTTCTTTATAGGAGGTTTCGATCCTGTGTGAATGGTGCTTGGATGCTACGTTTTGTTCTCATGAGGTCTGTGCTCCTTTATCAGTAAAAATGGAAATTGTCATTGGTGTCATTAAGTACTGACTTCTGCTATGTGGCAGGTGTGAACCCTTCTAATCCCGGTATGCAGTTAGGACAGGGAGGCAGAGCTGTGGCTGGCTGGCTTATCTGCATACCATCATAATGAACTGAAACTAGTTTCATTTTGTAGTTTTCGAGTAACACCTGTATACGTGTGTAATAGAGGTGCGGACGGGAACAGCACAAGGAGAGGCTACGTGAGGAAGTGGAGTAGAAGGAAGCCCTTAACAGCAGTCAGAGTAGAGGGAGATAGGCTATGTGGGATGCCAGGGAGAGAGGTATGAAGACCCAAGACCCTTCCTGGTTCCCATCCTGGCAGGACAAGGGTGCTGAAGGGTGAGAAGGCAAGGTGCCTGCAGCTTTCCCTGGCTCTTGCTGAGGGCAAAGGGCATCGCCTAGCTGGGGGCTGTCAGGTCTCCTTGCAAGTCTGGGCTGTTCTCTTTTTCTGCACACTGCTGCTTTTTGGGTTGGCTGGTAAAGGTTGAACACATTGGGATATTATTCTCAGTCATTGTTTTTGTATGGTTACTGAGTCATGGAGGGTTTCTGTTTTCAGTTTCTCTTTGGTTCCCACTGTGGTGATAACAGGTATTGCAAATTGCAGAGGTTGCCTGCATTGGTTATTGCTCAGACTATAAGGTAAGCATTGTAAGGGGTACTAATCTACACATCTGCTTTATCAAAAAGGGTCAACATCTTTTGGAGGGATGAAATGAAAACATTTTTTGTGTGAGGTGTGCGTGATTATTAGAGGTATGATTTTATTGCATTGAGTTGTCACTGTCAAAAGTCTGGGCCAGACTGCTTTAGTGCTACACATTTACAGTCCTGGAAAAAAATGAAAAAGATGGTGTTGCTCAAACACAGCAGAAATGTGTCTGCTCCCCCCCGCAAGTGCTTAGGTGGAAACACCTTAAGGCCCATAGTCTTCAGAAGGGAGGTTCTCCAGAAAATTTTGCTCCGCTCACGCTCCTCAAGCTTGTCACAGAAGAACTTAGGCTCCAAAACCAGTAGGTATTTCTGGAAGTCTTGGCTTTGGTTTCTCAAAGTCTGTCCTCCACATTGCTAGGCAAACATTTTCATCCCAACTGTTTGGCTCTCAGGAATTTCTCTTTTAGAGAGAGCTTGCTGTCTACTAAGCTACTTGTCGCACAGTTGTGCACAAGGTAACTACTGAATGGTTAATAGAGCTAGTGTTCATGTCCGAAAAAAATAACAAAACCTCAGGCTGTGTGACGCAGTTCCAGTAACCTGAAATGGAACATTGTAAGATATTCTGAAAAATAAATATTTCATGCCTTTTGAGCAATCAGACAGTAAATTAACAAGCAGTGATTTTTGGCTATCACTCATTGCTCGATTTAGGGTCAATCTCTTAGTGTAGCAGAGGTCAAACTTACTCCTGAGACTACTCAGTGTGGAAGGGACTGCAGTTCCAAGTGGTGGATTCCAGAGTTCTTTACAAGCATGTTAATGTAATGCCACATAAATTTTGAATGCTAATCATGAGAAAGGTGTAGGTAGGACAGTGACATGAGCACATGAGCTGAATGACCCAGTAACTTCGAAGTTGTTAGCAAGTCAGTCGAAGGAACTGTCAGAAATTGTGCCAATGAAAACAAATTTGGTTTCACTCTTATGGTGCATCAGTGTTGTGCAAATGTACAGTAGAGGCAAGCAGTTTTGTTTTTCTGGGTGCTTCTCACTTCAGATGCACCAAAGCATTTTAATATGTGATGACTGAAACACTGGGACTGTGACCCCAGTGCTTGGTAATGGGATCTAGAGCCTTTCACCTATAGGTCATGGGTTCAGGTCTGCCTCAAGTTAAGGATGACTAAAACTTGTTACCACCTGACAGCTGTTCATTGCTCTTGGGGGAGGGAGACACGGTGGTCCTTACACAGTTCTCAGCAACTCAGCGTCCATACTGACAATTACTGCTCTCTTCAGTCCCTTCAGAAGGGGCAAAGAATTTAGTACCTTGACCAGCTTCCGCTCAAGTCAGTGGGGAAGTTACGAGGAGCAGCAGTGTGTTCCATGGTAGGGGATGCTGACTTGCTCAAGGCAGATCTCGTGTTCTGGCAGAGAGCTAAGAGGGAAGCCTGTGGGTGTTGGGCGGGGGGGAGGAGAAGACATTTTGCTCTTCTATGGAAAAACCAGGTTTTTAACAAGAACTAATACTCGGCAACAAAGATGCTGTCAGTAAAACTGTCTCATGTTCAACACTGTGCTTCAGACACATTCTTGAGAATTAGAAACTGATACATTAAGTGAGAAGTGGTGCCAGGACATTGGCATTACTGCTTTGTTGTGATTTTTTTTTTCCCTTTTTTTTAATTTGTTAGCTAAATTGTACAGATGGCATAGTATCTCATTTCTAGTAGGCAGACACCCAGAATCTGATGACACTGCTGGAAGGACAGTGTACAAACTGCTGCATTGTGTTATCACTAGCCATGAGACAATGTACCAATCTGTTATTTAAATCAGAATTTTGGCTTGTGGGAATTTGTGCCACCAACTCAGCTATCTTGGCACTAAATCATAAGGAATTATGTAATAAAGGACTCCAATGCCATCAAGTGGCTTTTGATGTATCAGAAAAGGAGAGTGATGTGTGCATTTTGTCACCGGCATATTAAAGTGAAATAGTTCTGTCTGTCTTTGATATGGAATAAAATTGTATTGGTACAGTATGCCATACATACAATTTAAGTTAGTAGCATTTTGAGTGTAAAATGTTGTTGTCACCAAATATAAGAAAAGAGAGTCCATAAGGGAAAACTGCAAAACACCAGCATTTTGTTCATTGGTCATATTTTCCATTACATCATTTGTCTTATAGTGTGGAAATCCTGTGATGACTGTAATGCATGGCTGGTTTTTTTTTCTTACAAGTGTAAGGAATTACTTTCTGCAGAGTGTGCAAGTCTTGAGCATAGTATTGCGTATCCTCAGCACAACGAGGCCAGAGGCTTCAGGTACATTTCAGTGACATTTTTTAGTGGTTTCTCTCCTAGGTTTTTGCACCAGCTGTGGATAGTCTGGGAGGGGAAGGCGACAAGAGTGCTTGATTTTTAAAAAGTGCACATTCAGCTGATTGTGCTGGTTGTGGAGGAGGCTTAAGATCTCTGGGTATGGCAGCCTCCAGTGATCTTTGCAAACTTTCAATTAAAATAAATGAAGCCATAACTGGTAGAAACTTTAAATTTTTTTTTTTTTTGCCTTCACTTTTTATTACTTCTGATACATTGAAAGGCCACTGACGTATCCACTTGCTTCTGGTCTGTCTGTATGTTTTCACATAATCTGACTTTGTCAGTCAGAATTTTCCTCTGCAATCTACATTTATAATTTCTTGGTACCTGAGTGTTAATGTTGTATAAATCTACATTTGCCTGTGGAGTTATCTTTACTCTATTTGGCTGAAGAAATGTACGTAACAGACCCATCAAAGAAATAAATTAAATGGTGTAATGCCTTAAGAAGAATGCGGAGCAGATCTGCTGCTGGGTTCTGGAACGTGTGCCTGCCTTCTTGGGTGGTTTTGCTATTCCTGTTTCTAATGTTAAAAGGGGAAAAAAACCAGCTTCTGTTCTGATGACTGACTTGTGTGATGCAATTTTGATTAGTTAAATCTGCCTTGTTCAGTGAAGTTAATGTGGTTTGACAGGACGTTGATTAGGAAGCAATCATGTCTGTTGATAGTAAACAGTTGGTCACTTTCAGCAGAGATAGGAATGCCGCCCTTTGTCTTGCATGAAGTATGATTTGTTGGTTCAAGTCCTGGTTAAATTCAAAAGGACAGTGTGGGTGGGAGAGAATATAGTACCAGGACTAGAAGTTTATGGTAAACTCCACAGTCCTCATAAAACTGGGGCTTTATTGTCTCGGCTGGCATTGAGACACAAAAGAGGGAGAGAGACATTTGTCTTTGGAAGTATTTGCAGTGTAAATGACTGCAAAAGAAAGCTCTGGTTCCAAGACATACAGATTAGGATAACTCTGCTCCCTTACCCCCACCCCACATTCCTGTAGGATGAAGCAAAATCTGTTAGCGTATCATAGGCTACTGGTTGGTGGGGAAAGACGGCAATGAGCATGAACATGAGCCTGATGAATGGAAGTATTTTTAGGGTTTAATTCTTGATAAAAATTAACAATAGCTTTTGGTTACCATGCATATGCAGTGTCAATGATGGTAAGTTCTCTCACTGTAGTAAGAGGGATGTTAAGTTATAAAGGAACTCTAGGTAAGGAGGTTGTACTTTGATTTTTATTTTTTTCTTACTGTGAGCTGGTGGCTGTTACTTGGTATGAAGGAGGTAATGCCACATGTGACAGGCTGAAAAAATGGCGCGTGTTGTGGAAACACTTAATTCTTCAAAGAATTCTTGAACTAGAAATTAAGCAATGCTTCGTGCCAGTGTGACTGTATGGTTTAATTGTAGAGGGTCTCATTCTGACAGCTTTATCCATGCAGGGGCCCAGCTTCTTGCCTGGTGGTCCTTTTAGCCCCAGGGGGGGTTATGGGTGGGTTGAGGGCCCAAGTGATTGAAAAAGTGTGTCCCTGTTCAGGCTTAGGAATGTCATCTCCCACACTGCCAACTGGTTACAGATCAGTCTTCTGTTACATGGCCTAGGAAGAGATAGATGTACATGCCTAATTTCTGTTCACACTGTTGCAGAACTAAACTTTGGCAGTAATTCAGATCACTGGTGCCAAGCTGACTAAGACCGAAAAAAATGTAACAAATTAGACCAGGTCTGTAAGTTGGACTTAGCAGAGCAATAAAGGTAATAAATTGTAAGGGATGGAAACAACATGTTGGTGGTATTCTTGTCCTTCTCATCTGGATGTGGTCTTGATTCAGCTAATGGGCTGAATTAATTGACCCCGCCTCCCACATGCCGTTTGCTAGAGAGACTACAGGGGAGGTTATATAAAGTATATGAACTCTAGCTGAATGCTTTTTTGTAAGAGGGAAGATAATTTTCCATTCTTACGTAATATTTTCTGGCAAGGCAAATTGAATATGGCTCCCTCTAGAGCCTGTCGACTTTGCAGTTTCCCTCTACCTTTTTCTTTTTTCTTTTTTTTTTCCCCACCATATTTTAATATGGAGCACACCGTTCAGCTCATGCGGGTTTAAAAACAGATGTTGCACATGTATGATCTGTATCACAGCATGTTATGCAGGTACTGGACCACTGGGATAAATTAGCTGTAGACAGTCCTTTCTGCTACACTCAAAACTGCATCTCTTTATGTGAACTTGGTATTTTTTCTTTTTTATTTAAGGCTGAAAGGAGCACTCATGCTCGCTCACTCTTTCCCTTCTCCCTTTTTTTAAGGGAAGAGAAACATTCTCCTGCCTTTGCCAAATTATTTAGAAGAGTGTAAATTAAAGCCATTTATCTTGAAATGTGTTCTTGGTGCAGACTGTTTATGCAAGTGTGAGAAATTGTAACATAGTGTTTGGTCTGGTCTGCAAGGAAAAGGTTTTTCTTTTTTCTTTCTTTCTTTAATTGTTACATATGGGATTTTGGTTACAGTGTAGAATAAACTGAGGCTCCAGTTTATGCATCGATGTTTTAGTGCAGTAGAGGCAATGGTATTTTAATGAGGAATATGGTTTTTGCTGCAGTGTTACTAAAATAAAGTAGTTATTAGTTTCAGAGTTACACTGTGATCAGTTTGAGACAAAATAGTCCATGCGCATGGTCAAGTTTTTCTGACCAGAGAGTGCTCATCAAGTGAACCCAGAATAAGCAGTTACTGTCTAACACAAAGGTGTTGATATTTATCCATCAGTTGGTGGACGTGTGAGTCGGGAGTTAAATTACACACGGCAGAAGATTGGAGAAGAGGCCATGTTTAACCCCCAGCTCATGATCCAGACTCCACAGGAAGATGGTGCTAATGTACTAACAACAGAAGCACTCCGGCAGCACCTTGACTCCGCACTTCAGGCCAGCAGAGTACATGTCTATATGTACAACAGGTAAGGGGAAAAGCAAAAGTTTTCCTGATCATCTCTAAGGGCTAAAAAGTGGATGCATGCTTCCCTCCCTGTATTTATAAATGGTTAGCACTTCAGAGCCTTTCCCTTAGGACTGTTTTGATTTGAATGTCACCGGTTTCTGATGCTTGACGTTGTAGCATGGTAGCAGTGACAAGTTGGCTTCTAACAAAGAAGATGGGGTAAGTGGTGTTGGAAGAGATTCTGAGAGTGTACCCCTATGAGCAGTGCTACAGTATCCAGCATTTGTCTTGGTAAAGGAGTGATGTCTGTGCTTTTAAACACAGGACCTTATAGACGGGATTACTAACATTGGAAATCTTTCCATATTAGAGTTCAGTTCACTAGTTGACGCCGTCGTGAGGTACATAATGACTGTGAACAGTGGCACAGGTTACTATCCTTCCAATAGTTTGGATATAAAGGGAAATGCAGAGATGTGAGAAATGGCAGTGGGTGGAATAATAGCTATTTATATAACAGACATAACAGAGTTGGCCTTCACAGTGTCTATGTGCACATACTGAAGGTTGGGAGTTGCGTGCTGTCCAACAAAAAAATAATAAAGGTAGGTACCAGCTTTGGGCTGGTGAGATGTCTCCCTGAAGAGTGGTTCCTCCAGGGTTACTACTCACAGGATGATGTGCCCAGGGGTACTGCCTGCAAGGCATGAAGCCCCCTGTCTTCCAGCACATCTTTTCTGCCCATCCAACTGAGTGAACTAATGCCGAGGCTCCAATTATTTTACCCAGCTCCTGCCTCGTCTAAGGCATTAGAAGTCATGGCAGTGGAAGCTGTAACACAGCTGAAAAAGGAAGGCAGAAATCCTAATGGTTTCTTTTCTCCTGCCTGTGTGGGTCAGCTGGGAATATCCTAGTCCTCTGAGCTGGAGCTAGCTTCTCACTTGTGTCACTGAGTGATATCTTAAGTCACTGGATTTCTGTCCCTTCAGCATGCGTTGACTAGCCTGTATGTCCAAAAGCATCACCATTATTTTTAATGAGTTTTACAGAGACTGTGAGACTAACTGAAACAAATGTCTAGTCTGTAACTACAAAAAGAAAGGCCTTTGCTTTTTTTGTGAGGTGGTGTATATCTATGCTGAATAATATTTGCCTTTCTCAATGATTTGCTGCTGGAGGCCAATATGTGTATATGAGTTGCAATTTTAAATGTCTGCTACATTTTAAAAATGACATTTCAGTAATTGTGCAAGAAAAAAGAAATTGTTCTTTATATTTCTTGCAGACAGTGGAAATTGGAACATTTGTGTTATAAATCAGGAGAACTCATCACAGAAGCAGGTTACATGGACCAGGTACATGTAGTAGGCATTTAGTTATAAGATTTACGTGTTCTCATGATTCAGCTCATGCTGCTTTGATTATATTCTAGTATAACTGTGTTTTTCCCCTTTCTGATTTTGGCAGATCATAGAATATCTTTATCCTTGCTTAATTATCACTCCTTTGGACTGCTTCTGGGAAGGAGCAAAGCTACAGTCAGGAACTGCCTACCTATTGTAAGCATGGTTTTTATAACTTTCTGGTCTGACTGATTTTAATTGTATAACTGTGTATGATTTTTCAGTTGCATTCCCATTTTTTATTCATATTCTGGTTAAGTGTAGTGTCCCTACAGAAAATATGCATGGATTTTTTTTTCATTGAACAAAGATTTTCCTGTTTCTAAGAGATGATTTGTAGGCATTGATTTAAATACTATGTTATTTTTCCTGTTCTGCTAGCATGCAAAATAAAATGTAAGTTCTGAAGTCAAGCTTTAAGAATTTTATGCTCCTCCTCCCCCCCAAATAAACTTGTTTCTGGTTGGTTTGTTGGTTGGTTTGTTTCTTTGTTTTTTCTTCATAAAATACAAAAACACTGATTGGCTGAGAATTTTATTCCAAAGAAAATGTCTTGGGTTAAATCTCAAGTCCACCTAAGGAATAAAGAACAAATCCTTTGCTTATGAGATTGTTAAAGAAACCATATAGTATCTTTTATGGGTGGTTTCTCACAGTTTACAAGTGTGATATTATATGCCCTGAATCCTTTAAAGAGTTAATTGTTAATCTGTGCAGGCATTTTCTGTTAATTATGCAAGAGTTAGCATTTGAGTTATTGTTTCTGTCCTGGTTTGCATGTCTCTGTAAAAGCAATTTGCAATGGCCATCTCTTAACCTTTAGTGTACAGTTTTAGATGGGGAAATAAGGGGGTTTGTGTTTTCTGGTTGGGAGATTCAGAATAATGACTTAAGCCTGGTTAAGCAGATACAGTGTGGTTTGAACCACAGAATAAGGCAGCCAAAAGCCTTTCTAGTCTGTCAACATCACAAATTCAGAAGTGGGGGGTGGGAGACGTGACAGCGATAGTGGTGACAGCCATGGTAGCAGGAAAGCTTGATGGTTGATAGTCAAGCTGCCAGAACATTTGAAGGAGCTCAGTATTGTTATAGATAAACAAAGATCAGCTATATTGATTGATTACATTTGCAAGATGATTATTAGACTAGCAAGAAGTAATCTGATACTATGAGAAAGGCTTTCGTTCCTCAGCCCCCCTCTCTTCTTTCCCTCTCCCCTCCCCCCACAGTTCTTTGAAGCAGCAGTTGGCTGCTTTTTTGTATTTAGGTGCTTGATGATTTGTTTTGCTTTGCTTGTAAATGGAAGTATTTTTAACCTGTGAATATTCCGTTTTATACAATAACTTTGTAAGAACTGAGTATTTTTGTTAAAATTACAACTGGGCTGCAAGAAAAGTACATAAACAAATCTAATTAAAACGTGCCTACATTTTATGAAACAATCTTACCAGAAAAGGTTTAACTTGTCACATAACATAACTCAATTATTTGTGCAAGTACAAATTTTAAAAGTACGTTTGTTTTGGTACTTCTTTTGTCTTTTGTGGGTGTGTGTCATTTTCTCCTGGTTTCTCTTGCAGAGGGAAGCCTCCTTTGCAGTGGATCAACTTTGACCCCTTAGAATTCTTGGAAGAGTTAAAGAAAATAAACTACCAAGTGGAGAGCTGGGAAGAAATGCTGAATAAAGCGGAGGTTGGTCATGGTTATATGGATCGACCTTGCCTGAATCCTGCTGATCCCGATTGCCCAATCACAGCTCCCAATAAAAATTCCACCAAAGTAAGTTTGCTTGTCCTTGTGCATATCTTTTCAAGGGAGGCAGGGGTAGGGGGGAGGTCAGAGGGGAGAGAAGAAGGTACCATTTTCTTCCAAGCTATATGTAGTTCATGTTCTTGAGTGATGTCATTTTTCTGTTCCTGTTATATGCTGTTAGTCCGCAGCCATGAACTTTCCTTCATTCTGTGATGCAGTGCTTAACCCCGCGTATTCAGAGTGAGAGTACAGTTGTCAGCTACTGGCTGGGTGTGGCAGTGCAGTGATGTGGCATTTCAGCAAACCTGATGCCTCAGACAGACATAGCCACTGCTGTAATACAGCTGCCGCTATACACTCACACCATGCAGCAAAGCCTTCCTTTAACTAGTGCCAGTTATGTTGATTTTTGTGAAGAATTTGAAGTCATGGGCCCCAATTTTGTATATCCCTTTATCAATCCCATCAGGCTTTGGAGAAATTGCCATCTGGTCAACAAGTATCTGGCTGATTTGTTCAACTTGATTTGTTGAACACATTTCTCTTTGTAGCCCTCCTAGATTGTCTTCAATATCCATTATTCTAGTGCACTGGGAGCTGAATTAGGGTATGAGTTTGTCTAAAGTTATGAAACTGATTAACTGCTTCTTTATAACTTTCCAGCCTCTTGATGTAGCCCTTGTTTTGAGTGGTGGATGCTATGGACTGTCAAGAAAATACATGCATTGGCAGGAGGAGTTGATTATAGGTGGTACAGTCAAGAACACTTCTGGTAAACTTGTCAGGTAAACTGATGTTTAAAGAAAGTTTCAAAGTTTTTCTCTGTTAGAGTTTGGGTTTTGGGGCACAGGGGGAGGATCATGCAAAATGTGTATTATGAATCCCAGTTTGGGAGGACATGCCTCAAGAGAACAGAATTTAAAAGAGTGATTAGGCAGTTGTTTAAATTTAAGGAGGCATCATTGCTTCCTGCTTCTAACCTCAGAATGATGGTGTATGTCACTCAGAAAGAAAGCTTTTTCCTGGCAACTTTGTTGTTTAGAATGTATGTATAAAGCATTGAACAGTGTTTAAAGCACTGAATAACTTTGATCCCGTTTTGAAATATGATCAAAGGAAAGAGGGAAAAAAAATAATTTGTATAATGTGCTCACTCATTTGACTTCTCTTAGAATTCCAAAATCTTCACTGAACCTTTTGTTCAGTATCGATATAGAGAAAAGTCTATTTTTATGTCCCTACATCTTGAATACAGTTTTGAGTGATAAAACAAACCCCTTTGTTTGAGACTTCTTGAAGAAGTCATGGAACACTGGACTTCAGTGGGGGAGAAGACCTGTGAAATAGAACTGTTCCAAAAAATGTAGGCCATACTAAACTAAATGAAGCACAATTCTTCCATAGTTAATACAGGGAAGTTTTACTAGAACTTTTAATACGAATATTGACCTTTTTTATATTCACATTAAACATTGATAAGTCTTTCAACAAGTAGCCAAAGAATGTATTTTAGTGAAAAATAAAATAATGCCTTAAGCTTTAAAAATTGTTGGATACAGTTGCATACTGTGGAAGTTCAGGATGGATAGTTATTGCCATTGTGTGCTCCTTGCAGCTTGTCAGGCATCAGGAGTTTAATCTGGCATTTCTCTCCAAGAGATGAAAAAGACCAAGGTCTTCAAATGACAAATTGCCAGCAGCATTTACAAGATCTTGTAGAAATAACTGTTCCTGTGGCATCCTCACAGTAATCTGTCTATCTGTCATGAACTTTAGAACTTATTTGTAGGGTTACATTCTTTGCTCCTGAAACTGATCCTATTGAAAGTAATGGCAAAACTCTCATTAACTTCACCAGTGAAACCAGATTAAGCCTCAACGCTGCATAGACCAGTACAGCTGCACCAGATACACAGCAGAATAATTATACTCTGTTCAATTTTAATACAAGCATGTGTCCTATAAAATGAAGATGCTAGCTCCTGTTAGGGTCTCATCTGGGACTTGATGCCATGAAAATAATTTCCTGGAAATGCTCATTTTATGCCTCTTCTTCCTCTCCCTTCTCTCCATGTCACAGTGCCCAGGCTTTGCAAACCATGTTCCAGTTAATGACTCCTAAGCAAATGTACGAGCACTTCAAGGGGTATGAATATGTTTCACATATCAACTGGAATGAGGATAAGGCAGCAGCAATTCTGGAAGCCTGGCAGAGGATGTATGTTGAGGTAAAATTGAAAATAACCTAGATACCATACTATAAAGTCCTGCTAAGATCCACTGCCTTCTGTCACGGCTTTTTACCATATTTCTTCAAGGAAGATGCTTACACCAGAACTGAGTGATTGCCTCCGACTTTTTAAGCTGATTCCACCCCCACCCCCAGCCCAGTTAAGAAGCTGCTTGGTTATTCACATGCGAGAAGCCATGAGGGTTTTGCTCCTTGCTGTCTGGGACATTTTTGCTTTGCCGGGGCTGAAAAGGAACCAAAGAGCTAGCTGGAATTTAACAGCGTTTGGTTGGCGTGGTTGTTCTAAAGGTGTCTGGAAAACATTAGCCAGCCATGGGCTGCTCTCCCCCGGCAGCCTGGGTGGGGAGGCTGTGTGACAGTGCCTGGCCTCTGTGTCCCAGGCTCTGACCTCTGCTGCGCTGCTTCTGACCTCTGCAAATGGCCAGGCAGGGGGAAAGAGGAGCACCCCAAAGAGATCGCCGGCCTTGGGTTACAGGCAAAACGCGTACTGCAGCAAATCCAGGGTGGAGCTATGGGAAGAGGACTCAAGTTAAAATGTTTGGAATGGGCTGGGAATGCAGTAGCTTTTCCTGAAGGATGCAGATTCTTGTCTGATAATCAGTAGCTTGCAAGAAGTAATTACCAAACACATTTGTGTACTATCAACGTAATCTCTGTGTGGGGTGTGGGCTTTCGCAGGAACATTAATGAAAAAGTAGTTGATTTCAGATGTGTGCTGTAGAAGATGGTAATGAATTTTTCTTTAGTTGTACGAAGTTTTATTTTTCTTTTCATAGGTGGTTCATCAAAGTGTTGCACAAAACTCTACTCAGAAGGTGCTCTCCTTTACTACGACCACCCTGGATGACATCCTAAAGTCATTTTCTGATGTCAGTGTTATCAGAGTAGCTAGTGGCTACTTACTAATGGTAATACAATACATTTATTTAATTTTCCCTGGTAGTAGAGCAGGGCTTAAATATCTGCTCTGTTGTTACCAGTCAGTAGTCCAGAACATTTTAGGCATATTTAAAATAAAAACTATCGTTTGTAAACTTTTGCCTCAGGCTTGTCACTTGTTCCTCTGTGTAACATCTGTGATGTGTCTATTCCATTTACAAATGTTTGTAAGGATGTGTATTTTCAGTGGGGAGAGATAGCTGTTAGAAGAGGATCCATTTTAATATTTTGCCTTTTTTTCCCCCAACTCTGTCCCTCTCTTCCCCTCCCACCCCCTTGCTTTAGCTTGCCTACGCCTGTTTAACAATGCTGCGGTGGGACTGTGCCAAGTCTCAGGGTGCCGTGGGGCTGGCAGGAGTCTTGTTGGTTGCACTCTCCGTGGCTGCAGGATTGGGCCTGTGCTCATTGATTGGAATTTCCTTTAATGCTGCCACAACTCAGGTATTTAGGAGACACAAGTCTGCTGTTAAATTATAAGTACTCTGTTAGTAAATGAACACAACTGAATCTTTGAGGAGAAAAAAGCTGCAAAAGTATTTTGGCTCTTTATCTTTACTTGTGCCTTTGTCCTGTCTCATAGCTTGTGCTGTGAGAAATTAAGTGATCGTGCTGCCAAACGGTATTAAGGAAAAAGGCAGGTATCATGTACTTTGTTTAATTACTAGATCCTGGGTTATTTGATTTTTCTGTGTCCTGACACAAGTGGAGGCATCCAGTTGTACATAAGGAGCTGCAGGTTTTGTCTTTGCATCTGAATGTAGTGGGATGTTCAAATTCTGAAACTATTCTGAATGTAACATGAATTATTATCAGATATTCTTTGTCTACCCAAAACTTTAATTACTTTTGGTGAGACTTTTTACCTGTAAATGGTATACTGCAAGTTCCTCAGCAGTATTACAGAAAAAAAGTTAATAGCTGTATTCCATCCTTTTGATTTTCATTTTACCCTTAGATTTGTGTACAGTGTAATGTAAAAGTTGCTTTAATTAGCCATTTAATGGCTAGCTGCATGGCAGGTCATAAAACAACCTTCTTGATTTTTGTTTGTTTTGTTTCTCCCCCAAGGTTTTGCCTTTTCTTGCTCTTGGAGTTGGTGTAGATGATGTTTTCCTTCTGGCACATGCATTTAGTGAAACAGGGCAGAATAAGAGAATTCCATTCGAGGTAATGACAAAATAGGGATTTGGGGGAAGATAAAACAGAAGGCTTCATATAGGAAAAGATAACTGTATCCAGAATTAATTAGTAGTGATTAAAAAAAAACATTTTTTTTCTCAGTAGCTTTTCCTAGGGTCTGGAAATTCTTATTTCTGTCAAAATAGGAAATTACGGCAATATGTGTGATCCTAGAATGTTTTGGAATGTCACATTCTTTTTTTCTTCCTTTTTTTTTGATAGTGTCTCAGATTTATTTCATCTTGAAATTTTAGTTTATAGCTGTATATATAAAGGCTAATTTACATAATCCCAATTCTGCCCAAAATTTTGGTGAAAGTTGATGTAAATTTAGGAACAAACTCAAATACGAGTCTGACAATTAACTGATAGAAAGCTTTTAATGGAAGAACACAAAAATATTAAGGTGAAAAGAAAGAGAAGGAGGACAGCTTAGAAAACAATTTTTTTATTTGTATCAACTGTTACCTTTACTTATTTGTTATGGCTTTAAATTTGCGTTATTCTGAATAATTGTCTCTGTTTTTCTTTTCTGATGTTTGTAATTGACCATGAACATTTCAAAGCATAACTTACTAATGTTACGAAATCTGAGGTGGTGTACTTTTATGATCCTTTCCCTTTATTGACCTTTTCACCCTCAGTCCAGAGTTTCATATCCGAAGTGCAAACCGTTTAAAAGCAATGTGTATTTCCCCCTTCTGTTTCGTACAAGCAGTGTCTTCCATGTGCTCTTCCCAGCTGGTTTGGCATGCAGGCACTACAACCTTGCTCTACTGTAACTTCCATATGCTTCAAAATAGCCTGCTGGGTTGGGAAAGGGTCACGTGTTTATTTTGATTTATCTGCATTCTTTGTGTGCAGTCCCTGGGTTTCGGGTTGTTTTTTTGTTTTGTAACATATTTCTTCAAGATGTTTAGCTATGTTATGCCTCTATGCTGTTAATATATGCTTATATTGTCAAAAAAATGAGAACACCAAGTGACTCCACTGGTAGAAAATACATCCTACTTTATTACAGATGTATTTGATATAATGTTGGTAACTTAGTGTTCTGAAGCTAGAATCAGCTTTGATAATGTTTTCTACCATTGAAAAAAACCATGAGCATTTCATTTATCATCTGCTTTTCTCCTCAACAGTATACTTAGTATATCGTTTATTCTCACATACTTTCAAATGCACATTTGTATTCAGAATTTCATGGTAGTAATTTTTCACTGTTACTGTGTTACATCTGTAGGATGACCCCTTCATTTGCAGGACACCACCTTATTCACTTGACTTTTAAGATACGTCATTTGTTTTGCAGGACAGAACAGGTGAATGTTTGAAGCGAACAGGAGCAAGTGTAGCCCTTACATCTATCAGCAATGTTACTGCTTTCTTTATGGCTGCCTTAATCCCTATTCCTGCTTTACGAGCATTTTCACTCCAAGTAAGTTTGTATGGTATTTTGCTAGCTCTTATGCACGGTCCCATCATGAAAGGCCAGTGATGATGCCTGTTAGTGGTAGTGTTAAAGTCTGTGTTCAGTGCTGCTGCAGTGTGATCACTGTTTACCATAGATCTGGGTAATAACAACTGCTGTCTGCTCCTCTCACTTCTCATGCCTGGAGTCTCTCGCATCCTGTTAGCAGGTGAAAGAATACCATGCCCCATCACAGCTGGGTTCAGTGCAAAAAACAAGATGTATGCTACTAAGCAGAACAAGTCTCCAGGACGATTTGCATTCTTAAGTCAAGAGGAGTAGACTGTACTGTAGTGTGTACTGTAACATTCCTCACTAGCAATTTAATCCTTTCATTCATTCATGTTTGTCCAATTTGCTGCTCTTATAAACTATAACTAAAGTGCAATGGCAGCAGCCAATATGCATTTGCCATATTAATTACTACTGCAGCAGTTTGTACTGCCTTACTCCCAGTGTAATTTTAGCAACCTTGGAGAAAACTTCAAGAATTTTACGTTCCAACTGCTTTGAGAGAAAATGTGAATTTTATGTGCTGAACCATGTATCGCTCACTCTCCCTTTCTCTCTTTGTATTCTTGTATTTATGATTATATACCTTCAGGAATATGAAATATTAAGGATGCTGGAGAAAGCTTTCTTCTAAAAGCAAGGGCTCTTTGAAGAAAGCTTGGGGAGTTTCTGCCCTGACACAAGCAATTTATAGCACTGTCTGACCTTGGTGCAGAGCAGGCAAACTATACTTTTGCAGTAGTTATTTTTCTTCTGCTGTAGCCTGGTTCTCCAGTCATTTTTCATTCTCCTTGAGCCCTTGGCTACCCAGAGGAAGCAAGGGCTGCAATTTTTCTTAATACATCTGGCAATTATTGCTGTTTTCAGAGATTTAAGTATGCCTGCATTAAGCTGTAAAATGGTAAACTCTGCGATTGCAGTTATGTTAGTAATAAGCACTAATAATTTGTTTGCCATTTCCTTCTCAATAGGCAATTTGGTAGTGAACAATAGAGAAAGTAAAGGCCTTAGTGGTTTTCTGCATTGTTTAGCAGATGACTGCGGCAACTAAAACTAGATCCTTAGTCCTGAATGATTAGCAGTATTTAGCTCTGCTGATTTGCCAAAACCTAGATATCTCTTCTTACAGGTGATGTGACAGTGAATTGTTTTATTTTATGGGAGAGACCAGTGTCAATGTGTGAAATATTTTTGGAAGTGTAACACTTATTCTCTTGGAAGAAGTTATTTATGTCTCCTAAATCTGTGGCCCAATTTCAAACATTCAACATGTACCTTAAGCAGCTGACAGGATACTGGAGATCTTCACAAGGAATCAGAGGAGAAGGCTTGTTTTGTCAGGCTTTGTAGTACCTGTGCTTTAAAGAAGTTACTTCAGCCTAAATGTGTCTCATAAGAAGTACTCAACAGAGATGAGCCATTTTGTCCTAATTGCACTGCTGAGCTGTTGAGTGGGAGCCACCAAAATTAATTCTTATCTCATCAAATTTTGCTCAGCCTTTCTCTGTTCTCACTCTTCACATCAGAACATGACAAGTTGCCTTTGGAACATATGTGGGGACAACAGCTGTAGTTGTTACTGTAATCTGAGTATAAGTTAAATATACCTTTCCTAAAGTCTTTCGTTTTGCCTGCTGCCGCGCTGTAGACTGAATCACTGAAAGTTCAGAAAACTAAGTCTGCATAGCAAAATGACAAACAAAAAGTTTCCAGTGAGATTTCAACATAATTCATGTATGAACATGTTGATATTATTCAGAATAAAAACATGATGATCAAAGTCCTTTTTAAGGCAGTGATTAATATGGAATCTATGTGTAGGAACATTTGGGTGTCCAGAAATTAATGTTTGAGTTGCTCAATCTTTTCTCACATGCATCTGTAATTGGTCTTTGCTTGCACATAGTAACGCCTTATATATATGTAAGAGATGGAAAAAGTGTAAAAAAAGGGCAGCCGGAGACCTGTAATGAGGATTTATTGATGCTAGAGCAATATATATAAATGATATGTATATAAGTTAGGAACTACTAAAATAACATCCTTTGTTGTTAGAAAGGAACATCCATTACTTGCTTTGCCTAGCTTCACCAGGTAAAATCAAAATCAGGTGATACATTAATCACAGCATTCAGAATCAGATAACCATGGCAGATTTTGGTGGGTGGTCTGTATTTATATATGGATTTCTTTATTTACAGTCTTCTTCCTCCCTCTCCCTCTTACTCAGGCTTGTTTAAACAAGAAGTGCTTGCCGTCTTTGATAGGTTCCTAGCAAGACTTAGAAAGCAATGAAATACTGCATTTACTTTTCACAGATGCTGCCTTCTTCTCATGTAGATAGTGAATTTTTAACAGATGGACTTAAAAAAGGATTGCTCTTGACCTTGTTTTGCTCTTCATTCACTTTTCTTAAGACATTGCAAGATAATTGTCAAAGGTTCCATAACTTTTGAGGCCCAGTATCTGTAAAATAACCCAGCTGCTGAGGGAGAATAAATGGTTTCCTGCGTCTGCAAGCCCAACTTCTAGTTAAAAACTCATATTTTGCATATCAATGCTTTCTTCTTTCTCATCTTCTGTTCTGTTCTGCCAGCTAAAGCAGTTCGTTGATACCTCAGAGTTGTTCATTTACTTTATGGAACTCAAACACTGCAAGGCTGATGCTGTCTTAGGAGTTTGCTAGGGTTAGCTCTTGCTGAGTTTTAAAAAATGGAAATGAGTCCTTTTGAAAGTGAGATTTTTAATATTAATTCTGTTACGCAGATAGGCACTTTTTTAGCTTTTTCACTATTTTAATTTTTTCCATTTGTTGACCTTATTAGCCCTTTATTTAAGCAGTTTTAGGGCTTTGAGATGCTGATCATGTCCCAAATACTCAGTCACAAGAATCACCTGTAATAGTGCTCAGGACTTCGAAGGAGTAGGTTCTGAGTTTTCAGATGTGTTTCATTTCTTAAAATTGTGGTGAAGGGGAAGGTTATCAGAGAAATCCACTGAAAGTTTTTGAAGTTTGCAGTAGGAATGTCTTAAACATAGCCCTTTGTTTTGAGTATAAATGAAGGAAGGCAAGGCAGAGTGTTAACTACTGCTCGGCTGAATTCTCTCCTCAGACAGACTATTCAGACACTGTTACGGAATAAATTCTGCCCAGGAGAGAGACGGTACAGACAACTCCACAAAAATTCATCTAACTCTTATTGCTTACACCAGAAAGTTCCTCCCCTAACAGCAGAGGAGTGGTGTGGATTCACTAATGAGCAGGGGTGAACTTTTCCCAATCAGTCTTAGCAGTAACTTTTTCCCTCACTGTAAGAATGACAAGTTTTTTTCCTAAATGTAAAAGTGCATTACCAGGTGGTGGGTTTGTGGAAAGAGAGAATCTAAGTTTTTAAGCTCATTCAATTATCTTACTCTGCTGAAGTGGGTTGTCTCCCTCCTTTTACCCACGTCATTTACCTTTCCGTGCTCCTGACACGAGAATTTAACAAGAAAAATTAAAGCCTCGGGGAAAAAGGGGGGGGGGGGCAGGGGAGGCAAGGGGGGTCTCCAGGTCTGTGCGCTGTCAGGAGGGAGTTGCAGATAGGCAGCAGTAGGGTGGAAGTTTCCCTGACAGACCTCCTCGCCTGTTCATCACCTCTGGCTATACAGCACACCCGTTCTCCTTGGGTGGGCTGCCAGGAATGGCACATAGCAGCACATACCTTCAGCGGGGCCCCAGCCTACCAGCCTGGCTCCCGTCTCCCTTGCTGCCTCCAAGCACAGACTGCCATTCTTCTGTCTCTGTGAACAGTTGCAGCAGCAATAATATTTTTAGGCTGTGCATTATGAAAAGATGCAAAAAGCGGAGCATGTTTCTCAGGAAGTGACCAACATTTTTTTCTGATTAATGGAATTTTTTTACTACTCTCTGATCTTATTTCACTGAATGCCTTCATTTTACACCCTTGAGTAGGCCCCATTTTATCCCTTCTAGGACTAATCTTACCTTTGTTGATTTCTCAAGGAAAAGGTCTGAGCCCCTTCCTCTCCCATTTGACCATTTGTCTCTGAAGGGGTGAGAGAAGATGCCCTGTCCCAAAAAATCCTAAGCATGCTCTCAGCTTAGATGCTGCTAACAGGTTGCCTGTACTCTGGAAGCTCTGATACCACAGGTTTTTGTTGGTGCTTTTCCAATCAGTGTAATTGTTACAGATTGGGTATTGCCATGATCGCATTTCTCATACATCCCCATTCCCAGCCACCGAATGTCTAAATGGTATTGGGAGGGGAAGTGGTGGCTGATGCATCAGTTCAGAGATTGAGTCACCCCCCAGCAGTTCTTCCCTCCCTCTACTTATCAAGTCACGGGGTGTTTTTTGATGGGACAACAAATTAAAATTGATACAAGAACAATATCTTCTGTATTTAATTGTGAAAACTGAGAACTGTTACATCCTTGAAATGCTGGGAAGGTGGGTGAGGGAGAGACAGTGTGCAATGTATAGGAAATGTGGTGTTAAGCTCTAGGAATCTATTTAAATATCAATCAGAACAGAGAGGATTTTTTAAAAATATTTTACTTGCAGGGTTCACACATCAACACTGGGATGGCACCATGGAAAATCTAGTTGTTTTAAAAAGTGATGTCATGTTAATAGGCAGATTTACTGTGTGTTGTTGGATTAGTTTTGATGCTTCTTAAAAAATCGAATGCAAATATAACCAACTTTAATGGGATCTCTGCCATACACTCAAGTATTAGTTTTCAGGTTTAGCGGCATTTTTGATTCAAGGACGTTGGGGTCTACAAAGGGGACTGATAAGGCATGAAGTATTTGCAGTTTATGGAGCAGGAACAGAGAGGACTTAGGTTAGTTTTTCAGCTGTGCTGGGGTGGAGTAAAAATTATTGAGTCAGGCCTCAACTGTTTTTTCCAAATCTCAAGAAATCTTAGCGGATCCTTGATAGAAGATCTTGGTTAGACACAACTAATTATTCATGTTATATGGGTGATTCAACCTTCTCTGGTTTAGCAGCAATAAAGCAAGCAGTTATATGAACTAGGTCCAACCAACACCTTGCTTGCAACAGCAGCCATTTGTTTGTCTGACAGATCCAATTAATTCTAGAGAGGATCAAAAGGAAATCACTTAATTTTAAAGTCTTGGCTATGACCTGACATACCTTTCTTGTGGACGTTTATAAATCATGAAATAGTCATTGGATCTTTTCTCTCAAAGATGGCTGAATGCTAATTCAGCTTTAAGTACTAGGTAAATTCTGTTTTAGTAGTTCTGTCTACAGACAACCACAGGACCAACATCTTACTTCAGGCAGGCTGGAGACAACAAAAGAGAAACACCAATAAAACCACTTTTGTATGCAATATATTTATGATTGAAATGAGTAGAAAATATTTGCATACCTAGTTGATTCTGTCATTCTCAGGAAAGTAAAAACAATATCTAGTCTTTTTTATTACACTTTGACAGCTTCAAAACTCTAAAAGTCGTTCAGTGTGTTACTACTTTGATTGTCACAGATAAAGAGACACAAAAATAAAAATTGTTGTATTTAGGCAATTTATTTATTTGACATGTAAGTCAAGAATTTTTAAAGCATGAATTTTGGATATCACATCTTTTGAGCTGCCAGTGTTGAGGCCTCATATTTCAACATCAAAAGCAGCCATTTGTTTATTTTGGAAAAAGGAGGACCTGTTTATATCAGGTCAGCAACTTCATTTTTGTAGCCCAACTTTTGTTCTTTTTTATGACTGTTTTAACCCAAGTGGTCGTTACTTCAGAAGTAACAGGTGGAGGCACTTGATAGTTTATATGATTTCCTTAACACGAAACTGGGCTACTGCTGAGATGGCTACTGCTTATCTAATGGATAAATATAAGGATTTCAAGGGGTTTTTTTCACCTGTTGATGGCTCAACCATTTTTTTCCCAGTGTCTCTCCTGCTCTTACAACTATCTTCCAGTCCCATCTGTGCGCAGGCTTTCCCTTTGTGATGACTGGTGCTCCTAACAATTCTGCATTACAAATAAATGCTATTAATAATAATGATGGATGCTACACCACATATGTTTATGGAGATTCTCTGGGAATCTCTGTGTGGGAAGGGGTTTGAAGTATGGTTTGAAAGGGGGTGGGCGGGGAGGTTGGTTTTTTTCATTACGTAATGTTCGCTTTACAAATTAAACCAAGTATTCTTGTTCCAATTTAAGACTCATTTTGGCAGACTGGCTGATTAATCAAGCACTGTTGAACACAAGCGTATTAATACATAGATTTACTATATGGTGTTGGATTAATTTTGATTCTCCTTTAAAAATAAGCCCTGATAAACCCAAAATGTTGGTTTTTCTGGCTAGACTTTTAAGTAGGTACATCAAGTGCATAAAATTTTACTAAATAGAACAATTTAATTAAAATTTACTTAAACCTTTATTTCATTTCTGATTTAATGTTTCTTCAATGTTATTGTGATGCTTAAATTACTTCCGATCCCTTAAATGTAAGAACTTGAGTTCTAGTTCCAGGTTTGCTTTTGCTTCTATATTTTTTTTACTGTGAGACTCTAAATATGGCAGAATCTCATGCAAAAGTATGATTTGTTGGCTGGTTTCCACTTACAAATCATCACCACATGTCCAGGCACAGATGTACTAAAATAATATGAAGTTTATTATTAAAAGAAATTAATTAACTACAATAGGCCTACCATAATGAAATGGGAATGTAAAAGTATATCTCCCAGTTTCCTCAGGGAAGAGCTTCAAAGCATCTGATGGGTTGACATGATAAATGGGTGAACAGATGAGAATTGAAAAGAATTTTTATGCTTTGTAAAGCTGATGCCTTACATGAAGCCTAGTAATGACATCACTTCTGTGATTGATCTCTAGGCAGCAGTTGTGGTGGTGTTCAACTTTGCTATGGTTCTGCTGATTTTTCCTGCTATCCTGAGCATGGACCTTTATCGTCGAGAGGACAGGAGACTGGATATATTCTGCTGTTTTACAAGGTGAGAATGTGTGATAGATTGATGTATGAGGTGTGTCTTTGTTATGGTCACCAATCAGTGCTACCATTCCTTGTCAGGAGTGGAAGTTCTTCACTGCAGCGGGATCAGTATGTTATTATTATGATGTTATTGCTAGTGACTGACTTAAATTTGCTATCTTAGTTTTTATCTGACAGAGGGGAAAAGTTAAAATATCTCGTTCTCATACTCTCTCACACACACACACGCTTTTCCCTTCATTTGTACGTATGTTCATTTTGACTGTTGAAGGACAACTTTCTGAAAGCAGATAAAAGATCGATGCTTTAGCAATATCTTCAAGTATTTTTAGAATGTTACAGGGTACTGCAAGGTGTCCAGTGCTTGTATTGGGTAGTCTTGGAATACTGTATGTAACTCAGGGTACTGAGAAACCTTACTTGCAGTTAATCACTATGTGCTAATTTTTATGCTTTTTATGTCTTTAAACTTAAATACATAAACATAATGTGTAAACTGTAAAAAGACTTCCCCTTAGCTGAGTATTTCATAGGATTATGAGGAATGCAGGATGATCAGTACCATTTCAGGATAACGCTTGATAAAGTTTCAGTTACGGCTGCAATAGTAATTTAGAATGGTAAAATACTGCCATTCTAAAGAGTGCAGACACAGACTCTTACCTGATACACGGCCAGGTCTGAGTGTACAGTGGGGCTAGGAGGACTCTACTGTCATCAGTGGAGCCACTGCTTAGAAATCAAGCATGTTTTCCACCTTAGTTTTTGCTTTTGCCTGCAATGAAGAGGATCAGTTACATTTCTACTTATGTACTCTTACGGTCGTAACTAGGATGTGGAGAATCCTGGTTATGAAGTGTCATCTTAGCCTTTTACACCCACCTAGGAGCTGACATAGTTTGACATTTTAATTTTAATGTCAAAGAGAGAAAGCACTTTTCTAAATTTCTTTTTGAGAGAGTGGTTAGAACAGGGAGTTGATCCCAAGCCAGGACTCCTGCTTTCTATTTCTGATTCAGTCACAGTTTCAGTGGATGGCCTAATGTGCTTGAATTTTGGAGCCCTGATTCTCAGAAATGCAGGACAATCAGACCTTGCATTTATTCCCTCATCTAAAGTTGCACCAAATGTGTATCAGAATTCAGGCCCATTAACATATGAAGAAATGCAGTTAATGAGAGCTTGCTTTGTTTAGATAGGCAACATTCTGAATTCCTCTTGTTTTGGTAGGATTTCTCCACTTGGTGAAAAATCTCTGATACTGTTTTCTATCATCAATTTGTCATTTCTCATTTACAGGAAGAGGTTTGATAATTTTTTTTTTTATAAACTAGGTATCTGTTAGGGTCTTGCATAGACTAAAATAAAGGGAATGCTTCAGTTACTTCTGTAATTTTGCCTCTTCATGTTGCCCATCCTTCCTAGGAATTAATCCTTGCTTATGTTTACTTAATTTTTAAAACATTCAGTCAGTGTATGGCAAGTGGTTTCAACCTGCCTCCCAAAAGTCTGAGATCTTACCCAGAAGGCCCAAATATTATTTAACAGTTACTTTAATAGTTCTAAACAGAAGAACTCAGTATGTCATGTGTTTACACTTTGATCTAAATAGCTTAATTCTCAGCATGGACACGTAGTTGCAAACTCACACACCTATTGTGCATTCAGACTGTGTGCAACTACCTGGGTATGACCTGATTAGCATGTGTAATTAATGGAGTGGTGTGGGTAGTTGTCAATGTCTTCAGACAGATGCTGGTTTCTTCTTTCCTGAGCACAAGAAATGTGCACATATTCTCAGAGGCTCACCTCTGTGAAACATTTCCTAAAGGCGCAGAATAAAATTCACATCAGAGCGTTACACTTAATTAATATAAACTATCTAATAGTAGTAGAAGCAGTCTCAGATGGAAGCAGGTTATCCTATCTTGTCTGATTAAAATAAAGATCTATCTAAATGCGAACAGGTGTTTCTCTGTTCTCTTGCAGTCCGTGTGTCACTAGAGTGATTCAGATTGAGCCTCAAGCATATGCAGAAAACGACAATACTTGCTACAGTCCTCCACCCCCATACAGCAGTCACAGTTTTGCACATGAAACTCAGATTACAATGCAGTCTACAGTGCAGTTGCGCACAGAATACGATCCTCATACGCAGGTGTACTACACCACAGCAGAGCCTCGCTCAGAAATATCTGTGCAGCCAGTGACAGTGACGCAAGATAATCTTAGCTGCCAGAGCCCAGAAAGCACAAGCTCGACGAGGGATTTGCTTTCCCAATTCTCCGACTCCAGTATGCATTGCCTTGAGCCACCCTGTACAAAGTGGACACTCTCATCTTTTGCAGAAAAGCATTATGCTCCATTCCTCCTAAAACCAAAAGCTAAGGTAATCAGGGAACTATTTACTGTTTTTTTCAACAATAGACTTCTGCCTTGCCCAGTAATAAAATTTTCCTGGCAGTGGTATTAAATATAAGGAATAAATAGAATTCTTTTGGAGTAACAATTCTTGACAATTTTACAGTTAATTTCATACTTTAAAAGTTTTACCTTGTGAGTGCTGTAGAGACATAATTTTCAAATACAAGTTATGAGTGAGGGTGTTGGTGACTTTCAGTAACATAAGCTTGTGAATAGTAAAACTAAAGCCATTATTTATTACGATATAAATTTCTTATCCATGACGCAGAGCCCCTTCAGTGCAATGCAAATTAGCTTAGCCTTGTAGTGTATGTGTATTTAAAAAAAAAAAAGAAAGAAAAGCTTTAAAGTAGACTTGTGGGTGTTAATTTTGAACATGGCTTTGTAGTGCACCATTATGAATTGTTAGTTTCTTTAAAAATCTAAAACCAAATACATTTCCATTTTCTGTTGCAGATTGTGGTTATTTTTCTTTTTCTGGCTTTGCTTGGGCTCAGCCTTTATGGAACTACCCGGGTGAGAGATGGACTAGATCTCACAGACATTGTACCACGGGAAACACGAGAATATGACTTTATTGCCGCACAGTTCAAGTACTTTTCATTCTACAACATGTATATTGTGACACAGAAAGCAGACTATCCAAATGTCCAGCACTTACTTTATGAACTTCACAGAAGTTTCAGCAATGTGACATATGTTTTGTTGGAAGAGGATAGGCAGCTTCCCAAAATGTGGTTGCACTACTTTCGAGACTGGCTGCAAGGTAAGAGAGAGTTGCATGAACTTTTCTTAATTCTACAGTAGTAACCACTTGTTCACGCTAGTAATGCTCCTCTCTTCGAATATAGTCACAAAGTTAAAGACTGCAAGCAGGAGGTGGAACACCTAGGTGCTAAGCTGAACTCACACATTGAGTCGCTGTTTCTCCAACAGGTCACTTAAATTCTTTGTGGCTAAGTTTACTCCCCAGTAAGACAGTCTTGAGGCTTTAGCAGATTATATCCATGAAAGGCCATCCAGTGCCATTAATTTCTAAGCAGCTAATGAGGAGTTCTGCTTCATAATTAATGGCCAAATATGGCCCACTGTCTTGGGAAAACATGTTTGCTGAGTGTTTTGAGAACAGTAAATGAAAAGTCCCTGTCTGGCGATGTATTTTGGCACAGACTTAACTTTCAGCATGTGAGTGATCCTGTTGGCTTCAGCTGGGACTGCTGGCATGAAGAAAAGTCAGTGTGGCTTATATGTTTTACTGGATTGGGAGCTTACTATACATTCTCGATTTCCAGTCAAGTATCCTCACTCTTTCTGTGGTGGTGCTTTGTCTGTGCTGAATTGTAGTGGGGCAGGGGAAGACAAGAGAAGGCATGGCCTTTCAGGTACTACGATGATAATTATATTGAAGTCAGCTTATTAAAGATATTAAAGATACTATAATTACACATGTTGAGACAAATAACTGTTTTGTCTTCAGAATAAATAGTACTGTTACCTCTCAGCAAATTTAACAGCAATCATAATTCTGCCCAGGAGTACTTCTGTCCTACCTCCGTCTTTCTGTTGGGAGAATCTCCAGGAAGCTTTTGCCAACAGAAGAAAATTGTGCTGACCTAGCGAGACTGTAAATTTTAACTGTAACTGTTTACAGATGACCAGTGCAGCCAATGATTCTTAGAGAACATATAGGTAACTGCCAATATTTGGGGTATTTTATTCTTTCTGAAATATGTCGGGCAATATCAGGAAAGCGGATGCATCTAAGTGACGCATCTAAACAAAATGATCAAGTTTCCCATGTGTTTCATGCACTGATAAATCGTGCAAAGCAGTATTTCAGCTGTTAGCTTTGGTTTTTTAATGTTTTTTAAACATATTGGATCCATTCATTACAGTCTACTTACTGGAAGTTTTACTTAAAATATTTTGCTCACATAAGCATATTGAGCTGTAAGGGAAGGTATTACTGGCAGGAAGAAAATTCAACATAGCTTAGATGTTTTGCTGGATTGGAACATTACTATACTTTCTAGATTTCTAAGCAAGCATCTTTCTGCATGCTTTTCCAATTCTCTTGTACCTCTGCCATTTATTTTATTTCTTTTGTGGCTATTTGTTGTTGTTCCAAAACGGTAGGAAAAAATGTGTCTGGTGTCCCCCCTTCCACCTTCCTCCCCACCCCCAAACCTGCGAGGGAGATGGAAATTGGAGATCGTGTTCAGGATCTTCACATACTAGCGCTGAAGCTCAGCACAGTCTGCCAGCGGTAAACTCGGGGAGAGGTGCCCTGGGATCTGCTCCCTTGCTGGCTTCTCAGAGTGGAACGCTGGAGGCTCGCCCACCTGGAGTTGCTCCTGGGGGTGCTCGCATTCCCATTACCCCTCTCGCAGGCCCACCACGTACTTTCCCGAAGCTGTCCCACTTTGGATGCCTCCCTGTCCTCTTTGTAATCACCTCCTTGTGCTACGGGCTGTTTGTGTGGCCGTGGCCCATGCCAAGGGCCTGCACATCTCCTTCGCTGTGCTCTATGTCCGTGCTCACGCATGACCTTTCCAGATCCACTCTGCTCTTAGGGGTGCTCCTGTGTTCTTCTCACTGCCCATAGTTACGTTCCCGCTTCCAGCCCACATTAGCCTGCCTGTCCTTCCTTGTCCTCCCCGCTTTTCTTCCACCAGAGGAACTGTGAGTATTCCTAGTACCCTGGATATACCGATGGGGTGCGTGGACCTAAAAAGTTAGACTGGAATGGTCAGGGAGGCTCCAGGAAGGAGTAACTTGATCACCCACAGCTTTAGAGTCAATGATTATGATTACTAATTAGCATTTAGGTCTGTGTCCTTACACTTCCTCCCCACCTTCCCCAAGAGAGGCACAATTAATATAAACCAGCTGCTTTGTAAAGACACAGAGCTGACTTTGTAGAGTGTGATTCTGCATTCACAAAGCTGTAAAGAAGAAGGACATTGGAATGTGTTAATAGAAAGAAGTTATTTTTGAAATGGTACAGGGCATTGATGTGACAGGGGGGAACTAAACTTACACTAAAAGCTGCCACATTTGTCATAGTTGGGAAGTATCTCAAGGTGCAGACACTAATAGAAGAAATACCTGATTGTTGCCAACTGGGGCTGATGCTGAGGGACTAAAGGGGAGGGGAGGTGAAAACAGTTTAAAAACAAGATACAGGTTTAGGCTGGATTCAGGGAGGATCCTCTGTGAGGTGGGAACAGTTCTACTGGTACATTTTTACATGCTGGAGGAGCAGGTTAATCAAAGTAGGGACAACTTTGAACTTCATGGCTAATTCTTGCCAACTTGACTGGGAATTCAGTGCTGGAGATTAATGGCTCAAGATGGCCTTCTGACATGCACACATTTGTCTGGCAGAATGAGGGAAGCAACAGCACATGAACAAAAGCATTTTTATCATCCTTGATCTTAGCTGTACACTATCAGTGGAGTGCCTTCAGCCTAATGCACTTCTTCTGTCAGAGGTTCCCTTGTATTTTGCTTTCTGGTAGCATATCATGTTAGTATATTTCTGTTACTGAAAATGCAACAGAAGAAGAGTTAACAGTAATCATTCATTTAAACTGGAAATGTTAACATTATTTTTGTAAGTGACTGAATGTAAATGAGGTAGCTTGAATTCCCTGATGGCTTGTAATTAGGCTTGTTTTTGCAAAGGGTAATCTTATCTGGTGTTCATGGTGCCAGCTGTTCACATGAGTCAGTAGGAGTTCCTTCCTCACCCCCATTCCTGCATCCTGCATAATTTTGGAGGAATTCACTTTCTTCTGAAGCATCAAACAAAAGTGACTGTTGATATGCAAAAATCCCATATATAAGAATTTTTAAAGTCCCTTAATTCTTATAACTTTTCTGCAGAGAGAAGTCAACAACTTACTTCTATCTTTCTGCCCAGAAACATTTCATTAATCCCATTTATAAAAGATTAAATGTCTTTTTAAGTCATTGGTATGAACGGAGTACTGTTTGCTTTGAAAGCAGTAACTCTGCTATTAATTTCAAAGTTACGGGAAATTTTAATTATTGACATTTTGAAATTCTTTAGAAATTAGGCACAACCGATAGTAGTTTCTTTGTATTCTTTCCACAGACTTTCAGTTTCAGCAAGATCAGTAATAAAATAACCCAGAGCATAAAGTAGTTAAGCCAGCTGAGGAATAAAGATATAAAAGGGAGTAGGGTTTGAGAGTTGACTGAACTTGTAAGAACAGGGGAGGAGGAGGAGGAGATGCGAGAGACCTGAGTTTTCACCCGCTGCAGTAATGTTAAATGTACATGCCCTTTTTTGACATACCTTGCAACCACAAATTGGTAATGTCACATGCCAGTGGATTTATTTGTTGTTGTGTGTCTGCGGAGCCCCATGACAGGGGCTGGATGTTAAGTCTGAAAGCTCTGCCCCCACACGCTGTCTATGATCGCAATTTGTGTGCTCCTCCTGCTGAAGGGAGCCATTTTTACTGTAAGTTAAGGTGTTCCTTGATGGTCTCCTTCTTTCCCACGTGCTTTTTTGACAGCCTCCTCTTATCCCGAAGTCATCTTTCACATGACTGGTACCATAGCATAAATGCTCTCACCTGGCCACTTTCTGAGAGACTGACATGGAGCTGAACTTGGCACAGGAGGGATGGATTCCTAACCAATGTTTTCCCCTCTCCGAGGGCACCAGCAAACAATGCTTTTTTAAAGGGGGCCCCAAAGTCCTTTGGTGATGCCAGAAAACGTGATGGCAAATTGTCCTCCTCCTGGGCAGGTGTGGAGGGTGGCATGCAGAGATCTGGCAGGCTTTCATCGCTCGGTTCTCAGTCTGTTGGCTTCATGAGTGTACGATTTGGCAGGACAACATGGGAGGCAGTTCTCTACAGGAGAGGGGATGAGTTTGTAAATGGCAGCGTGTACTCCAGCCCGGAGGTGGTGTTGGCTGGGTGCATTTTCTCTTCCAGCGCTCTTATCTCCATACAGCTGTAGCTAACCTGTCTGATGTGTAATGACGGTTTTCATTACGGCTCCTCAGCACAGCTGCGAGGTGGGTCGGCGATTTCCTTCACTGCCACTCCCCCGGCCTTTTCCTTCCCTTCCCTGGACATGCGGTTTGTCATCTGCTTGCACAGAGCCTCCTTGTACTGTGCTGTGGCTTCCTGTACTAAATCTGATCCAAATTTGTGCTGTGAGGTATTCCCTCCCCCTTGAAGGGTGGCAAGGAGGAAAATAACAGTTGAGAGTGAATAGGTGTTGGCTGTGATCTTTACATGTGCTGGCAGCAGATCCCACGACTTGTATTAGCTGCACAAGTTGAACAGATGGAACAAATTGACAAAATCGTGTTCACTCACGCTGTGCTCGAGGAGCAGCTGAGTTGCTGTTTGAAGTTGAAAGTTTGAGTGTGGTTTTTTTTCCCCTTGTAGTGGAATTTCTGGTTATATCGTAGAAGCTATTGCCTCAGTGCTCTGCAGTAGCCCAAAACAGTTAATGAGAGCGGTGTGTGTCCTCCTCTGTTTATCAGTGCACACGGCCAGGGTTTTGGTGAGGCAGAGGGGTGGATGGAGGAGGTTTCCTTTCTAGGTAACAGACTAAATGCCTCCTCTGGTTTTCAGTCCATGGTAGGCGGTGAAGTTGGATCAGGGCTAGACTCAGCCCTTTTCTGTTCTGGCACTGTCCAGGTCAGGACAAGACTTCAGCTTTGTCTTGAGGAGGGTGTGTATGAAAGAGGTGATAAATGGAAATATGCTTACAGAGTTTTGGGTGTGATGATTCTGGAATTGTGGTTCATGAGGAAACCCACTTTTTTTTCTAGACAAGCTTAACTCTTCCCCATATATTTCTCCTAGCAGAGCTCTAAGTTGCTCCCAAAGGCTCTGAGAAGGATGCGGGACCAGAGGCTCCTAATCCCATCAAAGATCTCTTTGCCTTGAGAGGAAGCTGGTTTACACCAGTGCACATGGCATCTGCAGCTTGCTGGCTCAGCTTTGCTGGTCTGCACCATATGGGAAGACTCTTGAGGCTTCTGCCTTGTACTTTCTTGCTTCCCCTGCCTTTCTTTGGGCAAAATACTGGACACGCAACTGATACTTTTACCTTCCTACACACTGACAGTGAATGAGGAGCCCCAAATTTAGGAGGCAACAGGTGGATAATCTTATTCCTGATGCAGCTATGAAAAAGAGTCAATATTCTTTCTTCCTACTGAAATTTGTTTCTAAGAGTGATTGCTTATCTGCTTGTTCTGTTTTCCCCTTGCCTCACTTAACTCTTCAGGACTTCAGGATGCATTTGACAGTGACTGGGAAACTGGGAAGATCACTTACAACAATTACAAAAATGGATCTGATGATGCTGTTTTGGCTTACAAACTCTTAGTACAAACAGGCAACCGAGCAAAGCCCATTGACATCAGCCAGGTACTGTATCAAAGTCCATACTGGTTTATATAGGAATATACAAGTCATTCAGGAGCACGGGGAGATGCAAAGAGCATGTTGTAGTCTCTTTTTTCATCTTGATGAATTGAATGCCTGAGTTACACCTTACCGCATGGCCTCACTGACTTTGCTGAAGCCACTTGTTAGCTGCAGTGTGGCCTGTGTTGCAAAGTGTTTAAAATCAACACGGGGAATGCCTGCCCTTGATTATTACTGGTTAGTGTGCATTTGGTGCTACTCCTGTTTCAGACGCTCAGTTTCCACTGAAACTGTTGTGAAAAATGCTTTGCTGCATCCATAGGTAGGTGGAGTTTGGTCCTATGCCAGACAGAGCCAATGTTAGCCTTGTTGCCCTAAGTGGCATTGTTTCTGCTTTGAATCAGATTGCCTTATAGGGTTGACCTTTGCTCAGCTTTCTGCTGCGGCTTTGAATCTAGCATCTGCAATTATTTGGTTAGTTCCTATCAATTTATGCAAAACATTTAAAAAAAGACGTTAATGAATGATACCACTAAGGGGGCTGAAATCGTTATGTGCTGTATTGTATTCTTGTACCATCATGACTAAATACAGCTATACTGTTGCAGAACTAAGACTGGCAGTTGTTTGTGCTGCCTAAATAAAATATATCTGAGGTTCTTTTGCAAGGTTATCATAGCGTATGACTGCATTTGCTGTAAGCATTGGTAGGTGGAAACACATTAGGTTTGACTCTTTACACTAAAATTAGATTTCAAACCTCTAAGAAGAAATTCTGCAATTACCTAACTTCTCGTCTCCTAGAGTCATCATTGACTCACTGTGCTTTCAGGCAGAAAAATAGTCTTTCTAATGAGCTTCTTGGCAGATCTGCTTATTGTCTTTCTTTTTTTCCTGGCATTAAAGGAGACAGATTTACGGAGTACATTGTTCAAAGTTACTATGGTGTGTAAAACACACTGCTGTATAGCAACATGCAACATGCTGTCAGGTCTGAATGAAGCTTCAGCTATGAATTAAGCAAAGAAAAGGAGTTGAAGAGAAAACCTTCAGTGAGATTTTGTTTAGCAGAGGGTACCAGGTACGCTGTGGAACAAATGTGATTGGACTGCAGCTGCTGATATAATTTCCTGTGCCTGGGAGGGAGAAAAGTGCGGTGCACCCACAGGGGCTGAGCGCTGTACTGTGCCGTTCCAGAGACAGCTTGAAGACATACAGTTGTTGCATATCCTGTGGACTAATTGAATCCAGATCCTTGGAATCCAGCTTTTTTTTTTTTTTTAACTGCTGTCACTGTTGTTTTTCATTTCATTAAAAAGACCTGAAACTGGAGCCGAGCCAGAATTTTAAATAAACAAAACAAAAAACCCCAGTAATACTTTTCACCCACAGAGTCCTCTGTCAGAGCTCTAGCTGTGCAGGATTTGGCTACAGAACCCTAGAAGTGTACCACTGCTGTTTACCCCACAGATGCATTTGCCCACAGTGACCCAAGTAACACAGGGCACTCGTCTGCTTTCTTGACGCTGGGCATTTTCTGAATACATAGGTCATAGGAGGCAAGTGTTAGCAAAATTTATACAGATGTTGTTTTATTTTTATAGCTCTCCTCCATTTACTGGGTGGCATTTCCTTCAGTGTTAACAACAGAGGTTAACTGCACACAGACGTGTATAAGGACTCTTGCCAGGTTTTCTTTCCCTGTCTTTAAATAAGTTTCTCCAACTTGGTTGTTTTGCACTCTTGGCTGCAGGCTTTCAGAATTTGGATTTAATTGGTTCAATCTATTCCGGAACCATCTGCTGATTTAGTGGTTATTGTAAATATTATATGAGTACTAATTTATAAATAACCACTTCTACTGTCACTGTAGTTTTTTAGATGTTTTTTCTTTGTCAAACAATGGTTTACTGATAAGACATTTCAAGTGAAGATTCATGCCCTTTTGCTTTTCCCTTCCTATACTTGTGTTGCATCTCCAGGCCATTTGTTGAAAGCTTTACGGCAAAAACCCTGAAAGCAAAACTCGTTCTGAAAGGCTTCTAATTTTTTCCATTTTGCAGTTGACTAAACAGCGTCTGGTGGATGCGGATGGGATCATTAACCCAAATGCTTTCTACATCTACCTGACAGCCTGGGTTAGCAATGACCCTGTGGCCTATGCCGCCTCGCAAGCCAACATTCGGCCTCACCGCCCGGAGTGGGTCCACGACAAAGCAGACTATATGCCAGAAACGAGGCTGAGAAGTAAGTGGCCTTTCATCTTCATGTCTTAGAGTTCATGTAAGTGCCCCGGCTCCTTCCTTCAAGAACCAGTAACTTGGTAGTTGGCTGATGCTGCATAGCGCTCAGAAGCGTAAACAGGACAATATATTGTGTCACTCTGCAGTCTTAGGGGGCCCATGCGCCGCTGCAAATGTGGCACCGCTGCAGGGTTTTATCATGTTGAAAAATTAGTTTTGTAACAGTTCAAAGCTCAAAGAGCTTAGAGAAAGCATTGCTTTTTAGTGTCACCTGATAGTTCTGTCTGTGAGATCACATGAAGTTCCTGCCTACGTCATTCTGAAATTTCACCACTGAGATTATATCATGTTTATCCTCAATTCTTAATACCTAAGGGATTTTTATCAAGTTAGCTCATATGCTAAGCTACCAACGCTGATACAGTACAACAGCTACTTAGGTAGGGGAGCAGTCCCATTCCGTGCCATTCAGTGTTTTCCTGAGCACCAATGCCAGTTTGTATTGCTTTGCTTCAGCTTTCAATTTACTGGGAGGATTACTAGTTGGACACCAGTGGGGAAGGGGAGAGGGCCTATAGGGGAGGACTGGTGCACTTGGAAATGTGATTGAGTAACCAGCTAGCCATGCTTCAGTGTATCCGAACCCTAGAGCTTTGTGGCAGTCAGCCAAGTCTTGTCTTAAAGAAAATTTATAGTTGAGATTATAATAGGGCAAATCATGTTTAGCAAGTCAACTGAATGACCCTGCAGGGTCTGGAACACACAACGGCACTAACAAAATGCTTGTTGTGGAAGTGTTTTTTTTTTTCTTGTCATACAGTAGACTTAGCATTGCACTCAAAAAGAAGTGTGGAGAGTGTTGGTTTGTCAAATTATTAAAGGATAAAAAGTTATGTATTTCCTCATTAAATCATTACTTTTATATTAGGGTTTTTTTCCCAATCATTTGCATCAATAACAGAACATGGATTTCTGAATCTGACTTTCAAAATATTCAATGGAAATTCTAAAAACCAATCAGCCTGATCAAGCATATTTTTTCTCTAGTTTTGTGCCAGTGAACCTCAATTAATCTCAGGGAAATTACTTTTGATTTCAAAGGAACTGCACTTGGCATAAAAGAAGAGAATTTGGATAAAATGTTTTAAGATGATGTGGTCTTCGACTTTATATTGCAGTTAGGGATTTTGGGCCAGGTGTTCAATAAAAACCACGCTAACACTGATGAGGATTAAATACATGTATTCAAATATATCTCTTAAATTATATAGAATTGTTTGGGGACTTGATGTAGACTGTGTTCATCCCATTGCACTGCATGATAAAACATAGTAATCTCCTGTACTGCTTCAGTTTTCAATTTATTGGGGAGTTTTTTAAATGTCACTTCTTCCAAGGAAGTAAAATTTAAATGCAGCACCTTTAAGCATTTTGCTGTGGAGAGCAAAGGATTTTGTTAATCATACTCTCTGTGTATCTTTTTCTTTCCAAACACACATTGTAACACTGCTATCCTTTTCCTAGTTCCAGCAGCTGAGCCCATAGAATACGCTCAGTTTCCTTTCTACCTCAATGGATTGCGTGAAACTTCTGACTTTGTGGAGGCGATTGAGAAAGTGAGAGCTATCTGTAGCAACTACACCAGCCTGGGGATTGCCAGCTACCCAAATGGTTACCCATTTCTGTTTTGGGAGCAGTACATTGGACTTCGTCACTGGCTCCTCTTATCCATTAGTGTGGTTTTGGCTTGCACGTTTCTGGTGTGTGCCCTCTTCCTCCTAAACCCCTGGACGGCTGGGATCATTGTAAGTTTATTATAAGGGTCTTTGTTGAAGTCAAATTCCTTTCAGCATAGCTCTTGCTGTAGTCGGAAGGTTTTGTTTATGTCTGGGCCTCTGGTGGAGTATGTATATTGCATCATTCATTATATATTTATTCAACTTGAGGGGGTAGGGTTCATGCTAAAGGTACAAACCTTAATAACTTTAATCCTCTGGCCACCTTTTTTGCAGCTTTGAAGGTTTCTCAGAAAGGTACATAAACTTTTGCCCTTGCTCAGATGCATGCTAACATGAGAAATAGAGAGGAAAATTAAGAGCTTATTAAATATTAAAGCTATTTCTAATTACTTATTCCATCTCCCCTTTTATCGGACATAGTTATTTTTCAAGGCAGTTGCTTGTGACTAACTTGCCTGTAAATTTTCCCACTGATTTCTGAATGCAGTCTCTCTGGAAAAACTGAAATAGTTAGCTTGTACGGTATCCACTGTGGAAAGAGTGTAACTGAGCTATTGAAGAGAAAGAGCCATATAAACTGAAAAGAATACTCCTCCATACTGTCTGCAAGGCACCATAAGCCTCTCCGTAAACATTCAAGTTAAATTGAATGATGATGTTCCTATGTTTAAATTCCATAAACTATCGTATGGTTTATAAAATGCCAGAAGTAGAAAAGCGTAAAACAGTTACTAGTTTTTGTAATGTACGTTTATATGACAGGTATGTTAAAAGGTAAATGTTTAGTCTAGAATATTTTTCATAGCACTTAATCAAGCAATTTGTGTTATTACTCTTGATTCATTAGCTTATAAAATCATTTATTGTAGTGCATACTTTTTTCCCTTGGAAAAGGCGTTTATTTTCAGAGTCCACCATTGCTTTTATAAGTATGTCTATCTTTTTTCCCTGCTTGGCTTTATCAACTTTTAAAGTTGATTCTACAGATTTCATCCCCTCCCTTTTCCTCATTTTTTTTTACAAGGTAGATGAAAGAAAAATAAAAGCTTTGCCTTAGATTTAACTGTTCACTTTGTCTGTGTCAATCCCTCCAAGTATCTTAAAAGCTCAGAGCCCCTCTGAAACCTGAGACTCATCAGCTGATTATGGTATTCACTTTCTTGTGGGTTTTAAACCCACTCAAAAGTCATCCTCACTTATTTGCAGTTCTACAAAAAGAATTCCAGTACAGGTAGTTGCAAGTTACTTTCTCTGGAAGGATTGTCTGAGAAACAGGTGAAAAAGAGAACATGTATGTTTGGAGGGTATCCATGATAAAGAAGCATAAATTGTTTTTCAGATCACTGATAAATTGTAACCAATACAAAACTGATGCTTGGTCTGTTAACTGGTTCTTAGGAGTGTAATTTAAACTGGTTCTTTAGCAAGTCACTGTCATTGAGCACAATGAAACAAGGAAAAGCAGCTTGTCTTTGGGAATACAGGATGCCTTTGAGCGGTGTGTTTTAAAGTCACTATGTTGCTTTGGAACAACTTTCTCTTCATTTGTCTGGAGAAGAAGAAGAAGAAGTTACTAACAGCTGTTTGAAATCATCTAGGTGGTGGTGCTGGCTCTGATGACTGTGGAGCTGTTCGGCATGATGGGTCTAATCGGAATAAAGCTGAGTGCAGTGCCTGTGGTTATCCTGATTGCTTCTGTTGGCATCGGCGTGGAATTCACTGTTCACGTTGCTTTGGTACGTAAAATCAGGAAGCATTTTCAAAATATTTTAAAATAAAATGGTGGCAATGTTAGGATCAGAAGTCCTTACTTAGTCTCCTAAGTCAGTGGCATGATTCTCAGAAGGAAATAGGTCACAGTTTTGTGTGCCATTCAGTTTGTCTTGATAGAGCAGAGCTGATCCTGATGAAGTGCTTCCTAACTATTGAGTCAGTCTCCCAGGAGAAAAGAGGGACACATTACCTGTGATATCTAATTGTCTGAGTGATGGAAATACATAGCAAAACAGAGCTCTTAATGCACCTTGCTTCAGTCCGGATTCCCCTGGTCCTTGTTTGCAGCCTCACTGTTGTTGCCTCGGTGCTATGTAGCTGTTTGTTCCCTCTTACATGTAGATTCTGTATCTTAGGGAAGAGAAACCTGTAAAGGAGATTTTCAAAATCACATACAGTGTCATTTGGTCTCTCTGGACCACTAAAATTTGAATGTATGTGGATTAATTTTTCACTTAAAAAATCTGCGCCTTCTTTTCAGAACCCACCAGCTATTAATAGTGGGCACAAACATGCAGTCTGTAGGAAAACAGTTTTCCAACGTGATGAAGAGAAGCAGACAGGGGAAAAAAGTATATTTTATAGAAAGATTTTCAACATTTTCAAGGTTAAGTGTCCAAATACAGAGTGCACCTACTCAGCCAGTTTAGTCAACGTGATGTGCAAAATTAGTAGAAACGACAGTGCGCTTGCAAGGGGGCAGTTCTGGGTGTTCAAGATAAGCAAAACTCATCTTGCATTATTTGGTGACAAAGAATAGAGTAAAGGCCTATTTTTCTGTGTTCACATTTGACAATGTCAGCGCTGATCTTTGCAACATTTTGCCCACTCAGCATAAGTCATTTTCCTATAAGGCTATCTAACTGATATTTCAGAATAGTTTAAGAATATATTGTCTTCATGGATTTGGATTTTACTGTATTAAAAAGTAGTAAAGGATGAGTGGTCGATAGAATATAATTTCAGGGAGGAGGTGCTTGTAGTCTGCTGTAATCTCTAGTATATTAGTATGGTCACAATCCAAAAAGAAGTGAAGGGAAGGGGCTGGAAAGTGGTGCTGATGTTGGAGAGGAATGCAGCGGGGCTTTTAGACTCAAAAGGAGGACTGGTAGACTGCTAAGAGGACTTGATGACCGTGGAAATGAGAGGAGAGCTAACAGGGATCTTAGCACACTGGAGATGGCCAAATACTGGGAACATGTTGTAGATGAAGTATAGAGTTGAGGCACATAAAGTGGCCGGATGGAAAGAATAATTTTAAGAAAAATCGTAGAGAAGGTAGAGTGAGGTTAGAGTAGCAGCTGGATCCCTGAAGTGGTGACATTTTTTTCCCCTACTGCTATGGATAGTTAGGCTTTTGGAGGTAAACCTGTTTGCTAGGATTTGGAATGGTTTGGGAAGTGTCAGAAACTAATGGTGTACAAGAGGAAGAAAGAAATGACAGTTTCTTAGAATTGAAGATTTAAAACAGGAAAACTGAAATAAAAAAGGACAAAACAGTTGTTTCTAAATTAGAAGAAACTAATCTAATTTACAGGACTTTTTTTTTTTTTTTTTTTTTTAAAGTAAAAGTCACCCATGGCTGAAGGTAAAATGCCAAGCAAACTCAAAATTGCGGGTTTTTTCACATTGATTCTGGAGTTAAAAACTTTCAAATGTAGGCTTTAAATAAAAGAATGCCTAGTAGATCTCAAATGATAGAAGCAGTACTGACCTTCGCAGAACTTCCTGCATATAAACAGTCAAACTAGGGTTGCATAAACAAAAAACGCAATGCTGAACTACTGATACAGAACTTAATTGAACTTGTTTAATAAGAGTGATTCACAATCTACTTCTGGCTCAGTTCTCTGCTATTGCTTGTGAATTGTAACCTCACTTTTTTAATTCTGCAAATAAATTCTGAATTGATAGTAGACTCTTCTATTACGTATCCTTTAATTACACACATATACATATCTTTATATAACTTGTTAATATGTTTGTGGATCAGATCCCATAGCTCCCATTCATGTGAGTCATCTCATAGACAGCTACCTTTACCCTGAGGGGGATTCTTTATCCCTTTATGCATATGGAAATGTAAAATGTCCTGGATACATTAATGTTCCACAGACCACTTTTAATCGACTACTAGATTAATAATACGTGGTTTGGCTACCTGCGGAAGTGTGGGTTGGGAATCTCACTCCACATGTACCCATTTTTGGTCTGCTTGTCCCACCAAATAACCTTTTAATGTGTGATTTCACCCCAAATTTGTCAGACAAGTGAAAATAAGCTGCTAGAGAAGAGAGACTTAAATTCCAGGACCAAGAGGAAGATAGCTGCTTGAGCTCATATCTTTATAGGCAGTAGAGAATTTGTGGAAGAGAGAGCTCTTATAAATCACAAGAAGAAGATCAACCAGGTTCTTGTCATCTTAAACCATTAAGTTGTACACAGGGAAGACAAATTCATATGGAACAGCATTTGAGTGTTCTTGGTATAGCTTGCTCACTAAGGAGTTGGAAGGAGAAAGACATTTCACTAGTCATATTGTTACTCAGGCATTACCATGTTCAGCATTATTCCTAAGGCAATTTTGTGTGTATAGGCCTGCTAGCTTTGAAGTAGTAAAAGTTGCAAAAACATTTGAGTGAAATAGAAGTGTTAAAAAAGTCATGGAAACCGTGGCCCTATGAGAGTGAGAGGAGTAGCCCTGTAATTTTGACACCTGAAGTGCTTTCACATTGAAATGAATTATTTGCAGGTGGAAATAAGCAAAGCTGGAGACAAAGGCTACTGATGCAAGCAGGCATTGTTTCCAAAATTATTACTATGGCCTGACTCTGTAATGAGTGGTTACTGTGGTTGTGTGACTTCAGCAGCAGCTATGTGGTATGACTGCAGAATTGGGCCTTCTCTTGAAGGTTAGCCAGCTATAGAGATACTTTTATAAACTGTAGTTTGCAGTAATTAACTGGTGAAAAACCGTGCATGCTATGAGTGAGGCTGTTTGGAAGGTTGTACGCATCCGTCTAATGAAATGGACTTAACTGTGTTACAGGCGTTTTTAACTGCCATAGGAGACAGGAACCATAGGGCTGTCCTTGCATTGGAACACATGTTTGCACCGGTGCTGGATGGGGCTGTGTCCACTCTGCTTGGAGTGTTAATGCTCGCAGGATCAGAGTTTGATTTTATTGTCAGGTAAGCATTTGTGTGTGTCTTGACTTTCTTTTTAAAATAAAAATAAGTATGCTTTTAATTTTTAGTCACTTCAGTGTATCTGTAATTTTATTACTATGCATGGTGTGTCAAGCATGCTTACGTCATGGTCCTGCTTTCCCTCTGTTTTATTAACTCCTTGTTACATGCTAGACGTGGTAGAGTTTCCATTGCTGGTATTAAAATCTGTTCCAGGAAAATCTGACACCCAGCATGAAAGAACACAGAAATGGCCCTCTTTACCAAAGTTTGCTAATTCGGGGTTTGAGTCCGTTCAAAGCATCTAGGATTGTCCAGTATGAGCTGGGTTTGACCTTTAACCTTTAGATCCTTCAGACTTCTTGTATGCACAACAAGTTGCATGCAAAGGATATGTGAACCCACAAACATGCTGCGACTGTGCTGCAAGTGACTCTCTCCAGGCCTTCTCCTTCTATCGTTATGTGAGGTTTACAACGATGTATAACAGGGAGAGGAAAAGGAGGGGAAAAAAAAGCCCTGTTTGGGAGCTGGGGAACCATAAGTATGAGCACAGAACTTCATATTAAAATTTTGTAAAGCAAACCCTGAAGGCCCTTCTGTTTAGAGCTACAGGCAGACTGTTTCTTGTGAATTTAATTAAGAATGTGAATTCATCAAGTATAAGAGGAAAGCAAGTTTTTCGTTGAGGGGAATTTGAGAAGTGCAATGAAACAGATCCTATTCTATTCCAAACAACCTGTGGAACTTTGCAAAACGGCTAATCTTAGAAGTAACACAGGTTCTTTGTAGCAAATTACAGCATGAAAAAAAAGAAATAATCTAAGCCCTAAAATGGAACTGAGGTAGAACTGGGCCAAATAAAAATGCCCTGAAAGATGACTTAACTACTGAGGTAGACATAAGCTGGATAGATGACTAGACTTAGCTGACATCCATTTAATAACAAGAACAACAGAATGTCAGAGGCAGGAACTGAGAGAATGGCTGCTAAATCTCATCAAGATTTTTTGTTTATGTATGTAAGAGATTTGAAGAAAGCAGGCAGTTTGCAGTCAGACCTCATGAAACCTACTTGAGGATTATTACTGTACAGATATTGCACGTCCTGAAATAGAATTTGTATTTTTTTCCCCAGTCAGTATTTTTTACTTTATTTTATTGATATCGAAGAAATAAGGTGGATTTATTCTTTTAGGACTTGATCTTATAAGGGTTGGAATACTTTGACATAGACGTTACTTACAGATTTAACCTAAATTTACAGGGGTACATCTGGTGTGCTACTTTCTTACTTAACAGACAAGATTTTGGCAAGCTTATTTTTGTGTCATAGCAAATGGAAGATTATAGCCGCCCTTCACACCAAATTTGGATCGGATGTTCTCTCAGTTTATAAAGTGAGCCTTTCAACTTTTCAACTTGGGTTATTTTACTTCTTTTGGCCATCAGTTTCTCTTTTTCTAGCACAATCTGACTTCAGTTTGCCTTGTTTAAAAAATAAAATAAAATAAACTATGGGAGCCTGAGCATTGTTATAGTGGGCGAAGAAGGTCCCAAACTTCCGGAAAGCAATAGATTAGTCCAACAATGTGGAAGATTAAGTAAATTAACAGACATTGTATACACCAAGTGGTCAGAGCTATAATCCTCCTGTTTATCCTAGCATTAGATGGATGAGATGCAAATGTTTTTAATGCCTGTTGTTGATCTCTGTCCCAGTATAAAGTTCTGGTGGTTTATGTTAGTAGAGTAGATTGGCTTGCTGATTTTTGCTAATGCAGATCAGAAATTCCCAAATGTTTACAATAGCAGGATATTTGTAGTTTTACAGGAGTCTGATATAGTTGATCAGATATGGAAGCAGGGAGGCAGTAAAGTTTGTTGCCAGCTAGACAATGTAATCAGCAAACCCATTAGTAGCAAACTTGCCCTTCGTTCTTCTCCTTTGCCTTCTCCTCTAGGAATTTACCAAGACTGAGTCCTTGAAATCATTAGTTACAACGCAGCCTTAAGTTTAGTCTGAGCCCCAGCTGTGCCGAATACCAACTAGCAAGGCTTTCCTTTTACTGACAGGTTTACCTTGGTATTCATGAAGGATCCCAGACCTTAGCCCTCAGTGGTGGGAAAGGACAACCACTTGTGCACTTTCCTCTTCTTCCATAGTACTTCAGCCTTTATGTTTGAATTGGCTGACGCAAAACAAGAGTATTCAGAGATGCTAAATTGTTCAACAAAAGATTAGCCTGCAATGCAGCTCTGCCATTGTGGAGTGTTCTTACTCAGTACAATGCTGAAGCTTACTATAGAATGGGCAGCATTTTCTTTGCAGAAAACGGGTTCCTGTGTTGTAAAAAGATTGCAATTCGAGCTATTTGGTAAAACTGGAACTCAGAATTCTAGACGGAAAGTTGTGATTAATGAACAGCAAGGGAAACCCTTACCTGATAACACTGGAGATTTAATTAGAGATTCTGCTGTAAAATGCAGAAGCATTTCACAGTGGATTAGCTGCTGGGAGAAGAGGGCTTCTTTTCCTTCTAGGCTAAATTGTTTAAATTCTACACCCTTCACTTCATTTGTTTGCTTCTGCTGGGTTTTCACTAATGGGGGCCCCTTTTCATTGTATTTGTGCTTTCAATCCATTCAGCTATTCACTGCACATTCCATATTTTTGTGTTTGTGTAACACATTCATAAATAACATTACATGCTTCCAGATTCTGGGAAATTAACAAATGTAATTTTTTTCTTTCCTTTATCAACTAACACTTTGGGTTGTGGAATATAGCTTCTCTAATTCAAAAGGTAAAAACCCCTACATCTATATATGGAAAGTTATATAATTATTTAGTACAATGTTAGTAATATTTAATTTAGTATATGTATTATTTTAACATTTGTAGGAGCAATTTGTAATCCCTTATTTCTCATAATATTTGTGGCTATTCTCTCCCCCAAAACCCTTAAACCCTACTTCAGGTATTTCTTTGCTGTTTTGGCAATCTTAACCATTCTGGGAGTTCTCAATGGATTGGTGCTGCTTCCTGTTCTTCTTTCATTCTTTGGACCATACCCTGAGGTCAGTAAAATTAATAGTGAACAGAAGAAATAGTACTGTATCTGCATGCCTGGCCTGCCAGATCACACCCCTTTTTTTAGAAACTCTTTATTTTTTAAATTCTCTCAGATTTTTTTAGTTTTTAAGTTTCTTGCTCTACATTTTTTTTTAAACTTTATTAAAAGTGCTGTTTGTTCTTTAGTTAGTTATCTACTTATATTTTTAAAGGGGTTTTTTAAGTATAGTTTTAGGGGCTGCAATCAGCAAGCTTGATACAAGTGTAGGATTATTTATGCTTTTAAAAGCATAGTGTGATATGCAGACTAGTTTGTAAATGGAGGATTTTCCCCAATATTTTGCAGAAGACAGTTCGTTTTGTACACACACCTTCTTCTTTCCTACCTCACTGGCTGTTCCTTTACCCAAAATATTTAACTGAGCAGACCACCAGGAAGGCCTGTGTGAACCAACATGTACCAGTGGTGGTCCACAGACCACACCTTGGTAACCATGACTGGTCTGCCAGAAAGTCCCCCCTGTCCAGTCGCCCCTCCCTGCGGTATGCTCTTGGCTCAAGCAACATTTTTAGTGGGTGGAAGGCTTCACTTAGATACTGATGACTTTACAGTATAAAGCCCAAGTCCAGCAAAAAAGGTTTCAGAGATGCCCAGTTTATGTTTGGCTGTTGATTATTCATTACCTACCCTATAGTTAACAGTTACTGCATTACATAGGGCTATCTTTATCACCTATTAGTAGAATCAGTGTGCTATGCTTCACATGTCTATATATATATGTGTGTGTGTGTGTATAAGAATAAAACACAGGGTATGTAAACAGTACTATTAATATTTCAGAAGTATTTTTTTAATATTAGTAAAATAGTTTTGACAACAGCATGTAATCTCTTCTGTTCCTAACAGTATACATGACCTGTCCCTTAGTCAAGCAATACATATGTTCGTATGTTACTACCACATATGTTGCTATTATGTCTGTGTCTATCTCTCTTTGCAAATAGACACTGAACCATACTACACATACACATTTGAGGTGATTTTATGAAATCACTGTTAATGTGTGCTGAAGCGGGAGGTAAGTCCATGTATTATTTTTATAAGTGCAAGTGCATGCACGCACACACATACATGCACTTCCTGAGACAATGATATCCAGCAGAATCTGTGTAATCCTGTTTACATACATATCCACATATGGAGATCGTACCTCTTTTTCTTTCATTAATTTTTTCAGTTCAGTATAAATGTTCATCAGAAAACTGGTGTTAAGGTTCTCATGGCATGGCAGGGTGTATTTGGCAGAAGAACATTTGCATCAAGCATTAATGATTAAAAGTGTTTAACGCTAACTGAATGTTACTGAATGCATTGTCATTATCAGGTTTCTCCATCCAATGGACGAAACAGATTGCCCACACCATCTCCTGAGCCACCCCCCAGCATCGTGAGGTTTGCACTGCCACCCGGGCACACAAATAATGGGTCAGATTCCTCTGATTCAGAGTACAGCTCTCAAACCACAGTGTCCGGCATCAGTGAAGAGCTTCATCAGTATGAGGCCACCCAAGGCCCTGGGGCACCAGTCCATCAAGTAATAGTGGAAGCCACTGAGAATCCTGTCTTTGCGAGATCCTCTGTAAGTAGCTCCCATATTGACTGGTAGGAGGGCAAGAAGAGCGTTTGGGGTATTTTTATTTAAATCTATTTATTTTTGTGGAAAGTTCTTTCATATTTCTGGCTGATAGTGCTTTGTGACTATGCCAAAACTTGGAAGTATAGAGTGAAAGCTTTCCTTGTCCTCTCCTTTAGAATCAAGTTGGGGGTAAAATGATGATACTAAAACAGAGGTCTTTGACATGTGTAATTGCTGTTACATCATATTGGCACCAGCCACAAGAGAGAGAAAGGGGAGACATTAAAAGATCCAGACCTCTTCCACACAGCTCCTTGTGGATCACCATCTCATATACCTCTCTCTGACAGCACATTTTGGGGAGAAAGATTGATAGAGCCAGAAGAAAACAGTTTCAGAGTTGTACCAAATCTTGGGCCCATTGCATCTTGCTACTGGGCTGGCATAACTGCAATTTCAAAGGAAAGTGAAAAAGCTCTGTCTCCTACCCCTGCTGATGCTGCATGCTGAGCTGCAATGCGGATCTGTTTTTGTTCAGCAGAGGCCTAGAAATAGGTACAAGCACAGCCACATTTGAAGTTGGTCACGGTTTATTGACTGATGTGGCCGCTGCACTTCACGCTTTTTACGGAAATCAGAAAACAGATTCCTACAGCCTATACAAACTACCCTACTAGCATCCTCTCTATGTACCCTGCATGGAATAGAGCCTTTTCCAAATGCCTGCAATTCTGCGTGTTGAGCGAGTTAAGATCAAGTGCTTGTCACTCGTCCCTTTGAAAAGATGGAACAGTATGTAGGAAGCTTACAGTAATGTTTTCAGCTGTCATCCTGTGTTTTTCTGAAGGTGTGCTTTCCAGGTTTTAATAACTTCAAACAAAAACTGTCTGGAAGAATCAAAAATTATCAGACTCCAGAGCATTACCTTTGTAGAGTTAAAGCCAGCACAGCATTATTATAATTGTTCTCAGCATAAAATACAAGCGAGCGCAGTATTTGTTTGCCGCGGTCTGTCAGAGGCATACCCATGCATCTCTCTTTCAGGTGGTTCAGCCAGAGACAAGGCACCAGTCGAGTCCCAGATCACAGTCGAATTCAGAGTCCGGCACGCAGCAGTCGTGGCGTCAGGGCAGACAGCCCAAACGGGAAGCGAGGGAAGGGCTGCGACCACCTCCTTACCGCCCTCGCAGGGACGCTTTTGAAATTTCTACTGAAGGGCATTCAGGACCTAGCAATAGGGATCGCTTGGGCCACAGGGCTCGTTCTCATAACTTGAGAAGCCCGGCATTCGGCACCGTGGGCACCGCAGGACCAGCGTACTGCCAGCCCATCACTACTGTGACTGCCTCGGCTTCAGTGACTGTCGCTGTCCACCCCGCGGTGCACAGCCACAGCTCTCGGGGAGGGAGCTTTCCGTCCTACGAGGGGTGCCATGAAGCTGACCATGGGCCATTTGAGGACCCTCATGTGCCTTTTAATGTGCGGTGTGAAAGAAGAGATTCTAAAGTAGAAGTTGTAGAACTGCAAGATGTTGAATGTGAGGAAAGGATACCTGGCAACAGCTCACAGTAAGGTAAGTCCGTCTCCTGTAGCTGCAAGCTTTGCCTGTGTCAGGCCGTGGTATGGTCGAAAGAAAGGGGAAAGATAAAATTTCTCTGAGGTACCTCTCCTGCAGGTAGGTTTACTTACTGGTCCCTGATAATCTTAAATCTGCTGACCGTGAATGCAGTACATTTTGCGCTAGAAATCAGGTTGGATGAAGTAGTACTTTCCGACACTGAGAAGCTGTAGTGGGTTCACACATGAACTGCTTCCAGGAGCCTTGCAAAGTGAGTTAAGTACATCATACAATCCCAGCTTACCAGATGAGGAGAATGCAGCAGAGAGGTTGTGTGATGTCTTCAACGCTGTGCAACTGCATTTACTGTTGATGGGTCCTGTCTTCTGATCCCTGAATCGGGCACGTTCTAAAACATCATACAGAATTACATTGCCTAAGAGAGCGTAGAGTTGCCAGCTACTTTAGGAGTTGTCCTCTCTTGAATAAAACCCTGTGAAGGAATTTGAAGTCCATAGTGAGGACTGAATCCCTCTGGAAGAAGGGCCGAGTGAGAGGTGGGAAGGCCCCACCATGCCTAGTGCACTGCTGCGTGGTGGGGTGTCCCCTGCGCTTTGGGGGGGCATTCAGAGACCCAGCCAGCGAACTCACACCTCCAAGGAGGAGTCCTTGGGCCAGTCTCTCCCTTTCCAGGGGCAGCTGCAGTGGGTGTGGAAGATGGGCATAAGGTAGAGCCGACCTAGCAGGGCATTTAATGTGTTCCTGTGAAACAATAGATACACCCAAGAACTTGTGAGCCTTGATACCTAAATCATTGTCTGTCTTTGGGCTGGCAAGAGAATGTTACAGGAAACAGTGCTGTTTAGAACAGGCAGGATATTTTAGCAGATGTTTGGGGAAGATAAAGCTGTTGATTCTCTTGAGAATTTTCCATTAATTTTACAGGGAATACTTTGAAGGGGAGAAACCAATTGAGTTTTTACCCTGAAAGCTTTCTGGGGCTTGTGCCTGAAAAAACATTTCTCACTATTTTAGCTCTGTTCTTCTCTTTTGGGGGAAAGAAGAAGTGTTAAAATAGTTACTTAGCCATGTATCCCTGTTTTCTCTCTTTGCTTTTCAGTGACAGTCACTAGTTTGACCAGAGCAAGCCATTTTATTTTGGTGCAGAACTATTTTACATGTACGCACACGCGTGTGTGCACACACACACATGGAGAGTTTTGATGGAAATTTTTTGATGACTCGTAATAAAATCACCTTCTCCTTTATAAAACATCTCCAAACATCTCAAAGTGCAAATAGGCGTGAATGCCTTTAGCCTCACAGTCTAGAAATATGGCAAGCAATAGCATCCTCAGAATAAGGAAATAGTTGGGCTCAGCTTTTTCAAGCTGAACTGCATGGTAACATGATTCTTAACTGTGCGCAATATTTGAATTACTGTATTTCTCCTTGAAGTTTTGACTGAATTTGTTGCAGGTATGTAAAGCTGGGAACTCAGAAATTAAAGCACCTGCATTTTTTTAATTGGCATCAGTATAGCTTACCTGGAAATTCATAACTGAGATGAAAGCAGAGCCCACGTTTCCTGACTGCTAACTGTAACCACAAAAATCATGAAATGAGTTTTGGATTAGCGTGATTTGTTTGTTTTTCTTGAACTTTAATGAATGTTTGTTTCTCTTCTCTCTTTATTTGTAAAGGGTAATAACTGAAGCAAAGAAGAGGCCAAAGATGGAAAACTGTATTTCCAGAACTGCTTGAAGAGAAGAACTGCTTGAAGTTGTAGAAAAGGACATGCTGCATCAGGACAACAGTTCACTGTTACTGTAACCTATTGTATTATTTTGTTAAATATTTCTTTAAGTATTTAAAAGATGTACACATATGTAATATACAAAAGAACAATGTAAAGTAGTATAATCTGGAGTCATTTGCCGCTGGGCAATAGAATGGGGACAATATTGTGTGCGCTTTGTACTTTTCGTACATTGATCTCTGTGCCACAACTAAGCTTAATCTAGTTCTAAATTTCAGCATAAGTTGCTGCTGCTTAAATATGTATAATTTACTTGTATAATTCTATGCAAATATTGCTTATGTAATAGGATTTTTTTTTTTTTTTAAAAGGTACATGTCTGTTTAAAATATTTTAAATTTGCGTATCACAACCCTGTGGTAGTATGAAATGTTACTGTTAACTTTCAAACACGCTATGCGTGGTAAGTTTTAAAATAAGCAGATATGAAGAAAAGCAAGTTAATCTGGGAGGCTTAAATAGATTTAGCTATGTGCAGGTTTTGTTTTGCTGTGTGTATCCATGCGTGCATCTGGACGTGTGCATGCTTTTGTGTGTATGTTCCTGGTGTACTGTAGTTTCTCTTTTACTGTAAGGTAACACTTAGTGGGCTTATAAACCCACTGATGCTGATGTGAGTCTGGCTTTCCCTGTTAGTAGGCACTAGTGAAAAATGTGTTGGTGTTTACCAACATACACCATAGACTGCCATCATCAAAGGCCCAACTAAAATAGAAGAGAAGACAGGGAGTTGAGGTTTGGGGTTGTGGTTCAGTTTCCCACACTCTCAATGACTTGGTTCACATGACTTTGGTCAAGTCACTTAACTGCCCCATGCCTCAGTTTCTCATTCTGTAAAATGGGTATAATTACACTTACCTACCTCCCAGGAATGTTGTGAGGCTTAATTACTGTTCGTGTAGTGCTTTGATTTTTTTTTTTTTTTTTTTTTTGCAAAAGGTGCCAGGTAAGTGCAAACACTATAACCATTGTTTTTTCACTTCCAAAGGTGCTGGATATTGAGAGGTGCTGGTGGTTATAGAGATTCAATGAGTATATGCCTTATTTTGATATTGATACTGTTAACTGTGAGTGGCATTAGAAGATGGATAATTGAGTTTTTTGACAGTGAGCCACAGCTCAGCTGTGTCCTTACAGCATTGAAAGCAATATCTTGGTCACCTTATTTTCATGGCAGGAAGGAAGTTAATAGTAACTGATAAAAATCAAATGGAAGGATAAAAAAAAAAAATCTTATTTTCACTTTCTGATGGGTCCAGGACTGTAATGACACGTAAAGCCTGGGGTGTTCTTTTCTCTATTGTTTGTGTTTTCCCATGCTGCATTGGCACTTTTAATTAAAACAGCTAAACTGGGATCTCTTTGCGAAACTAATTTAGCTTTTTGTATTACTATTTTTAAACTAAAGGGGGATTGCTGCAGGTGAAGGGTCTGAAAAAACACTACAGTCTGTGTTCCAGTTGGAAATAAACCCTAAGAATGGAGAACCTAAATTTAAAATAATAGAACAGAAGTTTTCATTATCTCTGTCTTACTCTTTCTTCATCTTTTTTCTGCCCTTCTCCAAGCTGTTTTTTAGAGCAGGTAGATGTTCAGGTGTGTATTCAGAGCCAAACACACACAACCAGTGTTCAGTTTCTAAACACAGCAGTGGTGGGGCTTTTCTTTAAGTACAATGCCTGAACAGCAGTGGCCAATTCTTTGATGGGAAAGTGTTTTTCTCCAGTGGCTTCAGGGAGTCTATCTTTGCCCACAGACCTTGCCAGCATAACTAATGGGGATAATTAGAATGCACAAATTTCCATGCCTTTTTTGCTCACTTGAAAACACTTTGATATGAGGCACTTGTTTACAGATTTCCAATGTGAACGCTCGAAGAGCAGGTGGCGAGAGCCTGGTGTCATTCCGGTGATACATAAGCTACTGTTTCAATGCACACTAAGGGTTAATGTTGCAACTGCCTATTGGTCCAGTTCACTGTCTAACATGAAAACTCTTAATGACAAAAAGACGAGGGGCCCCATTTAGCATTAGCCGCATAGCGACCTCAGATCATACAAACTCTGCAACAAAACTGTATGATACTAATTGGAAGCTGCCTTCAACCGCCAAGCGTGTGCGCTCCGTGTCAGAGGTCGGCAGGGCTCCCACTGACACCGACACCACCACCGCGGGCTGCCTCGCTCCCTCCTCTTTCTCGGGAGGGAAGGGGGCCAGGGCGAGCTGCCGTGTCTCCCACCTACCCCTGCCCGAGTCCTCCTGCGTGCCTGTGTGTGGGTGAGCTGCCTGCTGCTTCGTGCACAATGTAGACTTTCTTCTCTGATAGTCACATTGGCAAGGGGAGAACTCAGTGGCTGGCAACATTTACTTTGTTTTGGTTTTGTTTTTTAACTTTTTTAATCATGGGTGATATTTATATTTTTGTATCATAAGAATGTTTTCTTACAGTATTTGTCATGCCAGTTTATAACAAACAAGATGCAGGGATTTTATTTCTATTGGAAACACTATTACAGCTATGTTTTTACTGTTTAATGGATTTTTATTTGTATAGAGTGCTTACTAATGTTAAATAGGAAAGAGTATATAACATTTACATTAAGGACTCGTCGTAGCTTTTAGCATAAGGAGTTAAAAGGAAAAAAAATACTCAAAACTGGGTCTCATTGCCTGCCTGTTTCGGTAGGAGTGGGTTTGTGTCATTTCAGTTACAAAGATAAAATTATGCCATATAATTTATTTATATGAAAATTTATTTTTGTAGTGTACATAGTAGCCATCAAGTCTTTTGACAGAAGTATATTTTTAAAGAGTTTATATGTAATGATGATACCATAATGTTTTGGAACACTGCTGAGATACAATTACGGTGCACACTTTTCCTTGTAAACCCCCTGGCAGAAAAGAAAGTGTTTAACAGTGTTAAGAGAGAAAGAGAGTGTGAATATTCATCCGATTCTGAACTGTGTTTTAGTTGCCATTTGTGATCTAGTGTGGTTCTCATTTTAAACTTTGAATGGAAATTGTACAAACTCTCCAAATATTAATGTTTAAACACTGATAGAAATTCTAACATGAATAAAAAATATTATAACTTATTGATTATGGATTTGGTTGTTTATAGAATGCTTCTTTATGTACTACTGGTCAGCTGTGCAGGTACAACCATGCAATCATTCTGATTTGGAGCATGAATTGGGGTGTTTCAGTATTTGGGATGTTTGGGAAATTCAGATTTGCCCATTTTGGAGCAGGAGCCAATTCTAAAATCCTGTCTAAATTGTAACACGCTGATCCTTGTCTGTTGGTTCCATTACCCTGGTTTCATCTCAGGGGATAGGTTTAGGCCTGGATTATACCCTTCATTCTCACCCTGAACAAAGCATTTTGTGTAGACTTTGAACCCTTGGGTAACAGTTTATGTACAGGTTATTTCTGCTTAGAAGTGGGAGGAGATTCTTTATCTTTTTCCGTCTCTGTGGTTGCTCCCTAAATTGGATTAGAGAGATAGTTGATTTTTCCCACTTTGTGGAACAAAAACCAAATAAACGTGGAGTTCTGAAAACTACAGTGCTCCATAAGAAGGGAGACTCTTGACAAAACTCCTTCCAGGAAGTGTGCTAGCAACTGCAAGCCATGGTGCAGGTCTCCATGCCCTGTGCGAGCACTGCTTGGGAAGGAGAGGCTACTGCAGGCAGCAGGGTGAAGATTGCAAGCAGCAACATCTGTCTGAAGTCACTTGTGTCATAAACCTTGGTGTGTTTTTTCCTGTGCAAACATAGTCTGATGAGCATCCACCGAAGTGCCACAGAGCCAGCAATCTTTTACTTCATCCTAGAAACCTTCGGTGATTTTTTTCACAAGTCTTCTAAATTTCTCGTAAACAGAAAAGCCCAAACATGTCTTGAGATAATTTATAATTCAGCCTCTACTTTTCACAGTCTGAGGAAATACAAATACAACTTCCTATTTTATGTTTTCTGTAAGTTTAACCAGAAAAGAGGAAAATACAGCTAAAGGACTTGAACTGCAAAACTCCTGCACATGTTTTTTTGCTGCTCAAAATACTCTTCTTCAGATCCTCAGGACCAGCCAGACTGAGTCAGGTTGCAGATTGGGCCTTAGTGGGTTACAGCCTGTGAGAAGAGTGGCCACTAAAGTCTTGCATTAGCTCAACTCACTGACTTTGCCTTTTGTGTCCCAGCCATTCATGGGAGCAGCTCCATTCATAGGACTGGAAACCATATGAATAAATCAATACATTCTGCTAGTCAGAACACAGGATTTTTCTTTAAAAATTCCATTTTGCATCAATGATAGCTATTTACCTTACATTACTTGTTATGTTTAGATTTCTTATAAATGGCTCTTCTTGCTGTCAGTCCTATTAACCCCAAGTAAGACCTTAATCAGATTTTTGTCAGAGATTGGCCATATTTATTCAGGCCTTAAGTAAACGTGGCCAAATTTTTGTTGGCATAACGCATATATTTAACAGCTTCAGGAATGCTGCATGCTGCTAAACTGCAGCAGCACTGATGTATGAACAGGTGTTTCATTTTTGTTAACTTTCACTCCCAATGAGCATCTGAGACACCGACTGTTTATATCTGAAAACCACTATTGCCAAATTGTAATTACTTTTAATGGCTGCTGCAAGTAAGGAGAACAATTACTACTTCCCTACTCTGTTCAGTCATTCTTGTCCTTTTTGTTGCAGACATGCTGAACCTTACTGCTAGAACAGGATGCATGCCAGGAAACTGCACTACCCAGCCTGAGTTGCTTAAAAAAAATACATGCCCAGTTTAACTCTACATGGTTAATTGCAGCTAATTAAACACAAAAATGAAGCAGTACTACTGCTTTGACAAATTTTAACATCTGTCCTGACATATTTGGTACTGCAGAAACCATTCTGCCTCTGTGGATGCTACATAAGCAAAGGAAATCTCTACCTTAGATTTTCGCTTGTCTGCAGCGGCATCCAGGCCGCTTACCACCCTACAACAGCTTTTCTTAGGAATAATTCCACCTTCATTTTAACAGCTGTGACCGCATGTGTCACTAGTGTTTCTGCTGCCACGGCAGCTATACCTGCTTGCCACTGATGTAGGGTAGGGCTGCAATGGAGACAATTGTATCTCGCTTGGGTTAGTGAACGTGCTGTAACTCAACTTGCCCTAAGAAGAACCCAACACAGGGCAGCATGCGTTTTAATTTGTTTTGCTAAGCAGAGCATCCTGCCAGGCTCTTCTCCATGCTTAACTCAAGCTGCCAGTTAGGAGTTGCTGGACCTTTGAGTCAGCAAATTTGAATTAGGACCTCACATTCACATGGTGGAGATACGCTTTGGCACAAGGGAGCACAAAACCCCGTGGCTTTTCTGTCTGGTCTTTCCACCCCTTGAGTTCAAACCTTTGCAGTGGGGCTGACTTTGCAGGTCCCCAGCTGCCTACGGACACCACAGCCTTGTGAAACCTGCTGGGGAGTGAAGCTGTAAGCCAGGACAGCTGGGAAGGGGGAGGGTTGGAAGCTGGAGATTGGAAACTGCTTCCCAAGCAAGGCAGGCTTTGCCTCCGTTGAAGAGGAAGGGCTGGGAAGCAGTGGCCAGGCTTCATTCACGGATGAGTGAATTAGGTGGGTTTCTCCATCTGGTGAGGGGGAAAGACCACTGAAGTGTTTGAAAAGTGATTTATGGCAGAAGTGAGAGACCCTGGGTGCTCTGGAAGAGAGACAGCTCCACCATCTGATTTAGGAGACCCAAAAAGGTATTGCAAATGTATTTCAAAGCGTACATAAGACTGATTTTTCTGTTCCAAGTTGTGTTCAGTTTAGCAACCCTGGATTTTTTGTTCTGAGGTTTACATTGGGCAACAGATTTGTATGGGGGAATGTCTGCCTAGTCTTTTGAAAGAGAGGGGAAGGGAAAGGAATTAAACAAGAATTATTTGCTAAGTAGAAAGGAGTCAAAGGAAGAGTATTATTATTATGATGATGCTTCTTTTTTTCCAGCTTTTGTTACTTTGACAAAGGGAAATCTTTCCTCTTTCTCTCCCTCGTGACAGATGTTGTGTCTTGCCCAGAAGACAAGAGGTTGCACCTCTGTGGTCTGCCAGATCTTGGCAGGGCTTTTAAGTGGGGAGCTTGCTTTAGGAGAGCCTGTCACCACGGAGTGCTGCTCCTGCACTAAGGTAGCTTTATGGAAAGTATATGTGACACCAACCGTGGGTGACGAATGACCTTTGAGATGGCTAGATTTAAACTAATAATCTTGAGGTTAAAATGCCAATTTACCCTTTCCTAGTTACCAAACATATAGCCCATCTGTAATCAGAGTTTACCTCTCTGAGCAAAGGGTGTTATTTCTTCTCATTAAACGAGGGACCAGATATTTTATTAGTTGTTAAGACTAGTAAAGGTAAAAGATTTGAGTACCTTATTTCAGCAGAATAACTAGGGTAAATAGGAAACTCACAGCTTCCACCCCAAATAACTAGCATTTGCTGTAAGAGAATTCAAACCCTCTTTCACTTTATTGCTTCCCTATTATGCAATCATTTTAAGTAGGCTATTTATTTTAACTTAAGAGCATTTACTTTGGTAGCCAATATAATATGCTTCTGTACCATTTCACAACATTTTAGAAGACTAACAGGTTCAACTTTAAATGGTTGTGAAGACTAAAGGAGGGTGTTATTGTACAGCATCACACACCTTAGTGTAGCACTTACAAAAATTGTCAGATGACATCTAAAAGACAACTAAAACTTTTCATTTTGGAGTCAGTAGTATAGAACTTTCTACCTGGCAAAAGGGCAAAGGGAGCCTCCTTTTGTTCACTTTTAGCTTCCCAAAATTTGCAAAAAATTGTCAATGAAGTTCTTGTGAAACTAAATGAATAGAACAAAAGTATCCAAGACGTGAGCTCTGTGAATGCCATGCATTTATAGCTTGCGTTCAGTCTGCCCCATATTGAGTCAAGAGAGGAAACAGAACTATAAATTGAGTTATTTTTAGACCCTAAGAAGATCTGTGTATGAATATAACTAATTATTAAGCATATAACTGGTGAAAATACTGACCAATATGTAAGCTGTGGTGTCCAACTCCTCTGTTTAAGTTACTTAACACTGCTCCATTTAGTTAATTTAACTTTTCACTCTGCATCTCTATGCTTTTGTCAGGCATTTCAGCATAATTTTGAGGAAAAGTGTAAGTATGGGGGCAAAAAGTGCTTTTAAGCACATTGTCTGTGAAAGTTTCATCTCATTCATAAATAGGTTTCCCAATTAGTTAGGTAGTACATGGATTTAAACCAATTTCAATGGATGTTCTCTAATGCAATAGACTAATACTCCAAAGTAACCGTTACAGTCCATTGAATCAGTAGCCCATGAACTAATGAGGATTTACACATTAGTTGGTTATGGTTCCTTAGGAACCCCACGGTTTAAGAGGGATGTTAATGTCCTTGAATACATCCAGAGGAGGGCAACAAAGCCGGTAAAGGGGCTGGAAAGCATGTCCTGTGAGGAGTGGCTGAGGACTCTGGGTTTGTCTAGCTTGGAGAGAAGGTGGCTGAGGGGCGACCTCATTGCTCTCTGCAGCTTCCTGAGGAGGGGAAGTCCAGAGGGAGCTGCTGAGCTCCTCTCCCTGGGATCCAGCAACAGCATCCATGGGAATGGCTCACAGCTGCGCCAGGGGAGGCTTAGACTGGACATTAGGAAACATTTCTTTACTGAGAGGGTGGTCAAACACTGGAACAGGCTTCCTAGAGAGGTGGTCGATGCCCCATGCCTGTCAGTGCCTTAAAAAGAGGCATTTGGACAGTGCCCTTAATACCAGGCTTTAACTTTTCATCAGCTCTGAAGTGGTCAGGCAGTTGGACTAGATGGTGTTTGTATGTCCCTTCCAAACAAAAATATTCTAGTCTAGTCTAATCTAGCCTAGTCTATTAAGAACATTTAAACATTTTGTTACTGAGATAAGCATACATGGAGCATAGAAATTCCTGCCAAATCTGATGGGAATAAGCCATGAGTCAGCAAGGGTGTTTAAGAGCTGTAAGCAAATATTGCTTTTAAGTTGTCTTCGGTGGGATTACTGATAGGTAAATCTGCATTTTTATTAACCTTTGCATGGCTTGGTCTGTATAGTATACAGTGAAAAGTGTGGTCCTGGTTATGCTATTCAAACCCTTCCTTTAATACACAGTAGGCAAATTGGGCACAGTGAATCATCCCTGTGGAGGACTGCCTCTGCTGCCATTGACTACAAAAGGTACACAGATTTCTGACCGTAGAGGCTCCCACTCATACTTGAGCTAGATGCCCATAGCTGAGGGTGAGAATCAAGTAAAAAAAAAAATCAGTTTTTTTTCCCCCTGAGACTGTAAATCATAATTTAGTCAATGGTACTCTGGGACTTCTTGAATGGATTCGTATACTTCAGGAGCCTTTTGAGCTGCATCTGAAACAGAAAGTTGCACAAGGAAAACCAACAAGCAGAGGGTTTTGTTTGTGGAATTGACCTGTCTTACACTGATCTGAGATGTGCAGAAGAGCTATGCTGGAATATACTTGTGAACCTTAATCCTAGGCCTCCAGATCACTGCCGTCACATCCAGTCTTTCTCTCATCATTGTGATATTTTATAATTGTGTTCTGTTTTGGCCATTCTATATTAAATTATCACCTTTTTATTTTCTTTTTTTTTAAATCTTACAAAACTTTTTAGGTCAAGAAAATTGCTGTAACCTAAGTGCAATAACCTAGATTGCACCTTTTACCTCTGTGGAACTGGATCTCTGCAGGGAAAGAGCTCCCCCCCGCCCCCCTTTAAATATGATATTACTCACAACTACATTTCTTCTCTTTTTGCCCTTCCCCTTCCTTGCTTTCCCCCTTGCACATCCTCATGGGGATGTCAGTGTGGCATCCAGCACGGCTCATGGTTAGCTGGTGAATGCAGCTATGCCCAGAGATACCTGTAGTATGCAGTTTGACTGGAGTTGTTCCAAAAAGCCAATGAAAAGAGCTGGTGCAGAAGTACAAGATCTCTTGTGCACCAGTAAGATAGTATAAATTTGGGGCTGGGCAGGCCTGAGGAATCCCCAAAAAGAAATCTCTCTGAGAAGCCTCTCAGAGTACGTTCCCTGGGAAATTATTACCCGTGTTTCTTTTGCTTTGTTTTCTTTCTCTGCTTTGTGCATGTGTCACAAATTGTTTTATGATTCATTTTTTGCATGAGTCTAATGGAAAGTTTTAAATTTTTGAAGGCCAAGTCATTTATATCAGACATGTTTAGCAGAAAAAATACTATTACAGAAAACTCAAGATTCTCCTAACAAAAAGTGACAGAGGCTCTGATCCTTTGAACATTTAAGTAAGTCCTTTGTTTCACAATCACAGTGAGTAGCTGGGACTATTCAAACCTGAGAGATTAAGTAAGTACTAAAGTAGTTGCAGAAATGGGATGTGAGTGCTGCAATTGATAAAAATACATGTGAGAAAGTTTGAGTTTTACTACTAATGATGATGAGACTTGGCTTAGCTTGGCAAGATGGGACTTGGCTATTCTGCAGGCAGCAGCACACACAGACATGCTGTGGTGCTTGTTTGCTTGCCTTCATAGATGCAGGGTGAAGGGATGCTGAGACACAGAGAAGCAAAAAAGCCAGTGAGACGTACAGTAGAAAGTGAAAGGAAGCAGCAGAAAAAGAAATGAGAACTATGAGCCCTGAGCCCATATGGGAGGACTCACAAAAGTTTCTTTAAAAGGTGCATTTGAAGTTTGTGTAAAGTGACTAGGGGTATCATTCTGCTGCACAAGGGAGGCTTGGCTGTGCCTGGACGCTGAGCATAAGAGCTCAGTGTTCCTACTCATAGGGGAGGTGATAACTTGCTTTGGGGGATATTTTTTATAATGTTGATGCTGGCTTTTTGAATGTTTTTCTATACAACGTGTGTGTGTCTATGTGTGTGTGAGTGTGTATGATGGGAAACACGCAAGCATGTAGTAAGAACTGTGGTTTCAGTGTGTGGAATTTGCTACTGGCAAGTTATTCTAGCACTGAGTCCAAGATAAATACCAGGTAGGCTTATATTTTTGCATGTGCTTTTTTGTCCTGAAATGTTTTAAAAGTCTTCCAAAATGCAGGAAGTTGCACCTGGGGTTTCACAATTTTCTTGGGGCTGATGGTCCCGGTGCACATCGCTTCATTTTCTGTTTCTGCTTTAATTTGTTTTGTTTGGCAAAGTCCTGAAGGGAAGCTCAGATGAAGAGGCTCCAGACAAGTGTTTTTTCTTGGTCTGGGGGCTGGCTTCACTGACTCTTCCTAAAAAAAATTTTTCTGCACTGTCCTACACAGTATGGGAGTTCCCAGACCTCCTTTCCACACTCCTGTTGTTTTGATTAATTTCTTCAGAGTACAAGTAGAATTAGGCAGAATGGAAGGGTACTGACTTACTGGAAATGGTCTTTTTATGTTCCTTAACGTACATGTAACAGAAGAAAAAGGCTTTGAATTGAAGACACTCCACTGTGTAATTTTAAATTATTTTCTCTGGCCTCAGAGTACCTTTCCCTTTAAGGTCTTCTTTGCATGGATACTTGGACTAATGCTTAATTTTTTCCCATTGAAATTGTGTGTCAGACCCAGAAGTGGGCTGTTGCCCAGCAGACACTTTTTTCCTGTTCCAGAGAACACACATTCCCCTAATAACCACCATACTATTCCTCACATGCCACCTAATGGGCTAAGTATGTGAAAAAGCAAAGACTCTGGAAGCCCTGGTGAAGAAGCATTGCAGTAGGGCTGTATAGGAAGCCATCGCTTATGGGACAGCTGGGAATCTGGCTGTTGTGCTGGCTTTTCCTGCCTCTTCTGTGGGGATTTGTCTTGGTGTGCGTTTTTCAATCCCTGCATTCTGGTCAAAAAGAAATGAAAAAGCAAATGGACTTCGCTAGCCATGAAAGCCAATAAGAGGGTGACAGATGGGGAGAAAAGTGCCAGAAAGGGCATTGTCTGGGTCTGAATTGGGGACAGCAGCAGCAGTATTCCCTTGAACAGCCATGGGAGCTGGGGAAGAAAGCCCATCTTGTGTTCAGGCAGTGACAAGGAAGATTTGGGAAGCATTGGGAAGCCGGGGTTTTGGCTGGGGAAGGGTAAAAGGGGCTTGAGCCGGGAAAGGATGGGTTAGAAGGAGCAAGGGACTTCTGAGATGGGTGCATGGGCTGGTGGGCTGGTGGCTTGGAGAGAGCAAGAAGTTGGGATCAGTACAGAAAAGTGAATGAAAGCCACAGAGCAGAGGAATAAATTCAGCTTCTGCACTTAAAATATTAAAAAACTTAAAATACTCATAGAACTTTGTGACAGACCAATGAAATACTGCACAAAACAGGCAGAAAACAACGCAACTGCAATTAAAATATAATACAACATCATCAAATTTGTTATCTTCTCATCACAAGAAATCAGCCCTTGTAAAATACTCATTAAATGCATGGAATAGTTATGATCTGTTCAGTCAAAATATTATATTTAAGAGTCCTACCTTACAATAATAATAATAAATACTACACAAGTTTAAGACACTGTTTGGAGGCACCACCATCACAGGGGTAAGTAATGCACTTGCAGTTCATAGAACTGGGAGGAGTCTTGTGTTGGCAAACTGGAGGCTATATCTTCTTATAAACGTGCTTAGGTTGACACTTTGCCCATTTGGCTGTCATCTTTTTCATAATTCTCAATGACACAAACCCCCCAAAATATAAGAGGGGTCAGTGTTGTCCTAGATCCTTTTCTTTCAAAATTCTGCTACACTAAAATCACCAGCAGGGAAGAATGCATTTTATATATTCCTGTTTTGGCTACAAGCAGGTTCTTTTTTCAAGATCAAATTCATAATTTTTAGCTTTTTTATAAAGAAGGACTTAAAAGGCAAGTGGGATTTTGTGATAGGCTGTCAGTAAGAGTATAACCTTGCCAAGAATACATAGACAATTAAAGATGTTCTTTAACTTCAGAAATTCTGCTTGCTAATTCATAGATGCACATCTCCAGTCAAAGAACACTTCTCACTGAGTTAGCATCTTGAACATTTCCCTAAAGCTTTGAGGACAAAACACAACTTAAAAACAAGCAGGAAAGCCATGACAGAAATAAGTTACACTGTGGAACTGTGACGAGTGGATAGGGAATTCTGCCTTCCTACAAGTCCCTTCTGGTTTTTGTTTATCCTGTGGCCCTCTCTGGGATCATACAGTTTTATTTCAGCACCAAAATTGGTCACCAAATTTTCAGGAGCACTGAGAACTCAGCTATGGTTTCTCTGTTGGATGCTGGCCCCTTTGTTCCACCCTACAGAGGTAGGAAAGAACTATCAAAGCTTTTTTCTCTTTTTTTTTTCTTGCTATACTTTGTTCCAAAGGAAGTGGGTTCTGGAAACATTCACCATTGTAAATCATGGCTTAAATTCGATACTTGTTCATCTGTTTAACTGCTGCTCTGTGTTTTCAGACTCTCACCCAGTGCTGTGTTGTCGGGAGAACAGAGGTAGCTGTATTGTCACTTGAAAATATATGAAAACCATAATGGATAGTAGTAATTTACATAAAATACTGATATTGAAGAGTTCTTTAATCTCTGTTTTAAAATTAAAAGTGACTACACATCTTATTTATTGTGTGCCATGAATCCTTTCCCGCTCTTTTATGATTGTATCTTACAATAACTGATAAAATCTAAGCCTTTCATCCACCACAGATGCTCCATATCCCAGTGGGCCTTTGATCCAATATGATCTTCTTAAACAGCACTATAGGGTCAGAGCATTTTCTCCAGAGAGTTTTGAGCTGAAGCATATTTCATAATGAGCCCCTTTTATTAAGATCTGCTCTGCCACTCTAATGGAAAACATAGATTTGTGATCTGCCCCTTACAGGATATTAAAGAAAAAAATATTTTTTCATTATTGGATTAGTTACCTCAGTGCTTTCAGAGATTAACTCGTTATCATTACATTTTTCTAAATGTCTTATTCCTTGTTTAATACAAATGGATTTCGAGTGGTCCTGTAAGTAGAAAATCGATAAATGGACCAGCAGTGTAATCTTTTAGACTAATAAAAAAATGTGTGACTCCCAGCTTCATACAATTAAACATGATTTAAACTTTCTTCCATATCTTTATCAAGGTTTTAATTCTCTTACACTTTTCCATGGAACACAAGTTCCATGTTTAGTAGCTCAGAAGGAGCCACAGAGAAAGGATTTTTCTGTAACTAGTTGAGATGAGATGAGCTGGAGTAAATGTGGAAATCTGATAGCAGGATTTTTGCTAATGCAAAGTCTTTAGGTCATGTAGTTTGGTCATGTATTTACCTATTAAGCTTCATATATGTTGCAAAACATGTCGCTGAAAAAGGGTGTTCACTGGGTTAGCAGAAACATAGCCACAATACTGGTCCTCCTTCCCACACCCCTTTGATGAAAATGGTATGTCTAGGCACATGCCCATTTAAGCAGTTTATTGTCGTAGCCAGGGGACAATGACGTACAATGCTCCAGAGCATAGGAAATTTGAAATTGCATGTTGTTTTCAAGCTGCTGAAAGAAGACATTGCCTCTATGAAATGTACAACTTTGTATGCTGCTATATAGAACAATTTATACACATTCAAGGAGTCCATGCAAAAGCACCTCTGTTAGCTTCTCTCTAAGATCTTTACAGTACATGAGATCAAAGATGGATCTGAGGAAGACCATGGGAATAAATAAAAGTATATGTGGAATCCTATTATAGAGGATGCACTGCTTCCCCCATGAAATGCTGTGACTCCAAGATATGTATACTACCTTCAATAACTCATCTTTCTAGTAGGCATGCGTCCAAATTGTTATTCTGGGCATCATCATTAGTGGTTCTGGCATTGCAGTAAAACCTAGGAACTTTGGGCATAGATTAGGTTAATCCTGTATGGAATCTAACCACATTATCATGTGAACATCCACCATTTTGATTGGCTTGACTTCAGAATTGTGAATTGAATTCAGTGGATGTTGCTTGCTAAGGACTATGACTTCTGAAAGTTGCTACAGTAGCTCTATCTCTTTTATCAAAATACAGAAATTTGTGTTTGCTTCTGGTTTCCAGCATTCTGTTTTGGACCTCCATATTGCTTATATATGTTCATTTATGTTTTTCACTTGGATTTTTACTTGCATTTGCCCCGATTTCCCCCTTCTGTCCACATAAAAAACTGAGACACTTGAGTTTGGCCCTCTAAACAGGTGTCAGGTAACACAGAAATAATAAATGATAAGGTATAGTGCTGCAAGAAGGTTTCCTGTTATTTTGATGCAACCTGTTCACTTCAGGAAAAATGCACTTTCTACCCAGCTGACTGACATCTAGCTGTCCCCACAAGGAAAGAAGTCTGCCTAAAACCTGATGAATATGAAGAAGTGTTAAATCTTGGAATACCCCAGTGAAAACAAAAATAATTTCAAAGTTTTTTTTTCAAGTATTTGTCTACAGAAAGATAAGCTGCAGTTTAAAACCTAGAGGCATTTAAATCTTTTGCCAGTATAACTCCTGAACGTCTGATACGGGTTTCAGGATTGAAGCTATCCATTTGGTGAGAAATTTTTGTTCAGAGCAATGTGCAACATGTTGGACAATCAGATACTGCTAAACTGGGGTATATATCTGGGGTGGTAAATTGTGTTTTTGAATGGTGGTTTTATTATTAATCATCTGGTTGAGAGACTTAAACCATTTGGTGCTAGGACAAATTGGAATCCTTTAAGTAAATAGTTTAGTCTTGGCATCCTTTCACTCTAACTGCTGCAACTTATCCAGTTCATGTCGGAGGGGTGGATGTTTCAACTCGAAAGCACATTTAGGACAAAATTTGGTTTTATACACACTGTCTTTTACACTAAAAGCACAGATTTTCAAACAGTGTATAAAAGTCCATAATTCATGTTCAGCCACAGGCAGCATTTGCAACTATTTCAGCCTAAACTGGGAAAGCACCTTTTTTGTTGGAGAAACCTGCACTTCTTAGACTGCCTTGAATGCAGGTTGGGACTCTGACTTCGTGGATTGCATTTGACTATTGCTATCAGAAGTTGGTGGCTGAGAGGGAAAATTTATATTTGAACAGATAGTGCAGTCATGGGATATAAGCATACTCCTACATGCATAATAATATACTACAATAAAAAATACTTAAGCTTCAATCCTGCAAATATTTACCAAGTGCTTAACTCTCAGAGGACTCCTAAGTCTGTAAAATTAAGCAGATGTGTAACTGTTTGCAGGATTTGTGCCTTAGGACTTGCTCTGTATCCTACCAAGCTCAACGGAGATTTGGTTTGGGATATTTAGAAGTCTTAAGGTAACACGTATGCACATTGTTGAGATGTTGAAATATTTTTTAAAGGAAAATAGAAGAAACCCATATGCCAGCAGAAATAATCTTAAAATAGGATGAAACAGCTATTGAGGTGTCTATGTGTGTATATGTATATGGAAAGCAAGCAAATAGCTACAAGAGTGTTTCAGCAAAAGTGATACAATATTTTGTAGTGTAACAGGACATTGACAGGATTGCTGGAATCATCCTTTGCTCTACAGCTCTGAGTACCTTAAGAAAACAATTACTTTCACTGCTGAAACATAGTTTGCCCAGCAGGATGACTGCCTTTAGAAACTTCCCCATTTACTGATAGTGATTCTAGCAGCAGCTGAGAGGGATGTGTTGATACTTAGCTTCATTTTACTAAAAGTGGTGAAGTCAAATCCCAAAGCCCTGCCACCTGTGCCTAAAGGTAATCACCCAGGGATTTAAATTCTGGTCAAATCAAAATCTGTCATTTGAGATGAGCAGAATGGGTTTTATGGACCGATCAAGCTCAGAAGCTTCAGGTAAGTCATCTGACTTTCAGTCTGAAAATCAGTAGCAGGATAAAAGACTTAGATATTAGAGAATTGGCAGCGTGAGAGGCTTCAGCTTTATCCGTACCGGGGCTTATTTGTGTTATCACAGTACAAACACATAAAACAGTAAAACCCAATGTTTTCTGCTAAACTTCCAGAATTTCCTTTTTGCCCTAGCAGTAATAGCAATATTTCAATGACAATGTTTTTACTGTGTTCTGGTTTTGTTTTGTGAAATCAGAATATCAAAAAATAGAAAGCCATGTGTGAATGGCTCTTCTGAAAGATGACTGACCTATTAGACACATAAGTTTCAAGATTGATTCAGTAGTTTGTAGAGCTTAAATCAATTTCTGTTTTATTCTGAACTGTGCCCATCTCCACTTATGAGCAGGAATACTTCCACTGAATGCTTCTCTTCTGTTCCAGCAAATTGCTTCCAAATGTATTTTCTTGAATTCTTCTTTTGCTACTACACTGTCTCCCCAGAAGATGTTTTAAATGGAATTATTTATTATTTATAGGCTCTTGTTAAAGCCTATAAAATCCTGCCTGTGTTAAATTTTCATTTTGGCCTGTTGGCCAGCTGGTATTCTGAATGATCATGTCTTTGTGCAAACATACTAGATAATGAGGAGAAGATGGAGTACTTACTTCTTGGTGAATATGTGCACATTTCAGGGGTTTTGTTTCTTTGTTTGGTAGGCAAAACCCATCCCATGTCTGCCAGCAGATCTGAAATGATAATCAGACAAACTGATCTGAAAGTTGTCGGAGTGTTCTGCTTCCATTTTTCATAAGTATAATTAAAACTGTGTGACTGGAATGCTGAGAGGTGACTCAAGTAATTGGCTGGTTAATGTTAAGAAGGTGTAAATTCTCCAGAAAAGCCCTGTGCATACCAACTGAAAATGCAACCCATGAAATAAATCCATCTGCCTACATTTGTTTTAACAGTAATACTGACCTTAGAGCAAGGTATTTCCGAAGGATTTTTAATGACCAGCTGGAGTTAATAGCCTCTGGCTGTACCTCAGGCTTTAAACTCTGCCCAGCCAGCCATTAATTCCTAGGAAATGCTCTGTTCCTTGATTGTTACTGCTTAACGGCATGACAACCTAGACTGTAAATAGCTGTTAGCAGAAAAAATATTATTATTGTTAAATGCACATAGTGCCTTCCTTCAGAAAAGACTCCAAAATATTTACAAGCCAAGGGTTCTGGAAAAAAGTAAGCAAAGATGATTTTTGTTGCTGTGAAAATAGCCTATTTCATGACAGACAGGGCTAAGAAGATAACATATTCTCAGTACGTACCTGAGAAATTAGACACCCTTAGGGTTGTCTCATTGCCCATTGCTAGTGTTTTTAGTGATAGGCTAGAGAAGCATTAGCATTACCCTCTTCTAGCCCTGGCTGTTGGCCAAGAGGATCTGAATTTTGTGGACATTTACCAGTCTTCTGGGAAACATGTCAGAAGTCTGCAAATGTCTGCCACCAGAGCTCCAACATGCAAAAAAAAAAAAAAAATTACATTCATACAAGTAGTTTGTGGTTAAGTCTTACGGCTAGACTGCCTTAGTGTTTTACCTATACACTATCTGTGATGGCTGCATGCTGCAGGGGACTTAAGAGAACGTTTGATTACTGAAAGGGATGAGCCAGACCAAAGAAGTCTTGATTTCTGCCATGTCTTAGAACATCCACAGAGGCATTAGTAACCAGAAGGATGAAGAGACAGACACAGTGACCAATAAACCAGAGGAATCACATGGCTGAAAGCCAGATTTTCTGGCTTACTCTGTGCCACCGGTGTGCTCAAAGGGTGCGCATTTGGGCCACCATTTCCCATTCAACCACAAGCATTAGTGAGGTGTTGAGGAAGTTAGCCCTGATGCTGAGAAACTGTGTAAGCTTGTGTTTAACAGCATGCACATCAGTTGCACTGTCACTTGCCACAGTACTCTGCCTAACCCTAAGCACAGGACCAAAGGTTTTGCCAGGCTATCAGCAAATGCTGTACAGGAAGCTTTGCTAGGCATGCAGCTGCACTATACAGAAAGACAGAGTTTCTGGAGCCTGAAATGAATTCGTAACAAGCCACTGTTAAAGCTGCCTGTTTTAAAACTGTGAGTGAGAGGAGACTGATACTACAGATTTGTAACAGTGCTAAAGTATGATAAATTACTTTTGACACATATTGGTTAAGGAATTTTATCATGTGGATATGAATGAAAATTGGTGATGAGCATAAAGCTACTAGAGATTTCACAACCTCAAATCCACAACTGACAGAAAAAATAGTGTTTTTCTGGTAGAGAATATTTCACAGCAGTGACCTTTTTAATTGTATCATTATTTGTAACTGGCCTACTATGACTTCTCTAGATCTAACATGGTTACAAGTTCTCCGAACAAGTTTCAATAGAGTGCTGCTGAAGCTATCAAAATGACATTTTAAAACCTTTTTTTTCAGTGGTTGCAGACTTTCTTAAAAGAACAGACCTCTTGTGTTTTCTCCCTGCTGTTTCTTAATTAGGCTTTCTTTATTCCATGACAAATGGGTATCACACCATTATCTAGTTACAGATCAGTCTTCACTTGTCTTTCCCATTCCCATTAATGCACTGGCACAACTCAGAGCAGCATTTAGTCACGTTCCATTTTTGATTCCTCTCTACAGAGCAGCCATCAGTGAACAGACTGCCTGGCAAAGTGTGAATCATCAAGATGTCAGCAGCAGCACAAGGGCAGCTCCAACAACAGATGCACAAGGTCTTGGCGGTGGAGTTTTTGGTCCACCCTTGTTACAGTCTGAGAAAAATTCCAGACAGGGGTCAAGCTCCCAGTCTCCTCATGCTTTTGGCCATCTGTTCCCATCGACAGCGTGGCACTCACCCTGTGGCATGGAGACAGGTTTTTGGGATGTGACAAGTGATGCTGCAGCCCCTACATAGGTTTTGAATATTGAGGAAGTTGGAACCGCTGAAGATGGATAATGCCTCCATAACTAACTTAGTTACTTGTTTGCAGCATTTCATATGCTGTAATGTACAGCTATGTATTATCACATTTAGAACATTTCACTGCTGTATCCCATATGTTTCCCATAAATATGCTCACTGGGAAACCACTCAGAAGCCTTTTTGCACTCTAGATACTTTCCCAGTGATGCTTTAATTTTCCTACTCAGTTACTAAAGCTACCAATGCTTTAATTTTTTTTACTTTTAATTATGGCCGTACAGTATTTAGTTAGTGCACAGAAAAGGCAAAGGCTAATGGCTTCTTGGAAATCACAAAGCCAGTTAATGAAGACTTTGAGGAACCAGTCTTCTTGACTCCTATCATTTGAATGTCTTTTTTCCTCTACAATAATTATTAAATTTATTTTCTGCATTGCGTTCCTTAGTCCTCATTCCTAGAGCATTTTACAATCCCACTATCATTTTGCTCATTTACCAGATGGGGAAAAATTGCCACTTGGAGGAAGGAAATAAAAAGCTTTCAGCCACCCAGCTGCTTTGTCACACTCCACAGAATTCATTGCCCAGTAGGTGCATTTTGAATATAATTTCACTACCTATGATGTGCTTGTACACAAGGCACTGTGACTTCAAGGAGAGAGAGTAACATTTCTAGATAGGATAGAAACGGATGCTCAGGTCATTAGCTTTTTGGTGAGGTGAGGCTGGACACGTTTTGCATTCAGGCATAGGTGGAGCTCATAGGGGAATGGGGTACAACCTCTGTTCTTTTACAGTCACATATCACCTGTTTCTTGAGTTTCTCTAAATGTTGGTGGCCATTTGGTCAATTTGTACAATCTGATCATCTGAAGTAAGAGCGTAGTTACTGAGAAATTTTTAGGACAGTTGATATTTAGGGAATTGAGAATAGCTAGTATTTCTAAGTAGCTAAGTTTTAAGATTGGAAATATTAATTATTCTTCTGTTCTCAGTTGTATGAACTGTAGTTTAGGAGCAAAGAAATTAGCATAGTGCATCAGGCCACTGGTATAGCAAGCTGGGTTATCTGTCTGCAGCAGTAGTCCATAGATATCTCTGAGCTGTTATTCATGGATGCAGAATTGCTTACACTAGCTTTATTGCTCACTGCAGATTCTGTGGGTTTATGCCAGCTCAGGTATCAGTAACTGAAAGGCTCCCTTGTATAGTCCTGCCCTCACAGCTTCACAGACTGGCACAAGAGAACTGATGAGCAGCTGAAACATGTCCATATCAGAGCTTAATATACAGGGCTCCCTGCACAATTTCTTTATTTGATGCTTCATCCAGACCAGTGAATTTCAGATAAGAATTTAATAGACAAGAAGGTTACTTGCATTTATTTTCAGGTCACTATGAGCCCCACATGGTAGCACTTAGTAGGGAGGGGATTCAGCTTCGTATTCTTATTTGATACCATATTATTTCATGACAAAAACTATTTTATAAGAGCAAATATGAAAGAACCTCTAATGACATTGTAGCTGCCCCCAGAATTATTTTATGTCCTATGAAATGAGAGAAGTACATAAACGTAAAGAAATGCATAGTTAAATTCTAGGTTTGAGCTAAAGTTCTTGAGCAAGCTTCCAGGGACATCACTGAGAAAAAACAAGGCGTGTGACATTGTGGGTATAAGAGAAGCAGGGGGCAGGCAACTGTTTCCAAAATTAATAAAATCTTGTATGGAGCAACAAACTCTATGCCTTAAACTTGTGATTATTGCGCAAATAGCCTTATGAGATTTTTGGCTTTTACTTTGGTTTCTTAATACATTTAGATTTATTTTACATGTGATCTTAAGAACTTGGCATTGTGATGCTCAGATTCGGGTTAATTCAACATGATGTATGTTGAATTTATTTATTTGTAATTTACAGATACATATTCTCAACCTTATCTCCATCATAATACAATATTTGTCTTTGCTATTTTATTATGTATCATGTATTTGCATATATATCTTTCATTTATAGAGATATCCAAAACAATGCCTTTAAACCAGGCTTTACATGGTCTGTACGAAGCTGTATAAGGCACTTTTGAACTGTATGCATTATATGCATGTAAATGATTATCAGTTGTGAATCAGATTCACCATATTAAATTATAGACCATTTAAAGGTGATCCAATGTAAATATTCAGCTAATGCAGCAAGGAAATTAAGGGGGGGGGGGAAGAACACTGTTTTAATGAGAGAATGATGGAAAACAAATTGATATTTTGTCTGGGATGTCACGAGGAAGGGACTAAATCTGAAGATAGACAAGGTTAAAGAAAGGTTAATACCAATAAAGGAAGAAGGATTGCTAAAACAACTGAGAGGAGATTTATGAAAGAGTGCATTCCACAGATTTGCAACTCTGAGTATTGCAGGCAAAGGAGTGTGGATGACAAACTGTTTAAAGAAGCAGCGAAGGCACTGGAATATTGGAGTTATATTTCCTTTGGGAGGTCAAAGAAGCACCATATTGTAGTGTCCAATAAACTAAACGAAGGAATGAGAAATATGAGGTTTTCGGTTAATATATAGAGAATGTGAGGGCAAAGTTGGCAATCCACGAATTGCAGTTCTTGTTTTCTGCCACAGAGCTGTATTGTTTCAGCCTTGTTTTGGCTAACACTGGAATGACTGTGATTCTACAGACTTGCTATATACCATTTTGGTAGCTACTTTAATACTCAGCAAGTGGAGATCTTTTCCATTTTGAATGGAATCCCTACTCAGGGACTTTTCTGTGAGGCAGGGGTCTGCAACACTGAAAAAATAAGTAATTTGCAAAGGCATGATGGCTACACTAGCAGACTGGCCTATCTTACTGTAAACAAAGAATCATATACAACATTCAGCAGACGTTAAAAAATTAAGACCATGGAGACAATTTCTCAAACTGATTAGCTAAAGATGCCTGCATGAGACTGGGTTAAAAGCAAAAAGAGGTATGTTCTCACTGTCTCTCCATCCAGTCTTCTCCTGTGTTCTATGCCCTTTAATGTTTTATTAATCCTTTTTTTTTTTTTAATATGCACCATAGAAGTAAGCTTTATGAATACTATTGTTAAATAGCTGGAAATTCCTGCACTGAGTAAATAATGATAATTTCTTCATTTTTCATCTGATGTATATAATTTGTGTTTACAGTTTGGATTTGTTTGGTTTTGATGGAGACATATGCTTGGGAAGGCTTACAGATGGAAAGGCAGTCTCATGTTTCAAGCAAAACTGTGTCAGTTTGGCAACTGTGCTTCCATTTTTAATAAAAGCATTTCATCCAGATGATAAAAGGCAGTTATAGGAGAAATTTATCCACTTAAATGCTTATGTTTTCTCCTTGTATTCTCCCATTTGTCGTCTTCTCTGTGGACAGTGACTCTGTTTTGCTGCATTTTTAGTACAGTGGGATGTTATACAGCAACGTTCTGGTTTTACCTCAGTTTATGACTTCTATCATGCCATGAAAAGTTGATGCATACCTTTTCTGTGTGTGAATTTTGCTTTTTGTTTTATTTCAAAATTTCTGTATTTAATGGAGTAAGAACTTATAAACTGTTTTACTTGCAACATTTTACAGTGTGGTGGGCTTGTTGGAAATTTCAGTTTCAAGTAGTGATCAGCTTTCTCATACTTTTAAACTGTGAAGAAAAAGGAATTTATTGAGATTTAATTTCTTAATTTGACAATCTCACTTGTAATAATCAAGTTCACAAAGGAAAAAAACTAAAGACTTTCAGTGTGTGATGTCTTTGAGTTCACTGATGTACTTTAAATTATGATGGTAACTTCATTTTCTAAGATTTAATGCTTCATAACTTGACACAAGTTTGAATAATGACGTAAAAGTCATGAAAGAATATAAAGTTTTGTAGCTGCGCTCTGATTCTCAACAGGCAGTTTCCCACACCTCCAAACCTCTGTAAATTAGTTCAAGCATGATCTTTATCGCACTTTGTTGATCTGTTATTTTGGCTCCTGCTTGCTGCCAGTAAAATCAGCATTTCCCTTTTTATTATCTTAAATTTTGCTAAAACTTTTCAGGTTCTAGGACGTGTAAATACTTCTTCTAGTTAGGACAGTATTTTACATAAACCAAGAAGAAATACAGTCACACACATGAAACTGAAATTCTCACTGAAGTATTTCATATTGTTAACAGCTGTCAGTAACAGAACAGGTTACGGTGAAGTCATTATCTTTCCATTCCATAGCAAGTATTTTATGCTCCTTCTGTATATGCCATAGAAACTTTTCAGAGTATCAGCAGGGAATACCATAGAAATGAGTAAGCTCTCTGCTTCTATGCACTGTGCTTAGTTCCTGCCGACCAAGCCTTGAAAATGCTGTCCAGTATTTATTAAGTGTCCACCCATCACACAACAGCAGCAGGACATCATGGAAGATTTTTGTATCTTTCTTGTCTCAGTGTCTTGGGAATGATTGACTTCACTCATGTTTTTTTCTACAGCACCTGCTGAGACTGCAGATAGGTATGGGGAAAGGAATTATTTTCAGGATTATTTTCCACAAGGAAGTTTGTAAATTATAGATAGAAACATAATCAATCACCAAGCTGAATACCTCAGCTTCTCTAATAATGCACATATTGGAAAGATAGGCAATAAGACAAATTATGAAAATATTGACTGTGTCAAGATTGGCTAATTGATTGATATATGGTGTAATTTCAAAATTTTATCCTTATGTACATATGTTTTATACAAGACTGAGAAATACCAAGGGCACAGCTTTAATAGGTACTAGCAGAACTCCTAAGGTCTGGTTTAAGGAGCATTAAATACCATTGGCCTATCCAGGGCCAATTTTTTAGAACCTGCAGAGGCTCCCCAGCTGAAGACTTGATAGTATAAGCGTTAGGAAGAAACCAAACATACTCATCTGTCAGCTGGGACCCTGAACACAGCAAATGTTCCTGCCCTTCTTGGGAGCAAGTAAACCTCCCTAGGGTGTCAAATCAAAAGGAACAACAAGCAAATCGGCAAGCAAAGGGAGAGGAAAAATTATTCCAGTGTCAACATAAAGACTGTGTGACATGCGCTGCTCACAAAGACCATCAACCAGATTTGCAGAGCCTGGTACCTCCAAGAAGCAACTCCACTTCTCCTTACTGAAGATGGTTCTTTGTTTCTTTCATAGAACAGCACAGAAAGCATAAGCAATGCTGAACCATGAAATTACACTGTAAAGTGAATGAGAGATATAGGAAAGAATGAACACCTGGAAATCCAGGATGTTAGTATGCCTAGCTATTACACTAACAGTTGACCAAAACACAGTATTTTAGTGGGGAAGTTTTCAAAGATATAATCACCAGCTAGAAATTATACATCTGCCTATTCAGAAACCCCCTAATGTGGCTAGCAAACAGCAATAAACTGAAATGTACTGGTGGCTTGTTACACACTGCGGTCTTCTCTGGAAGGACGGGAAATCTCTCAAGTATTACTGATGCTTTGCTTGCCACTCTAATACTTGGGCAGTTCCAATTCCATCCATAAAAGACAACAATATGTACGCAGTGGCTACAGTAGCTCCTTGTTGTCTTGTACAACCATTTTGAACTAGCCAGACTACCTATATGAAGGTACCTTTGTTCACTTCAGCTAAGGGTTCTGAGGGCATTTTGCTTGGTACTGTGTGTGTGTGTTTGTTTAAGCAGAAGCTCTTGTGTTGCTTAAAGCAGTATGTGCTCTTTAGCTAATCACTATAATGTGCATAAAATATATTACATATGTGGTGGTCATGTGCACTGATAAATTATGTTTACCATGCACCTTTGTGTGCCTCACCTGCAGTTCGTCCCATCAATCTATCTCCTCCAGTATTTATTCTAACATTCCAAACCTCTGAGCAGCTTCAAACAGCTGGGACTTCTCCCCCCCCGCCCCCCATCAAAGATATATTTCCTTCTTTTCCCCCAACAGGGTTTTTTTCCTACCAAATTAATACCGGCCAAAAGACAAAATGCAAAATGGTGATATTTTGCCCTGAACCAAAGTGTAGTATCTGCTCTATCTCATCAAAGTGCAAAGCTTAACAAGGGACTTTTGAAACATACCTTGGGGAAGAGGAGGTTGCTAGGGTTCTCAGGGAGCAGCCAGCAATTCTCTGGTATTTGGAAAATCCTCTCCTAAATATTCAGGTTTTGAAGTAATGGCATTCTTATCTATGGCAGTACTATTTCTGGTGACTTTTAACAGCTTCAAATATTTTTTGGAAGTTTCAAAGATTTACTATTAGTAATTCTCTGTTTGAGACTAGGCAGCTGGATTAGCTCTATGTGTAACAGTACCTGCTATTAAAGATCAAGGCTACACAAAAAAAGTCCCAATAACATTTTTTTAACACTCAAATGTTTTGCATTTATGAAATGTAGGAGAGTGGCAAACTGCATACAGAATGTCTGAAGTAACATAACATTTGTATTGGCATTCACTTGATTTATACTACCTAATTCATTATTCATATCATTGCCACTTATTTTGTGACTATTTAAAATGAGGGTCATTTGAAGGTAATACTACCAAGTGTTCTTTTCACCCACTGGAGTTTATGCATATTAGTCATTTGCTTTCATCTTTGCTATTACGTTTATTCCTATTTTTATACATGTCCACTATACCCTTTCCCATGACATTCTTAAATGCCCTTTTTTTTTTTTTTTTTTAATTCCCGAGTTTATTTTTCACAGCTTCTGGTATACTGCAATGATCTTTGGCCATATGTCTGCGCGTGCATGAGAACTGGGATATGGCTTCTTGCATAGCAAGAAGAAAATTGGCTCTGCTGATGGTATAAACATCAAGCTGATTAACAAAGGCAGCTTTTTGCTTCCCTGTGGCTATGGGATAGAAATAGACATTGGACAACAATGGAATTATGTTCAATCAGAAACATGAAAAATTTTGTTATCAAACTTCTTCCACTCAAGCTTTTTCCACTTCTGTTCCACCAGAACAGTTACACATTTCAGCAATGAAATAATTAATAATGCTGACATCTAAGGAAGTGTTAACACAATTGATGGTCGAAAACAAATATAAACTCTCCCCTGTTTTCATTTGACAAGAGAGAGAAGGAGTAGAATGATTAAAGACTTGCGTGAGTTATGAACTGGACTCTGCAAATACGGGCATTACACCCAAAGCTCCGAGTTGTGCTCTGCAGATGTGCTGGATGTGTGGGAAACATCCCCGTCAGTTTGTCTTGGTGGGTTGCCTGATGAGCAATTGCTGTTTCCCAAGGAAGTACTTTGAAACTGCCACAGACAAGCCTTTAATTCATCAGGTGTTGCTGATCTGATAGGATGAAATGAAAAAAAAAGTAATGTAAGTTTTCACACATGGGGATTTCACTATAAGGGTAGGTTAAATTTGCCTTTGTACTGAAGGGGATTTTGTCTCATTTTACAGAAAATTGAAAGCAGTGGTGATCAGAAATGATGAAGCACCGCACAAAATCTGAATAGAAGAATACAAAAGCTGAACAAAAGTAAGGAGTTCAGACTCCCAGCTTTGGACTCCTGGCTGAACTGGGTGAATGGTAAAGAGAAAAAGAGAAACTTCAGCTTTAGCAGCAGTGGTAGTCCTATGTTCATGCAGAGTACAAATCTTGAATACAAATCTAATACAAACTAGCCTGTTAATTCAGACTAATGATGTCACTGGGATTTAATTTAAAAATCCATCTAAAAAGATACATTGCAACCTAGATTCCAGATAGAGTTTTCACTTAATGACTTTGTTTTTTCAGATAATTTGTTTTGTTTTTCTTTAGGATGGATTGCAATGAGCGCGTCACTCACTATCCACTGTTTCTTCAATGAGGAAATGAGGGTGTAAGCATATGTATTTGGGAGGAGGAAGACCTAAGAAAGAAAGAAATTTTAAGTGCTGATTGCTTCTCAAAAAGACAGGTGGAAATACTGTAGCAACTTCCCACCAGCTCTTCATTGCAAGTAGTGAATGTGGAAGTAAAACCAGTCAGGAGTGGAACAACTACCAGGGTGAATCGGAGGAGGAGTCGAGTGGCTGAGCGAAAGAGGAAGAACGATGGGAAGGCGAAAGACGTATGAGTGTGTAAGTGGGCTAGGGATCCATGAGCAAAACTGCACCAAGTAGTCAGACTGTGTAGTGTTGGTATTTTCACCAGGATTTCCTTGAGGACCAGCATAACTCAGCATTGGTTAAGTGACAGAATATGGATCTCGGTAGTTTTACTACTGCTGCTTTTTAACAAATTGAGGGCTAGAAAGGTGCACCATGTGTCTGTTTCTCATTTTAGCACCAGCACAAACTTCAGTTAGAGCAATCAGGTGTTTTTTCACACCTTAAATTTAATCAAAGCAAAGTTTCTTATCTACTGTACCTCCGCACTCAGACTGTTTGCATTTTTTCCACAGGGGTGAAAAGGCCTGTTGGCGTTGACAAAACTGAAAACCAGCAAAAGTTTTAACAGGTTTTGCACTTAGCCTTACCAAAGGGGAAAAAAACCCGAAGGACTTTATTCACGCATGGTCAGAAGCCAGGACGGTGGGTCATGGCCAGCGACCTTCCACCTGGCCACCACCGCCCAACTGGCAGGCTCACCCCGACATTCACGGGGGGCGTAACGTCCCCGTCATCCCGATTTCCCACTCGAGTTGTCACCTTAGCTGCACACACAGGACCGAAACCGTCTCGCTCCGTTTCGCCCAGCGCATTTTTGGAGACGCAGGTAACACAAGCACCTCGGCTGCCGGCCGCCGGGGAGCCCTTTCGGCCCATCAGCCGCCAGGACCGACGAGGCTTTTGTTCCGGCTTCCGCTCACGCTGGGGACGCGCGTTTGAAACGGGGACGCTAAACGCGTGACGGGGCGGGCTGAGCCGCCTGGAGAGGAGGAGAACCGGCTAGCCCGCTTCCCGCCCGCCGCCGGGCACGCGCGACCGCCCAACCGCCACCTCCGCGGCGCCTAGG